>NC_061478.1:5516274-6129194 GCF_022581195.2 Helicoverpa zea
ATTGATACTGGCGACTATTGTCTCTCAATGGACACTCCAGGAAACGACAAGAAGGGCCCCGGCGTCGGCGAGACGGCGGGATGACATAGACGCCTATCATTGAGACTTCTCGGTTTGTACAAGACAAGTCGTGGAGGTATATGCCAAACAGTGGACAAAGTATATGAAAATGAATACGTATTGAACTCTTATTATGCAAGATACTAACCTGGACAAAGCAACTGACTAGACAAAAGATGAGAAAAGAAGACATGACTTCAATTGTTTGAGAGAATAATCTCGAATGATAGATGTGCGCTCAAAAAATCCTTTTATAACGCGTACATTTTGAAATAAACTTACACATTATCTTGATAATGATCAAAATTAATTAATGCTTTTCTTAGAAAGATCGATAAAGACTTGTAAAGATAAAAATTTACATACGTCGTTATCGAGACGACATCTATCTAACTTTAAAGATATTATGACATCTAGGTTTTCTTAGTCTATGTCTATCCGTAGGCCCACATTTTGGTGAAGTCCTTTCTTTGTAGTAGCACGCTGAGCAGTGTGCATGGGGCTTGATTCTTGGTTTGGATCTAAATCGCTTTGAGAGTTCAGAAACTTTCATAAAGCAGCCCGGAATCTAGATAAAAATGGTGTTGCCCCCGTGCTTGGTAGAGTCTTATCTTCAACATTTGCCCAATAGCAGTCATTGTTAAAATACTCCGCCAGAATCCGTTAGGCGGATTTGAAAAACCTCAGACAATAGGTACTATTAGGTGATCACACCTACGGCTCATTTGATAAGAAGAAGGTCCTTCTGTACTGAAACCGTGGCATTACTACAACTATTTAGGTCTTTTAGATTTTATGCTCAGACTGCTTTAACAACCTTCAATCATACGCATCCTCCTCCGAGCCTTTTTCCCAATTATGTTGGGGTCGGCTTCCAGTCTAACCGGATTCAGCTGAGTACCAGTGCTTTACAAGAAGCGACTGCCTATCTGACCTCCTCAACCCAGTTACCCGGACAACCCGATACCCCTTGGTTAGACTGGTGTCAGACTTACTGGCTTCTGACTACCCGTAACGACTGCCAAGGATGTTCAATGACAGCCGGGACCTACAGTTTAACGTGCCATCCGAAACACAGTCAATGGTGTCTAAGATATACTTAGAAAGTACATACAAACTTAGAAAAGTTGCATTGGTACATGCCCGACCTGGGATCGAACCCGCGCCCTCATACTTGAGAGGTTGGTCCTTTACCCACTAGGCCACCACGACATTCTAGGCCACCACGACATTACCCTTCAATCAATCTATATACCTTCAAATAACCTTCAATCATACGCCTCAGCAATATTAGAAAATATATCTAGAGTAACATTATCTACCGCACGCACTATCAAAAATATTTGTAATTGATATTACGCGTTGATTATAATTATTACAACTCCTATCACTAAACATTATTGTAATTATTTAGTATAAATAGTCAAATTGTTAACTGGAAAACCATTCCCAAGTTTGTTTTGAAGAAACGAACATACAAATCCAAAATGGCCGTCAAGTCTATCCTTGTTCTTTGCGCTTCAGCGTGTTTTGTTAAGGTAAGTTAAACAGCACAAAACGTAGCTATGGAATTTCCTTTCAATTAATTACTATAGAGAAATACCCTACTTATAGACTTTTAACTATCATGGACTCGTGGCCAATCATAACCAAAGAAGAGCGAGATAGAGCTATGTTTTTTTATGACTTAGTTTGATTCAGTAATAACATCTCTTTCAATAATATAATGTACTACCGAAAACTTTTAACCAAGTCTGAAAAATACTACAGTGAAAATTGCATCAACATTGGTTCAGCCAAACGTGAGATAATCGCGCACAAACATACATAATATACACAGGTTAAATTGAGAACCTCCAGTCAAAATCATTAACAACGAACCTATCACTAAATTCCTTTATAAATTTTCAGCTGACATCATCCCAGTGCATTGGAGCCGTGAACACCATAGCTGGAAACAACTTAGTAGCTGAAGAATTACTATCTGGCAACCTATTAACTGGAAACCTAGCTTATGGAGGACTCAGAGCTCCTTATGGACAAGGAATAGGCTATGGCTACGCTGGAAACACTATTTCCCCAACCAGTGGAGGAGGCTTTGCAGTCACTAGCTACTCCCCAATCGTTCCTAGTGGAATCACTGTTATTTCTAACAACGCTATCGAAGGTGCTTTAGCTGTCAATGGAATGATGCCTTTCTTAGGAGCTATTGCGTTAGAAGGTGCCTTACCCACTGCTGGAGCCGGTGGTATTAACTACGGCTGTGGAAGTGGCTCCGTGGCTATTGTTAGTGAAGGCGTGGCTCCTAATGCTTACGGTCCCGTGGCTACTGCTGGTCCTGCGTACCCAGCTGCGGGCTATGGGCTGGGTAGTGTAGGTTATGGCCCAGCCCTGGGCAATGGACTCGGTTTTGGAACAAATGGTCTCGGTTTGGGCTGCGGAGCTTTCTAATTAGTGCGCTAAGTTGTTGTTTATGTAAATAAATAAATGTTGTTTTGTTGTAAATTTATTTTTGGATTTTTATTTTATACAGCTAACCAAAAATATAGAAAATAAAGAAATAGAGAAAATGATAAAGCTTTTACAGAACCAAATATATAAAATACCTGTTACACCAGAGAGGTGTAAAGGCATGGTCTAAAAAAATGAGTAGGTATATATTTTTAATTGACAATATATTATGTAGGTACATAAATCGCCTACAAAGGTGCTCAGTAGTAATAAATATAGGTACATAGTTGTATACATGTAATGTATAGGTACTTACGGCCACGTTCAACGACAACATAAAAATCTAAATAACCGTGATACCACAAAAACTTTTAAACGTCTGTTGAACACTTGTCTAAAAAAAATGTTGAAATACGGTCGGTAGGTTTTTGTGCTGTTTACTTCTAAACTTGAATGTGAAAATTCATGGTAAGAAAGCTTTCATTTATGCTATCGCTGAAGTTCAACTTTCTAACGTCTATCTGCTTAGGTTGAATATGGGTCTTAGTAAATTATTGATATTTGTTGAAAAATAAAATATCCCGAGCAAAGCTGGGGAGTGCAGCTAGTATGTAATAGATATTCTATGGTAAAATGTGAATTAACAATTTTTTGATGCAAAAAAGTACTTACATTTCAATATAAGAGAGCGAGAACTGATAAATTTGATCTGTTGCTGGGGAGTTTGTTGCGCCACTTCTTCTTCCCAGCAAAACACATAGGAAGTGGTGTAGAGTGGGCGTTTTGGGAGCTGTCTTTTGTTGTGAAATAGTGCTGTTGCAACCAAGTTTGAATAAACGATATTTTATTTAATACCTATATCTACTAAATATGTAGATATATTAAATAAAATATCGTTTTTATTTATTAAAAGCAGTATGAAAACTGCCCGTTGCCATATTTGCTCAACAGATGGCGTTGCTCCGCATTGTGCGAAACTTACATCGCGGTATGGTTACGTTACAAGAGTTCAATAAGGTAAACTTATAGTAAATGTATTTTATTCCTTATCGCCGAACGTCCCTGTTCCGACTTGTAAGCTGGATTAAATTTTTGAAATAATCCCATGGACTCTATGGGATTATTACTTACAAGCTCTATTGACTAAAATCCTACTGTACCTACATATTTTATGACTACCCCATCAGACCTGACATCATCATCATCATCATCTCCCAAGCCTGTTACCAACTATGTTGGGGTCGGCTTCCAGTCTAACTGGATGCAGCTGAGTACCAGTGTTTTACACGGAGCGACTACCTATCTGACCTCCTCAACCCAGTCACCCCGGCAATCCAGTACCCCTTGGTTAGACTGGCTGTCAACGATGACCGACCCATGACTACGAAAACCTGCCAAAGATGTTCAATGACAGCCGGGACCAACAGTTTAACGTGCCCTTCAAACACAGTTATTGGTGTCCAAGATATACCTCTACCTACTTAGAACGTACATACAAACTTAGATAAGTTGTATTGGTAGGTACTTGCCTGACCTGGAATCGATCCACTAGGCCACCACGACTTTATGCATTTCGTTTGAGACATATTAAATATTCTTATATGATTATTAATACCAGCACAACCTTAAAACTGCACGTTGCCACATTTGCTCAACAGATGGCGTTGCTCCGCATTGTGCGAAACTTACATCGCGGTATGGTTACGTTACAAGAGTTCAATAAGGTAAACTTATAGTAAATGTATTTTATGCAGTACTTACATCAAACCCCCCCTAATACTATTTTATGAGGTTAGAGTTTGCTGAATTTTTGAAATAATCCCATTTACTCTATGGGATTATTATTATTACTTGTAAGCTCTAATTGACGAAAATCATATGTCGTAATGATTCAGTACCTTATTCAGTCATGTCAAATAGCGTGCAGGAAGGCGTGTAGCGTCTGGCTGACAAAAATCCATACTGACATCATCATCATCTCCCGAGCCTTTTCCCAACTATCGCCAGTAATTTACAAGCTACTGAAAATGATGTTAAATGCCAGCCGGGACCTACAGTTTAACGTGCTCTCTGAAAAACAGTCTTTGGTATTCAAAATATACCTACTTAGAAAGTACATACAAACTTAGAAAAGTTGCATTGGTACTTGCCTGACGTGGAATCGAACCCACGCATTCACACATAGGCACTTGAGAGGTTGGTTCTTTACCCACTAGGCCACCACGATTTGTTTGCGACCGCGACGTATTCATTACTTATTTAATAATAAAAACCAGCATAACCTCAAAACTGCACGTTGCCACATTTGCTCAACAGATGGCGTTGCTCCGTGTTGTGCGAAATCTACATCGCGGTATGGTTACGTTACAAGAGTTCAATAAGGCAAACTTATAGTAAGATGTATTTATTGCACATTAGAACATCAAAACCCCCCTAGCACTATTTTATGAGGTTAGAGTTTGCTGAATTTTTGAAGTAATCCCATGAACTTTATGGGATTATTATTATTACTTATACATAATAGAGCTTTCTATTGACTAAAATCATACGTCGTAAATGATTCAGCAGCTAATTTAGTCAAGACAAATAGTATTCAGGAAGGCGTGTCGCTTCTAGCTGACTAAATTCATGTCTATACGTTATGACTACGATATCAGACCAGAAAATGAAGGCAAAGTTTATTCAAAGCCACTCCCAATATTGTATCCGTTGATTTGCTTACAAGAGATTATCTGTAGCAGTAACTGTAGATCCTTAGATTAGTGTGTCAAGCAAAGAAACTTTTTGGCTTTTTGATATTAAGCATAAGTAGATAAGGATAAATATAGTTTAACTTATCTAAAATATATAAAAATAAGTCGGGTTTCGGTTTCCTTCCTGACCCTATAACGCCAGAACGCATGAACCGATTTCCACGGTTTTGCATTCGTTGGAAAGGTCTCGGGCTCCATCATCCTCCGAGCCTTTTCCCAAACTATGTTGGGGTCGGCTTCCAGTCTAACCGGATTCAGCTGAGTACCAGTGCTTTACAAGAAGCGACTGCCTATCTGACCTCCTCAACCCAGTTACCCGGGCAACCCGATACCCCTTGGTTAGACTGGTGTCAGACTTACTGGCTTCTGACTACCCGTAACGACTGCCAAGGATGTTCAATGACAGCCGGGACCTACAGTTTAACGTGCCATCCGAAACACAGTCATTGGAAAGGTCTCGGGCTCCGTGAGGTTATATATGTTACCGTAAGATTACAAACATCGTTAGATTACAATCTATCTCGAGAGATTGTAAACTGTCGAATTATTGTGAACCGTAACATCTGATTGCAATTTAACGCATTATTTTTCGCTATATTATAATCTGTCGATGAGAAATTGTCAAATTGTCAACTGTCCGAAAGCTCTCTCTGATTGGTCAGTCTTTTTGTAAGATCGACCAATCACGACCAGCCGTTCTGTTCCCATGGAGTTCCCGTAGAGTTAGGAATGAAATAGAGGTGTCAGTTAAATAAAATAAATGCTCTTCAAAAATTCTTCAAGTATTAAATTTATATAAAAATAACTCTTATAAAAATACAGTTAGGTATTTTGTCTTCAAATACAAACTAATATTTAAAAATAAAATAAAAGGGGTGCTAATTAAACAGGCTTCTTTTTAATATCATTATTCGCCCCCAAAAATGTATGTTGCCTTCTAAATTACTAAGTCAGCCACAATTAATAAAGCGTCGAGCATCTAAATAATACTATCTTAGCCACGAGTTATCTTCCACTCTAAATACAACTCAGCATGATGGTTATTTTTTTGCATCTAAATTTGTAGCATGCATTCTAACAGTAAACTTCTTAAATACTATTAAATGACATCATAAAAATATTTATTTACCTTCTAATTTTTTAACTCGTACCTACTGAGTTTTTTGTTTAAAATATAACACATCCCATATTAATTGACCCAGCATGGAAGTAAGCATGCAACATGCAGCAAGCATAACTTCTGTCACGGCTCCGGCGCTGCGGGGCTTCGGCGGTCCCATGCGAGCTTATCGTCGCAGATGGTTTTCACGCTCACCGCCGCGGCTGAGGCTGGCCGGCTCGGCCGGCCAGCAAGCCGAAGCTCCACGTCACGGCTCCGGCGCTGCGGGGCTTCGGCGGTCCCATGCGAGCTTATCGTCGCAGATGGTTTTCACGCTCACCACCGCAGCTTCGGCTTGCTGGCCGGCCGAGCCGGCCAGCCTCAGCCGCGGCGGCGAGCGCTGAAACTACCTGCGCCTCAGCTCGCAGGCCGCCTCGCCCCTCCGCGCCTACGCGGTCTTGAATTGCACTCTAGGGGTAGGGCAGACAAGACTACGTGGAGTCGGTTTTGCAGCGATTCGTTTTCGTCACTAACTTCAATTTTTAATACAATTTTTAATTGTGTGTAATTTGAGTCTTAAAAATTAAGTACAATTTTTGATTTTATAAAAAATTAAACCGTCACTTATTTTTGCACGTCAAAGAGCTGTGACACCGGGAGTTGCAAAGAACATTGTCTTTTTTGACGTTCTACCAATCAGCGCGCAAGATGCATTCCGTTCTACGCCAGTTGACAATTTGACCGCTCTACATCGCTCTCGATCTTACAAAAAGACTGACCAATCAGGGAGAGCTTTCGGACAGTTGACAATTTGACAATTTCTCATCGATAGATTATAATATAGCGAAAAATAATGCGTTAAATTGCAATCAGGTGTTACGGTTTACAATAATTCGACAGTTTACAATCTCTCGAGATAGATTGTAATCTAACGATGTTTGTAATCTTACGGTGACATATATATAGCAAAGAAAATTTCAAATATATTTAAAAAAATATCTTTTAATCACCAAACAAAATGTTACATAAAACGAAGCCATCTGGTGGCGAAACGGAATTCGCTGGGTTTGCTAGTATACTTATGCAATTTCAAAAGAAAAACATAAACCGTCTTACCACAAAAACTTTTTAACGTCAGTTTAAGACTTGTCTAAAAAAATGTCAAATTATGACGTTGACATATGGTTCATTTTGGAGCCACATTTTTTTTAGACAAGTGTAAAACAGTGGTTAAAGTTTTTGTAGTAAGGCCAAAACTCTTTGTTTATCTTATCAACAAGAAAATGTTACCTCAAAAACTGTAATAAAAATTAAAAGTAATAATTACACACATTTACTAACACATAATTTGTAATATTAAGTACGTAATAACTTACTATAAAAAGTTCGAAAAAGTAAATTAAAATATCATTCATCCATTTGTTGTTCAGGACACAACAAGAAAAAAACAAAAGAAAAATGGCCTGCAAGCTTTACCTCTTGGTCGCTTCAGCGCTTTTTGTAAAAGTGAGTACATACAAACATTGTTATATTAATTTGACTAGAATCTTTTCTATATAAATCTTCACTACTATTCATATATCTTCTTCTACAATTCTATATTTTTCGGCTAGCTATATCGCATCAATAGAATCTATCAAGCCATTTCCAGGTTGTATATCTCCATATTAATTTTTTCCTACCTAAATCAATTCATCTCTTTGATTATTGTCAACCCTTATATCTAAGTAGTTTAGCATTAGAATGATTACTAATAAGCAATTTCCTCTTCCAGACCATTTCAGGTCAGTGCATCGGTGTTGGTAACAACATCGCCGGCACTACCTTAGCTGACGAGCTCGCCCTAGCCGGCAACAGGCTCCCGTGCGGCTCCACCCCAGCAGGGCTGAGCGGCTACCCCGGCAGCTACGGCCTGGCTGCCAACTCCTTCGTGCCGTCCAGCGGCGGCGGCTTCGCAGTCACCAGCTACTCCCCCATCGCGCCCACCGGCATCACCGTCGTCTCGGAGAACGCTATCGAAGGCGCGCTCACTGTCAACGGAGAGCTGCCGTTCTTGGGCGCTGTGGCTGTGGACGGCGCTCTGCCCACTGCCGGCGCGGGCGGCATCAACTACGGCTGCGGCAGTGGCTCCGTGGCTATCGTCAGCGAAGTCGCTCCTGCTGGACCTTGCGCCCCCGTGGCTCCTGCCGCTGGTTTAGCTCCCGGCAGAATCGGTTATGGACCTGGTCTGGCTGGACCCGGTCTGGCTGCCCCTGGTCTCGGTCTCGCTGGTCCCGGTTTGGGAGTCAACAGCCTTGCTGGCCCCAGCTGTGGCTGTCAAAGCAGAATCTATTAAGTTAATAATATTGTAAAGTTGTTAATTTTTTCGTTGGAATGTTAATTATATCGAAATTATTTAATGAAATGTTTTTGTTTCATTTTCTTCATAGTCAACCTAAATAAGAATTGTTTTGAAAAAAAATATAGAAATTCGAAATATTGGTATATTCCAAAGTTTAAGAGCCCTTCTGACTTCTGGTAACAATATTTCCATAGCTTAAAATATCCCACGATACGCTCACCAACACGCATGCCGAGTGTGGTGTCTATGGGCAAAACCCTACAACGCGCCTTGAGCCAGCAGTTCAATAGTTTACTTTTTTACGAAAATAGATGCTAACACAACTGCTATTTAATGAACATAACATTACACACTTTTCATATTAATATAGGTTTTCATATTTCTCGGGGGAACTTCTCTCCATCCGCGGACAAAATAATTATGGCCTATGTTAGCTTTCCAGTGAAAGTTTTCAAATCAGTTCAGTTGTAGATTATTTATTATTAATTATGCCATTTACAGCTTCTTTGCGGTATAATTATTATTGCGACTAACTCGAATCACATTACGCGTTGTAGGCAAATGATGATGAATAGAAGAATCAACAGAGGCCTTATGACAATCTTAACTATTTATTATCTTTTGTCTGATCGTGTAATTAGCAGGTAATATTCTCGCAAACGGAAATTGAGCTAAATGCTGTGGAACAATCTTTTTCAATGAAACTTTCAGTTCTATTAGTGATAAACGTGCTTACTAGATGGCGCTGTAGGTACGAATTCGAAACTTATCTGGGTAAATAAAATGCATGATGGATATTTATCCATTTTATTTACCCAGATAAATATGAGTTTTTGGTCTACCCTATCAATATTTTTTGGTGTTTTGACTATTCGATTTTGAAGCAAAACATTTTAAGCAGCGATTCTAGTGTTAATACCACATAATATCTCTTTTTTATTCAGTTACGTCAGTTCCTCATGTTCTTTTATGATGGTGCTTTATCTCTACGCCGAAATGCACTCAACTAGAAAGAAAGATTCAACCCTTGTGGCGTAGACATAAGACTGACAGAGTTTCCACACTAGCAATTTTTTCGCGCGTAGAATAAGCCTAGCGTAGCATACGCGCGATAAAATACATGGCAATAAAAGTACAGAGTGTTCACGCAGTAAGTAACATCTCTTGAAAGAAACTGCTGATGCTACGATCCTGAATTCTTGGCAGGATATTTGGCTTGATGCTAATAAACTAGAGGGAGAGCTTTCAACTTGTAAAAATAAGTAGTAAGTGTTAGTGCAGGAATCTTAAACTGATCAACAGAGTATCCCCGGAATACAGAGGCTTTAGTGACCAGGGATGGGTTGTGGTCATAAAGAGCTACAGCCTACTCACAGCTAGATCAACCATTCAAAAAGTTTCATCCTAACAAAAATACATCAGGACCTTGTATATGCTAGATGTGGAACGATACAAGGAGAAAACAAGAATAAAAGTGAGAGCGATTTCATACCAGCATACTGGCAAAGAATCTCCTCCTCGGCTTAGTGTTATAACATTATTACTACGCGATTAGGGTTCCGTACCCAAAGGGTAAAACGGGAGTCTATTGTTTTCGCTCCTCTGTCCGTCCTTCCGCCCGTCTGTCACCAGGCCGTATCTCATGAACCGTGATAGTTAGAGAGCTGAAATTTTTACAGATGGTGTATTTTTGTTGCCGCTATAACAACAAGTACTGAAAACTAGAATTCAATAAATATTTTCGGGGGCTCCCATACAACAAACATGATTTTTTTATCCGTTTTATAAATAGTGGTACGGAACCCTTCGTACGCGAATCCGACTCGCACTTGGCCGGTTTTTTTATTCCAACCTGCTTCTAGCAAATAATGACAATTAGGTACAGGTTCAAATGATGACACGACATTCCGTGATTTTTTGTCACGCGAAAACTGATGATGATGAGTTTGTCAATTTTTTGCAGTTTCGGGAATATGCGCCTATACGAACAGAGCGTTGTCACGCGAAAATACCGGGAAATCCGCTAGTCTGAAAACAAATTTTGTAAACCTACAAATTCATTCATATCTATTTCAAAAAGCATATAAACGACAAAATGTCACGTTCATATCGATTATCAACATTCATGATAAAATAATTAACGAAACAAAATCGATTGCTGACTACCTATCATTTGAAATCGAATCAACTATCTCAGACACATTTCGTAATATAAAAGTATATAAAGTAATGCTTTTGTACAATTCGCTCATTATTATTATTTAAATTTTATCAAAATGTATTGTCTAGTATTTTTATCTGTAGCTGTAATTTTAGTTCAGGTATGTACGATTTTTTAAAAATTAAAACCTTTTCATCATCATCCTCCTGCCCATATCCCAATTTTATTTGTGGTCGGCGCAGCATGTTTTCTTCTTCCATACTCTTCTACCTGCCGTCATTTCACAAGTAACATTCTTTCTAGCCATGTCGAATTTCGCTCTTTTAAACTCAGGTATATTCATGATATTTAAAGCTTTTTTGTACATATTTCTTTTCATAATTTTCATTTTTTTTGATAATTATTAATTTTTTATTTGTTCCAGAATACGCTAGGACAAACACTCGGATTAGGCAATGGACTTGCACAAAATAGACTAGGAAATGGCGTTGGACCTAATGGTCTACTGGGTAACAGAATAGCTGGAAACCTTGGACCCAATGGGTTAACTGGTAACTTTGGTGCCAACAGATTATTAGGAAACAATTTGGCGGCAGGCAACTGTGCTGGCAACAACATTGCTGCTAATAATTTTGCGGCCAACAACATAGCAAATAACGCAAATTTGGCCGCCAACAACTTGGCCAATGCTAACTTGGCTGCTGGAAATTTTGCTGGCTCTAACTTGGCCAACTATCAACTCAACAACAATATGGGTGTAAGCAACTTGGCGCCAAACAACGGCTTGGCGGGAATGCCAACTGGCAATGTAGGTTATGGTGACGTGGCAGTTGTTGGGGAGTTGCCAGTAGGTGGCAACACTGCTGTGACTGGCAATGTACCAGTTATCGGGTACGTCACGTTTGAGGGTATTTTGCCAGCGGGAGGTCTAGTCAGTGTTGCCAGTAACTGTGGATGTAATCAGTCGCCATATTGATTTTAAATTTTTAGTTGTTGTTGGACGTCAAGTCTATTGTAAATTTGTTGATATGTACTGCATTTATTTATGGTTTTAATAAATGTTTTTAATTTATGAATAATTATATTTTTTGTTATACCTACCCTATACATCTCTAATGCACTACACTATTACATTATTCGTCTCGGTCATGTTTCTATTAGACACTAGCTTTTATGGATTTAGTATCAGTAGTTTTTGAGTGAAAGATTTACAAACATCCAAATATCATACTTTCATGTTAGTAGTGTATTTTGCTGTGATTTATATCTTAAAAATATATTTCAAAAGAAAATGCTCAAGGAAAATGCTTTGTTTAGATGCAATTTTCAAGCTTTGTGATCGACTCAAGATTTCTCAACTTGCTTCCTCATCACTTCTGACATTGGCAGAATCATCGGCATCAACGACACCGTTAACCATAAATAAAAAAAATGTAGAATAGAAATTCTGGCTTTGTTGCCGAAGTGCATTTGTTTGTTACGCTTTTACGTTCAAACGGCTGACCTGATTGAGATGTTTGGCATGGAGATAGGTGTTCTTCAGAGATAGAACCGATTATCCGTGAGCAGCATATACAGTTCAAGAACGTGGATACTGCGGTTGAAATCTAGGTAAAAATATGTATCTAATCATTAGAATTATAGGATGTTTCCATTTTCTTATCTTGAGTACTACAGGGATTTCTATAGTTAAATGTAATCTTTCAAATTAATTGTTTTTTTTTTTGTGATATTAGTTATACAGAAATGAATTTTATCCAGTGCGCAAACTTTGTCAACGTATAGTTAAATAAGTTTTATAGATACGTATATTTTTATTTTGTCGTGTTTTAGTACAAAAAAGTAAAGTTATTGATATCGAAAGATGTTTATTTTGCAACCGATTGTACGGTCACAATCTTCATAGTAGGCACGGCGGCGGCAACGCGAAACCGGTTTACTGACGTGAACGCTGCTCCAAGCGCGTAAGAATAGTTGGTATCCATACCTTGCTGATTTTAGGGCGAAAAATTTTTTACTGATGATGCAGATGTATTCTGTTAATGATTTTGGACCACCAGATTTTTTTTGTGTACTGCTTAAAATTCATTCCTGTATAGACTACATGCTGTCTAGCTAAAACGAATAAAACGATGCGTGGAATACAACCTGGTGATAGATCACGGTGGAACAGCGGTTTCTTATTAATTAACCCTAAAAATTTATCGTGTTGCACTATGCTGTAGCTTTCATGATAGTAAGGAAAAGGTTCCAATCAAACAAAAAAATGACAATAAAATTCACAAAGTAAAATAAATAAAAAAACTTTATTACAAAAATAAATTATTAAACTAACATCACATTAAACTATTATATTGCTGGTGAACCGCAACTATAATTCACAGACGCCTTGCCATCATTTGGCACACTGCCATTCAAAGTCACAGTGCCATAAATTGGCATTCTACCAGTCACTGCCACTGAGCCACGCACTTCTAAGTTATCTGCTAGTATATTTAAACCAACAGGCAAGTTGCCATGGTTACCACTTGTAACAGTCACAGGAATAGGATTACTGCCAAAGTTTAAATTTGCCACTTTTGGCATGCCAGTCATGCCAACACTTTGCACCAAATTAGCATTTGCCAAGTTTTCTACTGCTTTAATTTCTGGCATCACAGGTGTGGCAAAATTAGGTTCTACAATATTAGATCTTATATTTGCCAAGTTTGCCCTCACCATATTATTATTAGCTTTGTTAGGCAAATAGTTATTTGCATAATGAGCGTTTGCATAGGTCTGGCGGTTCAGGAATATTCCTTTACCCATGTTGTTGGCAGATATGGGCAAGCTTCTTCCGATTGCGTTCTTGGCCATGCCATTTGGTAAACTTCTCATTGCGTTGTTGGCCACGCCATTTGGTATACCTCTGCCTATTGGCATGCCATTTGGTATTCTTGAGCTGGGTATTGGTCTGTTTGGTACGCCATATGGAATACTTTGTGCTGATGTTAACTGTGAAAATAAAACAAATAACCATGATGACAGAAAATAATTAAATTAACAGCTTTTAGGAGTTTTAACTTTAATAACAATAGTTAAAAGTTTCTTATTTATATGTATCAGAACTTAAGATCAACATAATGTTAGGTTTAATATTTTAGAATTATTATGTTTATTTACTAAAGCGTTTAAAAAAAATACAACTTGGACTAAGGAGATAACAAATTCTTTTGACTGATTTTAAGTTGAAATGGAAATTATTTTAGAGAAAATTAATCACTAGAGATTTTAATTTTAAATATTAAAATTATTAATTAATTATAATTAGGTACCTGCAATACAATTGATAATAATAAACACCTCCAGCCAATCATTTTGAAACGACTAAATTAAAATAATATGAACCGACGGTCTAAATAAAAGCAAGTCAGTAAAAGAGATAAGAATGCAAACGTGATAAAAATCTTAAAATATTATCATAATATATCAAAGTTTGTAAAGTTTCACAAAATGATATCGATTTACGTTGAATGATAGGACATGTCTTAAAACTCGATCGATTATGAAAGTACTAATATTTCATAAAGTTCGGAAGTAAAAACAACAAAACAAACAAATTCAAGTAAATCTGCCTGCCGTTGCCGTTCTGTATACCGTTTTCTGTCGATGGCGTTAACACGCCATAACGCCAAAAGATAGTCTTGAACCGGTGAAGGAATATAGGCTACTCTTTACCCGGTTGCGGTAAGTGGTTCTCTCGCTCCGTGAGTGAAATTAAGCGGAACTGCTAGTACAAAATGAATTTAATACATATTCAATAACTCTACAATACGTACCTCTACTTACGCATATATATTTTTTCCAGAACTAACAAAAATGTTTGCATATCCTAACTCTACCAGATGCTGGCACTTTGCCACTAAACTTCACAGTATTTGGAAGTGGCAACCCAGACTCAATACTATTACTCTCTGACGGATACGGTACTGTTGCAGATGCCATAATAAATGGCATGGGCGTTTCTGGCACTGACAAAGTCGATGGCATGCTGTTTGTTGCTGGCACGTTGAAAGTCGTTGGCAGTATGACTGCTGGTAATTGTGTGATGGCTGGCAATGTGTTATGGGTTGAAAATGTTGGTGATTGAGTCACGGAAATTGGTGTAGGTGGTTCTGAGTATGATGTGATTTCTGTAAAACAAATTTTTTATTACAGTGTAGTAATTGAATTGGAGAAATATCAATGGTTTCACTAGTTGGAATTTTAAAAAAATCCCAAGTAAATAATTTTTAATGGTGTAGGATGACATTTGAAACCACTTTAAAGATTTTAAGTTCAAACTCAAATGTTATACAAACAATGAAGTTTAATTAGAAAATTATTCTATGCTGAAATTAGAGGCTGTTTATTTGTTTGTTTGAACGCTGTAACTTCAGAACTTACTGGACCGATATGAATGATTCTTTCAGTGCGAGGAATAGTCTACACCAGGTTTGTGCAACCGCCAGGAAGCTAGTAAAATAAATAAACTTACGATTGTAACCATCGTTCCCAAATCTTCCAGCCACACTGACCGTTCCTCTACCTCTGACCTGACCTCCAAATGTGACAGGACCAGTCGTGCCCAAGTATGGAGACATGCTATTCTCCAACTTGTTGGGTATATACCAGGGATTGTATGTTGTGTATAGGGCAGGCTTGTAGTAAGGTATGGATATTGCTTCTAAATTCTGTAAATAGGGGTTTATAATGAAGATGAAGAATTTCATATGTTTATTTAAAATTAAATTGTGCATTACTCAAAAAGTTTTAAGAAAATGAAGATCACGATTCTTCAAAAACTGGGCAAACCATATCTTGGGGACCAATACATCGCAGGCTACATAATGTTCGTTGGATGTATAAAACTAATACAGCCAGGTAATTCAATGTTTAGTTCTAATAATTGCATATTTTCGTCTTATGACTCAAAGGAAAATACAACAAGGAAAACTACATTTTTAAGGGGATGAAAAGCTGTAATACGACAATTGGCAAAAATTCTTACCATTGATGATAAAAATGACAATTCTTCGATCGGTATGTAAACTATTAAGTAGTCCTTATATGGGTAGGCTGTAACACACTGGAAAAGATTTAAGCATAATAAAAACAGGTAATCTATAATCTATACTATTATGTACCTAACAGAGAGGAAACTTTTTTTTGTTATTCTATATTTTGTACCATAAAGGCTCCGAAACTTTGGAATTTGATAAAATTCTTTCACTGTTGCAACGCTAGACCATCCCTGAGTAACATAGAGGTAAGAAGTTCCCCAAGACGCGAATGAATCCGCGGGAAACAACTGGTATGTCATATGTTAATTGATATAGACATGACAATACAAAATAACTCACGTGAACAACAAATAAAATGAATGCTAAGCACATTTTGCGTGTTATGAAACTTATTTACACAAAACAATTATTTGTTACGTGACCTACTTTTATATTGAATATGCCATATTATCTGTTCTTTACACTATAGTTAAAAAATAAGTAATGGTGACTGTTCATTGAAACATTCAAAATAACTTATAAACTTTCATCAGGGTCTTTCTCCTGCATCCAGTCTTCTTCTCAATGTATTTGGGGTCGGCGCAATATGTTTTCCGCTTCCATTTCTCTTTGCCAGTCTTCATACTAACATCCACTCCCTACTTATCCATATCATCTTTCAGTTAATCTATGCATCTTCTCTTCATTCTGTCTCCGTCTCTGTCCATCCACGTTCATGCTTGAAGTATCTTTTATACAGTTGACAGCTGTCAGTTTTCAAGAAATGATTGAACCACTTCCACTCCAAAATTCTTGGATGATAGCATTCTTCATACTGCCTGACAGCAATTACGTACTGTAAGGCTCTAGACAGACGGACTGCATTTCAACTGCAAATTGCAGTTCAAGAGCAGTTTGAATGCAGTTGACACGACTGCAATAGAACTGCAAATTAACTTCAGAACACGACTGCACGCCGACTGCAATTCAACTGCACTCGGACAGCACTTTTTGATTTGCAGTTCTATTGCAGTCGTGTCAACTGCAATCAAACTGCCCTTGAACTGCAATTTGCAGTTGGATTGCAGTTGAAATGCAGTCCGTCTGTCTAGAGCCTAAATTGCATCGACAAATTAATGGTCATACCGTACTATAATTTATGGGCAAGCAATGTCACACAATTGACACTAACTTATTGAAAATTAAAACGTGTTAGGAGCCATAAATTGCCTTTCCTATCAGTGGTAATTTCGAAATATTGAATGCATTTATATCCTTTGTTAATTAGGTAAAGTATTATTCTTGTGAGTCATACGTCATAATATGGCGCGTAAGTATATCATTTACTACATTACTGTACACGGTGGGACAATGGACAAAGAGAGTAGTTACTTTTTTATACTACTTTTTACTTTTTATACTTACTTTTTTTATATTTTTCACTCTTTTTTTAATAGATTTATTTTGTAACTGCTTGAGTAATAGGTATGGGTAAGGTGTGTACTAGCCAACATGATTAACTATTTGAATTGATTTTATATACAAAATGTACACAATGTTGTATAGTGATATTTAAATATTTGTTCTTCAAACCATACAGACAGAATTGTGTTGCTGGGGAGTTTGTTCCACCACTTCTTCTTCCCAGCAAAAACACATAGGAAGTGGTGAAGGGCGGGCGTTTTGGGGGCTGTCTTTTGTATTGACGTTCGAAAAGTGCTGATTTTCAGCCTACTTTGAATAAATGACTTTTGATTTTTGATTTTTTTTTTCTTTATTCTTAATAACCACACGGTCTGTTAGCCCCATGGTAAGTTATTAATGGGAAATTATAATTTTAGCCACAAAATTATTTATTGGACACATGATTAAACTTCTAATTTTATAACTAAGCAACGGGGAAATGACATAGCCTCTAATAAACTAATTCGTCTTTTTTACAACGCCAACTACTAGAAAGCTTCAATAAAAGATCATCAATTATTGTAACTTGTCCTTCTTATTTATACATTGTCATCTAAATTACTAACTCGGCCTCATTTTTCCAAAAACGAGCCAAGAAAAACGAGATCAACGTTTTTCTTGGCTCGTTTTTTTTTTGATGGTAGAACTTAATTTGGATTCATTTTATTTAGCATATTGCCATTTATAACCTTCAATTAAAAACATTGTATTAAAAATTGAAGTTAGTGACGAAAACGAATCGCTGCAAAACCGACTCCACGTAGTCCTGTCTGCCCTACCTCTAGAGTGCAATTCAAAACCGTGTAGGCGCGGAAGGGCGAGGCGGCCTGCGAGCTGAGGCGCAGGTAGTTTCAGCGCTTGCCGCCGCGGCTGAGGCTGGCCGGCGGAGCCGGCCAGAAAGCCGAAGCTGCGGTGGTGAGCGTGAAAACCATCTGCGACGATAAGCTCGCATGGGACTGCCGGAGCCCCGCAGCACCGGAGCCGTGACAGAAGCCATGCTTGCTGCATGTTGCATGCTTACTTCCATGCTGGGTCAATTAATATGGGATGTATTGTATTTTAAACAAAACACTCAGTTCTTCTTCCGAGCCTTTTCCCAATCATGTTGGGGTCGGCTTCCAGTCTAACCGGATTCAGCTGAGTACCAGTGCTTTACAAGAAGCGACTGCCTATCTGACCTCCTCAACCCAGTTACCCGGGCAACCCGATACCCCTTGGTTAGACTGGTGTCAGACTTACTGGCTTCTGACTACCCGCAACGACTGCCAAGGATGTTCAATGACAGCCGGGACCTACAGTTTAACGTGCCATCCGAAACACAGCCAATGGTGTCTAAGATATACTTAGAAAGTACATACAAACTTAGAAAAGTTGCATTGGTACTTGCCTGACCTGGGATCGAACCCGCGCCCTCATACTTGAGAGGTTGGTCCTTTACCCACTAGGCCACCACGACTAAACAAAAAAAAAAAAAACTCAGTACGAGTTAAAAAATTAGAAGCTAAATAAATATTTTTTTGATGTCACTTAATAGTATTTAAGAAGTTTACTGTTAGAATGCATGCTACAAATTTAGATGCAAAAAAATAACTATCATGCTGAGTTGTATTTAGAGTGGAAGATAACTCGTGGCTAAGATAGTATTATTTAGATGCTCGACGCTTCATTAATTGTGGCTGACTTAGTAATTTAGATGGCAACATACATTTTTGGGGGCGAATAATGATATTAAAAAGAAGCCTGTTTAATTAGCACCCGTTATTAATTAACTTGGGTTATGGGTGCTAACACAACTGATAAACTACATGTACCTAGCTACATATATATGTACATATTATAACACCCAGACCACGGCCAACAAGCATGATCGTCACACAAATGTCGACCTAACCGGGACCTCAGGTTCGGCAGGCTAACATACTTAGCCATTGTGCCATCGAGGTCGTCGAATTCTACTTCCAAGTAGGAGTGTACATTATGTATCTGTTGCTTTTCCTAATCTCCGGGAATAGGTATGATGTAGGCTAAGAAGAGATCCGGCGATGGCGAGTTTTGGTCGCTTAAAAGGTAGGCAAAGTTGAAATAAAATACGAGTATAAAAATATTGTTTTATTTTATCGAAGCACATGACGTTGTGTTAAAAAATCATTAAACTAATCCTCAATTATTTTACAAAACTTACTATCACTAATGCAATAAATAAATGCTTTTATTTACAAAAAAATATTACGCTAAGGAATATCAACTGCAAGGATTATTCAAAATAGTCACAGTTTCCGTAATGCCAGCAACTGGCAAGCCATTTAGGAATGGCATATTCTCTATACCTTCAATTTGCAGATTTTTTACCAATTCCTGTGCCAAATTGAAATTATTTGATGTTAATGTAGACTGGCAATCATTTGGCAAATTAGAAAGCGATGCCACTACATCTGCCAATGAGTTCTGGTTAACTGGCATGTTGGCATTTCCATACAAGTCATATTGCTGATTGTTGACTGGCATATCAATATTACCGTATTGTAGGTTGCTGCTTAAAAAGCTGTTGCTTAGCCCATTTTGCGACTGTATTTCTGGTATAGCACTTGCAATAAATTGCCTATTATTCAAGAGTCCGCTATTGGTAATGGCATTTAATGGCAAATTATTGACATTTGTTGAAGTTGTTACAAAATTATTTGGAATTCCTAAGTTGTGGTTCACAGGATTATTAGCAACAAATTGCTGACTATCTACAGTCATCATATTGCTGTTTTGAAAATTATTGTTGGCGACTGACAAACCATTGCTGTATGGCACATTACTTGACAAGACATTGCTGTTTATAAAACTGTTTGCATTTTGATATACGTCGGTATCTGGCACGATAGTTGGTAATGCATTTGGTGAATTGACC
Source organism: Helicoverpa zea (assembly GCF_022581195.2). Lineage (NCBI taxonomy): Eukaryota > Metazoa > Arthropoda > Insecta > Lepidoptera > Noctuidae > Helicoverpa > Helicoverpa zea. The sequence goes on from NC_061478.1 coordinate 5,536,521, forward strand.
AAACTGTTGACAGTTTGAGCATTATTTATGTTTGAAAATCCATTGACACCTTGTGGCATATCATTGTTGCATATGCCATTGTAGTTTTGCAAATTATTGCCATTAACATTCACGCTGTCAACTGGCGGATTATTGCGGGGAAGTCTGGTCATATCTGCCAATCCATTTGCGAGTTCGAAGCCAGTTATTTGAAAATTATTAAGTGGCAGTTGACTGTTGATTGATGGCAATAGATTGCCATTTGGCAAAATGTTTTGTGACAATCCGTTGTTTTGTGCCATTGATGGTAGAATATTGCGACATGGCAAGTTATTAAAATTTGGTAAACCATTAGGTATTTGCATATTATTTGGCAAAGTATTTAAAGGTGATAAATTATTTAAATTGAAATTATTCTTTCCAGCAGGCACATTCATTAAATTCTGCAAACTATTTGTGACTGGATTATTAATATTTGATAATCCATTTGGCAAATTATTAAATAGTCCATTATTATTCATGCCATTTACATTTGGCAACCATCTATTCTGTGGTAAAATATTCCTGTTTACAAATGGCAAATTCATTGGTGAATTATTCGGTAATGCCATTCCGTTGTTGAAAGCAAAATTATTTGGCATATTTGCGAAATTTTTAGGCAGATTATTGCCACGTGGCATATTGCCAAAAGGCATGCCATATCTGAATGGCAAGCCATTGGCGAGGCCGTTTAGTGGCAAGTTGGCACTACCTGGCAGATTGACTGGCAAGTTGGCATTACCTGGTAGATTTACTGGTATATCATTTATTTGTCTTGATGTTCTGATGATTGTTTCTAATGGTATATTTGCTACATTATTCAGTATATTCTGGCTGGTTACTTCTCGAGTTAAGAGGTGAGCAGAAATTATCTGTAAATCAAAATAAAGTTGAAATATTAGGTGAGTTATGTATTACGTATTAAATAAATTGAACAACTTGCAAATTGTAAAAAAAAAAAAACATAAATGTGAAATTTGATTTAAATTATCTTTGAATAAAAAAATTTCTTCATAAAATCTAAATAGAAAATAATTATCATTACATGGATCACCATAAAAAAAAAAACAAGAAAATTACTGAAAATTACCTGAACTAAAATAATTTGCAGAACACCGAACACTTTTAAAATCATTTTTCTGTTTTATCTCGCATTACTGTCCGTATCAAACTAAAATTAACCAGACAGATATTTAACTTTATATATTTTTTATATCAAAACAATCATTGACGTGTTTTATCTTATATATTAATAATATCTAACAGATGATTCTTAATAATCATCTTTCTATCGATGGGAACGTGATCATATCATAGGTACAATAATTATATTATCATATCACTTACCTACGGTCATATTGCTAAATATAAAATTTACCTGTTCAGGATTATTTGCTTACTAGCCGTTTGCCCGCGACCCGTGGGAACTACATCCCGTAGGTACCGAAATAAAATATAGTCTATGTTACTCGGGAAGGGGTAGCTTTCCAACAAAGAAAGATTTTTTTCCAATCGGTTTAATAGTTTCAAAGCCCCAAACAAACAAAAAACTATTTCCTCTTCATTATATCAGTATAGATTATATTAGTCTAGAAATATGGATAGGCCGTTGCAGGCTCAAAAGAAATGTCACATTATTTTTGTCATAAAAAATGCGAAGCAAGGAGATCGGACACAAACTGGTTGACAACCTATTATGATTTATGTCAGGCCATATTGCGTGAAAAAAAAAACAAAAAAACTTACAAAAGCCGTTTAATATTGAGAAAAAGTATAATTAAAAATAAATATTTAATGTCATTTAAATTTTTTTGACGAAAATATGCCAGCATTTTTCCGATGTCATAAGCAAAAAGGTTTTCCCTCAAAGGAAAACTGTTTTTCTTTCATTCGACTTCAGGAAAATAAGTGGTTTGTCAAGTCAGATGCGGCTATTTTATTTAATGAAATGTTCAGATTTTCATTGTAATTCACCGGATAAAACGTAAATTCAATGATTTAGACGAATTAAATATTGAAAAATGTTCTCGTAAGTAGGATAAATGTTGATACAATATGATATGTTATAGGCAAAAATATTGTTTGTCCTTATTTCTTATTTTTACGTACCTAGATAAAACAGAGTGTAAATAAATAGATTAGGAACGTTCAAAGAAGACAATCTTTTTCGTTTTCAGGAATATTAGGTACCTATTTACCTACTCAAGGTAATATGAAAATCTGATATTTAGCTTTTATATTAAGATATTAATAAAGACAATATCTTAATTCCACATTTTCCTAAAAGCTCCCGTAACAAAGCCGAGCTATAATAATATCTAACCAAGACAATAAAGGTCGCGTCCTTGATCGAAGGTCGCTACAATATCCTTGGTCTTAAGGTCACGTTCGGGGCTGTGACCTTCTTGTCAAGGTTTGACCTTGAGTGAAGGACGGGTTTCAAGGTTTCGCGTTGGTATCTTCTTGATGAATGATTTAATACTCTCATATAACAATGAGGGTTTTTGAAATTTTTTCTGCCACCGGGTGGCGCCACGTATGCGTCTGGTCCAAACAGCTGTCAAATAGTATGGAATTGTAGGTGCCGAACTTATTGTTTATTGAAATTCTGTTATATTGGAAGTGTTATTGATTTTATTATGGACTACGGTCAGAATAAGGTTTCCGAACTAAAAATTGAGCTAAGAGAGAGGGTGCAAAAGTCACTGGTAGTTGAAAAATTTGTTAACACAATATGATTTAGTTTTTTTTATTTACTCAACCTCAATAGTAAAACAATAATGCAGTGCTTTAATTATAAAATAAAAAAACCACTAAAATCGTTCACTATTCATAGTAAAGATAAGCACTTTGACAGTTACCTGGACCTGACGACTCAGTGCGCCACCTGGTGGACGCCATTTTAGAAAACCCTCATTGTATCATTCTTGTGGTTTATTTTTATAAGTTTTGCAAAAGATTCCTAAATTAATTCACAATATTTTTTTTCAAAAGACTGATCAATATATCAACGTTTAAGGAAATCCCATTTTCTTAAGTTTCTTTAAAGAAAAAGAAACTACTTAGACAAAAATTTTGAGACGTTAGTGGATTCATGGACGGTGAACAAAAACAAAAAAAAAAAAAATCAAAGAAATAATTTAATTACAAGAAATAAATACTTAATATTAACAAAAAGAAAATTACATTTTCTTTCTAACCTCAAAATCAATAATATCTGACAATTCCCGCTCTTTTACCTAAAACGTCATTGCCAACTGTCACTTGAGGTGTAGCCAAAGGTATTCTGTTTTCAGCCTTTTGTGAACATTTACAAGCATTGGCTGCGAACATTAAACTCTCTAAAGCTGACTTTTTTAATGCTTCGGCCATATACATTTTCTTATTAACTCGTCCAGGATATTTTTTAGGCATTGTCTGAATGACAGACATAATGGTATTTATTTTTTCTTCAAATGGCGCGTTCGTAGTTAGCAAGGAGGTTATTAATGGTGACCGTGGTTGCGTGTATGTTGGTTGGAGATTTTGAATCTGTGGAGCTCGTGGCCGGTTCATTAAGATCTGTGCGGAGACGTTCTGTAAAAAATACAATGAATGAATTATTGTAGGACTTGGTATAATTTAAAAATTATTAATATAGGTATGTAATATTTTTGACAAAATGTACAATAAAGTTATATCTAAGTTATAATATAACTTTGCCGCCCCGAATCCGGTGCTAGACTAGATTTAGGGTTAATCAGAAAGTATCTATCAGTAGAAAACTACTGAGCATGCGCAGTGCTTCAAATGGTTATCTCGAGGAGAAGAAAAATTATTTGACAAGAATTCTGAAAATGATAACTTGTAGATGGAAACTTAGGAGACTTAGTGAATATCAAAATAGAAATACTTACACTCAAAAATAAAGTCTGTAATGCGAAAACACAGAAAAACATCGCAACTTTTGACATTTTAAATTTTTGTTGGAATAAATGGTAAAATAAGAACTTGTTAAAAATAAAACTTTGGAAAAACTATTGCTTTTTTTTAAATATTTTTTCTAATTAGTACCTATCTAAGTACTTCTAGTACCACGAACTGAATAATCTTTAAAATAAAATACCCACCTAAGTTATTACTTAAGTATGAACCCTTATCAATAAATATAATTTATTATCACATTATTATGAAAAACTTAATATTCATAATTATTATCTAATAGATATAAAGATTTGTAATAAATAACGTTAACTTTATCAAAATCAAAATGATGCAAACATATGCATTTATATTACAAAAGAAATTAGTAGCTTTGGTATTTAAACGTCAAGTTTTAATCTCCAAAACACAGTTAATTTAATTGTTTAACGCACACAACATGATTTGTATTATATTTGTTGTTTCTACCATTTTTGTTTCTGTAAGTATTCTAGTAAACTTATTTACTTTAAGATCCATTTTCACCGACTACATACGCGATCATTTTTAATAAAACAACTGTTTATTTTGAAAATTGATCGTGAAAATTCATAGTAAAAAGTGTTTTTAAGAAAACTGGCGAAAATGTTGTAGGTGTACTTGGGCCTTATTTCATTAAAATTAATCGGACTCTTTAACTACCTATATGTATATTGCTTATTTTTAAAATTTGTTTCTTATTTTTTTCCAGGCACAATGTCAAATCTTCGCGCCATACCCCAGAACAGTGCCAGCCGTCATGCCAAGCTGCCCATGTGGCAAGCAAGCCACATTGCCAGTCATGAAAGTACCCTACGAAGTCCCTATGACAGTCCCCGCCGCCGTGCCAAGAGTTGCAAAGGCACCCATTGGGTGTCTAGAACCCACTGTGACGTCATATGGCACTATTGCTGAGACTTCACTGCCTGTTGGCCTGCCAGTAGGCTTGCCATTAGCAAATCCGTTCCTACCAGCGGCTTCACCCGTGTCAGCTTTAGCGCCATTTTCTCCACTGCTGCCTCCTGCAAATACTTGCAGTAGGTGCCAGTACTTAAAAAAGATACCTATCCCTCCTCCTTGTATTTAAATTATTTGTTAAATAAATAAATTATTTTGTTAAGTTAACTGTATTTGTTTTTGTTCCCTTATCTGCTTAGCCTTTTCCCATCTATGTTGTGGTCCCCTTCCAGTGTTAACGGATGCAGTATCTATGTTTTACATGGAACGACTGCCTGTAGCCTCTTCAACCCAGTTAGGCTAGGGCAATTTCAAACTCTTTGGTAAGACTGTTAATAATATGCCAAAGATGCTCAAATGACAGCCGGGACCCATCTATGTAACGTGTCTTCCGAAACACAATTGCCTTATGTAATTGGAAATACCTACTCGTAAAGCATTGAACAACAATGGAAAATCTTGCGTGGCTAAAGTTTTAGCCCCCTGAACAGCCCAAGAAACCTAAGAGTATCCGCACAATGCTGACTAAACAGTCGGGCAAAAGTTGACCCAATGTATGGCACTTTTTTAAGGAATGTTTTATTTTAATCAAATCTTCAGCTTGGTTAAATACCTGATGTTTGTAATGTGCCTACTACCATTCAGCTTCATACTGATTTGTGATCCCAAACAAACTATCGGCCGACTAAAAGTTTGCATTGTGCTCTTAGGTAAGGTTTCACAGAAATCATCCTTAATAACCATCTTCTTTTTCCATATGTAAGTGCCTAACGCCGTACCTACCTTTTAAAAGTGGTTAAGATGATGATGTCTCTCTGACTGATTGTCGGCCACGGCGGCTGTTCTCTTAAATAAAGATCAGCCAGCTGCTCAGGACTTATTTTATAGAGCACGGACATTTGCGCAGACAGCTGCACTCTATATCTTCACTCTCACAGAACGTGGTAAGTACGTATATACTGAAATGATTGTAGTGCACGCCATAGTTTTTTTTAGTTTTTAGGGTTTTAGAAACTTTCGCAAAGCAGTCGTAGCTTGGATGTAAGCGTTATACATCCGTGAATCAGAGTACGTAAATGTTGTTCCTAGGCTTGATCTCTGTAGTGTCGGATTACCGTCTCATCGCACTATGAGGGTGATGGAATAGAAAGTGCACCTGTGTCCAAGCAAAAGCTTGTGTAGGTAAGTACTATGTCCTGTGCAGCTAACCTCCTCATTTGAGAACAGCCGCTGTGGCTGATAATCCTTAGGAGGACATCAGATACTGATTTAATAAAGAGGAAATATTTTTATGTTTCTTTGTTTGAATAATTCTTAAACAATTGGAAAACTACACACTTTTAGAGTAGCATAAGCTATATTTTATCCCAATACGGGTAGTATTTCCCACGGGATGCAGTCGAATCCGCGGGTAAACGGCTAGTTGGAAAAGATCACCAAAGAAAACCAAATTATTCTCAATTTGATACAATTTTATTTCATAAAATGAATTAGAACACAAATAAATAATAGTTTAGTAGAAAAGTTTAGACAAAATAAATATTACTAATTATAACTTCAAGTCTAAATTACATAGTAGGTGGAGGTATCGGTATTTTTTTCAAAAATTGACCCCGAGATTGTGGCATTGTTTTCAATGCGCTTGAAAGCGACGCAGTTAACGGTGAAACGGGTGACGCGGCTGGTAGATATGGATTCCCATTCTGAACTGCAACCTTTTTCTGAGCAACCTTCACATATTCTGTACCTTTAGGCTGAGCTATCAATACTTTTTGTTGAACCTCCTTTTTGATCTGCGGCACTCTCTTTTGGACAATCAACCTTTTTGATACTTCATCGTTCTTCAAAAGTAGATTTCTCAAAATTTGCGTTTCACCAATCACATTTTTAGGAGTCACTGTGTCCATTTTACGTTGTATTAGCACCGTTTTTGGTTTCTTTTGAACTATAACATTATTTGGGTTCTGTAGAACATTTTTTAGGCCAATTTCTTTTGGATTTGTGACAAGAGCGATTAATTTTCGAGGTTCTTTTGGTACTTTTTTGATGATGGCAAATCTTCTAGTGACAGCTGGTTCTACTCTCTTGTTGGTACCTAAAGTGAGAGCTTGTAGTGTCTGTTCGGTACTTTGTGGTGACATTATGCCTTGGAACAATGAGTTTAGAGAATTAGCTGTCAATCTTACGCTTAGAGATGGTGTAAGAGTGATTGATAGAAGTAATGCGACGTGTTGTAGCTGCATTTTTGCCTGAAATAAAAAATAAAATTTTGTAATTTAAAATGTTACGTTATTCGTTTTACTCTGTGTATAAGACAGTTTATCTGCTAATAGCAAATTTCTTTGCAAAGTCTTACAAATAAATAATATTGGTGGTGGGGCTCGGTTATCATTTGAACGTATTTGGTACTCGTTACGGGTAGTCAGCAGCCAGACTCTGTTACAACCTCTTACCAAATTGGTATAGGATTGCACCTAACCGGATTGATAAGGTCAGATAGGCAGTGGCTTCTTGTAAGACACTGGTACTCAGATACTGACAGACTGGAAACCGACCCCAACATAGATTGGAAAAAGCTAGACAAATGATGAAGAGTTGAAACAAAGTATTGAAAAGATCTTACCTTGCTAATTCAAAACAAATGATTATACTGCACCTGTCAAATTGAACTGTTTATATAAAAATCTTCGAGTTTATTTATCTGCAGTCTTACAGCAATCGATTTTGATAGTGTGGTTGCTGAATCGAAATGTTTTACTATCGATTATAATCGTGATTTATCTTTGTATTTTCTTGTGTAACTATGTATTATATTACGTCAACTATTGATAGAACAAAGACTAAGAATGAGATGAGCATACGAGTAGGTACCTAATCAAGATGGCCATAGTGGAAACTCAAACAAGTATCAATGCAACTTTTTTAAATTGTTACATATTTTATGTACTTTCTCAATAAATCTAGTACACGAATAGGTACCTAACTGACAAAAGTTGAAAGATAAATTTTGAACAAGCATAGAATTTAAGTCTGTAATATTATCTAACCTAAATTGAGCAAGCGTAATGGTTAAAACGCTTATTCCTTCTCTATATGAGAAGAAGCCTGTACCCTTCAGTGGGAAGATAAAAGGCTCATGGTAATGAGCGTACAGGACACTATAGGTGTCTTTCAAAGCCATGAACGAAAATAGAACCAAAAAAAGTAATTTAAAAATTCACAATTTATTAATTTACACTTACACACTAAAGAATACATTACATACATATCACAAGAAGGGTGGTTGCAGAGTAACCTGACGCAGGTACTTAGGGTTGCATCCACCACATCCACAACCAGACCCTCCGCATCCACATCCACACGCAGGTACCTCTACAGTCGGCAACTGACATGGGCAGGCAGGCATCTGAATACCGGGACATCCACAGGGGCCCACACATCCACATGATGACACAGGAACCCCGCATCCACAGGTACCAGAGCAACCGCATGACATTGGCAGCGCCGGACAGCTACAGGGGCCGGAACATCCACAAGCAGACAGTCCTGAGCAACCGCAGGGTCCAGTACAGCCACATGATGAAACTGGTATTAAGCCACATGAGCAGGGACCCATACAGTCACAGGATGACAATGCGATGTTTGAGCATCCACAGGGACCCAGGCAATCGCAGGCGGATAACTGTAGGCCTGAGCAGCCACAGGGGCCTGAACATCCGCAAGACGAGAGCTGGATACCTGAACATCCACAAGGTCCCTGACATCCACATGCCACAGGTACCGGGGTATAGGAAGGAATTTCGATAAGAGAGCTAATGCTATAAGGCAATGGAACTTGAAGACTTTGGCAGCCACATTTGTCAATTACAGGTGCTCCACAAGGGCAAGCTGGTAGTTTGACAGCAGGTGCTCTACACCCACACTTGGGTTCAACACAACCACAGGGGCTTGGGCATCCACAGGCACCCGAACAGCCACAGGGAAGGTCTACTGTTACGAACTCAATTGCCTGCAATTGAGTTCGAGGTTCGAGTACTTCAAGGGATGGGAACAGGCATCCCAGCGGGTTTAACTCATCAGGTTCCGCGTACCGGTACTTAGGTACGTCAATAACGGATCCAGGGGCAGGTAAGACCACAGGTGCGTAAACAGGTTCAATGACAGGTCCTCTACATCCACAGTTCAGGATGTCTATGAGAGGATTCTGACATCCACATCCAGTCAGACCGAGGTTCTGCAGACCAGATTTCTTGATTTTAGTCTTCGATTTGGCTAGTTTGCGTTTCTGAGCATTGATCTGGAAAGAGAAAAAATAGGTCCATTTATAAATTACTCAGTACCTAAGTATTTATTAGCTTTAAATTATATAGTGTTAGTCCTTATAGGTAGGCCACACTATTATGTAGCTATGTATAAATTCGAAAGTAGGTAAACCGATTTAGGTATATGTTTGGTAAATACATAAAAGCTAGGGGCTGAAACAGGACATGAACTGATTGAGATGGAATTTGGCACAGAGATCACTCTTAGCCTGAATAGGCGTAGGCTACTTTTTATCTGAACCATGGAAGTAGTAGGTATCTCTGCGACTCTGGCAAAACCACGGGAGACAGCTAGTATTAGTTATAAATATATTTAAAGTTTTATACTTACAATAGCGCATGAAACAATTAGAAGAATAATCGAAGTCTTCCAGAAATTCATTTTAAATTAATTATTTAACTTTCAATTAAATTAATAAAGTAAATACTTATTAAAAATAAATATCTGAAGAATATGATGTTCATTCCAAAATAATGTTTGCTTTTATACAAATTAGTTTGTCAATATGTTGATAAGTTAAAAAAATTTCGTTACAATATAAACTTATCGATTTTTTTCATAATAAACATTCGGTAATAGATTTTAATCGCGTTTTAAGTTAATAATTTCATAATCCATTTTTGACATAATATAATTGATAAATATTACATTGTTGTTACATAAATATTATATAATTGCTTTAATAAATTACTGTAATATTTTGTTTACGAAATCTTAAGCCCCCGTGCCGGTACAGTCTGGATCTGCCTAACCTTTCCCCATCTATGCTATGGCCGGCTTAGTTTAACCGCATGCAGGTGGGTACCAGTGTTTAAGGAGTGACTGCTTATCTGACCTCCTCAACCCAGTTACATTAGCAGAATATTAAAATTCGCAATGTTCATCTTAACAATCAATCACTTGCTGTAAAGCGAATTTGTTTAACCTACCACTGTTTCATCCATTCGGGAAAGTCAATCTTTATTTCTACCTACACTCTTCTTCTTCTTCCTCCTGCTCTGTTCCCAATTTTATTTGGGGTCGGCGCAATATATCATTCTCTTCCATTTTCCCCGGCCACTCGTCATACTGACACTCACTTCCTTCCTATTCATGTCATCTTTCAAGCAATCCATCCATCTTTTCTTAGATCTTCCTCTTCCTCTCCATCCATCTATATTTATACAATCATGTGATGACAATCTTCTACTTCTCATCTTTTCTCTTGAATATCTCTCTTCGCCCATAATAATACATCTTTTCTCTACAGGTGTATTAAAATTATATATAGTCCGTAAATAAAATAAATGAAATACATAAGGTTGATTCAACATTAAGTTTATTATATTCTAAACTGTACACAAATAATATTGTACTAAACAATTTCTACAATGGCAACATTCGTGGTAGAAAATAGTTATTTCCGTTATTTGAATACAAGTAATGTACTTGTAAACAAATAAAAATATTAGTATATAGGAAGGTATGTATTTTACAAGAATAGGTACATTTTGAGTGTATTTCGTTGGTGAGTAATTGTAATTAATAAAAATAATTAGAAAGTCTTCTAACAAAAATACATATTTTAATGTTATGAACTGGCAACATTGATCGTTTATCGTATTCTGAAGACTTTATTTTTAAGATATATCATTTATTTTATTTTATTACTATCCTGCTGCTTATATTTTGTGTTTTTATTTTAAGAGCACGATTTAGTCCACCAAGTTTCACTTTTTGGTTCGATAAATAATTGAAAACATTAAAAGTAGATATAGTCTAGGCCCTCATTTTTGCTGAATATTGAACTTTAATTTTGTAAACATTTGTGAGGATTGTGAAAGTGCCCTAGTCAATCACTGACTTGTTGACGATAATTATAAACAAATACATACATAATCGTATTTTCTAAACACTACTTAAATGCCAACACTAACATTTTTACTGTGTCTTAGTTTCTGAAAGATTGTTTCAAGTCACTAGTCTATACTAATATGATAAAAAGGGAACATTTTTATGTTTATTTCTTTACTCTTAAGCGCCAACTTCGCTTCGCGCTCTTAACATAGGCTACATTTGGGAGGCTTGGCTAGTAAGCGGGTGAAACCGTGGCAAAAAAACTAGTTATTTAAATTAAAATTATATATTACTAGCTACCCGTCCCCGCTTCGCATGGGATAATAGTACATCCCCACTATTGAATGCATGTTATCATACATTTATAAACCTTCCTCTTCAATCACTATCTATTAAAAAAAACGCATCAAAATCCGTTGCGTAGTTTTGAAGATTTAAGCGTACAAAGGGATATAGGGACAGAAAAAACGACTTTCTTTTATACTATGTAGTGACTAGCTTCCGCCCGCGGCTTTGCCTGCGTCGATTTCGGTTATATAGCATTTCCAAGAGAACTCTTCAAAAGTCAGGGATAAAAACTATCCTATGTTCTTTCTCAACGCCAACTCTATCTCTGTACCAAATTTTATTAAAATCAGTTCAGTGGTTTAGACGTGAAAGCGTAACAAACGGACAGACGGAGTTACTTTCGCATTTATAATATTAGTAGGGATGAGGTATCAGTTTTATTAGCACCCATAAGACAAGCTAAAAACGCTTATACTTATCAGATTTTCAGAAAAACATAACCAAAATCAGACTTTAACTCTGATCTTTCAGAAACCAAGCCACAGTATTAACATAACCATAACCCAAGAACATCTAAGTGGTGCCTCATTCGCTTCTAGCTGGTGGTGGCTTCCCGCTGGCCAGGACGGATTTCATCGTCTTCATCATGTTAGGAATGATACCAATGTGCTTGTCTACGCATTTCACTGCACACTTCTCGAATTCTATTGTGCATTTGTCAACCTGTGGATGAAAGAAAAAGATATACATAAGTAACAGTTGTTAAAAACTGGTTTTAGGTATGTAAAATTGGGTCATCAGGGTCATGTATCATAAAAAATGTAATACCAATACAGGTTCTTTACTGAACATATCTTTTTATCACAGGCTAGATCAAATCGGTTTTTATTATGTCATCCTATTGTGGGGACTGATCACAGTATGAAAGGGAATTAAAAAATATATAAAGATTAAAACAATCCTAATGCAAAATATATAATCAGAGAATACCCTGCTTACATAGAGAGATATTCTGGATGATCTAATAATCCTACTTCCGCAATGCAGGTTATGATGACTTTATCAAACAATGAATAAACAATAGCAAAGTAATCTTACCGTTTCCTGACTAGGATCGGAGCCCAATCTGTCTCTGGCGTAATCATTGCAGTCCATCACACATCTCTGTAGTCTGTTCTGGAGGTGATTGATCTCGCCCTGCAAATATAACACAACATAATAAATAACAATAACATAAATATTGTAAGAACAACTGAATTTATTTCATCATCTCCTGGGCAAAGGCTTGGGAGGTGATGAATTGAATTTATTTAATACTAGCTGACCCGGCGAACTTCGTACTGCCTAGTTATTAAAATAAAATCTTACTTGCAACTTTTCCTTATTTGCTCACCGTTTAGACCTACCCTGGACAAACATTTTAAAACCAAAATCAGCTCAATCGGCCCAGCCGTTCTCGAGTTTTAATCAGACTAACGAACAACAATTCATTTTATTCATATAGATGATTGAATGAAACCATATTTAGACCACATAACACCAGATATACTGAGGCAATGTAAGGATAGGCCATAATAATATTACAGGTAGGTCAGGCCTTCTTCTAAGTCAAAATATAGTAAATAATGGCAACACTACTTTCTAGGAGATTTTACATTACATCTCTACTTGTCTTGTATCTCTCTTCTTAATTGTTCCTTACATTTTTTAAGGTTTCACTCCAATGTTTTCTTTCCTTTTTTCTTGACTTAATTATTGAATTGTGCCTGTATGTGGGTAGAAAACCAATGTATAACTTACCTGCACATAATTATTAGCCTGGTTGAGTGGTGCGGTGCAGGTGTCGATGCAACTGTGCACCCTCTCTAAAGAGGTCTGAGGATCATCACAGCATTTGGCGGCACACCTGTGCATGTCACCCTGGAAATAACATGAAATATTTACATTCTGGATTCTGGTTGTAAATAATTTTTTTAAATAACTCAGTAGATAAGTGTAACATGTAGGTATATCATAGTAATATGTAAATACAATGAATAGACAAAAATATATGTATTGACAAAAAATATTTAGATTACAATCTGAATATTCAATCTGAATATTTTTTGTGTTTTTCTTCTGAATATTAGGCTAATGCCTGAGCTGCATGAAAATAATTAAAATAGGCCAAACAACTTGTATTTTTTTAAGAGAACCTGCCCTATTTTGCCGCGGCACTTTCATGGTATAAAATAAACTTAGTTTCATAAACCATCATTGCCTTCAGTTGCAGTTATGTAAGTAAATAGAGAAAAAGATAATCGTTAAACCGATTTATTATCAATAACAAAATCCTTGGGTTGCATCATCCATTTTTATTGCAAAAACCGACAGCCATGTTTTGTTTATATATTTTTTGTGCCATTTCACAAGTCATAGTATTTATTTTTATAGCTTAAACTTATAAGAAACTTATATAAATAGGTATTGCATAAGCCTTGCATGGTTTCGGTAAAGTAACCTCACTTACTTGCATTTTTCTCAAATAACTCTTGTCCAACTCATTGACAAGGTTCGTCATCTCCTGCTCAATCCTAAACCTTTGGGCTTCAACCATTTTGATGCTTTTAATTCAGCAATATTGGTTAATTTAGTAATTTTTCAGAATTAAAGAATTCCGAACTAAATGACAATCGCATAACCAAACTTTTTTGGCAGAATATTGTCAATTTGACATTGACGTTTATTCGTATTTTTGTCTTATTGGAGTTTCTAAATGAAACCTTAGCTTTTAAGCAAATCCATTCGATATCACCTAAGGCCATCAGACATAGCGTTTGGCTTCTTACACTCCTTGAGTGTTAAATTGGAACGAAAAAACAGGCTAAATAAACCAAGCGTATATTACGCTGAAAACTCCCTTAGAAAATATTAGGCGGCTATCCTACTGGTATTTCAGGAGCGCTGGCGTCAACTTCACGTCTACACAGCATTCACGCTGTGGCTACGAGACGTTAACATCGCGTTTATCAGAAAAGGTACAATCGTCAACGACAATAACTGAGTATGCTACAGTAACACTGACGAAGAGTTGCTTAATAAAATAAAAAACACTTTATAGTTTAAATTAACATTTTATTTAGGACACGATGATGGTCTGGCGTAAATCTATGAAGCAAAATATAAAATTATATTCCAATACCAGACAAAAATCCGTCTAACAGCTCCTGATCAAAATTAAAAATAGGTAACTTCTTTATCAAAGCGGCACACGATTCACATACTGGAGTCTTTTCTTCCGTTTCTGCCAAACGGCTGAATCTATCCTGCACCATTGATGGAATTTCATCCATCAAATCTGGCAACCCAGTCGTACATGGCGGCGGAGGCGGGAAAGCGACTCGTTTTGACATTTCATTTCTTGGCGGGAAACTCGTACTTTGAGGTACTTCTTTTATAACATTTAACAAGTTTTCTTTTGCAGTTGGTTTACAATTAGGAGTTTTATCTTTGACGTTAGTATTTAAAACTGTTACTTTAGGTGCTGTCGGTGGGGCGGGTAAGAAATAAGCTACAGCGGTTTCAGGGTAACATTTTGGGGTTCTGTCAATAGTTGGCGTTGTTCTGTCAAATGTGGGTGCATTTGTTGGTGTTGGCTTGGGCGTTGGTGTTGGCAGCTTGGAGTTAAGCGTTGGTGGTATGTTGCGCCAATCTCGATTGAGGGACTGGGCGTGACTTATCTGTGAAGATGAAATAGGTACATGAAATCAATCATAATGACGTTTACATCAGTGATCTTAAACGCACGAAATTGATAATGATTATGCAACATAATAAATAATTTTTCTTGCATCATTTATATACCTATATTTTTTACGGCGATTAAAAAAGTTATCGAGTTTCATACATAAACCAAAAATATAGCTCACTAATTTATTTGCATTTTATTAATTTTAGTAAAAATATTACAGCATACGTACCTTTAAAATTAAATAAAAACTTAAAAGAAATAGCAGTGGACTCTTCGTCATGTTCTTGTCAAGTTTTGATTAAAACAAAAGAATAATAATTTTCAGGCATATTTATTCGAGGATTGAGAAACCTACACTTATCTTTTTATAAACAAATGCAATAAAAATTGAAATCTTTATTTGTAATCGATTTTTAGAATTTCAAATTTACTTCGTTATCTTTTTATTTCTTGCGTAAGGCTTTTGTTAATTTATATTTAGTTTAGCTAGCGTATCTATTTTCTGCGAACATGTCTGCCCAAACCAACCAACTGATTTTCTTTTATTCTATCAGAGTCTACTGGTTCTACCCAACTGACGAAATTCTATATGCAAAGATGCTTGACGAGTTCGTTATCAACTGAGCTGTGTAAATAAAATGATGAGGAGTTCTCTTGGTTTATTTGGTTGAAACACAAATCACGGGGACCAATTTAGGTACTGATTTGAAATAGGTATTGATTCTTATCAAGGGAAGCTAAGGGCTACTCATATACCAGCTCCGTTCTACCCTTCATACTTGTCACTGCAGAAAGCTTTCGAAGCCCTCAACAGTTTTTAAGGTATCATATATCATCATTATAGGACCAGCAGAAAACGTCAGAAAAGCTGAAACCAGCCTGAATCAGCGATGTTATCTTATTTACCTTGTCAATTCAGGATTATTGATGTTCGAGAAAGGTCACTGGTAATTTTCAACGCTTACCATGTTGCACCAAAAATAAAAATAAGTAGGTACCTATACTTAGTATTTCTATGAAATAAATAGGTTACCAATCTAGAATTACAAAATATAACAGAAAATAGTCGATATCTAACGTTCATTAGGACATCTACGATTTTGTAAAAAGGATATAAGCAACTGAAAAGAATATTTCTTTGTTTGTGTAGTGGACTATTCACTATGGAGGTCCAACGGCTGTTGTTTTTATTGTGTTTTGTTGTCGCAATCAGTGTAAGTGAAATACTTCAGGCTTCTTAGCTTAATATGTATTAAAAATTTTAATGCTGAGCAATTTGAATAAGATCGATGTGGACACGATTAGATAAATCTTTTTACAACCGCGTGTTTGAAAGAAATTCAGAGAAAATGGTAGGAAACAGCTAAGTTATCTAGTAAAATAGTCCTATGAACCTGTCAGCGTCCAGATACCTAATCATAAAGGAATAGTTACCTAACTTGTTAAAATAAGATGGCCTGCTAAAATTCTGCCTACAAAGTGTTCGAAATAATTATTACTACACCAAAATTAAAATGACTAAATTACATTTTTACAGATGACAACAGCAAGCCCAAGATACATCATGCGCCGCACGCCCAGCCAATGTCCCCGCCAAAACATGTATTTTTCTCAACTAGCAACACCTTGCGTAGACACCATAGACTACGTCATTCCTCCAGTTTTTCAAAATTGCAACAAGCAGCTCATTCTGCCACCAACGACAGTTGAATTGCCATACGGTTTGGGGTATTTTGAGTCAGCATTGCCCTTCGTGGCACAAAGCTTTGCCCCAGGGCTGGATTTCTTCACCACGGGAGCTTATATTCCAGTGGCATCGCCCTGTGATTGTCTGACTTTGGCGGCCCCTGTGTGCCCTGATATCGCGCCTTTGGTTAAGCCTATTATTTTGTGAGTGAAATAAATAACATGGTGGTTTTAACTACATATTTGGTTGTTTTATTATTTTTTATCTTTAATTTGATTACCTACGCAATAGCTTTAATCAGAGAAGTATGGAAGATAAAGGCATGCTGGGCCAACCCCAAATATTAGATTGGGGTAAGGCCATGAGAATGATAAAGTGTACGTTATTTGCAAAACTGACCTTTGGGTAGGTACTTATCCACTCAAGCGTCCGAGGTGATAACAGTCACCAAAAAAATTCTTGCCTTAAGCGTCCATGGTGACTACAGTATCCGAACGACATCGTTCGGTTTAAACGTGTACAGCGCTATAGCCAGGTGGTATTAATATAGTTGATTGATACTAGATGGCGCGTTATTAAATTTGTCATCCGTGAGTTGTGATTTTTTCTGTGCAATGGCAACATTAAATTTATAAAAAAATGTATTGTAGTGACAGTTCGTCGTTTTTGACAAGTGACTTTTTTGTGTGTGGAGCTCTTGACAAAAATGTGGTAAGTTTCTTGTTTTATACCTTATTTAGATTGTTATTTTATATCAAAATAAACGTGAAGAAATTTCCTTTACGAAATATGTATTATTACGACAATTTCAAAACGTTTACATAGTATAATTTAGGTGGAAAAGTTATACGATCACTACACAATCATCGTTTGATACTTTTCTATTGTTTACAGTGTATTCTAATTGGTTATTTTTGTTAAATAAATGCAAAATATACGAAAATCGTTCACTATTAGCACGTTAATGGCCATTTACAAACGAAATACATTGAGATGGGGTCTATAATGATTAAAATGTTAAGACGTTATTCATGATTTTAGTGTTGGTGAGCCGACTCCCCTTGGACTGATCTACTTACAACGTAAATAATGGTTTGTTCACACGGAGCGTTTTATGATCAATTTGGGAATGTTTTGTGGCTTTTGGCTTTGTTTATGTATCTACTTATAGGTGACGGCATGTTTATTTAGTTTTCGTTTTTCAATATCAAAGAATGAAAAATACCTAAAATTACAGTTTTACAGTGTATTTATTTTACTGTAATATCAATAACCGCTTTCTTTTTTTCTATTTAACATAATAAAAAATTATATGTAATAAAATTATATAAAAGTAAACATGTTTGCTCTATAAACATACCGAACAGTAATATGCGTGTTTCATTAAAACAACGTCGTCGTGTGAACACGCTATTAGCCGGGCGGCCATCTTGTCACATTTTTACGTCGCCCGAGGCCCAGTGACCGCTTGAGAAACACTTAACTTTGTTTATTTTTTCATGACAGAAAACTAATTACTTATATTAAGATATTGGTATCATTTTAAAGAGTATATCCTGTACTAATATAATAAAAAAACATTGTTACCAGTAATCACTATATTTTTCTTATAAAACTCGGAATAAAAAAAAATTACGATATTTTTTTTGATATCCTCAACTTTATACTTTATTATCATCCTATAATATTAATTAAAGTAATTTACTTTTAATCAAATTAAATTTTACGTTCTTTTAGCTTTCCGTGAGTATTTTTTATTCGAATCTAGCTATTGTAGTTTTTCAGTAGTAATCGTTTTTGTTGAGAGAGTCTCGCTTGGTCGTAAAAAAGCAATTGACATTTCATGCGCGGACAGGTGGGCCGAGAATCACTGCGCGGCTTGGACGCTTGAGTGGTTATACGCGTTATGCAATTTATGATTTGTCAAGTTAACAATCAACGATTAGATGAATATAGTTATCGGCACGAATCTTGAGCTCTGACCTTCACCTGCGCAGAAGTCATTTAATGGGTCCCTTTTGTGGTACCTATGAAGTGAGGCGCGGGGGCGGGCTAAAGCGGTGATTGGCCCGCAGCGCATCGCGTCATAGCCGTCACTCGGGATTGGTTCTTTGCTAATAAATCACTTCTGCGCAGATGTACGTCAGAGCTCAAGATTCGTGCCGATAACTATATTTGGCTAGATAAGTACCGACCTACGTCTTGAAGTTAAGAAACATTTTAGAATAATTTTATCATCACACAGGCATGCCATGGGGAAAAGTTTATTACGTAAAATATTAAACGATAGGACACGAATCTGAGATAAAACCAAGATAAATATCAGAGAAACATTTGAAAAGATTTAATTAGTTAGAATTCGTTAACGTAAAACTTTATTGTTACTTAAGTTTAATATAGTTTTCAAAATGAAGTATTTTTTATTGATTACGCTGGTGACTTTATTCAGTAAGGTTGGTTAATTTTATTGTTTTTGCTAAAACTATTTCTACACCTAAAAATAGGTATTTATTATACTGTATTGTATTAACATTATTATCTAAGTATGTATTTTTGTTTTTTATTTTTATTTATAATTTTTATTAAACTTATTCTTTTACTAGGTACTTACTACCATTATTACTACCTATTCTTTCTACTGAAGCCCAGGATGTATTTTTCCCATTATAATTTATTCACACATGTAATAATAAGTTAATAAGCTTCATAATAAATTGTTCAGCTACTCATAATGAACGTTTCTTTTTAATACAATATTTTATATTCTTTTTTCAGTCAGTCACACCACAACTGCTTCGGCCACCATACAACTTCAGACCCATCGGAGAAAAAATCCTCGACACTGGCAACTTCATAAACCAGCCAGCACCCACAGTGATATCCGAACCTCCTTGCAACAACATCATTCCTATTCCTAACACGCCTACGCCTAGCACTACTATCATCACCGACTGTTCACCTACAGTATGTCAGAACTTAGCAAACACTATCCAACTTATGATAGTCTGCAATTTGCTGCAGAATAGTAAGAGTTCTGATTTAGCTTTGCAGTTGGCTTCTCCACTGTTAAATGAAGTGATGAATTCACCGCTTTTGTCTTGTGGTTGTAATAATCCGTTGTCTCCTACAGTCGTTTCGTCTAGCTTTGTTACTCCTAATATAGGAGCACCTAATGTCATTTCTACCAACTATATCCCCCCTAACATAGTCAATCCTAACATCTATTTGCCTAATCCAGGCAATCCTCTTTTAGTTCCTACGCCTAATGTAGTTGCTTCTAGTAATACAGTGTCGTTGCCTCCTAGAGTTATTTCTTCTGCTCCTTGTCCTAATTCACCACAAATCAATCCAGCTAATGTGAATGGATTACTTAGTACTATTATGGGTATGCTAGGCAATATACAAGGCTAGTGTATAAGAGATGTAAGTTTAGAAAATAAGTTATAAGTAATTTAATTTTTGATATTTTTTGTGAATGAAATAAACATTTTTGGATGATAAAAAATGAGTTTTTTTGTGAATGCATTATTATACGTACTCAATGTATGTTTTATTTGCTTGTGTTGAAAGCGGACGTTTATTCGAGTGTCTTGTAAATATAAAATTAATAGAAATTACTGTAGCGTGTGCAAATAATTGCACCCAAGTCAGAAGTTACAGTCTGCTTTGTAAGCAAAACGGAACGGATAGCAATGAAGATATATGGTATTTTCATAACTTATTCTTAGCTTTACTTAGCTTGCGATTCAAATACTTTGGAATATTTTCCTGAAAGTTAAATAAATACTGTTGTCAGAAATATATGCATTTATTTCCATTGTCAATGATCAGTAACAAACTAACTATGACCAAAGAGGATTAGGGAATAAAAACAAAATTATATTTAAATTCAAATGTTTTATTTTTTCTTAAAACCAAAAATGTACACGTAAATAAAGTGCTTACTAATTTAAACTAATGACTAAAAGAAACATCCACATCTTGGCCCTAGCATATTGGCCAACAGATCCTGGATACCAAACTTGGATCCACAGGAGTTACACCCACAACCAATGTTGGGCAAACCGAAGGAACCAAAGGAATCACAGCCACAACCAATATTGGGCAAGCCACATGGTGGTCCAAAATTATCACATCCACATCCACAACCAGGGTTATTAAAACCATTTGGTCCAAAGTTGTCACAACCGCACCCAATACTTGGCAATCCACAGGAATCACACCCGCATCCACAACCGTTATTGGGTAAACCATAATTTAATCCGCAAGAGTCACAACCACATCCACAGTTGTTGTTTGGTGAAACAATTATAGGTCCACAATTATCACACCCACAGCCACAACCAACGTTGGGCACACCATAGGTAACTCCACAGGAGTCACATCCACACCCACAACCAACATTTGGCACGCCAATGATTGGTGCACAGTTATCACACCCACAAACAGCAGGCAAAATTTTAGGACCGCAATTGTCAAATCCACAACCACATCCCGGACTTGGAAGCCCATATTTCAGTCCACATGTGTCACAACCACAGCCAATGTTTGGTCCATAGTTGGGTACAACGTATGGTACGTCACATCCACAACCAATATTGGGTATTGGTATCACTTCTGGGTAACAAACATTTGGTACAATCGGGTCGCAAGGGGTTATAATTGGTTCACAGGGAGAATAAGGTTGTAGATAATTAATTTGAGGAGCTAAACAGTCTAGTGTAGGTGACAAAACGGTTGCCTTAACCGGTATGGGGTCGCATAGAACAGGTGAAGTGTACTCGCATTGCGCTTTCATGGTATTCTCAAGCAGATTGCTGACTATCAGCAATTGAAGAGCATTGGCAAGAGAATTTGACACTGAGTTATCTATGATAGTGGTGACAACTTGTGGGGGGTTACAAGGAGGTGTAGGGTCACAAGGAAGTAGAAGGTTATTTTGAGGTAAAAGATTACTTTGAGGTAGAAGGTTACAGGGAGGTAAAAGGTTACTTTGAGGAACAAGGTTACAAGGAGGCACGGGGTTACAAGGAGGCACGGGGTTACAGGGAGGCACGGGGTTACAGGGAGGTATAGGGTTACAAGGAGGTAAGGGGTTACAAGGAGGTGGGTTATAGACTAGCGATGGTGGGTTACATTGTGGCACTGGTGTAGTGAGGGGTAATCTTGGCAGAAATTGGGCTTGACTCTGAAAACAAAAATAAATAATCCCTATTAATTTACAGCAAATTTTATATTACATACATACGTTATTTACCAAATAAAGATATTGAATTTATTTCCTTACCTGGCAAACCAATGCAGCACAAACCATTAATATGAAAGCGGCCATCTTGAAAAACCTAAATAAAATTGCCTACAACCTCTTTTATACCATACTTTTACAATTATTACAAAAAAGAAAAATAAATACTTACAAAAAAGTATTAGTAACACATTGACATATCAAATTAATTTCGTAAAAGATAACAAATAATGTATTTAAACATACAATTAGGTAAATAATATCAAATGCTTATCTTTGTCTTGTAACATTAAAAGAAATGTAATGAAATGTTCACGGTAAAACCTATGTACATACAAAATATGTATGTACCTAGATCAATACATAGGTAAAAATATTAGATTGCTAAGTAGGTATATCTTAGACACTTATGACAGTGTTTCGGATGGCACGCCCCTCTGCTCGACAAGATTTTGACATATGACTTAACCGTTGATTCGGCGGGATATTTTGAATCGCGACATGAAAGTCAATTTGTACTAACTTTCAACACATGAATTCTGAGTCCGTAATGCCTGATCAGAAGTATTTTAACTATAACTTTAGAGCTCACTTATTTGACAACAACGTGCAAAGGTCAAATGGGGTCAGTTCATTCAGAAAAAGATAATAATTACGGTGTTTTTAAGTCTATCGAAAAGTTAGGCATTTCAAATTTGGTGAAAACTTACCAATAAATAATCGCATCACTTTCTCAAACACAACACAAACGTCATATTTATAACATTTTCAATCCGTTGCAATACATTTCGTGCACTTATTTATGTTCAATAACTAAAAAATCAGCACATAAAATACACAATAAAAATGAACAATTTACAAGATCAAAGTCACAGACAAGAAGTAGAGTTTGGAATGGAGTATTACAATTTTATTACAATTTTAAATATCCCTTTTTTTTAATAGCAACTTATTTCAATTTTATTTATTAATTTTAAATTATAGGTTCAATTTGTTTTTGTTGTTAAGAAAAAAGATATTTAAGTTTTATGAAAGTTTTTAGCATTAAATTTTTATATGTATTATTTATTTTGGTGTTGCGTCATTCGTAATAATGTTTAACTTTAATTGAATTTTTATTACCTATAACGGAATTTTAATTTATTCTTATATTATTTCTCAACAATTCTAAGATTTTTGTTTCGGCGGAGGGTAAGCCTGGTGTTCTGAAATATAATGCAATTTGTAACTACCAAAGTAATGTACTTATTTGATGATGAGAAACAATAATAATAATTGATTGATTTTAAAGTCACCAAATATTTTTAACCGAATCCCAAAAAGGAGGTGGTTCTCAATTTGGATGTTTGTTTTTGGTCGAAAGGGTATATTCCCCATATTTGTTATTAGGTCCAGGATCTGATGATGGAAACCTTGAGAAATCGAGGGCAACTCTCGAAAATTGTAAGCATAGATAAGGTTATAACTTGACACTCAGATGTATGTCTGATAACACTATGAGACAGTAAAGGTTTGGAGCTGACCTGATGATGGAGACCAGAGAAGGTCGAGGGAACTCGACAACCGAACTTCTCTCGTCTCCATCTCCTTCACTGTTGCAGAGGCCTCGTAAATACGAATAATATAAGCACAAACACGAGAAAGTTTAAATATTCAGTCGTCGAGTTCCCTCGACCTTCACTGGTCTCCATCATCAGGTCAGCTCAAAGCCTTCACTGTTGAATAGTACTACCAGGCAAACACCTGAGTGATAAGATTTCAACCTATGTATTTCTGCAACTTTCGAAAGTCGATTTCTCAAGGTTCCATCATCAGATCCTGACCTGATGATAATGGGACCACCTCGGAAGTATACGCTATCAAACAAAAAAAGAATCATTAAAATCGATAAATAAAGGGCTGAGTAATCGCGTAACAAACATACAAAAAAAACGGTCGAATTGAGAACCTCCGCTTTTTGGGAACTCGGTTAAAAATAAGTCGGCGGCGGCCATCTTTCCATCTTGGACCAGCTTTTGATGAACAGCGAACTATTTGCCCTTTCAAACAATAAA
The DNA here is from genome assembly GCF_022581195.2 of Helicoverpa zea. Taxonomy (NCBI): domain Eukaryota; kingdom Metazoa; phylum Arthropoda; class Insecta; order Lepidoptera; family Noctuidae; genus Helicoverpa; species Helicoverpa zea. The sequence continues at coordinate 5,560,598 of NC_061478.1, forward strand.
ATCGTCATAAAATTTTGCGATAACTACACCTAACTACGGCTCTCGTCAAATAGCTTTGCCGCTCAGTTAAAAAGTTGGAAGTAACGAATGCCATTAAGTTTGGCAGGTCTACAGGAATCCTGCACATAAAACACCCGAAGAAATAAATAAGTCTTCATTTGCCGTCTTCAGAAACCCTAAAAACCGAAGATTTTTTTTATTCCGGCTACAACGTATTTTCTACCATTGATTTTCTAGCATTTTTTTTCAAAATAAATTAAGTCATTTAACTTTTCCTAATTTATTTTCAGATTATGGTAAGTATACAAAAGTGCAATTTAGTAATATTATAATATCAAATAATATAAAATTATTAAATCGATTCTTTATTTTAATGAATCGGATCATTCGATGCAAAACTTCTATCACCGTCGCCATCTTGTCTATGCGTCTTCAAATTTAAAAAAACAACTAATGTAAACAAACATGGCGAGTTCGATCAGAATTCCCGGTAATTACGATTGGATTTGAAAAAGGTATATTTCTAACGGGATGCTAAATATGAAAGGTTTGAATGCGTCAAAATAATTTAAATTTATTTAGTTATTTTATTTAATACTCACAAATGTGGTTTGATTGGAAAGAAAATAAATATGAGCGTAAATAATTAGGAAAGTGTATGACTGATTCGCAGACCCCAATTGGGGTCTAAACCGAGCTTACGGTGACATTGATGTTCAGACCCCGATTGGGGTCCGCTACGGATTTGACGGTTAAACTGTAAGTGCCGGCTGTCATTGAACGAACATCCTTGGCAGTAGTTACGGGTAGTCAAAAGCCAGTTAGTCTGACGCCAGTCTAATCAAGGGGTGTTGGGTTGCCCGGGTAACTGGGTTGAGGAGGTCAGATAGGCAGTCGCTCCTTGTAAAACATTGGTATCCAGCAGTATCCGGTTAGACTGGAAGCCGACCCCAACATAGTTAAGAAAAATCTAGTCAGATAATGATTCAGAAATACAACAACAACAACAACAGACAAGGCAAATAAACTAAAATTGCTAGCATTTAAATAAAATAACGAGGTCAAAAACGTGTGGGTATTTATGTCAATAATTTTAAAACTGACATCATTTATGATTCATTGAAATAATTTGCAATTCAGCGCTTTTATTCGATTGCATTTCCGCAATAACTCCGACTGTCATTTGTATCAATAATTTATGAGATTCGTATGTCCGGTTTTCATAAATTATTGCATTGATGTGGATGTTTAAAAGTAGCGATTCGATCAATTTTAAATAACAAATTCATTTATTATGCAACGTGACATATTAAGCGTATTGCAAACTTTTAGTCGGCCGATAGTTTGTTTGGGCTCATAAATCAGTATGAAGATTAATAGTGGTACGCACATTACAAAGTTCAGGTATTGCTGTATCAGACCGACTGAAAACTGTTATTGGAATTAAAATTTTCTTCATCGAATCAAGTTTTCTTTTAATTACCGTATCATAAAAAATCTAAACAAAGACATTATCTATTCAACCGTGCTCCACAATTTAAATCATCTTCAAATTCTTACAAAATAAATTGTAATCAGTAGAGATAAATCACACACTAATTTATCTAAGCATACTGCATCTGATTGCGATTACGTAATTGTATGTAGTGAGATAAACGCGTCTATATCAATGAGTTTCTATATCATTCTGAGAGTTGTTGTATTTTATCTGTGGTCGCAATGGCGCGGGAAGTGATCTTCTTGTTTTTGATACAAAGTTTTGTTGTTAAGGTTTGTAGTAATTCATTGTTTCATCAAATTTAGATCTTGAATTCCTTTAGAAACGTAATATTTATTTGGATTTTCTTAGCATTTAAGTTCTTGATATGTGTCCTGTATTAAGCTAGCATTACTTGACCTGTAATTGTAACGACGTATGGTAAAATACATGGTCATTACAACCCAGATTGAGTTTTTCAAAAACATTACTATTAAAATCATGTACTAAATTTACATGTACTATATAACGTATATGTACTATAGTCTGTTTTTTAATCTCGTAGACTAAATTGACACTTGCAAAATGTCAAACTTTCTAATAATTTTGCTAGCTCTGTGGTGCAGTGTTGTACTTACGATACCGGTTCGTTGAATCGTAACTTTTTATCTATAATAGACGAATTTAATATTCATTCAAAGTTTTATATTTAAAATTCACGTACGTACACATGGCTGTACGACGTGCTACAAACTGCCAGGGATATCTGACCACGCAAAGCCATGCGTAATCATCAAGGATAAGCCCATTATTTCAGGATGACTTATTGTAAAAAGTTACGATTCAACGTACCGGTATCGTAAGTACAACACTGCACCACAGAGCTAGCAAAATTATTTGGAAGTTTGACATTTTGCAAGTGTCAATTTAGTCTACGAGATTAAAAAACAGACTATAAATAATCGTAATTTCCGAACCAGCAAACGCTCTAAAATGTTTTTTGGTAAACACTAAAATAAAATATGATTTTTAATTTACAGGTACTCACAACATCATACGCCCAGCCAACGTTACAACAATATCTACATCTAACAGGGTTGCCACATTCAGCACACACGATCACCATACCCGCCTCCCAAACATTACCACCTAATTTGGCAACACAGACAAGACCATCTACTGGTTTACCATCATTCTCAGCTTTAGCTCTTCCTAACCTTGTATCCAGTTTACAGCAGTTACCATCGATTCAATCCCCACCTTTGAATACAGCTGCCAGTTTACCAAGACTTCCGTCTCCTGTGCCCCAACTTCCACCAACAGGCCAGCCTAACCTGGTACCGAAACAGCCAACTAAAGTCGATGTGAAACCGTCAAGTATAGACTCTAGTGTGCTCAATAATTTAGCTATAGCGTTACAATTATTAGTAGTCAGTAATATATTGAATTCTCCTCCACCTGAATTATCTAAGCCTAAAGTTAAGGAAACTGTTTCTTATGCAGAGCAGGCTCAAATTCCTTACTATCCTCCGTCTATGCCTAATTCTAAATTTGTTGGTACTTCAAGCTTTGCTGAGCCGAATGTCATAAGTGCTTATGCTCCTACAAGAAATAGTATGGCATTAATGTCTCCGTATGAAGCTTTGGATCCAAGTTCGTCGTATGCAGAGTCTGTTTTATCTCCATATACTTCTATAAGTTCGAGGCAAGATTTTCAATCACCTTATTCAATGATGGGTGATAATGATCTGTTTTCTGTGGGTGATTTGTTTTGATTGACTGTTATTTTGTTTGTTGCTATAAGTAATGCCTTAATGAGTGATCTAATTTTGTCAAAATTATAATTTGTTTGTAAATTACTTGTTTAGGTTTGTTGTGAGCTAAATTGTTATTTCAACTTGTCTGCAGAATACTTCTTTCAGTACCTGTTTATTACCTCTATAATCATTCTCATTGTCAACAGTTTTATTATAAGATTACACTAGTTTACAAAATCAAACTTTTTGCCTGTTGCCGTGGATTTAATGGCTGGTAACATTCACTTATGTTTAGTTTTTATTAATTACACCCGCAAAAATTTTTTTGTAGCTCGACTTTACTTGTTATTGACTTTCTCTTTTCTGAACCTTTTTCAGTCGCTGAAGTACGTATTTTATTGTAATTATACAAATATGTGAAGTTTTTACAACACGAGTAGTTCAAGGAGGCGTTGTTTGAACAATCCAAACCATGTTTGTTACTTATGAGGAGAATATGTGTTTGAGAAGAGTAGAAATGTCATCAGAGACGCTTAAAAATACTTATTTTTTATATTTTGGAATGTTGTTAGATAAAAATGACAAATCTTGGGCTCCTGATTGTGTTTGTAAATCGTGCGTTGAATATTTAAGATTATGGAAAAGTGGTAAAAGAAGTACTTTTCAACTTAAAACACCAACTATTTGGAAAGAATCGAAAAATCATCTCGACGGCTCTTACTTTTGCAGCGTGAACATAAACAGCTTAAACACCAAAAATCGAGCTAAATGGCAAAACCGAAGTAGAACATGTGTTTAGCGAAGAGTGTAGCATTCACCTGAACTTTCAGAGAATAAAAATTATATTGAATTTTGAAAAATTATAATGAAAATTATGTTGAACTTGTCGAAGACCTGCTTTTACAAATAAGAGGTATGGGATGCAATTTGAGCATAAAGTCACTTCCTCTTCAGTCATCTGGACAGATTTCCAGAAAATTTAGGAGATATGAGCGAAGAGCAGGGGAGAACGTATGCATCAAGATTAACGTGTCATGGAAGAACGTTATCAGGGTTTCTGGGATGTAAATATGATGTCTGACTATTGCTGGTCTCTGATACGCCATTTCCCAAAGTCTACACATAAGAGAAGAGCTTTAAAGCCAAGTTTTTTGGAACTTAACAATTAATATAATTTTTAAACAAATATTCTTTAAGGTAAATCCACGTTTTTTCTCTTTAAACCGCACTTAGCTGAATCTCAAAAACTAGAGCTGATAAAAAAAAACTACTAATAGTTTTAAATATGGTTAAATATGAGTAGTCAACAACAGCTTAAAAAATCCCGGCAACAAATGTACTGTAAACTAGTGTTATTTATTGTAAATAATATAAATAAATTATTTTTGTTACTTAAAGTCTTTTTTTGTGTAAATAATAATAACGGTGTCCAGATCGGTTATCGGCCGTGGTGGCTATTGTCTTAAAGAAGTTTAACTAGCTGCGCAGGACATAGTAGAATGTAGCATTTGAGCAGACACACGTGCACTCTCTATTTCTTCATATGTAACGTATAATAAAATTCAACGCATACAGAATGCATGACATCTCTAAAGAGCGTATATTACCCCTTACTTAAATGAGAAAAAAAATTGGTAATGAAGATGGAAACGCGCAGATAGCTTCTGAGCTTCATTTCACTTGCCACGTACATAACGTGGCACACAAAAAGGCGTACATATCTTTTCGAATAATTAGAATAGGTGAAAGGTCTTCTTCCTCCGAGCCTTTTTCCCAAACTATGTTGGGATCGGCTTAAAGTCTAACCGGATGTTGCTGAGTACTAGTGCTTTACAAGGAGCGACTGCCCTATCTGACTGAATAGGTGAAAGGTGTTCAGCAAAAAATTACAAGGAGAAGAGAAGCTAACAATTTGGTAATCCCAGGTCATAGGACGTCGCAATTCAAAGGCAGCTTTAATTATTCTGCTGCGAAGATCTGGAATTATCTGCCTCCTCCTCTTCATCAAAAAAAATCAGTGAAAATCAGTGGTGTGCTTGCAAGCACAGCATATACTAAGCTGAGTTTTCGGCTGCACATCATTTTTCATTTTGTTTGTTGTCCTGTTTATGTAGCGTGTTTGAAACGTAAGTACCTACAGAACGTTTTCTTTTCAGTTTTGAATGATGCAAATATTGTTATTTAGAATATAATTATGGCAATGATTGTTATGCGTTAAGGAATGTTGTGGAATTGATGATGGTGTATATTTTTATTCTTGAGCCCGCGATTTGGTTTGTGTGTGTTTAAAAAATAAGTACCTAAGTTCAAAGATGACCTTATCAAAAACTTGCTCTTTAAATTTTATATCATAGTAAGAAAACAGAATTACAAGAACATGGCGTATACACAAAAGTAAAAATACAGATAGAAAATAAGATCAACTAACAAAAGAGAGATGACAAAAGAGAAGAGATAGCTTGAAGTAGGTATCCATCACATCCACGTGAAAGGTCCTTAATGCAACATAATACTGCGACCATATACGAGACAGAGTTTATGTTCTGACCGTTTTTGACTCAGTTTTTTAGTACATTTAACAGCTCTACCAGTCAGTTCAAAAAATTATATCATTCCTTGAAACTACTTATAGGCTATGAACTGCAAAAAATCTTAGGTAGCACCATAGAGCAGTTATGTATATGTAATAGCATGTCATGCTGACATCTTTTCGAAGTTGTTGGAACACTACACATTACTGTGCAGAAAACAATAGTAGTTTGAAAATGAAAAGCTTTTGTTTGTGGTAGATGCTTTAATTTAGAAATCTAGATGGCGTTTTGAAATCTAGAACCTTGGTAACCATGGAAACTGATGTAGCTCGGAAAATTCTCAAGAGATGTCGCTAGCGGTATCTAAGATAGAATGGAAACTTTTTGTTTCTTTTTTGTTCTGATGAAAACAATTGTCCGGCAAATTCTTGCAATAAAAATCTTGCATCTATATGGTTGTGGCACAAAATGCCTTTCCTGAAAGAAAATCCACCAGGATTTTGTACTGATGAAAATTCAAATTACTTTTGGCATGTCTAGATTTTTTGTAACTCAAACCTCTAAATCTTCTTAACAAGATAATAATTTCTTTTCGTTATGCATTATCTGACATTACACAACAATTTACCCAACTGCAGATAAAAGTAGCAACTTTCTGATAAAACGGCAAAGTTTTAGATAATATTTTAGTATATAAGCTCGTGTTGATATAACAAAATCATTATTTACAATTTAACTAATTAGGAAGTTTAAAGTCTCAAAACTTTAACATGGCTGCCAAATTCATTGCTTTAGTTTGCATTCAATTTGCAATGTTAAATGTAAGTATGAAATCAGATATTAATTTTAATAATCGATAATTTTATGCTAATATAATAAAGCTGAAGAATTCGTTTGTTTGAACGCACTTAGGTATATCAGGAACTACGGGCGTGAAATAAACAATTCTTTTAGTTTTATATAGCACCTTTATTTATTTAAAACCTAAACTATATAGGCCACTTTTTATTTGGGTGTTTAAAGTTGTAGTTTTTGTTAATAAAGCGGTTTGAAAAAGCAAAAAGGTTCTCTGGGATTACAAAATTGATTTTGGTGTCAATTAAACCGAAAACCATAGCATTCATTCGTCTAACTAAAATTCACCGTAACTCATCTCAATTCAAAACAACTATCTAACAAAAACCTTTATTTTTCAGACCCTCAACGCCCAATGCTTAAACCGGATCTTACCAAACTGTGGTCCAAACATCCTCCCTCTGCCGGTAGGCGAAACCATCCTACCTAACCAGATGATCATCGGGCCGAACTACGCTCCCCCACTCCTAGAAGTACCATACGGACTGGAAACTGTCATCACTAACCCTGCTTTGCCATCTACGACCATAATACAAGACAGTACGGTTGCTAATAACTTGGCAAATGCTTTACAACTGTTGGTTGTCAGTAACTTATTAAGCAATACTCTACCTACGTCTGCCCCAGAAATTATAGTTCCAGGTTTTGGTTCTCCATTAGAATATGGTTTGTCTCCTATCAATCCTGTGATTGGTCCAATCAGTCCTGTGGTTTCTCCAATCAATTCTTGCGGTTTTGGACCTTATAACTACATTTATTGAGGTTGTTTAATTTATTTATTTGTTTAATTTTATGTGGTGGTAATAAATGTGTGTTGGTGATAATTTGTTGTGCTTGTTTTTACCCTTACTTTGTACGAAAATCTACGAGTAAGTTTCATAAAAAGAAGAAGTCCTGAAAATCCCATCAGGTTGTAACAAAAGACCACGGCTTATTCCCGAATTATGTACATTGTGGTGGTGTGTATAGTTATCGGCACGAATCTTGAGCTCTGACCTACATCTGCGCAGAAGTGATTTATTAGCAAAGAACCAATCCCGAGTGACGGCTATGACGCGATGCACTGCGGGCCAATCACCGCTTTAGCCCGCCCCCGCGCCTCACTTCATACCACAAAAGGGACCCAATAAATTACTTCTGCGCAGATGAAGGTCAGAGCTCAAGATTCGTGCCGATAACTATACTGACTTTATTGCAGTCGTCTTTTCAAAAGACGACGTCTTCAACACTTCAACAAACTTCTTGACGCTCAGCTGAGCATGTTTTATTATGTTCTAATGTAATTCAATTAAGTATGCCATTCAATAAGTTAGGAGTAATGATTTTGTTTTATAAATAAAACCAGATTTAGTAGACAATATATACGTTGTTTTTAGCATAGTAAGATAAAACAGAGTAATTGAAGAATTGTTTCTATTACAAGCAATGGGAATTCGCAAAGTGCGGTAACACACTCGACTGAAGAATTCGAAACTTTAGGAACTATTACGTCTCGCAAAAACCAGAGACAGATCTGACAACTGATTAGTGATTACTAATCTAAAATAATAGAGAGAAATATATTTTATTTACAACAAATATTATACAGAATTATTAACAAGTTTATAAAAAAAAATATATAAAAGAGGTATTAGAATTATAACAAAAAGTGGCCAAGTGCGAGTGCAAAAAAATCACGTTTGTTGTATGGGAGCTCCCCAAAATATTTATTCTGTTTTAGTTTTCTTTCATGTATTGGTTGTTATAGCGGCAATAATAATACATTATCTGTGAAAAATTCAGCTCTAACTCTAACTATCTCTAACTATCAACGTTCATGAGATACAGTCTGGTGACAGACGGACGGACGGACAGCGGAGCGAAAATAATAGGGTCCCGTTTTACCCTTTGGGTACGGAACCCTAAAAAGCACGAGGCAGCTAATAAATTAAAAGCACGTTGCGGAGTTCCTTCTACTTTTCCTCGTCTCCTTCATCAGGTCAATTTTAAACCTTCACTATTTCATAACGTTTTTACGTGAATCTTAGGGAAGGCCAGCAGTGCTTTACTGAAGTGACCACGAAAATTTGTAGTAATAAACCATTGAAAGGACTTATGGGAGAAACAAAAAAAGTAAAATGTAAAGATCAATCATCTAATCTATTTTTTATTCTGTCCATGCTGATCCTTCCCGTTTAAGCCTTTGCTACTCATCTCGTTCTTGGTCACAATCTCTCACTCTACGCTGATCTGCGTTAGTTGCTTATAGTGGGTCCTCACGATATTAACTTTAAGTTGGTGCAAATATCTGTACGAACGTAAAGTCTAAGTAAAAATGTATGTAAGGTCTGTGTAAAAATCTGAAGTCTGTGTGAAGATAGGATGACAAGATATTAAAAGGACAATGTCAGGTTTCGGCCCACCCAATCAACTTTTAAAACTAAATTATCACGGACACAAAATTCTTTACTACAACAATTTAAATATAAAATACTAACTTCTTATAAAATATTTAATTGCTATCTAGAACTTTTCCAAAAAAAAATATAATTGTAATAAGTAATTATTTTGTGTATCGAGTTCAGGTTTTTCGTTTTAATAATTTGGAATAATTTGGTTTTGAGAAGTTCGATGCAAAAGTGGAAAACATAGAAAAGCTTCTGACATTAAACTACACAAAAAACTGTAAGAATTTTCACTGTACATGGAATATTTTTATTGAGCCTAAGTTACTATGGACGTCTGACATTATTCTTTGTGTAGGCTTATCATTGGCTACTACTTTATACAGACTTTGAAAGCCCGATTTGTTGTGCAGAAAAAAATCTGCCAAAGTCTGTACGGTATCGTGTGGAGCTACAATAAGGCACTATAAACTTCAGATCAATAGTTAATCATGAAATTCGTATTCCATTTACGTTTAAGCAATTCCAATTTGTCAAACTTTTTTTTCGCAACAATAAAAGGAACATTTACTTACTTATTCAATTTCATAACATCTTACATTTGATAAAACAGTATTCTGATATCATTTCTTACTTGTTATCAATTTGTAAGAAAGTCACGTAGCTTTTGTACAATATTGTAATATCTATTATTCTTTCTACGACTGCGTAATATTTGAAGATTATTATTTCAACGTTTTGAAATAAGTACATAGTTCATTTAATTTTATCTTTTGTAGACATTATATTGTCACGTTGGTCTAGTAACAACATAAACTGCAATAATTAGTTTTACGCCTTAATTTTTTTATTGTATAAAAAACAATTAATCGGCAATAGGTAACTTATCTAAGCAGGCTTTGTGGAAAGTAGGCTTGATAAATTCTTTCTTCTTTAATTTAAACGAGTACAAAAAAATATGGTCTCCATTCCATCACTCGCAGTCAACATCATTCATCATCATTGGCAGTCGTTACGAGTATCAGAAGCCAGAACTCTGACAACCAGTTTTACCTATGGTATAGAGGTATAGGGGTATAGAGGTCAGATAGGCAGTCACACCATGTGGCACACTGGTACTCAGCTACATTCAATTAGACTGGAAGCCGACGCCAACATAGTTGGGAAAAAGCAACTGGTGATATCTTTTCTGGCTACGCCTTCGAAAAATTACACATAACAATATACAATGTAAAACATGAAACCCACACACAATTTAAATATTTAAGTAACTTTGTTACACATTAATTTTCCTGGAATCGATTGTTTTAATTACTTAACCGTAACTTATAAATTCATGTTAATATGACATTTCATTTCTAAGTAGGCAGTATGGGGGCGAAACTGTTGCTTGCTTTTGTGATATGTCAGGTAAGTTTTAACTAAAAACTATAGATAAACCCTTCTATGTCGGAACGCAGATATACGGGAGACAAAATTGATTTTCTATTCTTCTATAATTAGCGGAATACAAGCAATTAAGATCCGATTACCGTTTGATAGAGTGACAATGTGTGATAGATAATTTTATTTGGTATTAGCTGTTTTCCCGCGGATTCACCCGTGTCCCTTGGGAACTAGGTACTACTCGTGCCGGGGTAAAATATATCGCCTATGTTACTCGGGAAGCTTTCCAAAAGAGAAAGATTTTATCAAATCCGTTCCGTAGTTTCGGAACCACTAGGGTACAAACAAATGAATAAAAAAATGGTTCCTCTAGAATAGACAACCACTTTGAATACTAATTTTTAAAATAAATATGTTAAAAATCAAATACAAATAACTTTTTAAGCTCATTTCTGTCGAAACAACCCGATCAAATATTTACTCAAATACGAGCCAACGAATCTCATTTCATAAAATAAAAAGGCTGTGTGGAAAAGTTTTTATTACCTACGTTTTTTATCTAAGGTTCACGTAACGTAGGTTAGCATTTTGTCAACTTGATTTTACACTGGAGAGCAGTAAAACAAATGAACGTGAACAAATTGCAAAAGCCCAGTTTCACCGACAACATACGTTTTCAACATTTTTATTATGTACTTGTATGCACACTGTATGTACTTTCTTTTATTTCAAATAGGCCTTTGCATGCTCCTATGAAACGTCACACTATTTGCACGGTTCCAAAAAGTTGGTCTCATGGAGAAGAGCCGACAAGAACCTCCATTCTTCTTCCTTTGACACCAATGACTGTGTTTCGGAGGGCACGTTAAAGCGTAGGTCCCGGCTGACAGTGAACATCCTTGGAAATCTTAACGGGTAGTCAGAAGCCAGTGAGTCTGACACCAGTCTTACCAAGGGGTATTGGGTTGCCCGGGTAACTGGGTTGAGGGGTCAGATAGGACAGTCGCTCCTTGTAAAACACTGGTACCCAGCTGCATCCAGTTAGACTGAGAGCCGATCACAACATAATTGTAAAATACTTAATTCAACCATCTTCCAAGGATAGTAACGTCTTGAAAATTGACAACTATAAATACTTCTGTTGTCAATACAATGATATGGTACTGTCGAACTGGTCTGATGATGGAGCCGGGAAATATGAGCTGGAACTTCATGATGGAACATCGTACGTATCATAGTTGTGTTTGGACTTGTTAGAAAAACTGGTTATCTTGAAAATTGGACGTGAATATTTATAGTAGGTAAGCGGTGGTTTAAGCAAACTGACGTTTATATTGTCAGTGGACTTGGGCCAAAGGTCCATTAATGTTTTAATTTTAGAATTTTTATTAAGGGGAAAATCGTTATGTTGTATGGTTATTACGGGTGTTTACAGCGATGTGTAACGCTCATTACATTCAAATATGGGTTTGTATCCCGTGTAAGGAGATAAGAAAAGCCATCAAAAATTACTTTGAGGCTTATTATTACATAGAGCCAAACCTAATAGTATCGTATGTTGTAATATGTACTTGAGTAAAATTTCAAAAATACATTTTATATTTTCATTTTCTGCTTCTCCCGTTATGAAGCCATTCGCTCCATATGACACTCTGGTACTCAGTTGCATCTGCATAGAGTGGCAGCAAACCCCAATTTAGTTAGGAAAAGTCGTCCTGGCAATTGCAATAAGTAACTGTACCTTCTATTTTTAATACAATTTATTAATCATAACTTTTTCTTTCTTCACAGACGATCATCACAGCATTAAAAGGATTTACTCTTCCACTATCAGATACAATAGGCATCGTAACTCCAATCCAGCCAAAACCACTGTCTTCTTTCTCCGCGGAAGCATCACCGATCACCAAAACACCGCTAATATGGGACGGTGAAGACATTATGTCGAAGTTATTCTCACCAGCTGCATCTGGATGGGTGGTCAGACAATTCTCATCACCGATCACTTTTACTTCATCATCTAAAGCTTTGCCTGTACCTAAGATTGATCAATCATCACTAAAAGATGTGAAAATTCCTGAGAGATTAGGTAAAAGATTGTCACCTAATGATTGTAGTAGAAATGTTACTCCTTATACTCTTCCACCAAAAGTATCTTTACCATATAAAAATCCACTCTGCTCATCTCCTACAAAATTGCCTGTATCTTCAACTTTAAGTTCTTCAGATATTTATTCTGCTGTACCAAATAGATTATCATCAATATCAAGTTTACAATCATTGCCTCCTGTTCCTTTAGAACCTTTAAAAAAATATGATTTAAGTTCATTTTTAAGAACTAATGATGTGGTTGTACCACCAATTTCAAGGACCATACCTACACCAGATTTCTTAGCTCCTCATACATTGCCATTTAATTCAGGTAATTCATTACCATATCCATTGTATTATAGATCTAGACATTTACCAGGAGTAAGAACACCTGACTCATTTCCTATTTGTGGTGAACGATTATCATATACAGAAACTCAGTATTGTAATATGCAAAGTCCAATAAACAATTTTAATTCATTAAATACAGTTTCTGAAATATATAAACCTCTAGCTCCACATTTGAATCCAGTTAAGATATCAGATACTCCTAAATCTACGATATTTCCGACACCCAAAATACCTAACAATATTATTTCTTCACCTGGATTTTCATTCAGAACGAAACCTGGATTTGAGTCTGGTATGGCTTCAGTGTCTTTCAAGCCTAGTTTACCTGAGTCTTTAAGTCACATACCTTCTAGAGCGACTGATAAATTATCAGACACAAAACTACCATTTCTCTCAACAAAAATGAGTAAAGAAAAAACATTACTTCCTTCAAAAGTACAATCGACTCCTTTTGAAATTGACTTATTACGAAATTGTACAAAGACCATTGATAATTTAAAATCTTTTTCTAGAAACGAACCTTACAGTTACCCTGCTGCTGATACTTGGCTTAACACTAGAGAAACATCGAGGCCTAATGTCAATAGATATTATGTTGAAAATATCATAAATCCTTACATAATAATACCTGAAGTTACTCCTTATTCATCTCCAGTTACTGAAGATTATGTTCTAAATTCATTTTTGTTTTCACCACCTACGATTCCTGTAGAATCTATACCTACTACTTACTATCCAGGTCCTTCATTTTCTCCCATTTCTAACACACCATCAATGTCTACTTCTATAGCCCAATCTATGTCTTACATGGCACCTAATTTTAGCGAAATGGTATCAAATTTTACAGAACAACTCTTATGTTCATGCAAATCATATTTGAAATCAATAACCCAAAATGTTAAAGCATCAATTTATTCTGCTGTAAATCCTTACGCATATTCTGGATTAGAACCTCAAGCATTGCCACGAGTGAACTCAATGCAAACAAATTCAGCTCTACCAAATTTATATTCACCAATTTATTCTTCAAAATCTCCAGCTATAGATTTCTCTACTTTTACCTCATTAAATTCACCGGTTTTAGAAATGGCTTCTTCAGATCTATCAACTGTTTCTTCATCACCAACATCAACAGTGACTAAGTATTCACCTTTCAAAGATATTTCATCACCATCCCTTAACCCTTCGTATCTACCATCACCTGCTTTACCACCACCATCATCATTGTATAAAGAGACTGCTGTTAAATCAAAGTCAAAGTCAAATAAAAGGGATTCTGATGATGGGTTATTAGAGACGATGTTGATAGCTGAAATATTGAATGATGATGACAATTTTGATTGGGATGATCTTGATGCATTTTTAACTTTATTGTCTTTGAGTTAAGAGTGTATTTTGAATGGCAGAAATGGCTTTATATGCCTTTTTAAGAAGAGTATACTTATCTGTAAGATCTTTATATTGTACCTACATGTTTTACAAACGAAAATATGATTCTGCTTCTTGAATTTTCAAATAAAATTATTATGTTGACATGTATTATGTTGTTTTATTTAATTGACTCTATTTATCTGAATATGCAAAGATCCTTTCGTAGACATTTAAATGCTCATGTTGTACAAACCCCTTTTCATCATCGTATGTATGCCCATCTTTTTAAAGGTTTTTTTACATGTAACGATTACCTATCTGACCTTCTCAACCTTTACCCGGGCAACGTCATTTGAACTGAACATATAAAAACAAAAGACCTTAGCAGACTTATTTAGTACTAAAATAACCTCTCTATTAGAGAAGTTATATAGACCCAAAACTTTATAATGAAAAACTAAACATTGAGATTAGATTTCTGAAAAGAATTTAATTAAAACTAGCTTCAATCAAAGGAGTAAATATCTAGACTGGACCCTTCTACGTAGGTAAATAACGAAAAGTAAATAACTCTTAAATAAATAATAAACATCAAGCTTATGAGAGAAAGAAGAAAGGTCAGAAATAAGTTTATCCTAACTACATATACATCTATACATATAATAAATCTGTAAAAAAACTTTGTCTGTACATTGAATAAAATAAAAAAATAATAATTGGGTGGGGTTCAGAAACAGTAATAGAGAACAAATCCAAAAAAAAAATTCTGTCTGTTTGTCTGTATGTCTGTATGTCTGTATGTCTGTATGTCTGTTTGTTTGTACACGCTAATCTTCGGAACTACTGAACGGATTTCAATGATTTTTTCTTTGTTGTATTGGTATAAAGTCTATGCAACATATAGGCTGTAATTTATCTTCGAAACTTGAAGACCTGATGCAGAACTGCAACAGACCAACAAAACTATAAGAGATACAAAAATGGTGCCATGTCAAAAATTGTTCCACGTGATGAGCATTTTCGACTGAGAGAATAAATTTGAAGATCTGGAACACCTGATGTGGAACCCCAAGAGCCCAGCTACTCTGTAGCATATACGGGTATGACGTTTTAGCAAAAGTTGTTCAATCTAATAAGCACTCTCTATTGACTTATAAAAATCGAAGATCTGTAACACCTGATGTGGAACTTCAAGAGCCCAGCTACACGATAGCATATGTAGGAATACCGTTTTAGCAATAGTTGTTCAATCTGATGAGCACTCTCTGTTGACTTACAAAAATCGAAGATCTAAAACACCTGAAGTTGAACTCCAAGTGCCCTACTACACTTGCAATGTATAGTAATGACGTTTTAGCAAAAGTTGTTCGATCTGATGAACATTTCCTGTTGACTTATGAGAATCGAAGATCAGAAACAACTGATGTGGAAATGAAAGCTATCCCTAATTTCACTGTATAATGGAAGTACCTCCAAGCAGTGAAGGCGGTAATAGTTTAGGACAGACTTTCAATTATGATGGTATATCATCGTCAATTTTACTCTTTTACTACAAAGCTTTATAGAATGAATGTTCGAGTTTTAATGCTATTTGAGTGTTGTATTATTTTCCATTTATCTTCGTGACACGGTAGCCTACTCAGTAACGCGGGGGGCAAGGGGGCAGTCAGCTAGATTTTAATTGATCAGGTATCTTCTTCACAATAAAACTATTACCATGGCTAGAAAGAGGTCGAATCTTCCAATGTTCCTACGGGGAGAATCATAAGATCCCAAAAATATACCGAAGAGCGTTTGGAAGGACTTGATGCTGTTCGAGAACATCAGTCTGCAACTTGCTCCGAAATCTCATCGTTGCATTGGCAGGTACTTGCCAGACCTGGAATCGAAGTCACACACTCATACTTGAGAGATTGGTTCTCTAAACACTAGGTCACCACTACTTTGTTATCTAAGGGTCCGTTCCGAAAGACCACTTGAATCACTACTTTTATCCCTATGGTCACGCCTATTGCGCTTTAGTTCTTAGCATTTTTTTTAGTCTGCTGTGCTTTTACCTTTGAGGTACAAAAGTTAAATATATGGAACGTTTCAAATGATTTTGCGTATCCCGTTGTTTTCCCGTCAACGGGCCCTTAAAATTCAACATCAGATGATTCAGATCTTTGATTTTGCTGACCCCGTAGTCGCTAGCATAAAGGACTGGATCCGCGTACGAAGTCGCGGGCAGAAGCTAGTAGTTAGTATGTGAGTTTGTTTGTAACGTTTTGACAATAAAAATTCCTGATCCGATTGGTATGAACTTTGGTACGGAAAGGGGTCCTAGAGTTGGTTTATCTCTATCTATCCTCCGAGCCTTTTTCCCAAACTATGTTGGGGTCGGCTTCCAGTCTAACCGGATTCAGCTGAGTACCAGTGCTTTACAAGAAGCGACTGCCTATATGAACTTTGGTACGGAAAGGGGTCCTAGAGTTGGTTTATCTCTAAACGTAAATAAATCCATTGGAAATACAAGTCTCATCAGACTGTTATAAAAATGAAAATCTATGAGACAATAAGTAACTCTTTCACGCCATAACTGTAGAATCGATTTTGGTGAAACTACAATGATAGGAAGCTTATATCGACTAGCGTCCTAGCCTATGGGCTACTTTTTATCAGGGTGCGAAAGGTAGTCCCCTCTTAATTAAGATAAAACTTCTAAGATAAACTTAATCCTAACACTCCAAGTACCTACAATAAGTAGACGAGTAAAACCGCAAATCACAGCTAGTCTCCCATAAGTGAAGGGCAGACAGATTTCGCAGAAAATATTGATAAAGAAAATAAATCTATTGTTATGCGTTAGTGACCGCTACTAAATAGACCCTTTTATTGAAACTTATCATAGAGGTGACATGATATGAAAGGAGGGCTCGTTAGAGCTTGTTAATAGAGGTATACATATTGGAAAATGGCTGTGTTATTTTATCATTGTTATTAGGGAATGTCATAAAGTATTTATTTATTTACCAGTCTAACCAAGGGGTATTGGGTTGCCCGGGTAACTGGGTTGAGGAAGTCAGATAGGCAGTCGCTCCTTGTAAAGCGCTGGTACGAGAGATACTCAGCTGAATACGGTTAGACTGAAGCCGACCCCGACTTAATTGGGAAAAGGCTCGCAGAATGATGATAAAGTATTTATTTACTTAATTGGGAAAAGGCTCGGATGATGATGATAAAGTATTTATTTACTTAATTGGGAAAAGGCTCGGATGATGATGATAAAGTATTTATTTACTTAATTGGGAAAAGGCTCGGATGATGATGATAAAGTATTTATTTACTTAATTGGGAAAAGGCTCGGATGATGATGATAAAGTATTTATTTACTTAGTAGTTGTTTGTAGTCTATGGGTAAGATTCATTTGATCGTCATTGACATGACATTGAGATGACACGGAAAATATCAATCTGGGAGGCCACTCTTGGCTGACAGTCTTTAAATAACTGAATAAATTAATAGTTGGTGTAACACACTAAAACAGTGGCGAAACAAATGTGACTTACAAGAAGTTAAAAAAATATGCAGTAAACTGTGGTGATTTCATGAAACAACGTGAAAATAAATTAAACTCATGGCAAAACTATTGAAAAATATTATTAAAACTATGTACAGACAATAAATAAAATAATTTAATACTTACACACAAAAATTAATTATTAAAACAACAAATCAGTCAACACGCTAATTTTGAACAACACACCATATATTTTAATAATTTTAACATCTCCAAACTTTCTCATAGATTTTTCTACCAATAAAATTCAGGTTCATCCACTGGAGAAGCCAAAATATACGTTATTCCTTCATCATTAGAGCTACTTTTAGCTTGATCATTAGGATTATAACCTGGCCCGTACTTCACAACTTTGGACTTAGCAAATACTGTTTCGATATCTTTCTTTTGTTTTTCATTATTTCTTTTAATTGCATTGTCGTTTGAACCAGTATGATATGCTTTAACATCAGAATAGATAGAAGATTTGTCTCCTATATATCTGTGATCTTTATCATCATTTTCATTGTCACTGTAGTTATAGTAATGATCAGTATTGGTGTTATGTCTTTCAACTTTTCTAGTTTCAAAATCAACGGTTTCTACAAGTGGTGGGCTACGAAATTCTAAAACTTCTTCTCTATTTTCTTTAATAGCTGGTTTACTTGCATTTTTAACGCTTGCCAGTTCTATTTCTTCATATTTTTTGTTCTTTTCATAGTCTTTTGGTACTCTTTCTGGGAGTGTGAAACTTTCAAATCGCATTCGGCCAATGTCACCGTTTCCTTTATCGACTGCATAATAATATTTAGTGTCACCTAAGTTTTTTATGTAAACCTCTTTATTATTTGCTGTGTTAACCATGCTGTCTGCAAACTGTGGGTAATAGTCAGATATGTATCCTTTACTGTAATCTGGATCGGGAGGAACTTCGAAATCAATATTATCACCATCTTCATTATTATTGTCATTTTCAATATCGACTTCCTCGTTATCATCAACTGTTTTATCGTTTTTCAATTCTTCGTCAGTAACTGCTTCTACTTTGGGCGGTTCGTCATTCGATTTAGCACTCTCATTCTTTGGCATTGGGTTGGTATTCGGTCGCTTGATACCATCGATGTATATCGTTTTATTTTTGGCGACTACATTTATTTTAGGAGTTACTGCAGTAAACTCTAGTGGAGTACTAGAGTTTGCTGATTTAGGTGTATCAACAGTTCTTGTTGCATTTTTACTTTTTACTACAGGTTTTCTTCTCTGCTGTGGTCTAGGCTTAGCTGGTACTTTGTTATTTTTCTTAACGTTCGCTGGCTCCTGAGCTTTAGGCATCAAAGATTGGTAGATATTTTCGTAATTAGCCAAGAAACTACTCATAGCAGGATTATTTTGAAATTGTGGCATTCCGTTAAAATTAAAAGCGTTGGCAAAACCTTCTGGCAGATTTGGTATTAATTTTGATAGTTCATTTGTTTCTGGTTTTGAATTTCTAGCAACTCTGTTCTCTTCTGTAATTCCTTCTTTTTCTATATTTAAATCTTCTTGTTTTACCTTTGCTGCTTTAGAGGGCGTAGAATGTTTGGGTACTATATTTTCAGAAGGCACTTTTTCAACATCATTGCTTTCTGATTTTGGCTTTTTCTTACGACGTCTCCTGGGTCTAGGATTTTCGACCTTTGATTCTTCAGCAGGAGCACTGCCTTCTTCATTTTCCTTATTCTTTCTCTTTTTAGTTCTAGAATTCTGTCTGGTTTCGTTTTCAGTTTGTGTTGTTGAAGTGTCCTGTATGGGAGAATCTTTGTTGCGTTTGCGCGACCGTTTCTTGGTCTTTTGAGGTAATTCTGCATCAGTATCTTCTGTATCGTCTACTTTTTCAATAGGATCATTATTGTTATTAGATTCATCAGGTTTCCTTCTAGATTTTGATCTTCTTCTTTTATGTTTTTTGTGTTTTACTTCTGTGTTAGGCTCTGTGGGTGTAACATCTTTATTCGTACTTGGTGTTTGATAATTTTCAACTAATGGAGCTCCGTAGTAAGCATTACCGGTATTAGCAGCTATCGGATTAGTAGGATACCCAACCAAATTCGAACCATAACCCCCAGCATTAGGGTTGAAATTCGTTTGCAAAAGCTGGTTCGACAAAAGTTTATTTATTAACATTTGCCGTATGTTAGAAGGAGATAAGTTTGGTGATAGTGCTTGATTTTGAACCATCGTACTTTGTAAATAAGGTGTAGAATCGCTTGGCTGGTTTGGGTAGCCATTTTGCTGGTAAAACGGATATGTTTGGGCCGGAATTACCGGAGATCCGTTGAGTCCGTTGTTAGAGGATACCTGAAATGTAAAGATGATTGATCACTTCGTTTGTATTGTGAAAAAAGGTAACAACCATTAATATTGCTTGGAGAATTGGACACTTCATTTTATTCTATTGAATTTGTATGAAAAAGAGATGCTTGAGGCTTAAATATAAATAAAACAGAAATACAAATACGCGGATATTTAATTTATTATTTTTTGGAGATAAGCGTGTTCAAACAAACAAAAATTATAATATAAAAATATGTATTAGAATCAATACCTTAGGGTATCAATACCTTAGGGTATCAATACCTTAGGGTATTAATTCTAATACGAGTTCAAAGCTTAGCTTAACGGGTTTGAAATATTGTAACAATATAATGCTTTATAACATAATACTATGTCCTTAGAATAACCCCATAAATGAGAATAGAATTAGAAATAAAATATTTTGCTAACTTGAGAATACGCCCAAAAAAGACTGAACCAATTTAATTTTTTGGAACAATGAGTGAAGCTAGGACGAGTGTGGGGAAATCGCGGGAAATAGCTAAGAACTTGATATATAAAAAGAGTACTTACCAAGACGGTATAAAAAAGAAACAAAAATATATTTAAAATCATCTTTCCTACAAATCATTATTCACAACTCATTAAAACAAAACATTAACACTTTTTCTTAAAAATATAATAATTAAAATCTATCACAATCTTTAACAAATCTTTACATTCAAATACGTGCAAGTAATATAATATTGCTTTTATATAAAATCGAGAGATAATGTAATCGATTTAAAATCGATAAGTTTTCTCGATTAGGCACGAATGGGCTGTTATCATTAATTTATTCTTGTTATTCTGTGCTAACTAATGTTACGTTTTGAAAATCACTGTTATGTCCAAATAGTTAGCCCTATTGTCTATTCTTGAAAATACACACATCAAAAGTGTCTAGGGATCAACATATATTTTTGCAATAACTTTTCTCCTGATTGATATTAATTAAAATTTTCTTTAAGGATTCATCAAATAAAGTGTTTTCGTTTGTCACAGTAACGATAAACCAAGTCACCTTTGCACTAATAAAGAAATTTGCCATTTTCCTAATAAAGGGATTTTTGACATTTGAAACACTAACACAAAAGTTCGAAAAAAAAGACTGAAATAACAGTTTTCTTTAAAAGTTTATTGGGTAACTTAAACAATTAATAATCCGTGTTTCTACCGCGAACACTAACAACACAAGAACATCGGTTTGGCATACTCAAAATGAGTTCATCCAAATCACGATGTGGAATGGCCGCCCATGTTCGTTGCAACAACAAAAAAAGGTCTTCTTGCGACTGGATACCCTCCATATTCGGCAGAGCTCTTCTCTGTAGCATATCCCATGCATGCTCAATCGGGTTCAAGTCTGGCGACTGAGCAGGCCAGGGCAGGACATTGATGTTAGCTGCCGCGAGAGTCTGTCTTACAACTCTTGCGGTGTGCGGTCGTGCATTATCATGCATTAACTGAAATAAGGGACCGATTTGCACTTGTAGAGGAACGATGACGTCTGATACAATCGTCTCAGCATAAATTTGAGCGTTGAGGTTGCTTCTGATCCAAATCAACTCAGTTCTTCCGCCGATCCAAATACCCGCCCATACCATGATGGTTCCACCACTATAAGGATGGACTTCCTGGCAGGATTTTAATCGCTGTTGGCGTCCAGGGGTTCTCCAGTGTCGTATACGTCTTGTATCCGGTCTCATACCAAAACGAGACTCATCAGAAAAGCACACGAAACGCCATTGTTCTTCTGCCCAATTTCTGTGTTCAAGAGCCCATTGATATCGAATCCTACGATTGTGCATTGCTATAGGTGGTACCCGTAGCGGTCTTCGGGAATGAAGGTTCACTTCATGCAAGCGGTTTCTGACTGTTTGGTCGCTAATTAAGTTCCCTGAAGAGTGATGAAGCCTCACGGCTAACATCATGGCGGTTATTGTTGGAGCTCTTCGAGTTAAGATTTGAATGTATCGGTCTTGTCTCCGTGTGGTGCAGCGATACCGTCCTCCATGGCGCTCAGCTACGGTACCAGTGCTTCGGTAACGTGTCCAAAGTCGACTGATAACACTCTGACTTGTATTCAGAGCTAAAGCCACAGTACGTTGCCGGGAACCAGCTTCTATCATTCCCACGGCTCTGAGCATTTCTTCCCTGCTTAAATGACGTCGCCGCTCCATAATAACGTTGGTTTTAATCAGTAGTAGGGAAACAGTAGCACTAATAATGTCTTCAATGCGTTGTATGTGTTTATAGGGAAAATATTGACAGCTGATTTTCATCTTTTACTCGAATTTGATTCACAGTTCCTGATTCAAATTATGAAATGCACCAAAAAGGATCCATATAAATTTATAAAATCATAAATTTATTACAAAGCCACATCTCAATCTCAAGAAATCCGCATAAAAATGCTTGATCCCTAGACACTTTTGATGTGTGTATATTGGTTGTGTTCCGAAATATGATTGAATAAAGCTGCCCGCCAAAGTCAGACTTTTTGAAGGATAGATAGTCGGATAATCGGTCTAAATTTTTATAGGATTTTCTGACTAACTACCTACGTCCGATATAATCGGTGGCCGATTTTTTTGTAGGAAAAAAAAGAATACACTAATAGCAATAGGGCACGGCACACGTCCTACAAATGTTGGTCAGAAATACCTAATCAGAATCGGCTCGATTATCTGCCTTACAAAACTGGTCAGTAGGTAATGAACAGAATCATGAATCTACAACGTACTTTCGATTCGTTCAGATATATCTGATAAACTGATCAATGCATTGACATCATGCTGTATGCGATGCGAACTACTGGACTCGCCAAGAAGAAGAAGAGAATTGTCATACATGGGTGAATTTCCCGGGACCAAAAATTGCGTGGCATCGATGAAATCGGTACTAAAAATCATTGTTATAATATTCTAATATTTTTTTCTAAGTAGGTGAAATAGTAATCTATGTGTAGCACTAAATATTTTGTTAATAGGATTAATTGGTTCTCCAAAAAAAAAAAATAAACCTCAAAATCTTTCATTGCCGTGTTTGTCCACACGTCACCTTGATGTGTACTAGACCTTATTGATAAAAATGTATTAGTTATTTATATTAAAACCTACTTTTATTTGATTCGTGAATAGTTAAAGTATTATTACGGACTACATTTGTTGAAATATTTAAACAATACAACAAATGGTAAATAAAAAATAGTTTGTCCCAGAACCACCATTCATCGCCATGTCCTAAACATATTTAAGAATATTCCTTTTTCTAACGGTTTGCGTCCCTCCCGCTGTGCGCTAAATGTTGCATATTAGTGGACATCAAGTGTTCGACGTGGAATGACGTGTGCACGTGCCTGCGTTTTCGCGCCATAAATGCAAGTATGCAATTTTTTTATCACTGGACATTTTTTCTATCATCGCCGTGGATAGGTCTTACTTCTGTTTGAATAAGTTTGTCCTCTTAATTGATCATTCGGTACAATGCCATCTATCTTATGTTTATTTGTGACGTGTTAATTACTGTGAATTATTAACAGATTTTTAGTTTTTTGATGTTTTTGCCTTGATATTCATTGCCGTGCTCTCATTTCCGTGGTTTCCGTGGTCAAAATTTGCTATGGAAATGAAAAAAAATACACAGCAATGAAAAAATTTTCATTGCCATGCCTTGTAAAACAATTTCGTTTCATTGCCGTGGCCGCATGTTTCATTACCGTGACTTATGTTTTCATCGCCACGGCATCATTAAGAAAAAAAAACAATTTGTACTATATAGTCAACTACAAAAAGATATTTCCACGTTCACCTCACTAAATGATAAACTTACACACACCACTTCAGGTTCAGGTTCACTTAGGTTGTTTTACTAGAGGAGTATTTAAGAAAAGAAAGAGAAAGATATGTCAAAACGATGGCTGCAGGAATAGTTTTCATTGCCATGGACGCATGTTTCATTGCCGTGCATGCATGTTTCACCGCCGTGGCATGAAAATTTTAGTCTTGTATATCTCGTTAGTTTTTTAAGCTATCTACTAGATATTAAGGAAGAATACATATCTTATCAAAAACTTTAGTAAACACTATTTTTTCTTGTTCTAAAGTTGAAGTATAAAAAATCCACGGAAATGAAGATTTTATTGGACCTGTTGAAATTCACCCACATACTACGTCACTTTTGTCTCGCCAGTACAATATAGTATAGTAGCATACCACTACAATATGGCTTCTGATTCATGCCATCGAGCAGTAAACTGAGATACCCAATATTAAGGAACACACACGCTACTCATATTATAGTAGTATTTTATCGAGTGAACTACAGGCTCATAAAGCTAGACCTGTAATGTCGGATTATCTCAAATCCGCATGACGGCCTCTGAAGTGTCATTTTCACGACTGCTGCAAATACTATTCGGTTATGTCGGCTTACCGTGCCCTCCTAGGGACAGGTGTCTACCTTTACATTGGAGTCTATAATTTCAGCTAGATAAAAAGAAAATACTAAGCCCATTAAAAAAATCTCAATAACTGTTCTTGAAGTGCCCGGGTAACTTGGTTGAGGAGGTCAGATAGGCAGTCGCTCTTTGTAAAGCACTGGTACTCAGCTGAATCCGGTTAGACTGGAAGCCGACCCCAACATAGTTGGGAAAAAGGCTCGGAGGATAGGACGGTGCTTGAATTGATTTGTGCCCAATCGTTTGATGGAATTTAATTGGCATTTATAAAGTAGCCCGGGGTTAGGAAGTTGGTGATTGATACAGCCGTGCATTGGAGAGCATGTTAATGTCGGTTCTGCTTGTGATCTCTTCCCGGTCGTCTCTAATAGTCGTCCCATCGAATCTGCAAATACACTATAATGTGTCCTGAGCAGATGGCTGATCTCCTTAAAAAACCACTATGGCCGATAATCGGTCTTCTGGACGCTGTTAAATTAGTTAAAAACCACTTCTAAAAAATTTTAAATAATTTTCTCCAAAAAAATACTTCAACAATTTCTCAAACTATTTCAGTACCTACTTAAATAACTCAGCTATAAACTGAGATTAAACTCGTAAAATTCTTTCAAACTGAAGTTCAGTTAAGCGGCTCTTTCAAATTACTTTCTTATTTACGCTTCGTGCCGACAGTTCTCATGAAAAAATAATCAATTCAGTCTTAGCACTTAGCTCTTTCAGGATAAAGTGTAAGACTTAACGCTTTTATGTTTCTTGTATGTTTAATGATCATTTACGTGAATTTTATTTATTTCTTTCATTAAAAACAAAAACGGGCAGTGGCTTTTAGTACAGTAATTTTATAACACAAGAACGGTCATGCCTATCCAAACCAAATGTTTAGGCTTTGTTCGAACCATTTACTTAGTAGATGGTTTATGTGAAGTTTGCACAAAATCGGACGGTTCTTCATTTATCACATTTTTAGTATCAAAATGGTGGACTTTATACATAGCGAAGCCGTGTCCCACTAGTATTTAATACAAAAGCATTGACCCGCTCGTCACACAGTACTCGCTTCAAAAAAGAAGGGTCCAAAGATGATTTTTGGCATCCATGGCGGAGCGCAGATCATCCGAGAAGTTTTGGTAGCTTAATTATATTATGTAGACATATCAAATAGCTTATTCAAATAAATAAAAAAATAATTTCAAAAAACAATTTTAATTCCAAACCCAACAACAACTTAAACCAACAACTTTTCCAACTCAACAACGATACTAGTAATCAACTTGATCAGACTGCTCAACAACCCACTACCATCAGTCAGACCACTCAGCAAATTCAACACCAAGTTCAGAATCTGAGACACCAAGCCCAACAACAAGCCAGGCGCTGCCAACACATTAGATCTGAACAGAGAGATCAACACACTGATGTATAAGAATAAGACAGAAGCTAAGTCTGTCAACGTCGCATATAAAAGGGGTAAAGTACAGCCGAAGTATGGCAACAGCGCAGGGGTTAAGTTCTGAACAATGTTAGATAAGTTGTTGAGGTTGTTGATCAAGTTGATGAGGAAGGGGATCAGGAGACAGGCGAGTTGATTGGCTATAGGTAAGACGGTGGAGATCTCGTCGAATGCTAGGCGGAGGGCGGAGACTGAGTATGCGGGAATCATGGCTTCGCTTTGACCGATCTGAAAAAATAAATAAAAGGTTAATACTGAAAAAACGGATGAAGAATTTTATGGTAGTTAAATAATTGTATAAATGCTTTGTCAGTGTTATACTAAAAGCTGTATTCTTGTACATATTTTGAATGTAGGGCTACTAAGCTAGACTTTATCTTACTGTTTAGGAAAGATATATAATTTACAATGCTAAAATTATATCCGTATCTACCAGGCCACTTCATATTTGAACCTATGAAAAATATCTTATATTTAATCTAAGATATGATAAAGATTCGATAAATGAAGCCGTGAAAATGAAACAGCCAATAATATCGATATTAAAAGGTTTCTAAATGACAGCCGATTGTCAGTCAAAACACACCCCATTTTCCCGACCTGACTGAAATTCGGTCAAACACCCGATCAAAAAAATACAAACATAAAACGTCCCAATTTTTGTAAAGTTGGTTAAAAATACAAAATACTAACCAGCACAGCCAGAGACAGACCAAAGACAAGAACAAAGGGACGCATTTTGTACGTCAATACTTATTCTATATTATATTAAGTTTGTCTATTGATTTCAATATTTAGTCTTTATAAATACACCTGTTATCATATGGTAAGGAATGTGCAATATTCTTTCAAAAGCTGTTAAGTAATTAATTTGTTCGGTTTCGATTACATAAAATTATAGTTATAACATACTTTCTTATCACGCCTGTGTATGTAAAGGAGTATTTAGACCCAAAAAATATCTTGTAATGGGAAGGCAGGCTTGACTTTGTAGTTTTTTATTTCATTATTCGCCCTGTTTATTTTAGGATAGACACATAATAAAATATTTCAATTATAATTGGTCTCTAGGGTCATAATCAAAAATGAAAAATAAAGTAAATAAATGTTATAGTGATTTAAAACCAATCAACATTTATTATATGCACGAGTGAGCCACAAACTAAGTATGATTTTGCATTTATTTTCACGATTCTGTCCAATTTTATACAACTACGAAGGCATGTTACAAAAGTCCAAATTGAAGTTGTGAAATATGCGACAACACTAAAACTGTAGTTGCAGTCATACAAATGCTCACTAATTAATCAACAACACAACTGCATGATTTATTAACAGGTGTAAGTACAAAATGTACTTGTAAGGTGAAAACAATTTTGCAGTTACAGCGTTTTTTAATACGATACAAGTAACTAAGGTTAAGGTCACTTAAAACCGCTATATAATGCAATTTTATCATTGTTAATCGTTATTTAATAATTCATGTTATGTAATATATTTTTTGGAAGGAGCCAAGGTAGCAGTTTTCACTCGAATTTGAAACTCGACGGCATGTAGGTATACGGTAAACGAATCAGTTTGTTTCAATAGCTTAGCTTAGCAATTAGTATTATAATTTTCATCATAATCGGCTTTATATTAGTCTCCCCTCACTGTGTAATAATCATTATTGTATTCTCAATTACTTACAGTTACTGTTTTATACTATGTTTGAGCGCGCCCTACCTTGAAGGAATGTAATGGATTTGTCGGTGAAATGACTTATCATCAAAAACGTATTTATTTACTTTATTGCTATCATCATCATCAAGTTACATTTCTATTTCATGACTAAACTAAACTTTGATACGTACATTATAGCAAATTGAAATGTTTGGAATTAATGTATTTACTTTCAAGTATTATATTCCTGAAATCAAAATCAATAAAAATAAAAACTCATTTATTCAAACTTGGCTGCAGAACAGCACTTTTCGAACGTCAAAAAAGAAATTACAAAAGACAGCCCCCAAAAAACGCCCACCCTTCACCACTTCCTATGTGTTTTTGCTGGGAAGAAGAAGTGGCGCAACAAACTCCCCAGCAACAGTGAAAAAAAACTTTCATCATATGCTAGCCTAGGATGCAGCTGAGTACCAGTGCTTAATAAGGAGCGACTGCCTATTTGACCTCCTCAACCTAACACCCGGGCAACCCAATACCCTTTAGTAAGACTGGTTGTCAGACTACCCCCTAACGACTGCCAAAGATGTTCAAATGACAGTCGGGATCTACAATTTGTTGGTTTTCCGTTTCTTCAATCTTATCTATATGACATAAATAATACGTACCTATATCTATCTAAGTATGCAGAAATAGTAAACTAAGCAATTGTTACGCAAAATTCCTCGATGATATAATGTAGTAACATCCATATGAAATTACTAAAAGATAATAATTATTACTGCTATCGTTTGTACACAGGAAAATTAAGTAACGCTTAAGTATATAAAAGTATTTTTACTTGAAAACAAACATTGTACATATATTTTTAGGGGAGGTGAAACATTTTGTGTTCAATCATGTCTAAGTTTTCTTTAATCTTAGTTTGTGTGGCCGCTGTTTTTGTCACGGTAAGAAAAATATACAATAAGTTATATAACTATCTATTTTACTTAATAAACGAAAAAAAATCATTAAAGTTTCGATGTTGTCACATATCTTTGCCACTCCAAAGTTCGCTACTAACTTCACGATAGTCAAAATGTATGAACAAAACATTAAGTTACTGTTTGTGTTAGAAGTGTAAAATAGCTGACTTGAGTGGCAGATATATAATTAAAAATAAACCGCGCATGTGCGAGCATCAAATAGCCGACATAAGCAGCGGCAAAGTTATATGACAAGAGCTTTTATTTTCCAAATGAAAATCAAAAACCAATATTAAATTGATAAACAATTTAATCTTTTCTTTTCAGCAACCAGTATCAGCCACAAGCGTGCAACTACCAGCCGTCTACCCGTTAGTCAATATCTTACTACCTCTTCTAAACAACGTATACAACCTCCTTCTATCCCTTCTCTCAATCTTCGATACCCTTCCAGCCAACATCAGCTGCATGATACCCGTAGACCTTGGAGCTTTAGAAACTTCTTTACTCAAACTATATTCTCAAGCCTTAGCTATAGTGAATTTCTTAAGGTCTTTACCTGAGTACGCGGTCGGAGCTAATCCCAACACGCCGCCAGCAAATGTTGTCAACCTACAAGGATTGTTGACAACACTCATTTCGTCAGTGACAGATTTGACAGATGACGTTTTGACAGGCATCGGTGGTTCGTTGTTGCCGGGGTTGTTGAAGTTGGTTGTCATGGTTGTTGAGGCGTTGTTGAGTTTGTTGTTGTAAGTTGTTGTGTTTAATAAAGGGTGTTGTTGAGTGATTTTTTGGTGTTTTATTTTTTATGATTTTTGTTAATTATGTTCACTATAAATTGACGATTATCGTAGATACTGCTACGTACCTTCCATAATTTGAAAGCGAAGATGTTAATTAAGAGTGGGTTACATATACATTTAACT
Source organism: Helicoverpa zea (assembly GCF_022581195.2). Classification (NCBI taxonomy): domain Eukaryota; kingdom Metazoa; phylum Arthropoda; class Insecta; order Lepidoptera; family Noctuidae; genus Helicoverpa; species Helicoverpa zea. Next base: position 5,590,163 of record NC_061478.1, read on the forward strand.
TTAACGATAACTAAACTATAACAGCCGTATACTTGCCGCCCATTGGTCTAATCGGCGTTTTTACAACTGAAAATGGATCGGTTATAATTAATAGTGAAACTCACCCTAAGTGTGTTTCAGTATGAAAGTACCGAAGCTACCATTCATCAGTAACTATTAATTATCATTCCTTTCTTTCATAACTTTTCTCAATACGAGTTAGTGGTCACTCATCCACTTACCATCTTCGCCAGCCTTGCTTAACCTCACATGACCTCTAATATCATTGTGAAGACCTTTTCACCTGCAATATATAAATACTTTAAATTCCTACGTCAGCGCAGGCAGGGGACTGAAAGACTGAAATATCTGTGACGTCATAGGCTATAAATGGCGGTGCAAAATGTGACAGTGTTAAATGAACCTAAAACTCTTCGTATCATTATGTAATTAGACTGAAAAGGTACGGGTCATTAGGTATTTTCATTTGTATTTTTTTAGTCAATAAATATACCTGATTTATGAAAATTGGGAACTTGTAACTGACCACTGAAACTCAATTTTGACTTCTGAAAGTTTTATAAAAGTTATAAGCTCTCCAAAAATGAACGGTTCACTACTGAAAGAATTTTTCAAATGGAAGCAGTTGTTTCTGCGACTAGCGCGTTCAAACAAAATGTTCTACATGCAAGTACTATCTCTTTCCCGCGGTTTCATCCACGTCCCATGGAAACTTCTCATTGAACCTTGATAACCTAGCACCTAGGGACAGTGAAACTTCCCAACAGTGACCGATTTTTTAAAATTGGTTCTTCAGTTTCGTTTCCTTTTTATTATAAGAAGTTAATTAAATAAGCTTTTTAGCAAATAACGTTTTATTTATTTTACTTAAAAAAAAAAAACTAATTTAAAAATATAAGCTTAACTCTCAATAAATGAGCTATCTAACATTGAAATATTCTTTCAAATCAGACCAGCAGTTCCCGAGACAACCGCGTCAAAAAAATCTTCTACACATAAAAAAAATCTAGCAAAAACTGACGTCTCAACTTACCCACTAAGCTTTAATAGTCCTGTCCAATATCCTATCCATGTGTTGATTTCCTTACTACAACTATCTATACTAATATTATAAAGAGGGAAACTTTGTTTTAATAACTTTGGTTGTAATGAATAGGCTCAAAAACTACTAGGCCGTTTTTTTTTAATTCTTTTACCATTCGAAAGCTACATTATCCACGAGTAACATAGGCTATGTTTTATCCCGGTACGGGCAGTAGTTACCACGGGACGCGAGTGAAACCGCGGGAAAATGGCTATAGCTTTTATATAGAGATAGACCTTTGACAGTAACCCCATACAAGTATAAAAAAGATATATGTATATATGTTCAGACTTCTTGGTCGTTTCCTCATTTCTTTATTTTTAATTTTTCCTGCCATGACGGGTTTCGCTTTTGTTTTAACTTCTCTTTGGGAAAGTCAAAAAATTGGTATCGCCCGCGGCTCGTCGCGCGATAAAAATAAGAAAAACCCATAAAAGCCTCGCTAGAAGTGCTGTCTGTTAGTGCCTCGATCACCCGGACTCGTGAAAAGACAATACGAAGCAAGTGCAGAGAAAGTGTCCCGCTGGCCGGCCGGCATTCGAGTGTTCCGTCGTCGGCAGACTGCCTTCCTGTCCACTTCCCTGTTTCCCAGGTAAGTTTGCCTTTTTCACCTACATTGAGGGTCACGGGGTTTCAACGGGGACTTCAACGGAGTTTGCAGTAACGCCAGCAATTTCTCCAGCGAGGCCCATCCATTCTTCTTTTGGTGCCTCCTGTGAGGAACGAATTTCCTCACAAAATCTCGTAAATACTAACATTGTTTAGTAATATTTTCTCAAAATAATATTTCCTATCGAGTTTTCGATCTGTTCCACTCGCAAAACTTCTTATACCTAAGAGTATTGTTGCTGCATTCGCCGTTGATCTCTTATAAGTAGTTCGTAGTGACAGTTGTGCTCGAAGGATTTTATTTTAACTATAAACCAATCAGTTAACTTTTTCTTTCTTCATTCAGTAGTCTCTGAGCAAGATGGAAGTAGAATTGAAATCGTTGATTAAAGAACGCGAGTATGCGTTCAAAAACATGCAAATTATTTACGACTTAGTTAAAAGTTGCCAAGAAAGTAAAGCAAAAATATCTACTTTCAAGGCCAGATATAAGTCAATAGAAAAAATTCGCGATACTTATGTAGAAGTCTGTAAAGAAATTAATAAAATACAATTAAAAATTAATCCGAAGTTCGTAATTGATGATCTCGTTTTGTTGTCGTTTGACGAGTTATATTACGCGGCCGTTGAGTTTGCCGATTCGCTTGACTCTAGTTCGTGTGCGCCACTGGCAGTAGCATCTGGTACACAATCATCGATTGCCGCTGTAAAGCTACCTAAGTTGCAAATTCCAAAATTCGATGGCCAGATCGAAAACTGGCAGACGTTTAAAGATAGCTACGAGCCATTAGTGCATAATAACGCCTCGTTATCCGATATAGAAAAATTTCACTATCTAATTCCATGTTTGTCCGGCAGTGCGTTGTCGCTCACGAAAGGCGTTCCTATTACATCAGCGAATTACGCTGTCGTATATAACGCGCTCATCGATAGGTTCGACAGCAAGCGCATTCTCGCGACAACTTATTTAGAGAAATTATTTAAATTATCCCCAATTCAAAAACCATCTTTATCGAATCTATCCGAATTAACCAATACACTGTATGAAAGTGTCAATGCACTTCGTGCTCTAAATATTAATGATTTAAGTGAATTTATTTTATTTTACATTGCGTCTCGACCTCTTGACTTTGACACTAGGCGAAGGTTCGAGTTAGAGAATAAGGACGAACTTCCCACGTTCAATAACTTTCTGGCTTATTTACAAAATTATATAAAAGTTCTGGAAGTAAGTCAGCCACCCGCGTTAGCTTGCTCTTCCAATTTTAATAAATTTAACGTTCGAACTAATAGGGTCGAAAATCATGATCGTCCGCGAACGTCATTAATTTCCTTAAATATTAAGCAACCTAACTCAAATAATACCAAGTCAGACCAGATAATATGCGTTTGTTGCAATGAAAGTCATTCTGTGTACCGTTGCGGAAAGATGCATTCAATGTCGGTTGATCAACGCAGAACATTAGTTAAAGATTTGCGTCTGTGTACTAACTGTTTGCGTCCTGGTCACGATAGTGTTAACTGCAAATCAAAGTCGTCTTGCTATATTTGTAACGAGAGACATAATACACTGCTGCATATCGAACGTCAAAGTAAAGAAATACAGGCGGGTGATTCAAAGGTGACTGAGAGAGCGGGTTCAAGCACCACGCTTACCTGCTCATCTACGACAGCTGAACCGTTCAAGAGTACAAAGATCTTAGGTACTGCTGTAGTGCGCTTGCGTCACTCAGATGGTTCTATGCAGTATGCTCGTGCGCTCATCGACAGCGGGTCGATGGATTCGTTGATCACAAATGAGTGCGCACGCAGATTAGATTTGCGGATTAGAAAATGCAACTTAACCGTGTCTGGGCTTGGTCAAAATTTCGTTAATATCAAGGGTCACACTGTTGGTTCGATAATACCTCGGTTGAGTGAGTCACCACAGTTTGACATCTCTTTGGTAGTTTTACCAAAGATTGCGGGAATGATGCCTTCGTCATCGCTGCCGATGTACGTCAAGGATCATTTCGCACACTTAGATCTCGCCGACTGCGATTTCTATAAATCGGGTCCGATCGATCTTTTATTAGGAGTTGAGTGTTTTGACCAGATATATACTGGCTCTCGTTACACTCCCGGTCCCGGGTTACCCTGCGCGTTATCGAGTGTATTCGGCTGGGTGATAACAGGTCAGTTTCTTCATGACACGTCAACTCGTACACCAGATCAATCCGTTACGTCACTCGTCGCGTTATCCAGTGCGCTCGACGATACCGTTCAACGGTTCTGGGAGTCTGAGGAGCCGTCGAAATGTAAAATTTCCGGCCCTAAAGACGAAGTTCACGAAGTTTGTGAACAGAAATCCGGTACCTATCGTACTCCGGAGGATAGGTATTTAGTTCCTTTGATGTTAAAGGATAATGCCCCTTCCCTTGGCGATTCTTCTCGCCACGCTTTAAAGCGATTTCTCAACCTAGAGAAACGTTTATGTACTCGACCTGAGTTTAAAACGGAATATCAGGATTCCATGGAGCAGTACAAAGACTTGGGACATATGCAGCCTATTGATTCTTTGTCTACTGCTCAGTATCTTATTCCGCATCACTGCGCCGTGCGTCCAGAAAGTACTACGACACGACTGCGTGTAGTCTTCGACGTCAGTAGTCGGACTACGAATAATTACACGTTGAACAATATTGTTCATACAGGACCTAAACTTGAAATCGATATAGTCGATTTAGTTACAAAGTTTGGCTTTTATAAAATTGTTCTTCTTGCTGAAGTTTCTCCTGTTTGTAACATTTACAGGCAGATTCAGTTCAGGCCTGCACAAAAGTGCTATCAGTATACTTTATGGCGAGACAGTCCTACCGAAGTTCTCGTAGAATATGAGCTCAACATAGTTGCTTATGAAGTAACGAGTTTGCCTTATTTATCTTGGGATGATGCTATTTCTCAATATTTAGCCAAACAATGGCATTCGCCTGCCGCGAATTTATTAAGTTTGAAAAGTATAATCTTACCGCGGCTAGTCATACCTCCGGATCTTATTGATATCTACTTAGTAGGATTTTGCGACGGTTCGTTAAAAGAATATGAATGCTACGTGTATTTATGCGCTGTTACATGTACGAATTCTACTGTAACGCATCTATTTATAGGAAAGTCTAGAGTGGCTCCTACAGTGAATAGGCTCGAGCTAAGCAATGCTTTGCTTCTAGCGCGTGTGCTATCTCACATGTATAATCTGTTAAAGGATAAAACTCCTATTCAAAGTAATCGTGCTCATTCTTATAGCAGTAGTACGCTCTCTTGGATTAATACTAATCCTCATTCACTAAAAATGCATGTAGCTAATCGTGAAATCGTTATCACAGAACATTTACATTCTCGTCAAGTTCAAGATGTAAATACAACTTTAATTTCTAGACATTCCAATTTTATGAAACATCAAGGAACTTTAGCCTGGTGTTTTCGCATTATTTCTAATTTTAAACGTCCCAAACAAAATTGGGACACTTCTCCTCGTTCTAGCGCTGAACTTAATAAGTTATTGAGAACTCTGGTTCAGTATACTCAAAGTCAATATATGACAACGGAATTTAATCCAGTGCTTGATAAGCAACAAGGTTACAAATCTATTCAAAACCTTTCACCGTTTATAAATGAGGACGGTTTGTTGCGAGTGGGGGGACGCATTGGTGAGGTTTACTTACTCACATCTACGTTACACCCTCTGCTTTTACCTAAACTAAGTTCAATATCTCGAATGTTAGTTGAGCATTATCATTTAAAGTACCTTCACTGCGGTCCTAGAACATTGCGGTCGTTGATTCAACATAATTTCAGGATAATCGGATTTGTTTCTCGTCGCGATATGTGTTATTATGTTCTAACCGATTGTCGTACAAATTTCGTAGGCGCGAATAAATGTCTCAAAGAGTTCGTTAATGAACTTTATAAAAATAAATCTGCTATAGTATACGATGGCTTAGCTTGTCATCAAATCGTCTTTTGGCGAGCTTGGCAACGTGATTGTCTTCACACACTTCAACAAAAGAACAAATTGTTTCAAACCGCGCCTAATTTAAAAGTTCACGATTTAGTCATCGTTAACGAACCAAATCTTCCACCTTTGCTCTGGAGATTGGCTCATATAGAACAAGTGCACCCAGGTGCCAATAATGTTGCTAGAGTTTTTACTCTCCGAGCTGCTAACGGCAAGACGCTTCGACGACCTATCGTCAAGGTCTGCCTTGTACTAATTCATTAATCTATACTAGATATATCTTGAGCAATATCTATCTCAGTATTTCATGTTGTGGTATTGCTCATTCTTAGAAGATAAGTTTTCGTTTAACATATATTTCTCGAGCATAGCTTTCGTTGCGTTCGACTTATCCGTGAAACCCATGTGGCTTTCAAGTGGGGGGAAATGTTTAGACTTCTTGGTCGTTTCCTCATTTCTTTATTTTTAATTTTTCCTGCCATGACGGGTTTCGCTTTTGTTTTAACTTCTCTTTGGGAAAGTCAAAAAATTGGTATCGCCCGCGGCTCGTCGCGCGATAAAAATAAGAAAAACCCATAAAAGCCTCGCTAGAAGTGCTGTCTGTTAGTGCCTCGATCACCCGGACTCGTGAAAAGACAATACGAAGCAAGTGCAGAGAAAGTGTCCCGCTGGCCGGCCGGCATTCGAGTGTTCCGTCGTCGGCAGACTGCCTTCCTGTCCACTTCCCTGTTTCCCAGGTAAGTTTGCCTTTTTCACCTACATTGAGGGTCACGGGGTTTCAACGGGGACTTCAACGGAGTTTGCAGTAACGCCAGCAATTTCTCCAGCGAGGCCCATCCATTTTCATTTAAAGTATCTTCACTGCGGTCCTAGAACATCGCGATCGTTGAGTCAACATAACTTCTGGATAATCGGATTTGCTTCTCGTCGCGATATGTGTTATTATGTTCTAACCGCTTGTCGTAAAAATTTCTTAGGCGCGAATAAATGTCTCAAAGAGTTCGTTAATGAACTTTATAAAAATAAATCTGCTATAGTATACAATGGCTTAGCTTGTCTTCAAATCGTCTTTTGGCGAGCTTGGCAACGTGATTATCTTCACACACTTCAACAAAAGAACAAATTGTTTCAAACCGCGCCTAATTTAAAAGTTAACGATTTAGTCATCGTCAACGAACCAAATCTTCCACCTGTGCTCTGGAGATTGGCTCGTATAGAACAAGTGCACCCAGGTGCCGATAATGTTGTTAGAGTTTTTACTCTCCGAGCTGCTAATGGCAAGACGCTTCGACAACCTGTCGTCAAGCTCTGCTCTTTGGCAATTAATTAGATATTCTACTAGATATAACTTGAGCAATATCGATTTCAGTACTTCATGTCGTATTGCTCATTCTTAGAAGTTAAGTTTTAGTTTAACGTATATTTTTCGAGCATAGCTTTCGTTGCGTTCGACTTATCCGTGAAACCCATGTGGCTTTCAAGTGGGGGGAAATGTTCAGACTTCATGGTCATATCCTCATTTCTATCTTTTTTATTCTTCCTGCCATGACGGGTTTCGCTTTTGTTTTTCACTTCTCTTTGGGAAAGTCAAAAAATTGGTATCGCCCGCGGCTCGTCGCGCGATAAAAATAAGAAAAACCCATAAAAGCCTCGCTAGAAGTGCTGTCTGTTAGTGCCTCGATCACCCGGACTCGTGAAAAGACAATACGAAGCAAGTGCAGAGAAAGTGTCCCGCTGGCCGGCCGGCATCTCGAGTGTCCCGTCGTCGGCAGACTGCCTTCCTGTCCACTTCCCTGTTTCCCAGGTAAGTTTGCCTTTTTCACCTACATTGAGGGTCACGGGGTTTCAACGGGGACTTCAACGGAGTTTGCAGTAACGCCAGCAATTTCTCCAGCGAGGCCCATCCATTTTTCTTTCTTTTTTATAACATCAAATTCCTATCGCTAGTACTTAAAACAATAGATAGATAAATTATTGGAATGCCAGTAAGGTAACAACATACGTTATCACTCATACATACACTCACTCATATAGATGCTGACGTCAGATATATTTTTGAGCTGCCATTACTGATAAATAAGGGTGGGTTCATAGGGCATGAGTTTTCTGTGCGATTTTGCGACTGAAAGTTGCGTTGGGGTTTGAAAATCACGCGCAATTTTTTTTTGCATTTTTATGTGTAGTGACAACCAGAGTTGTGGATGCTAGAGTGAATAATGTATTATCAGTTTACATGCACAGCTAGCACAGAAGGACAGCGTCCCCGTGGACAAACCATATGGACGGACCTCATAAAATCTGCAACATCAATCTCAATTGTGGAGTGCGCGCGAAACGCCACCGTCACCAAACGCCACCGGGAGAAGTGGAGAGAAATCGCAAGAGCAGCCACCAGAAACAACCCATGATCACGACCACTCTGCCAAGAGTGTCCGATTAAGAAGAAGAAGATGCCTGTCAAACCTTCGTAATCCATTACGGAATGCATAAAAACAAGAACTAGCTGTCACACTTTGTAACTCATTTTCACGGGTTCAGCGTTGAAAAGACACTAAACCCGTGAAAATCTTACAAATAATAGCTGAAACCACCGGGCTAACACCAATTCCGAGGCATGCAGAAGTTATTTACATACTTCAAGACATACTGAAGTACATAAACAAATGGTCTCAAAATATGGATCGACTATGCGATGTAGATAGCCTTTGATCCCGACAATTTGTAAAAATGTCTCACACAATCTTTTACAGGTATCTTGAGAAAACTTTAACTAAAATGATGATTTACTTTCTCAAGGAGAACTGTTGGTAATCTTCACCCGAAGTACGATGGAGTAGCATAGCACCTCACGTAGTTGCATGGTAAACTGAAGAACTTTTGCAACCCTCTACTGAAAATATAGCAATGAGTAGGAAGGTGGTACTATTTAATTATATTAACATGTTCTAAGACCCCTGAAAAATGTCCACAAGGCCCTTTATCTACCCCGCTTTAAATCCTGAAATATTCCCAATTTGACTATCTTTCAAAAACAGTACGCACGACAAAAAAATCGCACCCTTTTCAAACAGTACTTGGACAATCGCACCCTTCTGCCCGCCCACCTGGCCGCTCCCTACCCCCAACCATGCGCAGTGAAGACCCTGGTATAGATCGTCAGTTCTGAACGGGACCCTGAGAGAAACAGTCATGCACCGGTAAGTACTGAAAACCTTTATTTCTCATACAATTTATTTTTTCCAATTTATTTTGTCACACCTTTAATGGGGAGCTTTAGTAACGAATGGGATGGTTTACGCTTTTGTTTTCTTTTTTTTTATTTTGTGGTGTTCCATTTTTGTGAATTTGAATTTCGAATGTGTTAGAAAAAGTTTGGGTTCGTTTTTTTTTCTAATTAGGAAAGTTTTCGGTTTGGGGATTATTTTGTGAAGGTTATATATTTTTGCGTGTTCGATTTTTGTCTGTAATATTTATTATTGATTGTGTATTTAAGTACTTACGGTATTTTCGTGATTTTATCGTTTTTCAAAATGAAACTTTAAATTATGTTACTATATTCGTTAATCTTTTATATAACCTGTTTTTCGCGCAACAAAAAGGAAATGATATGAAAATATGTTTAAGAGTTTTCTTTTTAAACGGCATGAGTATGCTACGATTTTTAACATGAAACACATTTTTATCAGAACAGCGAAGTTTCGTTGATTTCTTTTATAATAATTAATACTTAAAAAGAAACACTTAAAAAAGGTCCTTGTCTAGGGGATGCAGCTATGTTCATATCACCACTGACTTCTAGAGCTAACAAACAATATTCCGAGAAATTGAGAACTTCTTCCTTTTTTGAAGTCAGTTAAAAAACACAACTTAATTCGACACCGTAATCCCTTACCTACCTAACACACAAAAATAAACGCAAAAAGTACGCGAACATAGTCTTTATTACAAAGACAATAAGGTACCAACACGGTTCACAAACATTGGGTTGACCGTGTGCATTAGAACCTTGTCATAGCAACCTTCCCCTTTTTGAAGGTTGTCTTAGGTCACGTTTTCACCCTACCATTGCGTCGTAAGGGTAGAATCATTCAGCGCATTTTCCGCGCGGAAAATATATCCCTACTAATATTATGAATGCGAAAGTAATTGTCTGTCTGTCGGTTACGCTTTCACGTCTAAACCACTGAACTGATTTTAATAAAATTTGGTACAGAGATAGAGTTGGCCTTGAGAAAGAACATAGGATAGTTTTTATCCCGGACTTTTGAAGAATTCTCTTGGAAACGCGATATAACCAAACTCTACGCGGGCGGAAGCTAGTTGGAAATACGCACGTAGAATGCGCTTTACACGCGGTTTCACGATTGTCATATTATTGTATTACCCGTTGAATCGGTAAATGTCAAATTGTGGTACCTATTGCCCGTTTGGTTTTTCCAACCGGAAATGTAAAAGCACTATTACAGCGCTTTGCTTGCTTTTCAAATGGGGTTTTCCGAGCTCTTGGTTCATACTGATTTTTAGTTTTATGCCTATTTACCTAGGTTTTTATACTAGGTCAGGCGTCTAGGATTTGATAAAATATAGCCCATATTCACAGCGCATAATGTAACTTCCCAAAAATATTGTTTCAAATCTGTCAAGTAGTTTCAGAGGAAGAAATGTAAATAAGAAGCTGTTTGTAATTGGCAAAAATCTAAATTAAAAATTTGACCAATGATGGTCATGGGCATATTAAGTAAGTCAAAATTAATACCTATAGGAATTGATTTTTGACGCTCTTTCTGCTTCATATACGAAACTCAAACTCAAACCCTCCTTTTTTGTTTAATTAATCAGTTACCTGATTAATTTATAAGATTAACCGTTATATGTAATTCACAATTTCTTTTGGAAAGAATGGACTTATCTGTAGCCCTATAGTTAAGTAAGTTTGGAATCCTGTCTACGACAGAGCTATATTTTCAACTACACGACCCGTTGTCAGCACGACAAAGTGGTATCGCGTTCTCAATCAGAAGTGACACGGTGAAACTTCAGCACGCTATTAATGGCCTGGATTTAGTTTTCCTAGAATATTTCGTTGAGGCTATTTTAAGTAACAATGAGTCATTTGGGTAACGCTTTTAGCGGTCTCATTAATAAACATGAATTTAAGTGTAAACCGGTCTTTGTACACTGTTGGCTAAAATATACCTTCGTAGAATTAATGGGTCTTCGATTTTAGAAATCTGTTAAATAATTCGGAGGAATTGATTTTTTGTTTCTTTGTGCCCTCCAAAACGACTTGTACCGATTAGTAAAAATTCTTTCATTGTTAGAAAGTTACAGTACTCTCGAGTAACATAGGCTAAATTTTATCTGGGTACGGAAAGATGTTTTCCAGCCATGCGGTGGAAACAGTACAGTAAGTAACTAAATCAAATTTCCTCGCCTCTATAAACAAAAAAACCTGTATCATCAGTGTGTTTACAAAACATTCAATTTAGCACACAACGATGTTTTTAACTCACGCAAGCAAATAGGTCAGTTATGCTTGTCTGGGTAAATGCACATTATCTATTATGTTTATATACTTTAGTCACACTATTTTGTTAATTTCTTATTTCTTAATTGTGGTCTTATTAATATGACATGACTTTTTTACGGAGAATCACTGACTTCTAAGTTACAGGCCTACACCTAGTTTAGGAGTCAGGGTACCTCTATTGTTGACCTAAATAAACCTTAATGTTTTACAGTCATAGTTCAACATTGAAAATTTTTGTGTGAAATAAACTATTTATTTATTTATATTTTTATTTATCTTTATATGCCTCGGTGACTACTGAGCGTTCCCGAGCTACCTACGAGCGTACCTACATTTACTTACGAATGTACACTTTCATGAAATAAAATTCCTATACATTATGTCATGTACAATATATCAAATCTCAGTCACTGTATATTCAATTTCTCTATGCAGTGGAGTGTCGATTTTCCGAATCTCTACTTGTCTCGCGTTTTTTCTCGACTTATCAGTTATTTATGTTGGTTGTCTGAAAAATAATTGGAAACCAGTCTCACTAAAGGTTATCAAGTTGCGCGGCTAACTGGTTTGAAGACGTCAGATAGACAGTCGCTCTATGTAAAACACTAATACTCAGCTGCATCCAGTTAGATTGTCCATGTGTAGCTGCTGTGGAGTTGGTTCCACCACTTCTTCTTCCCAGCAAAAACACATAGGAAGTGGTGAAGGGCGGGCGTTTTGGGGGCTGTCTTTTGTATTGTCATTCAAAATGTGCTGATTTACAACCTATTTTAAATAAATGACTTTGTATCTTTATTTATTTGAATGAAAATAAATTGCATTTGAAAGAATAACAATCTTTTTTAGACAAAGCACAACGTGACAACAGTTTTAACTAAAATTATGTACATCGGGCGTCGGTCATTTACCTTTACCCGGGCGGATCAATAGTGCAGCCAGCGCTATTACGCATGATTTTACACACACACAGACACAATCTATATGTACTACTCACACAGATACCTAGTTAAAATCTGTATATGTACTAGTTATATCAGTTATGTAATAAAGAGACTGTGGCCCGGGCCGGTCGATACTGCAACGGGCGGCGTCATACAAGAAAACTGTGAGTAAAATCATGCGTTTCCAGGTTATTATTTTATAACTAAAACGAAACCTGTTATTACGTATATTAATATTTAAAAAGACTAAACTAATAAAGTACTTTAAAAATTGGGCCTCATCGTTGTCACCCGAAAGTTAATACAGATCTATTAGTTTTGGGAAGTCTTTTAAATCGTGTTCGGTCTCTTTACCTATGCTGCCTATTCAGGCTGTGTATGGATACGTAATCAACCAATGACAATGTAAGTCATTTTATTAAAAAAAAAATGGTTTATTAATTTAATCATTTTCCCCTTTTAATTAACAACTATTGTATCAAAAAACTTAAAACTATAAAGCTAAAAACTTTATCTAAAAATCGTTTGAAACTGCCTTTCTTTATAATGCATGTCAAGTTTCGGGCTTATTCTATTCGATTGTCTCTATGAAGACTTGCTTAAGGAGGTTCTTGTTTGATAGTACATGCATATAGGTAAATAAAATCTGTATATGTACTGAGATAGTACATATAGATAGGTAGATTAAATCTGTAAATGTACTGGTAATATCAGTTATGTAGTGAAGAGGCAGTGGCCGGGCCGGTCGATACTGCAACGGGCCTTAATACGCCTGATTTTACCCACACAGAGCACCATGATACTTTTACAGGTCATTGTAATATTATAGCCAAAACTATAAGTATTAACATAACCAAAATTAATGAAATGCGTCAAAAAAATTGGTCCCTCTCACTGTTACCCGGCACCGTAAAGGCTGGCAACATTGCCATTTAGCTTTTGGATCAAGAAAAGTGTCAACGAGGCGCTTTGATATATCCTTAGACACATCATCATCAGCCTTTTTAGCGTCCCTCTGCTGGGCTGCGGCCTCCTCTCACACGAAGAAGTATTGAGCGTTAATCACCACTTGCTCAGGCTTCAAATATTTATTGCGATCATGAGTGATACATAGATGTTACAGAATGTAGAGGTATACATGATACCCTGTTAGGGCGCAGCAGTACAATTTTAACATAAAATGACTGGTTAGGTATATGTATATAATTTCTTACATCAATGCTTGTTGATGATTTCAGACCTTCTTTTTCTTCACTTTTAATCACTCATTTGTGTCTTAGATATAATTAGAAAGTACTTCCGAACTTAGTGAAGTTGCATTGGTACTTGACTGATTTGGAATCGAACTAACACACTTGAGAAGTTGGTGCTTTATCTACTTGGCCACCACGACTAGATACTTCCTATATATGTATTTTTAGGTACAATTATTAGGTACTAGTAATATCAGCTAGGTATTGAAGAGGCTGTGGCCCGGGCCGGTCGATACTGCAACGAACCCTTCCACGCATGATTTTACTCACACAGAGGAACATGATAGTTTTACAGGTCAGTAAACTACTTCAGTTAAAAAGCAACACTTTAACAAAGGCTTTTAGAAAATGGTCCTCACTACCGTCCCCAGGTAGCGTTTTGCCACGTTGAATGGTAATCGCTGCTGGGCAAAGTTAGCCTTTGTGTCACGGGAAGAGTCAGCAAGGCGCTTAAAGACATTACTTTTGGGGACGCACACGAATAATATGCTTTAAAATATTATATGACTGTATGAAAACTGTCACAATTCGTCATCATCAGCCTTTTTATAGTTCCATTGCTGGCCACATGCCTCCTGTCTCACAAAGAAAGATTTGAGCGTTAATCACCACGCTTGCTCAATGCGGGTTGGTGATTCAGACCTTACAGTCCAGGATTTTTCGAGATGTTTTCCTTCACCTTAAATCAATCATTGCTGATTAGAATATTCTTAGGAAGTACATACAAACTTAGAAAAGTAGCATCGGTACTTGCTACTCTACCTAGAATCAAACTCACTTTTCTACTTCACGACTTCGCGGCGAATTGGTCAAAACTTCCGTATCTGGAAATATCACAGATATGACATTTGATATATTCGATTCCTTCAACGCGGACGATTCTGATAGGTGGGCGTTAACCATGTAGGTAGATAAAATCTACAGGTACATATCCTAGTAAATACAGCTATGTACCTCGGAGGCTGTGCCCGGGCCGATCAATATTGCAACGGGCGAGTCCAATCTAGTACGCATGAATATTGCACCGAATACGCCCTAGATAGTTTGCCCATCCGTCATTATTACCGCGACTTCCGTAGTCACTGGTACTGTTAGTAACATTCACTAACATTTAAAAGTCTTTGTTAAATAATTTGAGTGTAATGAGTAACAAAGTCTTAGTAACATTGTAGTTTTAATTTTGAGTTAAGAGCTTTGAGATTTCAATTTAAAATGAGATTTAATTTGCTGAATAGGCGTATCATTATGACCGAGACAAAAGAATCAACTGTAAGTAATTTGACTTCATTGTTATTAATTTAAAGTAACTATGAGTTCATTTAATTAAATTTTGATTAAAAAGTCAGCACTATAGTTCGGCCATTCAGAGAATGCGTTCCTGACACGTCGCGATTGAACTGACGACGTAATAACATTCATTGATTATTGATATAATAATGTTGTTTTAATGCTCCTCAATTGTTAAAACGGTAAACAACCAGCAAAAATATTTTTATCGTAACTGCAACGCCATTGCAAAGTTACGTCGTCAGTTCAATCGCGACGTGTCAGGAACGCATTCTCTGAATGGCCGAACTATAAAAAGTTTTTGATTAGTTTTTTCTAAAATGCCGCAGTGATTGCAAGCGTAACTTATAACGGACGGAAAACCGGCTTAGTCGGCTTAAGACACCTTTTACAAAGCAGCCCCCAATCATTAATTTAGTGCTTGGGAGTACCTAATTTATGTATCTACTTTATAAATAACAACGGATTCATAACGTATTTTCATAATCAAAGTCATCATACAAAAGTTAACGGACCTACAACAATATTATTATTCTACCAAATACACATAACTGGAAACTTCACCTGTTGATCCTTATTTCAATTTAAAAAACAAATATTTTTCTTTTAATCTCGCTACGCAAACGGCACATAACTTTCATGTTATGAGAACCGTGAACGCATTCAATCCAATATGGAAGGCTTTTACGAATTCAAGATGGCGGATAACGAGTTGAAACTTTTTCCTGCGAAATTAAAATTGGTATATGAATTTGTTATTATTATTCTTTATTGCACACATAAATACATTTGACACACTGAAAATGGAGACATTATGTACAACGGCGAGCTTAACCCAGTGTTGGGTTCTCTTACAGCCAACCTTAGAGTGAAAGAGTGATTTGATGGGGTAGGGCGAATGTGCAACGTTATACTAATAACAATAATATATATGTATAATATCTTAATAAATTAAATATATACCTTTTATAATTATATAAAATATATACAATATAATATATACAAATATATACACAGGTCATAATGATAAATAATGTTCCTTAACTCGTCTCTTAAACATATCCAATGATGAGCTCTCGCGTATAGAATGCGGAAGGGTATTCCACAGCCTAACAGCACGAACAGTGAATGATCCATCATAGCGACTTGAAGTGTGGGATGGGACACGAAGCAGAAGAGATAAGGAAGAGCGACAAGGTTTGCCTCTGGGAACGAGGAACTCAAAGCGTTCACGAAGGTAACTTGGAGTGACAGGATTGTGAAGAACAGAGTAAAGAAAAGAAAGAACGTGAGCGTCTCTACGCCGCCGAATAGGCAGCCACTTCAACTGGTTCCGAAATTCCGACACATGATCGTACTTTCGGAGGCCAAAAATGAAGCGGATGCACAAATTCTGCAGACGTTCGAGTTTATCAAGTAGCTCCTCAGTCGCATCAAGGAAACAGACATCAGCATAGTCTAACAGAGGAAGGAGGAGCGACTGAGCGAGAGTAATCTTTGTTGGAAAAGGCAGGAACTTCTGGAGACGCTTGAGTGATTGAAACGAGCAATATACCCTCCTGCTTACTTCTGCAATGTGTTTAGCCCAAGATAAGTTGCAGTCCATAAAGACACCCAAATTTTTAACGTGCGATGAGTAGGCTATTACTACATCGTCATACAGAAGTGGGGGGGGAGTTTGCAGCCTATTTATGAAATATCTGCCACCAATAATGAGAGCTTGAGATTTGTTCGGGTTAACTAGGAGTCCAAAATTTTTAGCCCATTGACTTATACTTTCAAGATCATTATTGATGGCGCCAATAACCCTAGAGAGCTCTTCTGGTTGACAATGCTGATAAAGCTGTAAGTCGTCTGCATAAAGATGATAGTGCGAAACAAGTGACTTTGTGATTACGTTAATAAAAACGGAGAAAAGTAAAGGAGAGAGAACACCACCCTGGGGTACACCCGCAGCCAGATCACACCACTCAGAGGAAACCTCATGAGTACGGACCGACTGCGAGCGACCCCGAAGATAAGAACTGAACCACGCACCTGCAGAAGAAGATATATTAAGTGACGATAGGATGGCTAAGAGGATGTCAAAATCAACTGAATTGAAAGCACTGCTGAAATCCAGTAACACCAACACTGTCAACCGCCTGTTCTCCATAGCTAGCCGAATGTCGTCGGTTATTTTAACCAGAGCCGACACTGTGCTATGACCAGGGCGGAAGCCAGATTGGTACGGACTCAGCAGGCTGTTTGAGGAGAGGTGACGAGACAACTGATTATTGACAACACTCTCAAGGACTTTTGATAGGATTGGGAGGATGGATATTGGACGGAACTGAGAGACTGAGGAGGGATTAGACACTTTGGGTAAAGGCAGTACATGGGCTCTTTTCCATGCTGAGGGAAAGGAGTTGGTAAAGAGGGAGTAGTTGATGAGATGTAAAACTACAGGAATTAGTTCATCAAGGATAAGGAGAAGCATTTGGAGATGAATACCATCATCTCCTACCGCCTTTGTGGAAATGGATAAGATTGCACGTTTAATATCTCCTTCCGCAGCTGGATGGAATGAAAACGCAGTACAATTTGGCCGAGGAGCATTGGAGAGATAATGTAGAGTAGAGGATTTTACGTCATCAGCCAGCGTTACTGGTGACATCGAAAAATGAGCATTAATTGTGTTAGGGTCCATATCGGTGGTGCTGTCATTGACAGCCTTGCCAATACCGAAGGACTTAAGAAATTGCCATACTTGCGCGTTGTTAAGGTTTTTGATAGAGTTATGAATGTGGCGTCTCTTAGCATCTCTGCACAGACGACTGCAGCGATTCCGTAGCTTCTTGTATGAGGTCCAGTTCTCCTCACTGGGATCACTTCTGTATCGTCTTTTAGCCCTATCCCTTTTCGCCATCACCTGCTTAATGCTGTCTGATAACCATGGCGCAGGCAGATGCCTAACTCGTACCTTCTTGAGTGGGGCATGCTTGTCGTAAAGAGATAAGATCAACCTGTTAAACTCAGAGACCATAGTATCTACATCATTGCAGTCATAAACAGCAGACCAGTCAATATTGCCCGCATCTTCCCTCAAACGATCCATATCAATGTTCTTGAAACTGCGAAGGAAGAGAAATTTGGCTTTACGTTTAGGTGGGCGAATCTTATAAGATAGATAGAGAAGGTCATGATAAGAAAAAGAGGCCGGGAGTTGCCCATGAATGGCTACTTTGCTGGGGTCGGATACTAGTATAAGATCTAGAAGTGAAGGATTGCAATGAGGAGCTCGGTGAGTAGCATTAAGCTGAAGAATATGCATATTGATAGAAGAGACAAGAGAACGGAGTTTACGGCTGCGCACATCATCTTTAATCAGACAAGTGTTGAAGTCTCCGAGGATAATAGTATGGTCATAAAGAGGGGTAAATTGTTCCAGTTTTGACTCAAAAGAGGAAAAGTAATCTATAGTGCAAGACGGATTATAATAAACCCCTAACAGTAATTTTGTACTATTAAAAGTTATTTCAATAAACAGGTGTTCAGCGGTTTTAGAGTACTCACTCGGAGACTTGTCAATGATTTTGTACGTGATATCTCCACGAAGATAAATGGCGACCCCTCCACCTCCCTTGCCAGTTCTATCATTACGCACTAGTTTGTAGCCGGGCAAGGAGTATTGGGTAGAAGGAAGTGCTGGTTTGAGAAATGATTCAGAGACAAGGATAGCATGGACAAGGTTGGAGTCAAAAGAAGAAAGAAGATCCGCATGATGGGCAGGAATGCTCTGGGCATTTATATGAACCGTATTAAAAAATTTACTGTACGGGAAAAAAGTATTATATAGTTGGTCACGTAAATGCACCGTATCATCACTGAATGCACTCGCAAAGCTCTCATCAGACGAACAAGAAGACGAACAAGAAACAAAACTGTCATCAAGATTATCAATCATGACATATATAATAATAATATATAAATATATTTAAATAACTAATATAAAAATATATATATATATATATATAAATTAAATACAGTTACCTGTTAACCCAAATCCTCGATGCACTCACCAGTTAACTTATTTAAATGACTAAAAGACACGTATCTACAAAAATTAATTAAAGTTTCTGAACGAGTCACAACACATCAAACTAGCTAATGTCAAACGTCACAACATTAACAAACACAATGATATTTTAATTTACAATTACCGACAAACAAAAAGAAAAGAAAAACTATCACAGCTACTGTTTTGCTTGCTTTCTTGGCCTTTTGCCCGTCGGAGTTTTGTTGATGCTCAACGCCGGCTTGTTAGTCGCAGCAGCAGGCATCGGGAACTGTGCAATTAGTTGCTGCAGTTCCGCAGGGGACTCTCTTTCTCCGAGACTTGTCAGGCAGCAGTATGAGGATCTTACCCTCGGACGTCCAGCACTCCTTCACCCCAAAATGCTTCCGAGCCGCAACAAATGCATCGTGCCTGGGCTTTGTCAGGAACTCTGAGAACACAAGTCCAGTGCCCTTCAGAGCTGTCTTGCTTCGCCACACCTCGCTGCGCAGACTGTGGCTCTGGAACCTTATAAGCAGAGGCCTTGTTCTACTGCCATCTACTCCCAACCGATGACACGACGCAATATCCCCTGCAGATACACTAGGCAGCTTCATTTCTTCCGTCAAGACTGCAACTGCCCGGGACACATGATCTTCGTCCTTCTGCTCAGGAAGACCGTGAAGAAGAAGCACTCGCCTACGGGAAGACATTTCGTGCCGATCCAGGCCCACTGTCAGCAACTCCACCTGCATCTTAAGTGCACTCATTGTTTTCCAAATGAGGCACTTAAACTCAGTGAAGTCTCGGGACAGGCTGGCAATGGTCTTGTGCGTTGCCTCATTGCTGGTGACATTCTTCAACTCTTCCTCATATGTGTTCATCCTCGAGGTGAAGGTGGCAGACAGTTCCTCCATGCAGTTTGACAGCTTCGCGTACAGATCCATTTTTGTTTGTTATGACTTAATTTTGAGAGTGAAAGTTGTAATTGTTAAAAAAGTGAGTGCATCTAGTAAAACTGCTGTGTTTTAGTGCATTTACACAGTGTTATATGCAATGCTAATAATTTTAAAATAAAGAAAACTCAGGAGCTCTTTTTAAAAATGTGTTACTTCTCACTACCCTCAAAAAAAAAAAAAAAAAAAAAAAAAAAAAAAAAAAAAAAAAAAAAAAAAAAGTTATTAGAAAATATCTCTAATATCTCTAATAAAAAAGATTATAGAGGGAATACTTTATTTGGAGCCTTTTGATTAAGAGGAGTAGGAATAATTTAAGATTTTTTTTTTTATTATTATTTTTTTACATACAATTGTTTTCTTTATTTATATAGATATTTACAATACATATTTACAATAAATATCAAAAATTATCCTAGTAAAACAAACAACTAAAAAGCGTCAAAAAATTCGTCCCCATCGCTGTCAACTGGGAGCGTGCCCAAGAGGCTGGCAGCATTACCTCGTTGGATCGCCATGGTGATTCTTTGTCCGAGGTAATAGCCAGCCTTCTGGTCACGAGAAGCGTCAACCAGCCGCCTAGAGAGATCTTTAAATAGAATGTGGGCATTTAAGATTAATTTTTATTTAATATTTTGGAATCATGATCTACAAAAAAATACTAACATTCGAAAACCTCCTCCTTTTTAGGATGTTGGTTAAAAAACAATTTCTGGGGTTGGTATTTAGTTTGTATTTTATTATAACATACTCACATAATTTTATTCATCTATTCATTTTGATAGAAAGATTTGGCTTCTTATTTGTTAAGCGGTTTCTAGAACCAGTTATTTATATACCACCGAAGATACCTTTTTGAGGGTCCATCCATGGCAATTATAGTTGCCAATTTTACTTTCGCATAAATAAGTATTCACTCATTATAGTATAAGTCAAGCTATTTAAAAAAATATTTTCAGTAAATACGGAAAACTCTTAATATTTCATCGACTTCCCGTTAATTTAATTATCAAATTACCAATTTCCTTTTGCCCGAAAGAAACATTTACCAAATAAATAGCAGCTTCCCACTAAGATTACCCATACACTGCCGACTAAACAGTCGGCCGACAGTTGCCACGATAGTTGGCAAACTTTTTTAAGAAAATCTTGACTCCAATCAAAGTTTCCAGTCGATCTTATACTGGCGAAATACCTGATCTTTGTAATTTAATGTGCGTACTACCATTCATCATCCAGCAAGTAAATGTCGATCCTGGGCCTGATCTCTCTCCGGTCGTGTCGGATTGCCGTCCCATTGCGCTAAGAGAGTGAAGGAATAGTGAGTGCACCTTTGTCTGCGCTTGTGTACTATAATATGTCCTAGCTGGTCCTGGCTAATCTCCTTACATGAGGACAGACGTCGTAGCCGATAATCGGCTAGGAGGACATCACTACCATTCTTCTTCATACTGATTTATGAGCCCAAACAAACTATCGGCCGACTAAAAGTTTGCAGTGTGTGTCTGTTAATTATTAAAATCTATCTAGCTTCAAGCCTCGAGGCATGAAGTGAAAACGTTTAAGAAGTCGATTTCGGTAAAGGGGATGAAAAGGCCTGAGGGTAGGAAATAATTGAGTGTGGGCTGAACTGTAAAGGTTCAATGTAATTATGAAGTAAATAGATTTTCCGGAAGATTGTTAGCAATGTTGAGTAAATAAGATGTTCTCTTATATCTTTACTTCATTAATATCACAGTTTAAGGTGTTTCATTTTGTGTGTTCGGCTTTTGCCTTGTCGTTTGCGGCCGCTTTTCCGCTAGTTGACGGGCCTTCGGAGCCTATTTGAGAAGCGCTTTCAAAATGGTGGAGTATCGGCTCGCAGCGCGATTTCTTGTTTGCGCATAGGCACCGACACGACTTGCACCCAATGCGCGTTTTTATATTTCAAGATAGCTTGCTTTAACTGTCAGTCCGATTCATTATTATATTATTAGGTACATTCGCGTTATTTCACGGAAATCGCTTATAAAAAAAAAAAAAAAAAAAACATTTTATTTATTTACTTGGATACCCATCATAGGCTACATAAATAAATTCTTATGACCATTCAGCAGCAACAGGTAGCATAAGTTGCCCACTTCAAATTAACCCTCGATTAACCACCACATCTCACCCACAGCACGATGGCAGTGACAGCGGTGCTGGTGCTATGTGTGGCGGGCGCCGCTCACGCGTGGGGGGGACTGTTCAACCGGTTCAGCTCCGACATGCTCGCCAACCTGGGGTACGGTCGGTCTCCGTACCGCCACTACCCTTACGGACAGGTGAGTAGAGCTTTTGACGCTTGACTAGTAATTTTTTGAAGGTGCGTTATACAGGGTGTGTCGTTCACAATCACATTAAATCCTATCGCATATACTTTATGATATTCTATGGAGAATTATAAAAAAATAACCTAATCCATTCAGTGGTTTAACCACAGGAGTCATATTTTCTCGTTTTTATAATTTACAACATCATGTGTAAAGCAGAGATAAAGTTAGGAGTATCGAATGTTTTGATCAGTTGACAGCTGTCAGTTTTCAAGGGAGAATTTCAGTTGTTTGTTATGACTGACTTTTATAAGGTGTTCTAATTTTCTCACGTTTTTATTCTATTTACTTTGTTTGAAAAATTCATTTTTTTATTTTTACGTATTTTTATTTTTTCTTTGTGTTAATCGACATACATTAACCAGTATATTAACGCATTTCATTTAATGTGATTATGAACGACACACCCGATATAATAATAATATAAGGTCGGGACATCTTTCACACACGGTCGGTTAGCCCCATGCTAAGTTATTAATTGACTTGTGTTATGGATGCTAACACAACTGATAAAATACATATTGTAACACCCATACCACGGCCAACGAGCATGCTCATCACACAAATGTCGACCGAACCGGGAATCGAACCCAGGACCTCAGGTTCGGCAGTCCGGCATGGTGACCATTGCGCCATCGAGGTCGTTATAGTGGTAGCTGCCGAAAACACTTGAAGCGACTGCATGAAATGGGTCGATATCTGAGAGGTATTTGTATGCTCGGTAGTTGCAGTCAGCAGAATAGCTTTCAAAACGTGCCTTAAGCAGTCTCCATACTACTTGTGAAGTTGACCGAGCCGGCTAAAACCCCTCTGTGTCCTCCTCGCGGCCCCGTGCCCACGTGCAAGGAGGACCCAGGGCGGTTTAAGCCGGTAGGAGTTCGGCACACCCCTCCGCCTCTCCCCAGGCGGAGGAAGTTCATGAGGATTTCGCCCTCCCAAAAAAAGGTAAGACTAATACGGGCCAGGACTCATTAGGAGTATAGAAAGAGGGTATAAAGAGTATATAATATACTCTTTACCTCTCTATACTTTTTCCTCATTGGCTCTGATCAACTTTCCCGAGTCCGCTAAGGAACTTCGGGAGTAATGTGGGCTTAAGAAAGGGGCTTATAGTGGGATAAGTTTGGTGACGATTGTTGAAAAAGTTACGTATATAAAGAGTAAAAATAAACCCGGAAATCCTTCTATTGTGTGCAAAGAAAAGAACCGTTGACCGCACAGGATCTAAACTAATATTATGATACCCTGATGGCTCCGAAACGACTGAACCGATTTCCAAAATTAATTCACTTCCCAGCTACACTATCTCTATATGACATAAACTATATTTTATCCGGTTTCGAGAAGTAGCTCCCTCGAAACACGCCGTGTAGCGAGAAGTGGGAAGTAATTCCTTTGATACGGGCGAAAACTAGTCATTTATAACTAAATGTAATTGAAACTTCTCTACATAGAATTGTGTATAAAAACAGACGTAACATCATTAAAAAACGCTCAAAAACATCCAATTATAACATCCAACACAATACACCCATGTAATCAAGACATAATAACTTCGTTGAACTGTTATTAAAAACACATTAATATAGTTCCAACTAACCTTATAATTCCTGACGGTGTTAGGAGGCCAACATCTTAATTGCCAACCTCACCTGCCCGTGTTGCACCCTGCCGAACAACGCTCTGCCGACCGACTGGTGGCGGTATAACCACCACACAGCACCAAGTGGGATATTAAAAGCCATGCTCGGAGAAGGGCAGCAGCATTTCCCAAGCTAGACATGTTCCACAGAGCGCTCACCAACACTGCATTCGGCTACACTAATACATGGCTGTCAGATGAACATGTTTGGCAGTCATTACGGGTAGTTAGAAGCTAGAAAGTTTGACAACCGGCAGGGGGTATTGGATTACCCGGATAACTAGGTTGAGGAGGTCAGATAGTCAGCCACTCTATGTTAAACACTGATACTCAGGGGCATCCGGTTAGACTGGAAGCCGACCCCAACATAGTTGGGAAAAAGCTAGGCAGATAGATAGCCACACGCATGCCAAGCGCGATGAGTATAAGCAAATGGCAATGGACATTTTCTACTGTGATGACGATTAATACCCTCTGTCATTTGACACGTTAAGCTCAGGTATTTTGGTCCCCATTATTTTAGATCAGAAGGTAGCCATGTTAATTGGTATTTATAGTGTCATGGGTTTGCCTGGTGATAAATCTTGATTCATTGGTTAAGTAAGGAGGATTAATTACATGGTGTTATGTCTTTATTAATGTTACCTGGATATCCGGAACTTTATTTATTATTATCGATTTGTAGCTTCCACTAGCGGTTTTACCTCGTTTCACTTAGGAAGTATTTCATGAAACCGGATAATAAGTGGCTATATACAGGGTGGCCCATCCATAGGCGTCCAAAGGAAAAATTTAGAAGCTCTATGCCAGTCTTTCCCAAAGTGGGCGATAACGCCCCCTTGTGGGCGCTGCAGGTCTCAAGGGGGGCGGTAAGAGACCCAGAAAGAAAATGGGGGCGTTGTGTAGAGGCCTGGGGGGTCATTTGTAATTTTATTTACTCTCAACAACAACAAAAGATTGCTCAAACTCGGAAAGTTGGAGCACCGAAGAAACAAACACATACAGCTGAATGTCGATCCAGTCACGGTTTCTTTTAATTTGTGTTTAATTCAAGAAATTCTCGAACAAACACTACTTTTATGTCCCAAAACTCAAAAATTTTCGCGCTCGCTTTACTCGCGGTTTCTTTACTTTCCGCTTGAATTTTTTATCACATTTTATTAATAAGAAAGTAACTTCTAGTTTCCATATGAACTTTCTTATTTCCGGTACTACTTTAAGTCCTAAAATTTTAATACATAGGCGCCAACACCAACAAAGAGTTATTATGTACGTTTGGGCTACATTTTAATTAATTTTTCTTTTGAGTTCTAAAATATAAAATTTTCACGCTCGCTTCGCTCGCGCAATCAGAAGCTACGTTCCCGTGTTTTTGCATTCACCAACCAGCATTAACTTATGTACGATTGGGCTACATTTTACATCATTTTTGCAAAAAAAATTCGCGCTCGCTTCGCTCGCGCAATCGGTAACTACATATGTCTCTGTTTTTCAAAAGGATTTGAATTGCAGTTGGAGGGCGCCATAGGAATCTTGGCCAGGGCGCTGGTAGAGTTAAAACCGGCACTGAATACATCATCTGTGAAAATTTCAACTCTCTAACTATCACGGTTCATGAGATACCGCCTGGTGACAGACGGACGGACAGAAGAGCGAAAACAATAGGGTCCCGTTTTACCCTTTTGGGTACGGAACCCTAAAAAATGGGGGCGCTAAAAGTGGGCATTAGACAAAATAAGTTTGGGAACCACTGCTCTATGCTATGGGGAATCCGAATCACCCCCATGTATGTTCAGCGATTTTTTGTACTTTAGGAGCTAGAATTATTTTTACTTTTTTTCCGTAATTTTCATTTCAACATTGTTTTTTCTATTTTACCTTTTTTCCTAACGTTTACAGATGTTTTTTTTGTGTAATTAATCATCATGATAGTAGCTAACACCTGAAAAAAAGCAGTTTGGCTAAACATTCTAGAACTTACATAAAATTTTATCTGAAGTTCAAAATTACTGTTGGAGTTCAGTAGCCAAAAATGTTAAAGGCTTAAAAAAAAAAAATAAGGGGTGCCTGAGGTTTCTCAGCATTCTTAAAAACTGCTAAGAACCTGTGACAATAAATATCATTCATAAAAATCAGACCTTAATAGTGGTTTTTCTTAAAAAGTAAAAATAATTCTAGCTCCTAAAGTACAAAAAATCGCTGAACATACATGGGGGTGATTCGGATACCCCATAGCATAGAGCTTCTAAATTTTTCTTTTGGACGCCTATGGATGGGCCACCCTGTATAGCCTTTCTTTTGAAATAGACTATCTAACACTGAATAAATGTTTTTAATCGTAAGAAATGCTTCCAAAAATTACCGCGTTTAAACGAATTTAATACATGAATTTATAGATACTTAAGAACGTTATCATATACTTTTGGCTGCTAATCCGATTTTAATATTGTATCATGATTGATCTCACAAAAGCGAACAAGCCATAGATTGTGAGTGTAATAATGTCTCGACGACTTGATCACAACGAGCGCTCTCGAGTTTACACATAAAATGACAAAATGTGACATTTTGACACAAAAGTATGGCTCATCACCAGTCTTGATACTAAACATCTATACCAGGGGAAGTATGGCACTTCTAAAACCTTCGTTTCTTCACCAGGAACCCGAAGAGATATACGCTGAAGCTTTGGAAGGGAACCGCATCGATGACGTGATAGACGAACCGGCTCACTGCTACAGCGCGCCTTGCACTACCAACGGGGATTGTTGCCGTGGCCTGCTGTGCTTGGATACCGGTGAGTTAGCGTTAGATGACTTCATAGACGATGGTGATAGATGATATGATAGATGAACCAGCTCACTGCTACAGCGCGCCTTTCACTACCAACGGGGATTGCTGCCGTGGCCTGCTGTGCTTGGATACCGGTGAGTTAGCGTTAGATGACTTGATAGACGATGGTGATAGATGATATGATAGATGAACCAGCTCACTGCTACAGCGCTCCTTGCACTACCAACGGGGATTGTTGCCGTGGCCTGCTGTGCTTGGATACCGGTGAGTTAGTGTTGGATGACGTGATAGACGATGGTGATAGATGACATGATAGACGAACCGGCTCACTGCTACAGCGCGCCTTGCACTACCAACGGGGATTGTTGCCGTGGCCTGCTGTGCTTGGATACCGGTGAGTTAGCGTTAGATGACTTCATAGACGATGGTGATAGATGATATGATAGATGAACCAGCTCACTGCTACAGCGCGCCTTGCACTACCAACGGGGATTGCTGCCGTGGCCTGCTGTGCTTGGATACCGGTGAGTTAGCGTTAGATGACTTGATAGACGATGGTGATAGATGATATGATAGATGAACCAGCTCACTGCTACAGCGCGCCTTGCACTACCAACGGGGATTGCTGCCGTGGCCTGCTGTGCTTGTGCCGGTAAGTTACTATAGTAGAATATGAAGAGGATTCGAAGAGCTAGGAAATGGAAGATAATTACGTACATGGAGATTTACCGTAATTAAAATAGTCTTTTACGAGACATGGTACGGACACATTTGGAGACAACTTGCTTCGAAAAAATAATACATTTCGAATCGGTTTCTCAAAGCGATTCTATTCATTTTCTCTTAGGAAGGTGATATTTTCTACGTGTTTGGTCGATTTATGGTAAAAAAGGAGCTGTACATATTACCACTTAGTTACTGACTTTCCAATTTATAGGTAATACATATTATCTGCGATTGAATTGGATATGGAGATAATTCAAACGTTGGAGTAGAATTTCTGCTAGGTTATATGGTCTGGGAGGGAAAAGTATGAAGCAAAATCTGACAGGTTTTGCTTTCATTATTAATAACATAAACAAGTAGAAATGCAAATACTTACGTGAAGAATGGAGAAAATTCAACGGAGCAATTTATTTTTGTACCTGCAAAATATGTAAATTTGTATTTATTATATTACATGTTTACAATTTAACATAAGTTTAATGTAATACAATCCTTTCATGTTTAAAAGCAAATAGATTATGTTTTTATGAAGAAATCAAGAGAAGAAGCTATCTTCGGTCAGAGTCGTGGACCCCAATAAAAGTCCATGTCCAAAAAAAATGGAATTTTATTGGCGTTCAAGGCTCTGCAGACATCGAGACTTCGTGGGAAGAACACTTCTATTATATAATTTATTTTCTTAATAATTCTGTGTTTTCCATATTTTGTCATTTAGGAGCCCACTGAACAGTGTTTTCACACTAGCGGATTTTAGACTTTATTTTTCTTAGCGACGTATTATCGGTTGGTTCGCGTAGGTGTGCATACTTGCGTGAGCGGGAAATCTTCTTATGTGAAAGCACTATTAAGCACTAACCATCAGTTGCACAAAGATTCATTAAAGTTAAAGCTTCTTTAAAACAATTGCTGACTCTTTCATTGTCAACAAGATGAAAAGTGTTAGCAATAGATTTAACAAAGCTTTAATTTTAATGGACCTTTCTGCAACTAATGGATCATTCCGTCTGATGCCAACTAAATACGTAAGCTTTATAATGTGCTTACTACCATTCATCTCCATACTGATTTCTACACTCGGCCGACTAAAAGTTTGCAGTGCTCATACTTACTTTCTGTAGTACCCATGTACAGTAATTTTCTACGCTATTTTTTAAAAGCTATGTACTACCCCTATCGTACTAATCATAAATGACTTCCGTGAGTAGAGTACGTAAGTCGGACTTTTAAATTAAAAACATTTGCAACGTAAATTACTAGTAAACATACGCTTTGTATGCTAATATTTGAATAATGAAGCTCAAGGCTCGGGGGTGTTATTATTTTTTGTTTTTCATTCGCCCTTCTAAAGGGTTACAGCGGTTTCAGACTAGGGGTTTTTCCGAGCGACAACGAGGCGTATTTTCCATTCGGTTTTTCCGAGCGACTACTTGCAGTTTCTATAGGCGTTCTCGCGTGAATACAAGCGGCAAACAATTGACAACTACCGTTGCGTAAGATGACATTGATGATAGATTTTTGTCGCTCAGAATTCTGTATCACGTATAAGTACTGAAAAAACGAGTGGAAAATCCGCTAGTTTAAAAGCTCTGTTAGGCAGAATAGAAGGCTGTTGAAGGTTATGTGTCATGTAATTTTTTTGTACATTAAACAATTATAAAGTAATTAATCGGACCCGCATACTTCTATTTGAAAGACACGCCTTTACGTGTGTATGTAGTGTTATACCAGATGTTGTTATATTTACTGTTTTTGTCTCATATTTAGTTTTCAATATATTATGTAATCATCTGTCATGTGTATGTAAAAATTAGCTACGGATTGCAATTGCCGACCGTATCACCAGTCTAACCAAGGGGTATTGGGTAGCCCGGGTAACTGGGTTGAGGGGGTCAGATAATCAGTCGCTCCTTGTAATGCACTGGTACTCAGCTACATCCGGTTAGACTGGAAGCCGACCCCAACATAGTTGGGAAAAGGCTCGAGAGATGATGATGAGTGCAACTGCTCAAGCGCGGTCGGCAGTTGCAGTCTAACGTACTTATACAGGGTGTGTCGTTCATAATCACATTAAATCCTATCGCATAAATACTTTATGATATTCTATGGAGAATTGTAAAAAAAAAACCTAATCCATTCAGTGGTTTAACCACAGGAATCATTTTTCGTTTTTATAATTTACAACATCATGTGTAAAGCAGAGATAAAGTTAGGAGTATCGTATGTTTTAATCAGTTGACAGCTGTCAGTTTTCAAGGGAGAATTTACGTTGTTTGAACTGACTGCTTAAACAGTGTATTAACGTATTTAATTTATTGCGATTAGGTATGACACACTATGCATACTTATTTTTCAGCTTCTTCAAACATGGTGATTTCTTCGTAAAACGCTCAAGTAGCTACTTCTTTAGCAATTTGCACGAACGCAAATTACTAAAGGAGTAGTTATTTGGGCAATAACAACAGACTACAGAAGAAAGAAGAAGAGAAGATAATCTATATTAATAACTATAGGCCTTTTTATGTGAAATCATCAAATGACGGCACCCGCTGTGGGTGTAGCGTGAGGGAGTGTCAGACTCTTACTGACTAACAGTCAGTTTCTTCATCAAAAGTAAAAGCCAAAAGTAATGTCATAAAGTAAAAGTAACGGTCAAATTCGTTTTTTCACGATTTCATCTATTAGTTTTGCTGTTACTTTAGCCTTGAAGAAACGGATTTGACCGTTACTTTTACTTTATGACATTGCTTTGGCTTTTACTTTTGATGAAAAAGTTGGCTGTAAAACCCATCATGTTCCTTCTTAAGCCCTTTATGTACCAGCGCCGCGGTAACTCTTTCGAACAATCCTGGAGTTATAACTAGTGGCTTACTCGTGGAATCACATGCGTCTTATAGAAACTAATGTCCGTACCTGGATAAAATATAAGACACATGGGACTCCGTGGGAAAAAATTTAGTATAATGTCAACATTTTTTATGATACGTATGATTTTTTAAACAAATACATATTAAACAAATAAATTACTTCTTAAAATAACGATTCCATTGATTGAGTTATATTATTACTGTATTTACGTTGATTTTTAGACAAAAAACTTACGAGAGCTGATTAAATATTGTTGATTGTTATTATAAGGATATGGATTATACTATTTTGGATTGCCCGGGTAACCGGATTGAGGAGGTCAGATAGGCAGTCGCTCCTTGTAAAGCGCTGGTACTGAACTACATCTAGTTAGACAGGAAGCCGACCCCAAGACAGTTCGGAAAAGGCTAGGCAGATGATATGACAATACGCGGCCCAGAACCTCCTTTTAGGAAGTCGGTTAAAACTGAACATGAAAACATACAAACTGACTTACATCCTACTTATATTATAAATGTGAAAGTTTGTGAGAATGTATGGATGTATGTTTGTTATTCAATCACGCAAAAACGGCTGGACCGATTTGATTGAAATTTGGTATGTAGATAGGTGATACCCTGGATTAACACATAGGCTACTTTTTATCAACACACCACGCGGGCGAAGCCGCTGGCGGAAGCTAGTATTTCATAAAATAAAGCAAAGATTACTCTAACCATGAAACAATGTGGGCGTTTGTTATTCTGAACTAAATATAAAACAATCCCTTGAACTTTAAATAACCTTTAGTTAAGTAAACAAGTGAGCTAATGTAGTGAAATACGAGTTAATAGCGGGTCACTTAACTGTGGATCAAATGGCGGTCTAGTTCTAACGAAAATAACTATTTGTTGCTAGTTTTCTAGTTTGAAAACGCTGAACAAAGTGGAGTCGTTTTGTGAAATTGCCGTTTAGGAACTTTTTTTGTTCAAATGTCACTGGGTGTATTCCGCAGTTTTAACCGAGTCCATAGGGAATTCGGAAATAAGCTTTAAGCGGCTCTAAATTACCCATTATTGCCGAAACCAAATTATATCTCAATTGATTCAGCCGTTCTGTCAGAAAAACGAAAACGAATTATCTGTATAGGGTTTGCTAGACTTTCTGTATGTTAAATCTTATTATTTCATTTAATAATTCGCTAAAGTAACGTGCAGTATTCAACATCTCGTAATTAATATCAACGCTGCTCTATTTCTAGAGTCAACTATAATAAATATATGTTTCTTTTCTTTTAAAACGTATTTGCATGATTTACTCGCACAACATATCAGAATTAATAATAGGCAGTATTAAATAATTGCTTTTTGTTATCTTATAAATACATCTGTCGCATATTTATTTCTGTTTCACACGTTACACTCGAGAAAAAGTTTAAAACCATATTAAAACCCCTTTTATCCCTCTTCAACCCCTTTTCATTTAATTACAGAAAAGTATTTTTGTTGGATACCATACCTTATATACAAGAGGGCAGTGTTCGATAATATTAAAAAAAATACTCAACATAAAAACTTGAAACTTGCATAAAAATATTAATATAGGTATTCATTACAAAAAAGGGCAGAATTGCCTTTTCTAGAAAAACCTATCTGGAACGCAACCTTTTTACTACCAACTATTACGACTTTTTCCACTACATAAAAACTATTTTTGCTCACGAAGACATGTACAGTCAACTTCAGGTCAGTGGTAACAGTTTTATAGGAAAATCGTACTTATTACTATTAAGTTAAGGTGCATGACAGTTACCACTAATGTGCAGTTTACTGTACAAAACCCATTAAATACCCATTACGTGCAAAATAAAGTAAAAAGTACGGAATAAAATGTTTATTTATACGCCAGTTCACGCCAGTCTTTATGTCGTTTCCCATTTAAAAGGAAATGTGTTTTTCACATTGTTGTTTGAAAATACAAGCCTTTGTAAATAGGTGGAGTTTTTAAAAGCTGGTTGTTTTTTTTTAACATTGTTGTGTGAATGTAAATTCAATGGTATGTTGCAAAATGTTTTTTTAAGACTGTTGGTATGGATTTGGTATTTTGTTTATGCCAGTTGAAGTTTTCAGTATTTTCGAACTTTTTTAGACAAGTGTTCAATAGATGTTTAAGTTTTTGCAGTTAAGCTAAGTTTCTTAACGATAATTTCACAAAACGATTATAGGTGCTTAGTTCAGCTTTTTTATTTCTTTTTAACCCAAATTTTCCACGCGTGTAGCTAACTTTTTCGAAGAAAAGAACGAAATAATAAAACCAAAATAATCTACGTATCACAAAGCTATATTTTACAACACAATTAAGGAAAAATAGAAAAAAGTCATGAACAAAATAAATATCATCAGACATTTTTATCCGAACAAAATATAATACAGAAATAACATTTTGTAACTGTAATAATATAATAGAAAATATTATCTAGTTTCCTTTAACGAGGAACATGTACAAACTAACAAAATAATGAAATAAAATAACGTACAGCCAACTGAAATAAATGAAATTGTCTGTCTGTCTATAGAATATTTTATGTCCATAGAAAAAATATAAAGTAAGATATTATCAACATTAATTTTCCCAACTATGTTGGGGTCGGCTTCCAGTCTAACTGGATGCAGCTGAGTACCAGTGCTTTAAAAGGAGCGACCGCCAATCTGACCTCCTCAACCCAGTTACAACAAGCCAATACCCCTTGGTAGGACTGATTGTCAGACTTACTGGCTTCTGACAACCCGTAACGACTGTCAAAGATGTTCAATGACAGCCTTTTCATAAGAGCCTGCAGAGGCCTATCTAAGCAATATGCATTGTGTTGCTGGGGAGTTTGTTGCACCACTTCTTCTTCCCAGCAAAAACACGTAGGAAGTAGTGAAGGGTGGGAGTTTTGGGGGCTGTCTTTTGTTTTTGACGTTCGAAAAGTGCTGATTTATCAGCTTAATTTGAATTAAAGTTTTTTAGGGACGAGTTAAAAAATCTTTAACTTAGATTTAGTAGTTTTACAGCCAGTTTCTTCATCAAAAGTTAAAGCCAAAGTAAAAGTCAAAGTAATGTCTAAAGTAAAAGTAACGGTCAAATTCAATTTTTCTATTAGTTTTGCTGTCACTTTAGCCTTGAAAAAACGAATTTGACCGTTACTTTTACTTTAGACATTACTTTAACTTTAACTTTTGATGAAGAAACTGGCCGTAAGTCCAAATTTGACAATTAGACAAAGTTACTTTCGCATTTAAAATAAATATGTTAGTGAGGATAATTTTCCCTCATTACTTCATCATAATAATTTAGTAAAAACAAAGATAATGTATTCAAAGTAAGAAAACTTAATTAATTAAATCTAGAATGTTAAACACGTTTGTAATAACACTAATTATATTTTGCGGGTATTTAACTATGTAATTAGCACTATGTAATTACAATGTGCCTCCCTAAAATTGTCGAGACGAATTTATAAGCCTCAATGTCTCTGTTACTGTCACTGAAAAACCGTCCATAAAAACAAATTTAGGTATAAAATTTTGCTTGTATTTTATATATGGACTGTGTACTGTGTGTGCTTAGTCTGAAATAAATATTTTCAATTTCGTGGCTAAGTAATGGTGGACGCCATTAGGGTAAGCAACATATTATCGCGCGATCATTCTGTGGATAAGCCATCTTTCCAGGACGAGTTCCTCTGTGTTAAGGCAGGACTTTTTGTCATTTTCAAGCTTATTTGCACTCTATTTCAATAATTTTAGAGTTGATTTACTAGTGTCCACTCTGCTATGCTCTCTTCGATAGGCCATAGTAAACATATAAAAGTTTCAAAGTTTTTTCTAATTAATTTACAACAACACAAAAAAATAAATAAATTAAGCTAGCTTTCCTATCTTTAAAATAATAATCAACAGTTTATCCTCTCTGATAAACAATTCAGCCAGTATTAGACCTTTTTGAATTCGCAAATGGTTTAAATATTAAATTACTGAGAAGGTTCCTAAAATAAGGTAAGGTTAGCAATTATGAACGTTTTGCCAAAACCACGAGGGATTTAAAATTTATTACGTGTGGAAAACGGCTTGTAATTTTTCATAATTTAAGATTCAGGGTTAAATTGAAAAGGTAAATGTGCTTAAATATGTTTTTGATGATTTTAATTATATTTTCTATGACTTCCATTAGTGGTGTTCTACAGTTACATTAAGGCTGAAACAACTGTATACAAAGCATAGCCCTATACAATAATAATGAATAAAAATAACTCTCTGGACACCATTATTAACGAATATTAATGATCACAATATGCTCTTTTATGTAAAAACTACTGAATTTGTTTTGTCAGTAAGTTAGCTTATACGTCAGAGTAAAATATTTTTTGTGGCTTTTTATCCTGGCGCAGAAAATATAGTCCCTTCGGAAAGCGAGTAAATTCCCAAGCAAAACTTAACTAGCTTTATGTATATCAAAATAGCATTTATTTAGGCGCCTTTTAATCCACGAGCAGGAAGTTGTTCCCTCAGGAAACGAGTCAAACGACCTTCAAATACCTTCTTCCTACAAGCTTAATATATCGGATATTCCTTATAGGCAGAGCCTGCAGATTATTTGAAATTCCGCGCACATAGCTTCGCCAATATTGAGGAAATGACTTTCTTTACAAATGTAGGAGATTGCGAAGATTGGGAGATGATTTTCAGATTATTTGTTGATGGGAATATTATACAAGGAAGTTTTGGATTTGGGAAATGGTTGGTAGGATTTGCAGGACTTGTTTTTACTAGTGTTTGGTGGCATTTCGGATAGTGTCCGGGGATTACTAGGTATTTTTGACCCTGACTTAAGTATTATAAGAATTGTATTATTTTTACTTCTACCTTTCACCTAGTCTCTAAAGGAACTATAACTAACCTATACTATCCGTACCGGGATAAAAAGTATACAATAAATGTATACTATTAGGTATGTAATTCTGATGTTGTAAACTGAATTGCCAACTTTTACCAGAATCCGGTCAATTGTTTGCGCGTGAAGTAAAAGAGAAGTAACAAACATACGCACATTAAATAAAAACTCAATCTTTCACGCTTGTAATATCGGTATAGTTTAGTCAAGCCGAAATAAAAAAATAGATATGTAGGTAAGTATATAAAATATTAAAAAGCGTCTTTGTCCACAGAGGACGGAGGCCGCTGCCTGCCCGCCTTCGCTGGCAGGAAACTTGGCGAGATCTGCAACCGAGAGAACCAATGTGATGCTGGACTGGTCTGCGAAGAGGTTGTGCCTGGTAAGTCCAAAAGTGGAGATAAAAATTGCCCTTCTTATTAGACTGCGCCATGCAAGAGAGTAATCCATTGAATGCTGTAGTAGTAAACTCTTCATTTAGTTTTTGCTGGAAAGGAGAATTACGTTAGTACTTGTACCGATATTTCTTACGAGTACAAAAACTGAGTGTCAATTTGATCACAGCTTAAATCCGAACCGAACTTTAAGACAATTTGTCCTTTATCTACCCTTTGTCTCTATGTAGACTATCTGTGATCGCTTCATTTACTCTGCCATGAAAACCGGTCAGAAAAGAACACATTTTTTTGAACGAGAAACGGCGTGTGACCTTTTTTCCGATGGGAAATCATCGAATGACTGTAGGTTAGCAGCAAAGTAAAGACGGGTGGTCTGCAGTGGGACGATATTGGCTTAATCACAAGCGATAACATCAGTTAGGAATCTCCTTATAAGTCAATATACACCATGTTCTTCCTCCCATCAGGAGAGATGCACGTGTGCCGTCCCCCCTCCGCCGGCCGCAAGCAATACAACGAGGACTGCAACTCCTCAAGCGAGTGTGACGTCACCAGGGGCCTCTGCTGCATCATGCAGCGCCGCCACCGCCAGAAGCCTAGGAAGGTAAGATGTCCAGGTTCATTAGGTACCGGAGCAGCACGAGGACTGCAATTCCTCAAGCGAGTGTGACGTCACCAGGGGCCTCCTAGGAAGGTAGGACCTTCAAGCTCATCAGGAACCAGTTGGTTTAACTTGGTTTAGTTGGGGGGAAATATACCCGCCCGTTTCCGGGTAAAATATAGCCTATGGCACTCAGGAATATTGTAGCTATCTATCAGTGAAAGAATTTTATTTTGGAAATCAAACCAACGGATCCAAAGATTACCCTTAGGTACATACAATATTTTTTTTCCCTCTTTATAATATTAGTATAGATAAGCTGAATTAAAAGAGTGCAAGGAATCAAATCAATGGAACTAACACACGGAGTAAGAGAAGATAAAGTCAAATTCGTCATGAGCATGATCAAAACAAAAAAATACAAAGATAAGTGGCATTAATTTTAACATATCGGGTGTGTCGTTCACAATCACATTAAATGAAATGCGTTAATATACTGGTTAATATATTATGTTAATTAACACAAAGAAAAAATAAAAATACGTAAAAATAAAAAAAAATGCATTTTTCAAACAAAGTAAATAGAATAAAATTGTGCGAAAATTAGAACACCATATAAAAGTCAATCATTACAAACAACTATATTTCTCCCTTGAAAGCTGACAGCTGTCAACTGATCAAAACATTCGATACACCATACTTTTTATCTCTGCTTTACACATGATTTTGTAAATTATAAAAACGAAAAATGACTCCTGTGGTTAAACCACTGAATGGATTGGGTTATTTTTTATACAATTCTCCATAGAATATCATAAAGTATATGCGATAGGATTTAATGTGATTGTGAACGACACACCCTGTATATAAAGATTTTGGTCACTTTATGTCCCGATTATATGTATTTGTCAGCAATTACATTTATGCATACAACGCAATTTTATGAAAATCGTCGGTCTAAATTAACACATTTATGGCCTTACTACAAAAACTTTAACCACTGTTTTACACTTGTCTAAAAAAATGTGGCTCCAAAATGAACCATATGTCAACGTCATAATTTGACATTTTTTTAGACAAGTCTTAAACTGACGTTAAAAAGTTTTTGTGGTAAGACGGAAAGTATTCTCATTACATCCCTTTTAAGCTAATGGCACTCGAATTTTTCCGTCTCTTAATATTTTTATTAAAGCCGAGTCAGACTGCTGAATGTATTTGAGACTACTTTTTAAATGAAACTGGATTTTATAGAGGAAAAACGAAGTATTTTTCTTCTTTTTTTTATTTAAAAAGAACGGCGACGTGTCCCTTTTCATTTAGATTTGAACAGTTTTATTCGCGAGTGGGGTGTATTTTTTGGCCGCGAGTTGAGTTTGAAATGAGTTTTTTCAATGAAGTAAAAATGTGGATCATTGAGTCGTTGTCTATTTTCAATTTTATATAGGTATACTAATATTAAGTAAAAATCTAAAGAGGTTATTTGTTTAAAGGCCTTGAGCAATCTCGTAACATACTAAACCAATTAGAAAAATTCTTTCAACGTTTAGCCCATATATATTTATCGTAAAATTGGTTCCTTTTGCCTACTTGTAAAGCACTGGTACTCAGCTGAATCCAGTTAGACTGGAAGCCGATCCCAACATAGTTGGGAAAAAGGCTCGGAGGATGATGATTGCCTACTCGGTTCCTTCTAGTCAGGGTAAACACAAAATCTACTCATCGGATTGTAATATTATTTCCACCAATAAATATGTAGAAGACTTCATAACGAAGATTTACATACATAATATAAACCTAGGGCGTGTCTGTGCCTATGTACGTAAACTCATGCGTAGTAGATACGAAGTGCGCTGGTTGCAGTATTGATCCGCCCGGGCTGCAGCCTCCTCTGTACATATAGATAGTACTTGCAAAGGTGATTGAACCTTTCAGGCACGGCGGAACATAGGCAGGACTTCAAAACCTTTCAGCACATTTGAGTCATGTTTTATTATTGTTTATATTGTTACACTTGCATATTATATGAATAGTATATCAGTTTACTAAGGCTCTACCCGCGTTCAGAGGGAACTACTTTTCGCACTTGGACAAAACATGCCGATAGCCTAAAAGAGCTATGTAAAACTCTAATTAAATACATAGTTTCCGAAATTACTGCGATCAAAAACCACAACTTTGTCTCTTTATTCAAGTATTGTAAATATAGACTACTATCTATAATCAGTTTTATATAGTATCATTCAGATGAATGATTTTCATTCAATATTGAATTGTTTCACAAATATTAAATTAAAATCCATTCAAGATCTGAGGATACTTAATTTCATTGACAATGGAATTCGCAATAAATACTGAGATCCAGTGGAAATTCATCAAAATACCCTTCAACGTTAAATAAGTTTGTTCAAAACTCATCCAGACCGAAATTACTTTCTGTTTATTAGAATTTATTTTCTCGGAAGTAAGAGTAGCCACACATTGCAGACTAAACAGTCGACCGACAGTTGGTTGTCAATTAATGGTAAAATGAAATTCTTGATTAACATTTTAAATACATAACAAACTCCTATTTACACAAATACAAACTTTTATAATAAATTAAATGTGCTACAAAAGGCAAAAACTTCGTCCGCATCGCTGTTAGCGGGGATCGTGCCCAAAAGGCTGGCTGCATTGCCACGCTGGATGGCAATGCATATTCTTTGACCGATGTATAGGCCAGCCTCTTGGTCACGAGTAGACTCCACTAAACGCTTGCTTATTTCCCGATAGAGTTTGTGGGAACTTGGGCCCACAAAATGAAATTCTTGATTCCAATCAAAGTTTTCAGTGGGTCTGATACCGGCTAAATACCTGATCTTTGTAATGTGCATACTACCATTCGTCTTCATACCGATTTATGAGCCCAAACAAACTATCGGCCGACTAAAAGTTTGCAGTGTGCTAGTACTCTTATTGGAATTTTCTCGGAAGTAACTCGAAGTAGAATTTTATGAATAAGAAATATTGTAAACGGAAATATTTTATTCAACAAAAGAGTCGTGAAAATATCTCTGATGTTACTTACGTATACATTGGATATCGATTTTCTTTCTATCACTCAGAAATATAGATGTTTCATCTCACGAAAAACGGGCTAAAACGCGACATTATCTATAAACGAGAAAAAAACGCGTGTATAGAATTGAAACCCCTACTTTTTTGTTCTAGTTTTCAATATCATTTAGTTGTTATAGCGGCAACAAAACTACATCATTTGTGAACATTTCAACTGTCTAACTATCACGGTTCATAAGATACAGCCTGATGACAGACAAATCTTAGTAATAGGATCCTGTTTTACCCCTTTGGTACGGAACTTTGGTCTTAATGTTTAGTGTCTTAAGAGCTATTTTTGTCTACAGAGCTGCGGATACTTCAAGGAACCCCTTGTATGCATCGGTCCAGTAGCCACAGACCAAATCCGTGAGTTTGTCCAACACACCGCCGGAGAGAAACGCATCGGCGTGTACAGACTCCACTAATTTCTCGGCGTTACGCGTCGCGTACAATGGTATACGATATAACGCGTAATTTCGAGCAAACTGAGTTATTTTGTACGCGTTTGCTTTGTGATGGCTGGAGATTCTTATATTTATTTTTAGGCTTTTTAAAATATATTTTTATGGATAAATGAAAGATTAAAACGTATACCATTTTACGCAACGTAAGATAAATAAAAAGTCATTTTTACTAATAAAAGGGTATTAATACAGAAACTCTATGATTTGCAATTTGGAGTTTAGGTTTTCCCTAATTTAATTTTCAAGGTTTTTATTAGTAAAAAAGATTGAAAAACTTTTACGAGGCTCTCCATTGATACCATCTAGCTCTCGTGAAATTTTATGTCATTCTTATTGTCAACAGCACATTTTGTGATTACGGTCGTAAAAATAAATCAGTTTTTTATTTAATTTTCCTGTTTTTAATCTTTCGTCAATTGTTTTATCACTGAGTAATTCAATTGTTTTTTTTTTGTTTTCTTTTAGTGAGCGTAATTACAAAACGATAAATGGAGATATAAAAAAATATGAAATTTCGCTTCGGAAAACGGTCAAACGATATGCTACATTTTATTTGTATAAAAGATGCTTTGAAAAAATATGAAAAAACAAATGATAGGCAAAGCTGAGACATATCATTTTTTTTTAGTTTTTAATTTTAATCGTGTAGACTTAGAATATGAAGAAATTAATGTTTCAAAATTAAAATACTTATGAATGTTACTTAAAAAATAGTGTTTACGGTGACAATTGTCACGTCTTATTATTAAAAAACAATTTTAAAGTGTTTAATCTCTAAATATTATGATTAGATTTAAAAATAAAGTTAATTATTAAGTCTTCAATGAAACAAATACATATCTTACTGGCTGAGGCATTTAAATTAGGGATCGATGTTAAACTTAATGAAAAAAAAAACTATTTCTAAACATATCATGTACGCTAGTCCTAAGATAAGGTTATCCTAAGATATATTTTTTAATTTCTCGCTTAAATTTTAGTGAAACTCTCAAACTATGCTAGGTGCCTAGGAGATACATATCAATGAAAAAAAAAAAGTTTTTTTTTTATTATTAAAAAAAATCTAATTGTTATATCACATTTTTAACGTATATTCACTGTTTTTCAAAATCCGTTGATGTTTATCAGAAATAAAATATATTGAATATTAAAAAAAATATTATAGCCTAAATACTGTGATGTGTACCTATTTTCTGAAACTATATAAAAGATACGTCGAGATATTTTTTCGCCCTACATGATGAGTTAAAGATATAAAATATCTTCTGAAATGTTTTGCGTTCAGGCCTAAATGTTTCTAGTACCGTTGTTATAGATACCATAAATAAGACTACATTATATGTACCTTGTGTATTAATATGTGTTAACATTATATAAATTATGTCAGCAATGTCGTTGTTATTTCAACATTCCTCCTTATCCAAATTAACTCACTGCCAGACATAATCATCTGCCTAGCCTTTTCCCAACTATGTTAGAGTCGGCTTCCAGCCTAATTGCAGTTTACTCACTGCCAGCCATGCGATAATTATTTTCAAAAATACCTATATTTTAAAAGCTCCAGACGACAAGAAGTAGCTTATGTCTTCTGCTATATAAGGTATATTACTGCAAAGTTTCATAAAAAACCATTCAATAGTTTCTTCGTAAAAAGTAACAGTCATACACACACATGCAAACAAACTCTCCTCATGTAGAAAACAGTGAGGATGGCCTCCGATAAGTGTTTTCATCTTATGTTATTAAAATCACTACCTACAAACCTATTTGGGAGCTGATACTGATGATGTTATTATAACTCAGCTGAAATAAAGATAGATAGATATACTTTATTAGGTAGGTACCTACATTAATTTTACATTTTTGATCTTAACCTATTTAGAAAGAGTTGTATTCTGCAACACATGATTTGAATATGACACCTTCATTCCTTTTGCCGGATAATAACGATTACTATTTCGTGAGTGAGCACGTTTATAATACGACCAAGTGTCGATGACAGCTTTACTAAAAGCACGTTTATAATACGACCAAGTGTCGATGACAGCTTTACTAAATAAACAGGGGCGCGATTCTACTAATTTTACTTAAGCGACATACGATTCACATCCGACTGAGATCCAATCACGACTCAATTACGATTGAAGCGTATTATAATATTCCGTTATTTTTTCTTTAAAATAAACGTTTTTATCCGTTTCTGTAATTCAATAATGAAATAATCATATTGTCTGCAAATGATTTACGATTGCAATAGGTATGCTTGTAGAGCAAACTACCGTATAGACCAAATGGCAGACCAATTCAAACCAATCCAATGTCATTGGAATACGATTGGTCTTTTATTAGTAGCAGAATGCCCGATACGGTTAAAACTGCTATCGCGATTCGATTTCTATCCAAATTTTGACATTATTAACTTAGGAGAATCGGCCCCTGATCTAACATTAATGCACCGTAATTTATTTGTATGATAATTTACGCATCAAGGAAGTTAACTTGCAAAACTTACACTAGGCACTCTGGTAAAACGAGGTACTAATTCAATTTCCATAGTAGGCAAACTATTAGCAGCTGATTGAGTCTGCTACATATTGAGTCAGTACACCTTTCCATATATTTAAAATGGAGTATCCACAGATTGCTAGTTGCGCAGTTTGTGGCCAACTCACAGCAAAAGCGGTTCCCGTCTGAGAATTAATCTGAGTTTGTA
Source organism: Helicoverpa zea (assembly GCF_022581195.2). Taxonomy (NCBI): domain Eukaryota; kingdom Metazoa; phylum Arthropoda; class Insecta; order Lepidoptera; family Noctuidae; genus Helicoverpa; species Helicoverpa zea. The sequence goes on from NC_061478.1 coordinate 5,632,422, forward strand.
GGTAACTCAAATTTCCGGCTCACACAGTCTGACGGCTGCTAACAGTTTGCCTTTTTTAATTTGTTGGTAAAACATCAAATGAATGCCCCCACCTTCTGTGGGCGCAGCGCGAGGGAATGTCACACTTGACAAATACTGATAGCTTCCCAACAGTGAAATAATTTTTTAAATCGGGTCTGTAATTATAATAGTTTAAAAGCACATAAGAAGGAACATAAAAACAATAAAATGTTTCCTTTTTATTATACGATGAAAATAAATAATAAATAAATAAATGTATTAGTATGTATATTGGTAATACATATTTCTTATTACTGATATACAGTACTACATGATGCTTTAGTTAGAAATTACCATATTTACTTTTTTACAAAAAAATAGATATCTCCCTTTTGGAGCTCGATGGAATAAACTTAGCAATATACCTGTATCTTTTTCATACGAATCACGGCGTAAATATTGCTGAAACTGAAATGAATTATTAACATCTGTTTAGTCTTATACCAACTATGTTGGAGTCGGCTTCCCGTCTGATACAGTACCTACAGTGACTAAGTAGGTATGTGGAGCGTTAAACAGCGTTTAATATGGAGCTGCCTGTTAGAAGTATGAATGATTCACAAGTATTTTGCATCAATAACACCTTTACAAATAATTGTTGGTCCGGCTGACATTTGCACATCTTTGAAAGTCAGAAAGTCTGACAACTAGTCTTACCAAGGGGTATTGGGTTGCTCGGGTAACTGGGTTGAGGAGGACAATAAGCAGCCCCTACAAGTAAAACAATGGTACTCAGCTGCATCCAGTTAGACTGCAAGTCGACCCCAACTTGGGAAAAGGCTAGCTAAATGAAGTATTTTGTGGAGCACGTTTACAAATACATCGACGGCTCCTAAGTATACTGAGTCAACTAACAAATTTTGCGAATTGCACTTTTTTGTGTATTTACAATATTGTTATTGTTATTTGTGTTAATACACAAAAAAGTGCAATTCGCAAAATTTGTTAGTTGACTCAGTATACTTAGGAGCCGACGACATATGTAGTTGGAATTGAGCCTACATTATAACCTTCTTTTCACTCTAACACGTCATTGCTCTCACAAAAACTACAGGCGCTATAAAAATGCAATCTTTAACGAGCTACATTTATAATTCTGAAAGGAAGATAAAATTTCAAGGAAGCCTTATAAAAACAAGCTGAAAACTGCTGCAAAGTAAAAAAACATCGTCTGATATTTTAATAAAGAAAACTATTTGCTATTCCTGGAAAACCGAGCTAGTTTGCAGCACTAAGTTATCTTCCCAACCCACTTAGATATATTAAATGCATACAAAAACAGACTGTATTTATTAGCTACTAAAGTCTAATTTACATGTACATCCTTTAGGTATATTAAGTGCATACAAACATGCACTTTATTTATTACCCTCTAAAGTCCAATTTACATTAATGGCTGTTTTTATAAATGATTGTCAAGGGAATTTCAACTTTGTGCTTTAAACAATAAAGTCTAGTTTGTAGTTCTTAGTTGTGTAGTTAGATTCACCGTTAGATGCCACGGGGTCAGGAACTGTGATGACGTAAACAGGACATGTAGTGATGTGACTGAAAAAGTATCGATATGGCATTTCAGTTACGTAACGATATTCTTTTTTGGGTCTATTCAGAAGCTTCAGAGATTTTATAATCTGGTCAAATGGGGCTCATAAATTCATTTTAGATACAATACTAATGAAAAAGTGTGACATTATACGTTTCTTAAAAAGCTTTAACAGAGTGTTTCGCCCTTGTAGATTTCACAAAACTGTCCAAAAGCTTAATTTACGTTAAACTGCTAGCAATAGGGTAGCCACCAATTATATGGAAAAAAAAATGTATGTCTTTATAAATGCCTATTAAAACTTTAACATACGGGTCACTGGCTTCCCAAAACCACATTTATGTTTGAATGACTGTTTTGGGACCAAAGACTTTTGAAAGAAAAGATAAAGTTATGTTAGAGTACAAAAAAGTTTCAATATGTCTTTAACAAACTTGAAATACAAGCCTAAAAAAGTTTTTAAATTCTGTCATCGAATGCCCTGAATAGAAATAAATATCCAATTACATAACTACGACTGTGCGAAATGCGTCGACACTCTTGCGCCATCTCACCTTCCCGAACTGCATGTTGTGCTGGCTCCGCCGCTGCACAAGCAGAGAACCTCAAGCGGCGCAAATATAGTAACCTTATAGGCAATTACATGTTTGAGCCGTTTGGGGTTGAAACTCTTGGGCCGTGGGGTCCGAGCGCCCACCTTCTTGCCAGGGATATTTCCCAGCGCCTGGTTGACTCTTCCCGGGACCCAAAGGCTGGCTTTTATTTCGTACAGAGGTTGAGCATTGCCATCCAACGTGGCAATGCTGCGAGTCTTTTGGGTACATTACCCAGTGACAGCGATGAGGAGCAATTTTTTGATGCACTGTATTAGTTTTAAGTTGTATATATATTTATGTTTTTTTTTTTTTTCAATTAATGTAAATATTTTGTTAATAACATTAAACTCTTTAATTGTAAAAAAAGAAGAGATATTTCACAAAAAAAAACTACGACTTCTTTTTAAAAATTACATAAAATTCGTTGTACACTGCTATTTCTCCACTACCTAAAACTAGACCGGTACATATGTAATGTGTAAAAAGTAGTTGATATGACTATCGATAGTTTACCTAAGGGGCTAACCAATCTGGGCTGCAGGTTGTTCGAAAGAGATACCGCGGCCCTGGCACATAAAAGGCCTATGACGGAACACGACGGTTTTTAGTCAGTAAGAGTCTGACACTCCCTCACTGCTGCTAACCCACAGCGGGAGGGGTCATTTGATGATTTTTGACGTCGTTAAAAAAAAAAAAGGGGCTAACCAATCTTATGTGAAGGTGTCGGTATTATTATTATGATTTATTTATATCGATAACCACGCCTACACCACATCCCATCACTAGCCGTTACAGCGCATCTGCAATGCGCCAGTGCAATCAATGCAGCCTGCTATCCCAGGGATACTAGGAGACAACAGGGGGGTGGGGATAGGGTGGATAGGGGGGGATATCAAATTAATTGTGTACTATGTACGCGAAGTTGGTATTTAGATGAGTACTGAGTATAGACTACAACATAATATTGTGGAGCATTTCTGTGTAATGTAACGTTCTAGCGAATGGTACAATACAGGCAAAAGCTCAGTCTCCTGCGGTGCTCCTACCTAGGCAGAGCACACGACTATAGGCTGTCGGCGCAGTGGTAACACCCGGGAGTTTGGGTCATATTTTGATAAATCCTGACAAAATCAAAAAATCAAAATCAAAAGTCATTTATTCAAACTTGGCTGCAAGACAGCACTTTTTGAACGTCAGGAATTTACATAAGATAGCCCCCAAAACGCCCACCCATCACCACTTCCTATGTGTTTTTGCTGGGAAGAAGAAGTGGCGCAACAAACTCCCCAGCAACCGGGACAGGAATAGAACACAGAATATAAGCAGTCATTTACTTAATTGAAATATTTTGGTCAATTGTAATAGTTAATATTGTATATTGGTAGGTCATTTATTTATTTCTCAACATATTATTTACATTTTTTAATATTAAATTATAAAAATAAAAACAAACATATTGTATATAGTATTATCTAACATATTACCTGTAAATGTTATGTTAGCAGTATGTTACTGATATTGTAATCATAGAATTAACTACGAATCTACAAAAGAATAATTGTGTTGACCTTGATTAAAGTCAAGTGTCGGCACGTATATTCAAAAAATCTCGAGTAAATAAGATCCTTCAGTATTCACAACCCACGCAGGACAAACTAAACAGATCAAATTATTCTAAGAAACAAAAATTTTAATTAAAGTGCCTACAACTTATGCATAAGCAGAGCGAATTACGTCGCTACGATATTTTGCTACACAATTTACAGTAGGAGCTTAAAGCATCTTGTTAGGGTTCCGTACCCAAAGGGTAAAACGGGACCCTATTGTTTTCGCTCCTCTGTCCGTCCGTCCGTCTGTCACCAGGCTGTATCTCATGAACCGTGATAGTTAGAGAGTTGAAATTTTCACAGATGATGTATTTCTGTTGCCGCTATAACAACAAATACTGAAACTAGAATAAAATAAATATTTTGGGGGCTCCCATACAACAAACGTGATTTTTTGCTAGTACGGAACTTTGTGCGCGAGTCCGACTCGCACTTGGCCGTTTTTTTTTTCAAGTACTTACAACGTGTACTTACAAAGCTGAAGAGTAGTTTGTTTGATTTTTGAAAAATCTTTCAATGACATATTTTAAAACTATTGAGAAGGGTGTATATGGAGTTTCTTGTGGGTTTTTCTCCATAAGACCCACACCTTGGAACCATACAACTAGCTTGATGTTTCGAAATAACTGTTACAAGTACTTTTTTATATGAAAAAAATTAGTTTCTATTTGAGTTTACGTTATCCCCCATAACGAGGGTTAAGCCGTGAGCAACCGGGCCAGTTCGCGATACAGTCTGAAAATTCTTTACGGATTTTCATACGGTTTTCCAAATACATAGAAAGATTTTCATGATTTTCCAGCCACATAATTTATATCCACATAAAACCATGGCGAGTTACTAGTTAAAACATAAGTTTTATGAACAATGCATAATGAAATTGTCTGGGGTTGAGCTTACTACCCCCGAGGCGTGTAGCATTTCAAATTCAAATGCAAATGTGCCGGTTTTCCGAGAATCTTATAAATAGTTCAGTAAAACTGGTTGTTTTAACTAACTAGAACATTTTGTTTTGTGCTAGAAAATATTTAAAAGAATATTCCTTGAGTTGGTTTTAATTTAACTGCTTGGAAAAAAGCCTAATTGTGTATTATCCTTTTTCATCTCCTTCCGTGTTTAGTATTTCGTAACCTGGGACCCGATTCTCCTAAGTTAATAATGTCAAAATCGAATAGAAATTGAATCGCAATAGCAGTTTAACCATATCGGGCATTCTGCTCCTAATATAAGACCAATCGTATTCCAACGACATTCGATTGGTTTTGTAGACAAAATGATTCATTATTGAATGACATAAAAGAATAAAAACGTTTATTTAAAAGGAAAAAATAGCGGAATGCCACATACGCTTCAATCGTAATCGAGTCGGGATTGGATCGCAGTCGAATGTGAATCGTATGTCACTTAAGTAAAATTAGGAGAATCGGGCACCAGACAAATACTCGACTGTCTGTCCGTCTGTTTGTCTAAGCGTCTGTCCATCTATGAATAAGCTGTATCTAATGAATCAACAAATACTTATTAAAAACAAACCTGAGTACCTAGCGTTTTATACACTTCTTATTATCCAGGTGCGCGAAGTGGTAAAGAAGCTAGTGGAATGTGTCTAAAAACCGATGTTTAATAAAACTTACCCTTGGACATGGATTTTAATTAGCTTGTATTTTTATTGAAAAACTCTGAAAAGCACATTTTATGTAAGAGTCCTTTTTAATTGAAATATAATAATTTACATTTAATTTTTATAAAGAGGAGATTTTCGATGCAATTTTGTAAATATTTATAGTAAGTACATAGTAGGTTACAAGTTAGATAATAAGTGTATATAAAAACTCTGAAACAGCTTTTATGAGAATGTAAGAATTATAAATGAAATGAAGAACCAACTACGACAGTCATTTTACACCTCATACAAAATTGGTCATCCATTGAGACAAGCTCATCGATTGAGACTCAACCCAACATAATTAAAAACACAGACAAAATAAAAATAAAAACGCTAAAATCGTGGAGAACAAAATGACTAGTGGAGGTGCCATAACGGAAAATCTCCTAAGAAAGTATCACGCCAAAATGCGGGTGTGCGGGGGACAGGGAACGTTACTGTTTTAGCCCTAATATGCCTTCTTTGGACACGACCATTTTTTAGGGTTCCGTACCCAAAGGGTAAAACGGGACCCTATTGCTTTCGCTCCTCTGTCCGTCCGTCCGTCCGTCCGTCTGTCACCAGGCTGTATCTCATGAACCGTGATAGTTAGAGAGTTGAAATTTTTACAGATGTATTTCTGTTGCCGTTGTAACAACAAATACTGAAAACTAGAACAAACGTGATTTTTTTGCCCATTTTTGCTCGATATCCATAAATATAGAATATTAGTTTGGATGGTACAAAACAATACAAAATAAGAAGGCCTACCTACCTGCACTATGGCATCTCCACTCTTTCCTTATTCCGTGGCTAAAATATCACAATATTGACAGCAACCGGTATTGCAAATGAAGAGCAAGAACTATGGTCAATTTACAAAGTTATTGAATGAGGGCGCCACTGTCGTACAACAGCTGTCAAATGCAATACATTTTCGTTAGTTCCTATTTTGGCCACGTGTTACATTAAGTTGGTTTTTCAAGGATGAAGTAATGTTTATATTTCCTTTGCGCTATCGTGTTTTTAAATTTTGTTTTTTTCCTGTTCTGTTTTAATAATCGAAATGTTGATGCGTTTTAATGATATTAGTCCGTATTTAAGTTTTCGCGATGAAATGTCTGGACAATCTAAGATGAGGTTTATTAGAAAAATATAGCTGTTTGGACCGCTAGAGGATTTCTGAGCGATGGTTTTCTTTTAGGATGATGACATAAGTACAGGTCAACCAGCACTTTCCCTAGACATGAGGTCCTGTATTTAATCCAATAAGGTTGGACCAATCATTTCTAACTTACCAACTTCCCAAATAGGAGGACTATCTCAATCCGTCACTTGTATGTTTTTTTTTTAACTACTAAAATCCCCATGTCCATCCCCACTGCTAGCAACACTGTCACCAACCAATAAAAAATCCTGTCTTAAAAAAACACCTATTAAGAATTTACACGACCCGGGAATCGTACCCAGGACCTCCCACAAAGCTAACGACTCCCTGAACACGACTTAATTACGACTGCAACAAGTTTGGAGGTCATCGCTCCCAACTGGTTTTGGGGATTTAAGAAACGGAGACATCTTGAATATATTTAAACTGTAAAGTGATCGGAAAATATCTAAATAGAGATGAAATCACAACATTGAACTGCACAGCTGCACGGATCGTAAGGTTAAGCAACGTTTCGAGGATGGGTGACCATCTTGTGTCGATTTCCTTTGTGTTTAGGAAGGCACATTAAACTGAGTATAGACTATAAATAAGCAGTAGCTCCGTATTACTCAGCGGAATCCTGTACGACGGCAAGCCGACCCCAACTTAGTAGGGAAAAGGCTAGGCAGATATGAAACATGATAAAGGCTCGAGCAGACCGGATGCGTATGCGTAGACGTAAGCGTAGACGTGCACGTCTACGCTACGCAAGCGGTGTGGCCGGTCTCATACATTTCTATACATTATAACTCATGGTACGTGCACGTCTACGCGCACGTCTACGCATACGCATCCGGTCTGCTCGAGCCTTAAGTATTCTGATGACAAGAAATCATACTTTTAAAATCTATCACACAACACCATCAGTAATCAAAATAAATTCAAACTCAAAAACAGTAATTCAAATAAGACTGATAAATCATCACTTTTTCAGTAGTCTTCAATCCTCAAAACGCAAGACAGCCCCCAAAACGCCCACCCTTCACCACTTCCTATGTGTTTTTGCTGGGAATGAAAAAGTTAGAGATTTCTGATCTACACTAAACAAAGGTAAATTCCCACATCTGCATACAACGAACAGCCTTCAAACAAGACCATAATAAAAATAGAAAGAAACCGACCAACACTCATTACTACTCTTTGTAAAGTCGGTAAACCAAAGGAGTCTTGTAATAGTGTGGTGGCTATCAGAACTTTTCGCTTACACATGGCCAAACGAAACACAACCTTATTTTCCCGTCTCTAAAGTCTATAATCCCCTGTCTTGTAATCACGGAATAGGTCCAAGGGATATTAAGTTTTCTAGCTCAGGAAATAAGGTGGAAATTAGCTTGCAGGTGAAGTGAATTAAGGCTGTTTTGGAAATGTGAAAAAGCTCAGACTTGGAAGGCTCACTTCGCAATTGTGTTAAATAAAGGTGATTACATAATGTTCGTTTATTGATTTGCTTTGGTAATCATTCATGGGTTTTATTAGTTTTTTCGAAATAATACGAAAATCTTTTGTCGAGCTTTCTTATTCTAACTTTGTTTTCATTTAATATTGTGATGTACAGTAATAAAGAAAGAGTTCTATGTTAGTCAATCAAAGAAATAATTATTGTAGTATGTGTACGTTTTGTAAACCTTACATTACAGACACATAGATCAGCTGTAGATTTAACTAGAAAAGATTCAGTATAGTAACTTCAAAAAAAAAACTCGTTGAAGTCTTTTCAATGACGGTGATGATGATGGAAATCTCTAGGCAAAAAAACGGATAAAAGAAAATATTACATCACCGGTTGTATTATGTATAAAAATATATGTTACCTATTCAAACAACAACACAACCTATAATTAAAAGCCTTAACAACAAAACCGCACCAAACGAGCCTTAAAACCTTATTCTCAACCCATTCTGCACAAACACCTGCGTAAACGCATCTTAACGCGATCAACCATTCAAGGCGAAACAGCCAGTCGCTAGCCAACCGCCGCGCGGGCCACACGTCAGCTCCCGGCGTCAAACACACGCCCGCAAAACCATAACAAAAACACACTCTAACATGCATTTGAATTTAGAACTATAGAACCCGTATTCCCAATTCGAATCTGTTTAAACAGCTGTCAAAATTTTGAGGTTATTTATGTACCAACCTTTTTTGTGTAGTGCAGTGCAGTGATGTGAATGTGTCTGATTTTGTGAGTATTATAACCTTTTTTCTCTGTTTTTCGTGTCTGTGGTAGTTTTACCTGTTTATTACGCAAGTGTCGAAGTATTTTAAGGCTAACTTTAGTGCTTAAGTTAGATGGAGTTGCTCAACACTCTAAGTTGGAATGACGTAAACTTAGAACGAACTTAAATGTGTTTTCTTAAGATTTTACTTAGATAAAGTTTTTGAAGAGATTTAGAGAAAGTTTTCAATGGAGTAATTAAGTTTGAATTTTTATTGAGTTTTGTCGAATTTACTAATACATCCTGTCTGCTTTGGTTAGAAGTTTTTAAGGAAAGGAACTGTCAAAGATTCGTTCCAGGAACTTTGTGCAATTGTTAACATAGGAGTAAAAGAGAGGGGTGATAGATAAAGTGAGAGTGAAAAGGACAGTAGTAGTGTGATAACTAATAACGGGGATTAAATGAAAAAATAGAGCTTTTCTTATAATAATATAATATCAAATAGACATACTACAATAGTTGTATAGTTATACGGCTCCTCTAGAGCAGCCAGGTTAAGCTGTGTTTATGGCGGTCAGTTTTCCGATGGGTGACCATTTCTGAGAGTGTTTATGTCCAAAAAATGAAAGAGCAGTTATAGACCGAGTAGAGCATGTAATCACTCAGGAATTTAACAATGGGGACCAGACAATAATTATATACCTAATCATCATCATAATCTTCACTGTCTCACTGCTGGGTACCTCTTCTCATACAGAGAAAGAATGAGGATCAGTCTTGCTCAAGGTGGTTTTCTCAAGATATTCCTACTCCCTTACTCAGTCATTGGTGTCTAAGATACACTTAGAAAATACATAGGTAGAACTCAGAAATGGTATATTGCTATACCAGGGCCCCGATTCTCCTAATTTTACTTAAGCGTCATACGATTCACGTTCGACTCGATTCGACTGAGATCCGATCCCGACTCGATTACGATTGAAGCGTATGTGGCATTCCGCTATTTTTTCTTTGAAATAAACGTTTTTATCCTTTTCTGACATTCAATAATGAATCATTTTGTCTGCAAATGATTTACGATTGCAAAATGATTGTACAGCAAACTACCGTATGGACCAAAATCACCAAAATAGCAGACCAATCGCACACCAATCAAATGTCAATCGAATACGATTGGTCTTTTATTAGTAGCAGAATGCCCGATATGGTTAAAACTGCTATTGCGATCATATTGCGATTCGATTTCTACTCGATTTTGACATTATTACCTTAGGAGAATCGGGCCCCTGTGATCAAACCTACATACAAATACTATAAGTTTGGAGCTTTAACGGCCAGGCCACGAAACATGTGTTTTCTAAAACCAAAAAAGTGTTGTAACATACTCCCCAGCAATTCTCTCTCTACGGCTAGAAAAGCCTTGACGTTACCTCAACAGGTATCTACCTTTGTTTGTCATAAGATCTCAAGGCAAATGACTCAGACATATTGCAGTTAGCCACCCACATGTCAAACTTATAAGGAGTCGTGAACGTTAATAACACCAATTCATTAAACCACCTTTATGAGTAATCAGAGATTAGTGACAAAAGATTGACCAGTTTTTGATCACGTCAAAATTGGCTTTGTGCTAGGTATCGTCTCCAACTAGTGACTGGATAATCAGGCTGCGGGGATTGATCGTATGGGTAACCGCTGCGCTGGTAGACTAAGAGCTCTAGAAGGAACATAGGACCTCAGTGAAAGGGTCTTTAATGATTTGCTCGACTTCCCAAAAAATTAAGAGATCGTTACAATTATATGACAAGAGATCATGAAGTGGATTTTTAGGATGGGTTGCGCCCATAGGCCTTAAACTATACGAGTGACAAAGGATAAAACATGATCAGTCGTCAAATTGCAGCCTATTGATCAAATAACCGGTTTAATAGCTGGTTACCCACCAACCCTTAGTTTATTAAAAATTAACTATACGTAAGTATAATATTACAAATAAAAGTTTAGCAATACATAACTTTTGTCTCCCAGAAAATGACCCTTGAAAAAATAAACTACCGTATATATTCTAATAAGAATCAACAGTTTTTGCACTAAGAAAGATATAAGATGAAGATTTTTCCTCAAAAAGTGATTCAACTAGGTTGACAATAGACCAAGTAAACAAGGTCGAAAGGTAGAAATCAAGTCATGACATTCATACACAAGAATATAAGATGCCTAATTATGCATCTGCAAATAAATAATTAAAACAAAACCTGTTATGAGAAGATGGCGGTGACTAATCATTGGACAATGATCTCATCTCAAGTTCATTTCAAATCTAGTTTCATCTTTGATATTTCTGAGAAAGATTGAAGACAGCCATATTTGAGTCTGATAGACTTCAAACTAAATGAAAGTGGCGAGCTTAATGAAGATTGCAGAGACCGTATCAGGTCTCGTATGTGCGCAGACACAGGTGCACTCCCTTACACTCATAGTCCGATAGGCTGACAATCCGTCACTATCGAAGAAAGATCAAAGGCTCCAAAGACTTGATTAAACCAGTACTACTATACTATTACAATGGCTGTCCTATGTATACTACTATTATGACAATACCCAGCCTCTGCCAATAGTTTACTACCCCACTAACCGGGATAAAATGCGGCCTCTGTATTTTTTCAAGCTCTAGACTGTCTTTGTACGAAAATTCGTTTCAGTTTTGACGTGAAAGTGCGACAGATAGACCGAGTTACTTTCGCATTTGTAATACTTTATTGTAAGTTTCAGTCGTGTGAAAAAGTTTAACCGCATTTAATGCAGCTTAACCAATTCCCATGGCTATAAGCAAATAAACCCTCTCTGTAGACGAACGTGTGAGGTCAATATGACACTTAACACTGCAATAATCAACCATTAGCAAATCGATGTTAAGTTATAACCCTTTTTAGTTTTAACACTAAGGGTCTGACAGACAAACCATGAGAAATCGCAGCGACAAAAGGCGTAAACTTACATCAATAGCATTTTTTTTAAATCTATACTTGATACAATATTACTGAAGATTTTCTTTGTTTGTTTGTCTGTTTTTAGCCTGAATATTTTAGAAACAGCGACTCGAAAACTCCATACATCCTACAACTGGGAGAAACAATTCTTTCACCATAAATACTGTTTTCCTATTAAGCTTTTAAGAGTAAACATTCACTATGGAATTTGTTTTTAGTGAAAGAAGCAGTTTCCTCAGAATACTTAATTCTTAGGAAATTGTAGAAAATAGATTATATGCGCTAGCTAAACAAGAAGTATTTTTTTAAACACCATATTTATTTTCTTTCACTAACTTTATTTTCCTAACGCGCATTACAGTAGTGTGCCGTGTGAAAGGTCTTAAAACTCATAAAATTATTAAATACAGTTGAAGTTATTATAAAATTAAATGGTCGAGTGTGAATCATTAAACCTAGGATTACTGCAATAAACTTTATGTGATGCTTAGTTACTGCAATTATTTTAACTATTAACTTATTATATTATCGCGCGTAACATAGGAACTGCTTGAAGCACCCGGATAAAAAAAGATATATATCTCTATAAATGGTTTACGTGACGCTGATTTTTTTTTTCAAATCGAAGCTCTCCGTAGTTCTTGAGATCAGCGCGTTCAAGCCACCACATATTTAAAGTTTTAAAATAGAAAGTATGGATATATGGGTACCTTATCATTCTTGAAGATTAACTGAAGGTTTCTCGTAAACCATATCACAAAAAAATCTTCTCCTTAGTCTGAAAAGCAATATGCTGAAAACTGCATCAACACAGTTCATCCAGAAGTGAGATATAATTGCGGACATCAAACGTACATACAAAACTCAAACTAAAACCCTCAAACTAAAACCCACCTTTATTTAGTTAGTTAAAAAACGACTCGTCAAATGTTGCTTAGTCATAAGATCGATTGACACGTGCCACTTTACCTGGCCACAAGCTCGTCTTCCTTTACTAAGAAAAATAACATTATTAAAATCAATATATCTGCATGACCACAGTGATCATAAAATTTATAATCTTTCATACACATTACACTAAGTACACAAGTATGTAAATAGCTATTTCCTTATGTATAGTTATTCGAGGTCGAGACATCGTTGCATGTAAGATATTATTCAGCCGTATCTAGTTAGCTTATATTGTATATCCTTGACCCAGTTGTAAGATGTAACCTAGGAAATATTGGGTCAACTACTGAACTGATATATATCCATATAATATCCACATCTATATACTAATACTAGCTTTCGCCCCCGGTTTCACCCGCTTCCCGTAGCCGAATGGTGACAAAAACTATCCTAAAACCTTCTCCCGGGTCTAAGTTACCTCCCCTCTAATTTTCAGCCAAATCGGTCAAGCCGTTTTCATGTTATGTCGTGACAACGGAAAGCGGGTTTAATTTTTATATATAACTAGCTTTTGCCCGCGGCTTCGCTCCCGTCAACTGACTTCTCTACTTTACCCTATTTTTTTTTCCATAAGAACCTTCACCTGACAATAAGAAATACAACAAAAAAAGAATTAGCCAAATTGGTCCAGGCGTTGTTGAGTTATGCGCTTACCAACACATTTTGCGATTCATTTATAAAGTTATAGATTATTATAAAGAGAAAAAAAACCGTTGTTTGTTTGTAATCTGTTACAGTCTTTTTATCGTCCCACTGCTGGGCTGCGGCCTCCTCTCACACGGAGAAGGATTGAGCATTAATCACCACGCTTGCTCAATGCGGGTTGGTGATTTCAGACTTAATAGTCCAGGTTTCCTCAAGATGTTTTCCTTCACCTTTTTATCAGACATTGGTGTCCAAGATATACTTAGAAAGTACATACATACAAACTTTAAAAAGTTGCATCGGTACTCAGGGGAAGATGGGGAGGGATATTATAAACAGAAAAAGAAAATGTTTTTATTTGTTTTTTTTGTTTGTAATGGATAAACTCAAAAACTATTGAACTGATTTAAAAATTATTTCACTGTTGAAAAGCTACACTCTTCCCAAGTAACATCTATAGGCTATATTTTATCCCGGTACGGGTAGTAGTTCCCACGGGACGCGGGTGAAACCGTGGAAACAGCTAGTGTAGAATATTATTTAGCCGCATCTAGTTAGATTGATATCCTTGACCTAGTTGAGAGTAGTTTAGTATATTCTCAATATTCCCGGGATAAACTCATGCTTGCCTGGGTCAAAAGCCAAAGCTTGGCTGTATTGATGTATTATTGAAGTTTTTCATAAAGCTCTTTTATCGAGAAAACTCTAGCCTTTTTTCAACTGTTGGGGTCGCCCCCATGCTAAACAGATGCGTATATCTGACTTCCTCAACCCAGTTACCCGGGCAACCCAATATCCCCAGGTAAGGCTGGTTGTCAGACTTACTGCAAATCACTGAATGAATATCTTCAATGACAGCTGGGACCTACAGTCTATTGAGAAATATTGTAGGCAACTTTTTGGCCGGGTTTGCGAAATAGTTCCTACGCGATGCGGTTGAAACCCCTAACGTAGGCAAGTCTGATACATGATGATGATGATGATGTCCTCCTAGCCGATTATCGCCTACGGAGGCTGTCCTCATATACATGTATAATATTATAGTGCAATAGCATTTGCACAGACCACAAGTGCACACACTACTCCTTCACTCTCATAGCCCGGAACAACAATTTGACACGACTGGAGAGAGATCAGGCGCAAGTCTTATACATATAGAAGTATCGTGAAAACTAATTCGGAGAGGCTAAAATTTATTTTCTTGTCAAGAACGATTCATAATTCGCAACCAAAATGTATGAGACAAAAAATGACCTTTGAAATAAGAAGCACCTAAGATTCGTAGATTTTTTATTTGTCTACATACGCGGAAACAGTAGTTATTTATTTCTACAATAATAACTTCTATGTATGAAGATGACTCCTTCATATTTTTACCTTACTTAAGTAGCTATAAAATATCTTTATTATACTGAATATTCCCTCTGGTATCCTTGGTGTTGGCTTTTTCGTTGGCTAACAGATTATTTTGAACTCGACTGAAAGCTTACTAAACGTAATTTTGCGTAATTCATTTTATATGAAAAGAAGATCAATAAATGGAATGAAGCCATATGCTAATACTATGTAAGTATATAAACAAAAGAATAAAACAATAAATAAAATATTTCAATGAAACATAGGCTTCTCATAAAAGATCAACATTTGCATTAAACATTAAAATGATTCATTATAATTTTATGCCAAGTACAGCAAAAAACAGGCCATGTCAATTTAAAAACAAAAATATATTATTAATTGCAATTTTATGACAACATGGCTGAATAACAAGCTGTGCCCCGCGGCTATGTTTTTTTTGTATTAATATAGCGGATTCAGTTACGTCCTATGGAATTTACTTTGGTTCAATTCATAAAAGAAAAAAAAATCGCATCATTCTTCTAGCCTTATCTCAATCTTTATTTGTGGTCAGCACAGCATGTCTTTTCCTTCCATACTCTTCCATCTGCCGTCATCTCACAAGTAACATTCTTTCTTACCATATGGACATTCACACAACCCATCTACCTTTTCTTAGGTCGTCCCATTCCTCTATATCTATCCACTTTATACTGAAGAAGCAACACGGGATCATGTAGCGAAGAAGGTCGAGTCCCAAGGAATTGGAATAGAACCCGCAAACCCGCACTGATCCGAGGAAAGTGCCTTAACCACAGGCCTCAACATCTTTTTGCCTGACCATTCTGCACGAAGGCCCCTTCAAACAGGAGTCAGGTTAGAGGAACCTTGTGAATGGCTAACAAACGATTTCATTTGAACACATATTACTAAACCATTGTTTTCAATACTTCACAAGGGGTCTTCTAGGCCAAACCGGCCAAGTGCGAGTCGGACTCACGCACGAAGGGTTCCGTACCATTACTTATAAAACGGACAAAATATCACGTTATTGTATGGGAGGCCCCCAAAATATTTATTTAATTCTAGTTTTCAGTATTTGTTGTTGTAGCTGCAACTAAAATACATCATCAACTCTCTAACTATCACGGTTCATGAGATACAGCCTGGTGACAGACGGACGGACAGAGGAACGAAAACAATAGGGTCCCGTTTTACCCCCGTTTTAAGTTGCTATTGTTTTTTTTTAGGGTACGGAACCCTAAAAAAAAACAGTAGCAACTTAACCCGACCCGGAACTCACTGACCGTTCATTTCACAACTTCACCACACATACGTCTTACATTCACTACCTCGTTCACAAAGGTAATAGTTATTTTAATTATCAATCACTGCCCGGGAATCGAACCCGCCACGCTCTGGTGGTGACCAGCGATGCGTTTGAAGTACGTTTTACGGTACCAGATAAACTGTACAGACGGACATACGTATGTATACTGCTGTATAGTTGTGTAGTAGTTTTAGCGTGAGTTTAAGACAATAGGATTTGTCGATAACGACTACGTAATTTTTTTGTATGTTTTTTTACAGCGCCTCTATCGATCACTTATGTAACTGAAATATGGCATACAAAAAATTACGTATAGGGATTCCAAATTTTTATGCAGTTCACAGCTGAGAGTTTTTAAGGGAAAATGTCGGAGTTTGCACTGACCGACAAAAGCATATAAAAAGAGAGTTGATTTTAGTTTGTATGTGGAATATGGAATTGCAAACGAAATAAGGAAATGGTCCAGAATAAAATAAAATAAAGTATTTTGGACGGTTTTAACCGCCTTCCCAAAAAGGTGGAGCAGGTTCGGATATCTGTATTTTTTGCTTAAAAGCCGGACAGACAGAGATACCGAGTTACTTACTTCTGCATTTATTTCGCGTAATAATTAAGGTAGTAGATTTTTCTCAGTTGCTTATGTTATTTTTAAATAACCCGCTGGTTTTCTTCTTTCCAGGTAAATACAGTGAAGAGTGCACAGTGTTCATAAACGGAAAACTTCTAGAAAATAATCAAAATGGCAGCTTTCAAGTTTTTAATCTGTCTGTGCTTCGTGCAAGCAGCTTTGGCTAAAGGTAAGAGTATACTATGTATAATATTTAAGTTACTTTAAGTACAAAATCAAATGTTATATTGCAAAAAAAATGTATTTATATTAGCCGCCCGAAGAATCTATACCAGTACTTTTTCTGTTATTCAGAATTTTAACTTTACAATTTCACTTGTATATGACATAAAATAATATATACATTTGTTCAATATTTTTCTAAGTGTGTAAAATAATTTGATTAGAAAAAAATATGAGCCTTCTATATTCTGAGAAAACGACCAACTAAATACAAAGTTAAATACTAGTAAAAATATTTCATTCACATAACTATGAACTAGCTTAACTTCTTACTATGTTCTTACTCTCAAATTGGGTACTAATTCAAGCAAAAAAAGACATAAGCACAACATACTAATACACATTTATTCTCCGTGACCAAATCCATTTAGGTCCACCGTGCTCCAAATGTTCTCAAATTACAATCTCTCTTCTCTCGGCCAGTGTGTATCACGGCCAAAAAATTAAGCCATGTAATTTAATTGTTTTCAAAAATTTTACCGTAAAAATCTTACGGCTTACGGTAAACTTGTGTTTTACGTGATCTTAGTAGAAACATGGAGAACAAAATGACTAGCGGAGATGTCATAAAGCAAAGACTTATCACTATCTCCCGAGCATTTTAGCAACAATGTTGGAGTCGGCTTTCAGTCTTACCGGATTCAGCTGAGTGCTAGTGTTTTACAAAGAGCGACTGCCTATTAGGTACTATATAGTACCTGCTCATTATTTTCAAAATCAATCAAGACCAATCTTTAACAGATTAGTTCTAATTCCACAATGAACCCAAACGTCTCGTTAGTTCTAGTAACTAATCACGCCTACCGTACATTACTTGACCTACAAGAAGGCGCCTGACCTACCTTCCTTACGGCGTCTCCGCTATCTTTCCTTCCTCCGTGGTGTGAAAACATATATTTTCTTTATAGGCATTTAGTAATGTATGAAATATTTATATCCGATGAGAAGACGAAGTTACGTTCAGTATTAATTTATACAGTTTGGATAGTTATAACTGTTTTTAATTGTAGATAGTGATGCTTTATGATTATTACTTAGTAATTGAATTAATGTTTAATTGTTTGATCATAAATTAGTTTCGTGTGTGGTCCATCTTCGTAATTATTTTTGTATGTACTCAAAATATCTTGTTTATTAATTCAAAATTGAGATAACTCATTTTATGTACAATTTCAGAGAAGAACAAAGTTAAAATCAAATTCAAATTCAAATTTATTTATTTTGTTATTCAATCAAACTTGTCCTTCATTCTAATGTTTCATAGGAAAAGGCTAGGCAGATTGAAACACAGTACATACAGTACCCACAAGCCACGCAATACAAGGAAATACCCCGTCGTCTGTCGACACGACACCTTCGTATCATTCATATCATTCACTCATTCCGGTCACGTTCATTCGTTGAACAATCACTTACCTCTGCTATAACGAGAACGCGATTGATATGAAAAATTGATCCGGGATGTATGTCGCGAAAATTATTATTTTTTCCAAGAATTGTTTAATGGAGTTATGATCCTCATTTATGTTTCCTACTACTATTATAAATGCGAAAGTCCGTTTGTTTGCTACGCTTTCACGCAAAAACGGCTGGACCGATGTGGTTGAAATTTGGTATGTAGATAGGTGATACCCTGGATTAAAACATAGGCTTTTTATCACACAACGCCGATTTGAAAAATACTTTTTTTGAATAACTACACTCTTCCCAAGTAACACAGGCTATATTTTGTCCTGGTTCGGGCAGTAGTACCCACGGCAGGCGGGTGAAACCACGGTAAAACAGATAACCTTAAATATAATTAAAAAAATACAGTAGGTACCTTGTCTGTGCCACTGAACTTTTGATCAACTACGTGGGAACACC
Organism: Helicoverpa zea; assembly: GCF_022581195.2. Taxonomy (NCBI): domain Eukaryota; kingdom Metazoa; phylum Arthropoda; class Insecta; order Lepidoptera; family Noctuidae; genus Helicoverpa; species Helicoverpa zea. The sequence continues at coordinate 5,651,210 of NC_061478.1, forward strand.
ACACACCATAAAGTTATATCGCCCACATAATAAAAAGTCTACCTAATTATTCTATCGAAACTTTTTGCAATCAATATATAAGGTTTTAGAACGGGACTTTTTGGTTCGTCGGTTACTCATGTCTGCTCTCCTAAGACTGTTGAACCAACTGGACACGAAGTTGCCATGCCTTCCCTCTGTCAAAGGTTTGAGACTGAACGTTACACTCTCATGAACAGAAGACAACATATCAATCTACTATATGTCTCATTTCTTAAATGGATTTTCAACCCTATTTCCTAATAACACAATTTAAACTCATTGGAGGTGGCGGCGCTACTTTTCTTCTATGATTTTTTAAACAAGTCTTAAAATTTTGTCACTGAGCAAATGTATTTCTTTTGAAGAAAATATATTGGAGTAGTTTGATGTGTTGGCGTCTGTACATGTGGGAGTAAAAATTATTGTGTTTTCCAATACTTATGTAATCAGTTTTTAAAAGGAATATAATCAGTTTTTAAAAGGAAATTGACGGTGACACTTACGATTTTATGTTTCTAAAGTCTAATAAGCAATCTAATGCAATTTCTATTTCTAAACATATAAATAACTTTATTCATAGAGTCACACATATAAAATTATCATTGTGTGTATGTGTTGTATGTGCTTGGGTAACTGGGTTGAGGAGGTCAAACAGGACAGTCGCTCCTTGTAAAGCACTGGTACTCAGCTACATCCGGTTAGACTGGAAGCCGACCCCAACATAGTTAGGTAAAAGGCATAGAGGATGATGATGATGTGTAATGTGAGAGCTATCTATCACTATTTACTACTTTTGCCTAGCGCATAAATTAGTAGGCTTCTTCTCACATAAACTACTTAAGGCGAGTCCAGTTAGTTAACTACTCTAACCTTAACCATTCAGTCAGCCTTATACGGCCGGTAACTGCTATTGTTAAGAAATAAAAGTGCTATACATCATTATTATTTTATCTTTGTTTTCGATCCATTGGTTCCTTTGAGGGGAAAATGCTACGTATTTCTTTTTTTTCGTAATTATAAAGGTCTTTGTAACTTCCTTGTTTTGGTAGAAAGAAACTTCTGTTATACAAAGAGTGTTTATAAGCACTTTAAAGGTAAAATATTCACGTTTTCTGCTTTTCTTTTGTTTTACTTTTCGAACTCGATTCTTGAGATTTAGAAAGAAGGAGCTTGAGCTTGAGATTTAGAAAGCAAGAAAAACCATTTATTCACACAAAAAAGACGCATTTACGTAAAAGCCGAGTAGAAGACGACGGGCGGGATTATTGTGATTTTCTTAGGCCCTAGTTTACCAGGTTTTCCCAATATAAACCAAACGTCGTCAGCATACTTTAAACAACTGTTTACTACGAATATTCAAGTTGTTTTAAGAAGAACTGCTTTTTTCATAACCATTTAAAGAAATAACAAATTAATTGTCATCAAGAGTGAGTTATGTATATGTCGTAGTGGCCTAGTGGGCAAAGAACCAACCTCTCGAGTATGTGGGCGTGGGTTCGATTCCAGGTCAGGCAAGTACCAATGCAACTTTTCTAAGTTTGTATGTACTTTCTAAGTATATCTTAGACACCAATGGCTGATAAAAAGGTGAAGGAAAACATCTTGAGGAAACCTGGACTATACAGTCTGAAATCAGCAACCCGCATTGAGCAAGCGTGGTGATTAATGCTCAATCCTTCTCCGTGTGAGAGGAGGCCGCAGCCCAGCAGTGGGACGATAAAAAGGCTGTAACATAACATGAAAAGAGTGAGTTGCACCCTGAAGCTATAACGATAACCAGACACCAAATTGCCGCTAATTGGTCAAATCGGTGATTGCGAAGCTGGTTATGGTTTGATTATCATTATGGTTAATATGATACACCCTAAGAAATGACAATGAAAGTCACAGATTATTAACATAGCGTTATTGTCAAAAAGGGTGATTTTGTTAGGTTAAAACAATGTTAAAATTACTGTGGCAATAAGACTAATTAGTCCCCAATTAAAGTATGTTACTGTCGAATACTAAAACGCTCAATATACAAATTAATTCTATCAACGTCAAACTGTGTTTTGGTGGTAAATTCATCAAATGCCCCTCATGCTGAGTGTACAGCGTGAGGGAGTGTCAGACTCTTACTGACCAAAACCCACCATGTTTCTTCGACCTATATGTACCAGGGCAGCGGTAACTCGCGCGAACAATCCCACAGCCCGTGACAGAAAGACTTGAGTAAGTCTTCAAGTTAAGTAACGTTTGAGTAAGTATTTCGAAGTACTCTTTTAAAGTCACTAAACTCTTATACTTACTCAACCAACAAAAACGTCAATCAATTTAGTAGAATAGTTATTAAGAAGATTAACACTGCACAGTGGGTCGATCGCGCGTGGGCGCAGAAAAAAGCAAATTCTCTTTTTTAAATATTAAAATATTCAAATCGAACGCGGGGTAAATGCCACCGCGCTTTAAGAAAAAATATCAAACGTATTTTGTGTTATAGTATTACAGTGTCTTTGTGAATAATAAACGCGGGTAGTAATAGAAATGTTTTTTGAAATGATCAAACTGAGTTTATTATAAAATTATTTACTTTATTTTTTTATTCAATGCTCTCTTTATGTTTTCATTTTAATAATATTATAAGCGTGAAAGTGTGTAAGATTGTATATTTATTTGTCTATTTATATTGTATGTTTATATTGTATTTGTTTTTCTGAACTACTAAACAGGTGAACTTAGCCAGCGGTTTCACGCACCCTAATAACGAACTATTGCGCGCACCCGGGCGTTCAGCCTGAGCTGGGCTATCTAACACTAAAAGAATTTTTCAAATCTGATCAACAGTTTTTGATATTCTTCGTTCAAGTGAACAAATGTTTCAGCTTATATTAACATTATACAGATTTGGTACACCAGTCTACAAAATACTCGGCATAAAGTTATTTTTATACATTTTTTCTGAAGCGTCTGTCTGTGACGGTAACGAAATAAAAACTTTTTTGTGCCATGAAACTTTTTCGTGTTTCCTAATTACATTAATTATAAGTTCCGTGTGTCCCAAAAGTTGTTGGTCCCGAGTTATTGCCATAAGTTTGGTTTGATTAGGGCCTAATTAAGTGCTTTATGTACTCAGTTATTAATTAGTTGGACAAAATGTTTAATAGGTACAAATATTGCTGACATTGAGGAGATATTTTGTTTTTGTGATCGTTTTTGAGGTGGTGTTTTTGTACAGTAGTGTTGCTCAATTGCAATAATGTGTATTTTAATCAATAAATTTTTTATTATAAAACAAAACTTGACGATGCAGACACAATAGTTAAACAGTTCGTGTGTATCGCATTTGACTCATGGGGCAAGGAAATTATTAATTTATGCTGTAACTGTATATTATTATATCCATTTAATAGTTTTTAACAGTTCTAATAAATACTACCAACCTTATCCAATACAAAAAAAAAACTTATGATATATCAGTTAATGAGCAGACGACAGGAGAGTAGCTCCAATAATTAGCCAGCTTCATTTGAATTTATGTTAATTTAATTCACTTTTCGCTACTATTGCTTACTTGCATCGGACTCGAACTTAACCGTTGAGATGTAGATTAACATATTTATGTAAATGTTTACCAATGCTTAACCCTTGAATAAACAGCAAAATATGCTAAGCAGATTTCATAAGTACTACTTAACTTTTTACACACAACTTTCTGATCAATTCTATTCTACCTATTAATTATAACGGTATACCACTAGTACAGACCAATAGAATCAAAATAAACGTTAGATTTTTTCTAAAACGAAGGTTATTGCACTACAAATCAAATATAATACGAAGTTTTTTTGTCCACATCGCTAACAGGTTTGGCACACAGTGCTAAACGGAAAATGACGTGGCGATTTTGTCCGGTAAATAACATGGTTTGGTAGCAGTGGGCAGTCTGATGTGACGTCATCAAGGCTTTTAGGAGATACTTTTTGGTAATTATAATTGGCTAATGATATGGCGTTTTAATGGAAAATAATGTTTCTTTAGGATTTATTAATGTAATTAGAATTTCCTAAACCAAAAACTTATTTTTCCACTGTGCACAGTATTCTATGAACTTACAACCATACCCAGCGTTTTCTAGTGTCATGCTTTTGAACTCAGGCACAAAATCAATTCTTCAGTATCGGCTGCAAAACAGCTATTTGAATGTCAAAATTTACAAAATTTCACAAACTGGCCAACCATTGAACATTTCCTAAATATATTATGTTTTTATTTAGAAACTATTAATAAGCAGTTTCATGCTTACTTATTAATACAGTTCACAAATTTTATTTCGATTGTTCGGTTCAAATTTTCGTAGTTGTATTTATCTAACACAGAAATATTAATTTGCTTCATATTTTCATGTTTCTAAGCTGAAATCCTTACAATAGATTCACAAACCCCTTTTCATTGTAAAATCAATTAGTAAAATATTATTTACGTATTCTGACGGCGTATTGTCTTCTTGGGTGGTAATTAAAATGTAATTAACATGAAAGACAATGTTTATTGAAGGGAATGCTAATGAAAACTGCTGAATGCCTAGTTTAGGGTCTAGAATTAGGACTTTGGGTTAATTTTATGGACGTCCCAAACAGATACTAACAACAATACCTTAATTTTATTTAAAACTTCATGTGCAAAAATTATACATTGCCAGATCTATCTTTCAGTCTTGAATATGCTAGCACTTTCATCCGAGTGAACTGATTTCCGTTCCAGAATAAAATATACCTTTTATTCACTAATAACATAGCTTTATATTGGTAAAAGAATTTCCAAAATCGGTTCAGTAGATCCATAGATTGCCTCACAAACTAAACCTCTCTCCACAATAAAAGCATAGATTTCTAACCGAAAAATCTTCAAATATAGTTCATCATCATCATCATCATCATCAGCCTATCGCAGTCCACTGCTGGACATAGGCCTCTCCAAGTGCACGCCACTGAGATCGATTTTCGGCTGCTCGCATCCAGCTCCTGCCAGCCGTCTTGCGCAAGTCATCACTCCACCGTGCCTGAGGACACACAGACAGACAGATACATACACATATATAGACATCTATTCTAATATATAGCTAACTAGCTTTTGCCCGCGACTTCGTTCGCGTGGAATAGTGACTTCCGGCAGATTTTTGGTTTTACCCACATAGTTCCCGATCTCGCGGGATTTTTGAGAAGTTCCCGCTCCCGCAGGATGAATTAAAACAATAACATGAACCGAACACGTGTAATGACACCATTGCGCGATTAACGCCATCTATCTACGGAGCATAGGAACAGCTCGACATTTGACCAATAGATGGCACTGTATGTCCGTAATATTTTTTTTTTTTGTAATAAAAACTATCCTATGTCCTTTCTCAAGTTTCAAACTATGTCTGTACCAAATTTCACACAAATCGGTTCAGTAGTTTAGGCGTGAAGAAAAGACAGACAGACAGACAGAAAGACAGACAGACAGACAGACAGACAGAGTTACTTTCGCATTTATAATATTAGTTTGGATAAAGAGGAACCATTTTTTTTTTGTTTGTGTAATGGCTCTTGCCGTGTAGCGACGGCTTAAGAATACATATGTCGCTACCCCTTCTTCCAGTGGGTGTCGTAGAAGGCGACTAATGGAGTAAAAATGCACCGAACACCAGGGCGAGAAAACCCTCTATCAACCCGTCTGGCCAGCGTGATAGCAGTAGGCTAAATTCCTCATGTGCAGAACAAATATAGTTCACTACGCAATTAAAAGAAAAACATCTAAAATCTATAATACATACATATATGTATTACATGGTACTATTACCAGCCTTCCAAAACCTAGCAACGATACAAGAACAAAAGCCCAATTTTCCCAAAAAAACAAAACAGCAATTATATCAAAAACTCTCTACTTAATCCATCACCTTTTTTGCAAACTTTTTGTTCGCATTTGTGTCCACTATGATCTTAATTGGTCACAAAAGGAACTTATTTTGACAGCTCTACGCAAGTCCCTTCGCGGTCCACTTGGTGCGGACAAAAGTTTTTTTGTCCACGACTCTTGGTACGTTTGAGCACTGGGGATCAAGTGTACAAGTTCTAGGGTTGCCACGAAAATTTTGCACCATTATTTATTATATTTTAGAGTTCATTGTTAGGTCATTCGAGATTTGAAGTCATCAAATAACTCCTACCGTCATGAATGCAGCATAAGGAAGTGTCAGACTTTAACTGTCTAAAACACACCATGTTCTTTCGGGAGCCCTCATGTACCATGGCCGCGGTAACTCGCGCGAGCAAGCCCGCAGCCCCAACTAGGCCTTCGTCATTACCTCTATATTGACTGCCTAACCTAAAAGACGTCATGAATAAGAAGAGAGTGGATATTAGATAACTGACATAGAGGAATGAAAGATGGAAACATAACTCGCCGACCCCAAATATCTGAACTGTAGAACAGACAGAAATACGGTAAAAATCTAAGTTAACCAGCGTGGCAATGCAGCCAGCCTTTTGCCAGGGCAGGATCACCGCTGACAGCGATGCGGATGAAATTTTGATACTTAGTTTAAATTTTTCCCCCTTTTTTAATTTTCTAAATATGTAAATATAAATGTAAAATACTAGTTTACCTATTTGAAATAAGATCTAGTGTGTGCCAACCCTAGTACATTCACAACCTTTTTAAACATTTAGCACCCTGCGGTGTGTACCGAATACAAAGACTTTCTTTGACCGATCCCTCCTTTTGTCAAGTTAACACCCTGACTGAAGCACTGGAACTTCTAGACTTTTCCACAGTTTTCTAGAAGTTATACAGGTATTTGTAAGTATATTAAGTCACCCTTATTTATTCGAACTACCGCTATATAAGTATGTATATTTCTTGGGAATGCTTTGCGTTTCTATATATAGTTTTTCTGGTAAATCAGGTGAACGAATTTAGATGAAATTTTGTTTTGATATACCTACCTATGTACCTACTTGGATGGAAAGGTGAGGAAAGATATAAGTGGAACATTTTTATTTCTTAATAATAATTTCTTCATGATACTACTGAAACTGACTGACTGACTGGAAGCCGACCCCAACATGATTGGGAAAAGGCTCGGAGGATGAGGATGATGATACAACTGAAACTGAAAGTGTGGAAAAAGTTAGTCACTATAAGTACGATAATAACTGTCTATGCATATAGACAAACGGCCGAACCATAGGTTTTAATCTTGATTTCCATACCTAGTTTTATGTAAATCAAGATTAAAACCTACCCTAAGATACAAGATGAGTAGTTCTAATCCATATACAAGCAGTAGTTCCCCCAAAAACCGGGTAAAACCACACCAATAACCTACTATCAAACAAATCTAACAAAGAAACTGAATCTAAGCTATAAACCAAAGGATTTAAACCCATGACGTCATCAAGTAGGCCGCAAGGTCCTGTGTAGGCCGTCACCGAATACTATACAAAACTATCATAGTCCTTATTACCTTGAAATAAGGTTCATTTTTGAACTACGTGTTGCTATTGACACATACTACCTTTTTCGGTGGGAACGCCGCACACAATACATAGTCCTTATTCTTTTTACATAAGGTTCATTTTTGAACTACATAGAGGTATTGACACATGTGACCTTTTTTGGGTGGGAAGGCCGTTTCTTAGTAGTGGGAGTAGTGAACAATGTCGGTTATTTGAACTAAAGTTAATGTGATTTTGGCAAAGTTAAATAAATGGGGTTACTGTCGTGGTGGTTTGGTGGTTAAAGGAGCAGCCTCTTAAGTAAGACCGTGTGGCTTCGATTCCAGGTTTTCTAAGTTATAATTATTTACTTTGTTAGTAAGTATACATAGACAACAATGACTGAATGAACACATCTTGAGGAAACCTAGACTTCGGCTTAGTGTTTGAAATCTCCAATGCCTTCAGAAAACATGGCGATTAACGCTCAATCTTTCTCTGTGTGAAGAGGCCTGTGCGATAATTATAAGGTCGATGGTTTTATCATATCATCATCATCATACCATATAATTAATTGCATTCCATAGTGTACATTTAGTGGAAAATATAAATTAACATCATGCTGGCTCCGTTGCTGCAGAAGTATTGAACCTCGAGCGGCGCAAATAGAATAATAGCCTTATCGTCAAGTATATTTTTGAACCGTTTGGGGATGTAACTCTCAGATCGTGGAAACCAAGTACAACCTTCTTTTTCAGAGATGTTTCAAAGCGACTTGGTGACACTTCCCGTGATCCAAAGGCTGGCTTTTATGAGCCGCTGTGGCAGATAACAGGTCTGATACCATTATCATAAACCTTTGCAAAGGTACCCAGCACATATAATCATTACTAGCTTCCGCCCGCAGCTTCGCCCGCGTATAGTTCGGTTATATCACGTTTCCAAGAGAATTCTTCAAAAGTCCGGGATAAAAACTATCCTATGATCTTTCTCAAGGTCAACTCTATCTCTGTACCAAATTTTATTAAAATCAGTTCAGCGCTTTAGACGTGAAAGTGTAACAGACAGACAGACAGAGTTACTTTCGCATTTATAATATTAGTAGGGATTCACCACTCCACTATCACATTGAAATGACACACTCAAAGTCTATCACACTAAATTGGTTAATGTAACCATATAAGGGTTATTGCACACGGTCTGTCAACCATATTAGTGACGCCGGAACTGAGACGGTATTCGGGTTAACTGTATGTCGTTTGCGACAGTTCTGCTAATGTAGACGATGCTTTAAATTAACTTTGACACTTTTTTTATGTGGTTGATTCTTTGTAGAGATTTTTGCGATGAATGAGCTAAGATGAATAATACAGGCTAGTGTTGTAATAGGTTTTTCGATAACTTTTACTTTTTGGAACCAATAGGTACCTACCTTCTACTCAATTTCACCCTAATTATTACTGGAAAAACTACATCATCAAAAAAAGGTTAAAAATAAAATATGTATGTATGGTCACCATGGTATGGAAAACATCTTGAGGAAACCTGGACTATATAGTCGGAAATCAGCAACCCGCATTGAGCAAGCGTGGTGATTAATGCTCAATCCTTCTCCGTGTGAGAGGAGGCCGCAGCCCAGCAGTGGGACGATAAAAAAGGCTGTAACAGTAACAGGTATGGTCACCGAAAGACAGGCATTTGTATCGTAAAAATAACTAATGACATCTCTGCTATCTCTATTTCTCTTCCTTTATAAGTGACATAACACATACATTTACCTACTTAGAAAAACAACGTGAAAGGTTGCAAAATATATCTTCATATAAAAGGGGTTGATTCATGCAAAGGTTGAAAAACACTACTCTTACTTATGATTAATTTGAGCAATCTAATAATTCGGAAATCCTAAAGAACCGTTGTCCGGAAATCATCATCTCCCGAGCCTTTTCCCAACTATGTTGGGGTCGGCTTGCAGTCTAACCGGATGAAGCTGAGTACCAGTGTTTTACAAGGAGCGACTGCCTATCTGACCTCCTCTATCCAGTTTACCCGGGCAATCGTTGTCCCGAAATAACCCATTGAAACTTATATACTTTAGTTTTCCGACAATAGGGTATAGAGTTACCCTTTATACCAGGAATTGCTAACCTAACACCGTTAGTGGTATTATAATATTTTGTAAGTATGTATGTAGTTCGGTGTCTTATTCTCAGGAAATGCTGGCCTTTGCATTTCAACTATGTATTAAATACTTACATACGTTTATGGATGCGTCAGATTGATCGAATTAAAATTAAAGGAAGTAGGTTAAAAAAGAATGCAATATTGTTTTATGTTCCTAGCTATTTCTAGCTATTTGTCGCAGTTTGACTTGTATCCCGAAAAAAACTATTTCCTGCACATGTCAAAAGTAACCTATAGTATCGGCAATTAAGTTATGCGTTCAAATATATAGTGTTCAGATTTATTAAAAACTCACAAAGGTTTCAGATAAACCAGTTTTCTTTTTGTAAGAAAATAGAAAAATCACCCTCCCACTTTCACCCAAAAATTACAAAAAACAACTGTTAAACAGTTTCAAAATTACTCTCCAAGGGCCTAATACATAATTTAATGTAAAAAATCACCAGCCCACTGTAATGTCAGCTACATAAAAGAGTATAATTCTCTTAAACCTGATATACTTACTAAAAGGATTTATATCGGTAATTAAGCAAATTGCCCGAGTGTCGGTGTCACTATAATTTTAATATTAAGCTCGTAATAAACTCTTGTTTGTAGTGATGTGAGTAACTCGGCTAGGGGTGTGGGAAGGCCGAATAGTTAAATGTTTGAGGCCGAATACCGCATACAGTAGTACAGAAAAAAAGTGTCAATTACGTACGTATATCGGGGAGTACCAATGCAACTTTTCTAAGATGATATGTACTTTCTAAGTATATCTTGGACGCCAATTACTGTTTTTCGGAGGGCACGTTAAACTGTAAGTCCCGGCTGTTATTGATCATCTTTGGCAGTTTTTACGGAAAGTCAGAAGCCAGTGAGTCTGAAAACTAGTCTTACTTAGGGATATAGGTTTGCCCGGGTAACTGGGTTGAGGTCAGAAAGGCACACTCCTTGTAAAACACTGGTACTTATCTGCATTCGTTTAGACTGGAAGCCGACCCCCAACATAGTGGGCAGGAAGAATTCGGCCATTCTGACTATTAGGCAGAAAAATTTCGGCTTGCAAATAAAGAAGACATCACTAGCCCCACAGTCGCAACAATGTTTTAATTAAAAACGCACCGGCCACTCGTAATGTGTACCCGTGCACTAATTGCTTACAAAATGACCAGCTAAAGAAATTAATTTAAAACTGAAATGCTTTATACTTGGTCACGTTTTTATTTTTATACTAGAACTAGTTGGTGAGGTATTTTAGCCTTTACGAGTTTGTTTCTACTTTGTACAAAAATGTGCGGTTTTATTGTTTTGTGTGTGATTTATAATGTTTTTTTAGTAGGTACATTACTAAATACTTATGGGAATACCTAATGGCCGTGTTATTAAATCTGAAAAACCTAAACTTTTATTTATTTATTTAAAAAAGTACTGCCACATCACAAACATTTAACATTCGATAACTTAAACTGCTTTTTTAGTTTATGTCCTGATGCATGTGACAATAATGGCGTACATAACATTCGCAATTCATCGGCTCGAAGATGTAGTACAATAATAAATCATAAAAATAAAATTGAGAATATCTAATGAATACATACTTTGGAATTGAAATTTAACAAATAATACAGTATAATTGTTTAAATATTAACATAAATGTCTAATAAATGTCATGTAAAAAAATTAAGAAATATAAGTAAAATCAAGTCAGTATAAAACAACAAATGAATAACGATTAGAATTAGGGTGCGTTTTTAATTTTGTTTTTGAATATACGCAACTTATCGTGGAACACATCAAGATCGGGTATTACTGTGATAAGGGAATGATACTCATCAATTATTCTACGGAGAGGTGCTTGCCGTCCCAAATTAGACCTTACAGTAAGGGTGCAGAAAATATATTTGATCTTCCCGCGAGGATAGGTTCGGGGAACCCTTAAAGGCATGTTCTCCAGAAAGTAGCTACACTGATATTGACCGCTCACGATTTTGAGAAAAAAAAAACTTTTAAATAATGATTAAATAAAATACTAGCTATTTTCCCGCAGTTTCACTCCCGTCCCGTGGGAGCTACTGCCCGTACCGGGATAAAATATAGTCTATGTTCGTCGGGGATAGTCTAGCTTTTCAATAGTGAGAGAATTTTTTAAATCGGTTTAGTAATTTCGAAGCCTTTAGGGTACAAATAATATTTCTTCTTTATTATCGACTAGCTTCTGCCAGCGGTTTCACCCGCATCCCGTGGGAACCTCTGAACGAACCCGGATAAAAAGTAGCCTATAGCCTTTCTCGATAAATGGGCTATCTAACACCGAAAGAATTGTTCAAATCGGACCAGTAGTTCCTGAGATTAGCGCGTTCAAACAAACAAACAAACTCTTCAGCTTTATAATATTAGAATAGATAGTATAGATCCCAAAATGTTTCTGCAAGCCCACCCCTCATGATCTTATTTCTCTCAAAACACAAGCAGAGACACAGGAAACAGTACTACTCGTCAAGAACACGTTACCTCTGACTTAAGTAGCTCTCACATTACGATAAGTCACGAATCAATTAAAAAGTATGATTAACGTTCAGCCATTAAAATTTTAAATACTATGAAGACAGCCGGGATGTGTCTTTCCAGTATAAGTTGACCCGTCCTTGTATGAAAGTAATAGAGTGACAGAGGTCAGCTTAAAATGGTTAATTGCTATTGATATTCGATGACCGACAGATGTGTAAAGCTCTTTGTAACATTATAAAATATAATCTGTGATTATAATGTAAGATTTTATAACTTGTTGGCGCTCTTGTTTTTGGCCTAGGATTATAAGCAACTAGTAGTTTAAAAATGGTATGGTCAATATAAATCCAGTTAAGTGTAACTAGGTAATATTTTAATATGAAGCCGAACAGTTTATTTTTCTTTCTGGCAGAAGTTCCAGAAAGAAAAATAAACTGTCCGATTGAAAACTTCTTTCAGTGTTAGATTTCCTATTTATTGATAAAAGCTAATTTTCATTTGGGTTGGTCGAGAAGTTCCCACATCACGCTAGTTATAGTCTTTATTTTTTAAGTTTATATACTGCATGATTGTAAAAATGCTGCAAAAAAAAAACAAAACATACTTAATAACAAAATACACCAAAAACCCGCTGCCCATAAGCAAAATTAAATCACGCATCTGACCACAAACTCCGTTTAGTTTATCCCTGGCAACACTACAACATGAATATGAATTACACTATTTAAATATTCACACAGCGTCCGCCATTTTTTCTTCTTTTCGTCTTTCCAAAAAGAACGGCTTATTTCTAAAAATAGAAGTCTTGTTCACATACATGTATTTACACGCGGCTACGCTTGCATTTCTGAGAAGGTACATTGTTTGTTAGGCCATAATTATAGTGCTAGCTGGCCAGTATGCGCGAAATATTCCCTAATGACGTTAAAAGGAACGCGGCGACAGAAAAAAAAGCAAAGTTTTTATTTTTAGTCTGTGATTTAATATGGCGGCGTTTCGCGGTTGTTTTTAACAGTATGAACATGATATTAACATAAATATTTCTATGTTATACGAAATATATTATATCTGCATAAGGGAAAATAACAAAAAATATAATATTATTTTATGTATTGGATAAAGCTACAAACTGTGAATTTCCCGAGAGATATTTTTTCATAAACGTTTTCTAATACGAACTGACATGTAAAGTAGGCACAACTTTTTTTGTCGGAAATACAAATAGATTATTTGTTAACCTATAAAGTATTTGAGAAATAGAAGTCGGTCGGAAAGACGTTACTCGGGAAAGACTCAATTTTCTTGTATGTAAAATAATTTAAGTATTAGCTTAGCTCTTAGATATTTTGTTATCAATCTCGTGAAAAAATTACGTCACCTTTTAATGTAAAACACTGATACTCAGATGCGTCCAATTAGACTGGAAGCCGACCCCAATATATGTAGTTGAGAAAAATACATAATACCTAATTAATAATTACAATTGCAAAAATCTTGCTATCTTTCTACCTTGCAAAACACAAAGGCTTAAAATTCGATCTTCGGCTTCGATCCAGCAAGATCTAAAAAGAAAGATTGTACCTCAGATTAGACAGCCTAACCCACCAAATAAGGCCTACCTATAAATACTAAGAGCGCACACTACAAACTTTTAGTCGGCCGACTGTAGAACCGCAGGCTGTTTATTTCTTTTTTAGGGCTCCGTACCCAAAGGGTAAAGCGGGACCCTATTGTTTTCACTCCTCTGTCCGTCCGTCGATCCGTCCGTCCATCCGTCCGTCTGTCAGACTGTATCTCATGAACCGTGATAGTTAGAGCTGAAATTTTCACAGGTGATGTATTTTTGTTGCTGCTATAACAAAAAATACTGAAAACGAGAATTAAATAAATATTTTGGGGGGCTCCCATACGACAAAGGCGATTTTTTTTGTACGGAACCCTTCGTGCGCCAGTCCGACTCGCACTTGACCGGATTTTTTTTGTATTGAATTCAAGCATAGTTTTTGGTCGATCTGATACCGGAAAATACGTGTGTACTTCCATTAATCTTCGTACTGATTTATGAATCCAAACCAACTATCGACCGACTAAAAGTATGTAGTGTGTACACACACTAATACATTTTGACCAACTCGCGTGGGTATAAAATGTAAGAGTCGGCACCTTCAAAGTGGTCGTAAATAACTAGATAAAAGTGACTGGATGTTGGTACCTCAGTAACCTATTTACTTACTGGCTAGTTAAGTCTGTATAACTTGATCAGGCTTGTATCTACGATCGTATCTGAATACAGGATGTTTATTTTTGGAGTTTTTATTTTTGTGCAGTAACTTTGTTATTTTTTCTTTATTTAACTTTGCTATGAGTAAGTACTTTATTTTATATTTTTTAGTCTTTATGTAATTTAAATTAAACAAAAATATTTCTTTGAAAAAAAATATTTGAAAACGAAAAAAGGTTGTGTAAGTATTTAAAGTTAAAACAATCATTGAGCATCTCTTTTTCGGATTTAACGAAATTTTAAAAGTAATCCATACAAAATATAAACCATCATCATCTTCCTCCTGCCCTTATCCTAATTTTATTTGTGGTCGTGTGATGTTTTCAATTCCATACTCTTCTATCTGCCGTCATCTCACAAATAAAAAAAAAAAAAACAATTTATTCATGAAAAAAATACAATTCTCAAGCACAATTTATTGGAAACTTACGAACACATGAAAAAATGTGAAAACCATCCTGTACTTAATAATATTATCTCAAAGGAAATCGTTATATCCCAGCGACCTACTAGAATTAATAACTTTTATTAAATTTTATCTTAGTTATTTCTGTTACATTCCGACCATATACACATTGCAAGATTGCAATATTATGCACTTACTTTGTTGATTAAGTACTTTATCCCGCCTCGTTGGTCTAGCTGTCGCAAGCGCGGCTGTTGAGGAGCTGCACGGGTTCGATTCCCGGGTCGGGCTGAAATGAAAGAAAGAAAGAGGGTTTTAGAAACATTCACAAAGCAGCCCGGAGCCTGGAAGTTGGTGATTGATGCACCCGTGCATCGGAGAGCACGTACCTAAATGTCGGTCCTGCGTCGGATTGCCGTCCCATTGGGTTATGAGAGTGAAGGAATAGTGAGTGCACCTGTGTCTGCGCAAATGCTTGTGCACTATAATATGTCCTGCGCAGTAAAGGCTCCGTAACTAACTGATATGAACAATTCTTTCACTGTTAGAAAGCTACACTCTTCCCGAATAACATAGTATATTTTGTATACCTACTGTAGATACTTGTCTGACCCGGAATTAAACAAACACACTCATACTTCAGAGGTTAGTTTACCCACCACGACTTCTACTTTATAATTGTAGTACATTCGCAAAAAAAAGAAAAAGTATGTACATCGAAGAATATTTTGAAATAATAACAATTCTCTATATGGCTCTGAAATATTATTCTACAACACCACTAACTTGAATAAGGAATGCGATAACAACCAATAATATCGATATGAACCTATCGACAGGAACCGTATCGATATGAGAATCGATTTACTGCTGTTTTGCCTCCCTAGCGAGTGGTGTTGCCAAATAATAATATGCGTATTTCAGTTTGGTTTTTAAATATGTTTTAGCCGATTTTAAAAAAGGAGGTTCTCAGTTTCACCTTTATGTAAATATGTATGTTTTTGAGTGATTATTTCTCGTTTGCCTGAACAGATTAATGAAGAATTTGATGCGGTTTTCAGCTTAGTATACGGTAGACTTAGGAGAAGGTTCTATGTATATTTAGAAGGTTTTAGGAGTTCATTTTAATAATGTATTAAATATGGAGAGAGAGAGGCCTATGTCCAGCAGTGGACTGCTATAGGCTGATGATGATGATGATGATAGTTAATATATATATATTTTTTTATTTTATTTACAAAGATATTTACAATAAATATCAAAAACTATCCTAGTAATAATATTAAAATTTTTTGATTTTATGTTTGTGTATATTTCAGGGATAATCGACAGGAACTACCATCTCATATCTTTCTCTTTATTTGAACGCTCTACTATTTTTCCATATTGTGAAAAAAAAACGAAAGATGCCATATGGTACCACTAGTTCACGCAAAAAAATGTTCTCAACATAAGATGGTTGACTTGCTACATTATGTTATTACGTCGTTCCATCTGCATAGACTAACAACCATTCATTATTTATGCACAATCGCCGTATGAAAACTGTCTCAACTAATAACGTTAACTCCTAACTGTAGTTTTGACAGACAACTGACAAGACAATCGCTAAGAAAAAAAAATCTTGGCGCTTAAATTACTGTCAGTTTGACAGCTGACATTTCTGAAACGTCAAAGTACTTATAAGCATTTTTTTGTAAGTTATGGGCAACTTCTAAGCAATTCACGACTTTTTTGAGCTTAGAAATGTAATTTATTTATTAGTAAAAGACTTATAAAGATATTTTTGCTTTAAAATTATATGAGTCTATGGACAAATAAATCTTAATAAGAATGAATTCGGCTCGCCAATGTCAAATAAAATCTATGGAAACATCGCGTGACTACTCTTGTAAAGTAATTAAATAAAATGACCTTAGAAAATAGCACGAATAAGAATGACATTTTTAATATTTTATGTGCAATTAATTAAGCGTGAATTAAAAACAAACGTTAGCTGTTTCATTTTATGATATGACATGACAAGGGTATTCTGTTTATTCAGTTTGATGGGCATAATTCATTAATTAAGTAGAAAGAATTTTCTTTGAACACAATTTGTTTTTGAAATGTACAATATTTATAAAGAACTAAGCCATTTTATTTTACAAACGCCTGCAGAGTAGCTCAATCAAACTAAAAATAAAAAACCTAGGTAGGCAACAAACATTTCTTAGGAATACAATAGCTGCTACTCAAGGCGTTATAACATTATGACCCTAAAACTAGCAAACCCGCACGGCAGCGCGGGAAAAAAGTAAAATTGACACCGGTTTAAAAATAGAACGCGTTCCAGCTGGCATTGTTGTTGTTTTTTAAAACGACATTAATATTTTCTCCGGAGCCAAGTCTTTTTACATTGTTACTTTTAAAAAAAGGTTTAATGTTCAGTGTCTTTGCACATCATGAAAGCATCACAGCAATTTGTTCCCTGACTTATTACAAGTATGGCGGGACTTTTTGAGTTTTATTTCTTTAATAGTGGACCTTAAATTCGCAAGTTTACGTTTGAAAGCTGGCCGTTTTTACAGAACTCGTTTTTGCACCTGTGGGCGCCATTTTTAGATGCGTTTCTTTTTTTTGTTTGCCATTGAAATGTATGGGAATTTAATGGAAGCCGTTGATTTATCAGATTCTCTGTTTGCATATCCTGTGCATTTATTTTCTAAACATTTTAACTGGTTTTTATATGTGTAGGTGTGATGTTATGGAGTTGTTTATTTATTGAGTTTTCTTGGGGAATTGATGCGGCTTTAACTCACAAACGATAGATAAAAAGAGGTGGATAAGGTAAACCTTTTTCAACAAATAATAATGCTGTAGCTTTTATTTGTTTGAATGCTCTAATAGCCCATTTATCAAGGTAAGATATAGGCTACTTAGGTGGCGGGAAATAGTTTCTTCTAGTATAGGCGTATGAAACCTCAACAACAGCTAGCAAACTCAAGCTAACTCTTTAATAAATCAGAACGGAGACATGTTCTATCGAAAAATAAGACAGCTTTTAAAAAAATGATTAGTAGATATTTGATTCTATCGATTTGAGGTACAATGTGTACCTAATTACTTAAAGAAAGAATAGTTATAGCAAGTCATTCTCTACAAACATCATTACCAACTACACGTCTTCATAAATAAAGAAAAAACCAAGCAATCAGCCCCACGCCTCTACCAACTAGTCTTATTTTAATAAATCACCTTTTACATCAGTCATTGTTAATAACTTTCTCATGTTCTTAATTAATATAGTTAAAAGAGGTTCTATGCCATCCGAGGAGGTCGTAAGCAGATCGTGTGAAAACGATATCAATCTATAGTCACGGTTTATTATCTGTGCCTTTTATGGCGGGCTGTCAACTTCTAATTGCAGTTTTAAGTGTCTTTTTTCCTTTAAATCTATATATTATGGCTTTCTTTCGTACTTTATCGATGTTTTATGGGTGAGAAAATTTTGTTGGTATAGTATTTTTGTAATTATTTTGCAATCATAATAAATTGTAAAGGTTATGTTTAACTACGGGAATGACAGTTCCGTTAGAAAAATAAGGGAGGAAATTTAAGTTTTCTCATTCTAACGGCCGATTTTTCAATCATCACTTAGCTTTTACCTGAGTAATTTTTGATACCTACATGTATTTTCTATACAGAAGCTGGTAAACGTCTTAGTAACTATATTACCTATATTCATAAGATAAAACTTATGGCGATTGAAAAATCGATTTAATATTGTAATAGATAAAAAATATAGGTATTTCAAAATGCAAAAAAGATGGAATTTTACAGGTATAAACATTATTATCTTTCCACTCTGGTATCAGGATAATTTTAATGGTCTCTGTACAGTTTGACTGCTAAAGAAACGGCCATAGACAACACTTGTCTATGTCTACTTGCCTGACTTACCGCTTCAGCTGTCAACTTAATAATGACAGTGAGTAATAATCATATTTCTTTTTAAAATTACTGTTTTATGCCATAAATAGAAATAGCCATAGTAATAGGTGGTATCCTGCTATTCTATGCGATGATTAGGTATTTCCATAATAACCATATATCAAAGGGATTCAGTTATAAATCAAGTCAAAAAAAAAACTTCTATTGACATCTACATAATAAAACGGAAAAATTATTTGTTTATACCAAGGCTCCGAAACTTCTGAACGGATTTGAAAAATTCTTTCACTGTTGGGGCGCTACACTCTTCCCGAGTAACATAGACTATATTTGATCCCGGTAATGACAGTAGTTTTAACGGGACGTGAGTGAAACCCCGGGAAAACAGCTACCTAGTACACCATAAAATAAAAAAGACGGCACATTATAATACTGCAATCCTATTCTATTGGATCATAATTATATCGGTCGATCATAATATATCAAAGAGAATCAGTAATAATTCAAGACGAAAAAAAATGCATACATAAAAATATAAAGCTTCCGTTCTTCTTTCTTTGTTTCATTTTCTAACGTATTCACAAATCAAAAGATCATTTGACGTATTAACAAAAAAAATATATTTTACGTACGCAGAAGAATATGGCGTATGTAAAGGTCGAGTAAAGTAGGTTAAACTGTAAGAATATATATATTGCAAACAATAACATAAAGTAGCTTATAAAGAAAAGTTTGTAACATCTCGTAAATATTATTAGAACCGGAAATAACGTTTTCACTGACAATATAGCTGTCAATTTTGGCGCCGAAATAGAGTTGCCATAAAATTATTATAACAATGTTATAAGTAATGAATAAAAACACTGGTACTCAGCTGTATCTGATTACACTGAAAGCCGACCCCAACATAGTTAGGAAAAGGCTGAGAGGAGGGTAATGATCTATATTGATTACGAAAAATTTTAATGCCATATTTGTTTTTGGTTTAAAATGACATTAGATAATAATCCAATTAAAATTTCAATATATTTATTTATTTTGTTAATCACTTATGTACACAGTAAACACATGACAGAAGAAGTAATAACATACAATAGTGCAAAGAAACTGCTTATTTTTAATGAAATCTCTTTCAACAAACTCGTAGTAGGAGAGTTAGAATACGGAGAGAGAAAGAGAGAGTTATAAAACATATAATAAAACGCTGAACATACAAGAAAATACTTTCTGCCGAAACGTCTTATTTTGGTAAATATTTATGAAAATAGGAAACAAATCATTCTTTCTTCATTTCTCATACTAATTCAAATAGCATAACCTCTTTCGATGCACCAAGAAAACTCCGTGGGACTCTCATTTTCAAAATTACAGTATTAAAATCTAATCTAGTTTCGTGATATTATCTCTAGGGTTCATCTTAATAATTGTGTGAAGTTATTTGTATGGGAACATGCTTTCTGAAGATATTATCAACATAATGGTAAGTTGTAAAGGTGACAATTAGTTACACTTACATGGTGGTTTAGATTTTTATGTTAAGTATAGCTAGGTGCTTATTTCATGGGAACCATGCTGTGAGGAAGGTAAGTCGTGATGGCTTGACCCTAGTTGCCTGAAATACAAGAATAAATAAAATAAATAAAAAACCAACCTCTCAAGTATGAGTGTAGGTTCGATTCCAGGTTAGGCAAGAACAAATGCCAAAATCTTGGACACCAATGAAAGTGTTTCGGAGGGAACGATGCTGTCATTTAAACATCTTTGACAGTCGTTACGGGTAGTCGGAAGCCAGTAAGGCTGGCAACCAGTCTTACTCAGGGTTTGTCCGGGTAACTGGGAAGTCCGATAGGCAGTCGCTCCTTGATAAACACTGGTACACAGCTGCATCCAAACACAACATCCATAGATCATTTTAATGGTGACTTTACAGCTTGACCGCTAAAGAAACGGACATCTCTGAGTAGGGAGGTATCCTCCAGAGACATTTAATGGTTACTTAAGCCATTCTTTAGTGAAGGATTTGTATGACATTCCGACTGACGTCTTAAGGAGTGACTTAAGTACTTAATCAACAATAAAAAACATTGCAACATTTGCAACATATTTTCAGGTTTGTAAACAAAAAGAACAACATACCTTTTCAACAACTGCAAAAGCCCTTTCTCTTCAAAGCCTAGATCTAAAACCTAGGTTAACCATGGCACTAGGTCATCAATCACACACAGCCGACATGTGCAATCACTGACCAGTGTACTAGATAGGGCCTAGGTCATAGGGCTAGGTTAGGTCGCCTGCATACCGACGACTTTCTAAATGGATTTTTCAAGTGGTCGTGTAGTTGCGACTGGTCGGTTGTGTTCGAGTCTTTCAAGGTTGGTTGGTTTGGTAAATAGTGAGCCGTTTTGGTGTCTTATAAAATAAAATGATGTAAAAAGACATTTTGTTTTTGGTAGTGAATGTCTATAGTTTATCTGTTGAAAATTATCTGGGTCTAGTAAGCGGATGTTATGTGTATGAACAGTTTTCTGTATGGACGCGATTAATTGGTCGATTCTTTGATCTGATCGATGATTGGATAGTTAAATATAAAGCAAGCTACTGATTAAATGTAAATAATTAGGTATTATTTATAAACACGAAGGTAAAATTATTGTAAAACACGTACCTAGTAAAACCAAATTAATGTTTTATAAGACTTTTAAAAGTGTCTCGGATCACATTATTCGACTTAAACAACTGCTTCTGCTACTTGTCGTCCTAGTTTCTAGTTTATTTCCTTAATTACTTTAAACAATGACTCTCTAATTACAAAATATCCCTAATCTAATGATCAGATTTAACTCCAAAATCATCCCACTTCCCACCCAAACAATCCCACCAATCGCCCGCGTATAACCAGCCTTATCAACAATATTAGTCCACCACGACTGGCCGGAGGGCCTAATTTGAAACCATAACGCAGACGTACCCGCGCTATGGTACTAGTTACGAAATTACATTACATGTGAATGGATATTAGGGTTTAACCTTCTCTAATTGACTTGTGAAATGTATTAGCTGCGTGATATGATTTTGTCTGTGTTCTGATGGGAAATATTTCACATAGTTTCAGTAAGTAATTAGGTAATATTATTTTACACATTTCAGGTTGCAATCCACGAATAGATCTCTGATCTAGATAGCAATAATGTGACTTAACTAGGCTAGGTACTTATAATTCTGTCGAACTAGATTCCGACTGCCCGTCTGAGACAACTACTTCCAGCACATGGACAAAAAGTGGCTGTCATTGAACATCCTTGGCAGTCGTTACGGGTAGTCAGAAGCCAGAAGTCTGACACCAGTCTAACCAAGGGGTATTGGGTTGCCCAGGTAACTGGGTTGAGGAGGTCAGATAGGCCAGTTGCTCCTTTTAAAGCACTGGTACTCAGCTACACCCCGTTAGACTGGAAGCCGACTCCAACATAGTTGGAAAAAAGGGCTCGGAGAATGATGATGGACAAAAAGTGGCACAAGTAAGGGGAGTATTAGATTGGTCCTGATTCTGTCAATCATGATGCACTGAATTTTATTATTCGTGTTTACTCTGAAGAATAACATAAAATCTACTTTTTATCCATGTAAGGGAAGTAATTCGAGGTAAAAACTCGGTTCTTCAATAAAATTACAGAAAACTTTCAATGTTATTTACCTAGTAACCCGAGACATACCATACACATAGGGATTGTTCACACCAAACGTATTGTCCGCCGCTGACTGTGAGTATACTCACTGTCTGCCCCAGTGTGAACGTCGACTCAATCTGCAGTACCCGTACTCACCAAGCCGACAATAAGCTATAGCGTACGATGCGCTACATGTGTGAACAAAAGAATAGGCTCGTGTAGGTTCACACTAGATGCGTACGCTGAGCGGCTGACTATTCTACACATAAAAGAGCTCAGTATTTGAACCCCCCAATCTTCATACGTAACAGATGCTATGTCTTCCCAAGCGCATCTTCGTAAGTTTCTATCACTAAATTCTTCTGAATTCGCATTCCAAATACATTCTGTAGAATGTACTTCTGCAATAAACTTTTCGGTGTCGAACATCGCGAGGTGTCACGTGTCACGTCTGTCCTCATTGAAGTTTGTTTCTCGAGTGTATTGCGGCCGAGGCGCGCGGCGGTGCGGGCGCGGCGGAGCGGCGCTATTCGGCAACTGCGTCCGCGTAGCCAATCCGCGTCCGCCGTGCATAGTCGCGTAGTAAAATAATCGGCCACTGAGAGTCAGCCACAACAGACGACGTAACAGCGTATAGTCGGTTCGGTGTGAACGACAATTTCAATATATATGGAAAAGCAATAAACTGCGTAACGCGCGCTCACAGTCAGCGGCCGACAATACGTTTGGTCTGAACGATGCCATATGTATGAGTATATTTCATAGAGGTCAGTTGAACTTAATGGATTTTACTAGCCTGGATTCCGCACTTCCAGGCTAACATACTTAGTACGCACTGTAATTATAGTGACGTGCCACGATTTGTTTTACTATCGATACTAGTGATGTGATCGTTGAGCCAACATGCTTAAGCACATTTTCACCGACAAGATAAACGTCCATTTTGTTTTCTTAAAACAACTAAGTATTTAGTATGAAAATCGCACATAAAAATTTATAGAAAACTGACTTTATATTGTTGGGGAGCTTAGGCCTTAGATAACACATAGGTATAGTGATGCACCACGATTTGTTTTACTATCGATATAAGTGACGTTCTAATCGAGCCTTGATTTCATAGATCCAATTGGATTCTATAGATACTAATTAAACTGCTGTATTTGGAATTGTTTTACTATCGATAAAACTGATGAGCAATTGATAATAACTGATCCTGGATTCTTAACATCATAACTAACATGGTTATTAACGACTATAATTATAGTGATGTGCCACGATTCGTTTTACTATCGATACTAGTGATGTGAACCTTTAGAATTTAATATCGATTTTAGTGTTGATTACTTCGATAGAGAACAAAATGATTAGCGGAGGTGCCATATCCGAAAATCTCCTAAGAAAATAGCGCGACAACATGCCGGTGTTCGGGGGACGAAGAACGTTACTGTCTTCGCTCTTATACGCTTTTTAGGGTTCCGTACCCAAAGGGTAAAACGGGTTTTCGCTCCTCTGTCCGTCCGTCGATAGTTAGAGAGTTGACATTTTCACTGATTTTCATTTTCTAAATAATGGTACTTAACCCTTCGTGCGCGATTCCGACTCGCACTTGGCCGGTTTTTTTGTACCCGATAGGTTTTTGTAATACCAAAAATCGTTGACAGATGTCTCAAAGAATCCGAACGCCTCGTTAGTTCACTCGTAACTGAGTGCTTAGTGCGAGTTTTCGTGAATTTTTTTACGGACTCACATGAGAGCGCGTATACTAAGATTTGTATGCAGTGTTGCCAACTTAGTGGATTTTCCACTAATACTGGTGGTTTAAGTCCCCTATTTAGTGGCGAAATGTTGAAAGTACTGCGGGTCAAGTAGCGAAATGTAAGTTTTGTGGTACAACTTTAAGGAGTTACTATGGAGATTTGAAGTCTCACGGAATGTCAAAAAAGCATCTACAAAACAAAAAGGTGAACGACTACTATATAATTATATTAAGTACTCATTCATTGGTCAAATGCGTAACTAAACAATTTGTGAAACTACTACGCCGATTATAATTTGTGAAGGATTCGGATCGGGTCGGATGAATTGCTAAACAGATGTAATGCTTTGTCTGTTTTAATTTTCTATCGTTGCCGAGTTACATCTTTGGATGATTAAATTGTTTTAGGTTACAATAAAATATAAACAATATTTTTTTAGTGGTGAATTTGGTGATTTTAAGTGTGGGATAAATTTTTGTTAGTGGTTTTCTGGTGGTTTTAAAAGTTGACTCTGGTGGTAAGCTTCTACAACTGTTGGCAACACTGTTTGTATGGAACAAAAGCAGGTTCCAATTTTTGACACTAGGTGGAGCTGTTTTTGTTCCATACAAATCTTAGTATACGCGCTCTCATGTGAGTCCGTAAAAAAATTCACGAAAACTCGCACTAAGCACTCTGATCATTGGTTATGCCCACCACGTACGTATTTGAGCTAGAAGAAGGCACCTGACCTACCTGCATTATGGTATCTCCGCTCATCTTTACTTACTCCGTGATTATTTCACATTGACACGATATCTATAGAATATGAAATTTTGATGTGGTATTTCATTATGATTTGTTTTGTCCGTTTCGTTAATTGTTCGAAGTTTTACGATTACAACGGTGTTAGTTCATTTATGTCTAAGTGTGTTGTTATGAGTCATCTTAATTTTTGTCTGCTTATAGATTTTTTAAGTTGTGTCTTTTTTTTTCAAATTCGGCTGGACGACCTCTAGCTTGTAAAAGGATAGTTGACTCTTTATATCAATCCTAATATAAAAAGCGAAAACTTTTTTTTTGTTCATTGAAAAATTCGTTCACTGTTAGAAAGTCTGGATTAAATGTAGCCTAATATTACTCGGGAATAAAGCAGCTTTGCAACAGTAAAAGATTTTTTCTTCTGTAGTTTCGGACCTTTATAGCAAAAAAACAAAAATATGTTTCCTCTATGTTATATTATAGAATAGATTAGTTATTTATATAATTATTAGTAATGAGTGTATTAGTGGGATAGTATACCTCTATATTATTCGTATTTACAACTACGTATTAACATCATGATTAACCAAAGGTATTAACACATTTATAGCTGTCCCGGTTTCCTTGCTCGCAGTGTACTCTGGTCATAATGCTGGCTATTAGCCACAGCTGTCTCAGATATACCTGTTAGGTTAATAATCATGTTAAGCTGGGTAGCTTTCACCTATTTAGTGTTGCTGGTAAAGCCTAGCTTAGTATCTTGAATTAAACATAAGTACACCAGAGTATTATAAAACGTGGTCTTAAAAGAATTCTGGCTTTAGTACGAATGTAGGTTTTAACCATCGTCTTGAATAGTGTTAAATAGTCTAAATAAAAAGTATTCCAAAAAAGAGTTCTCGATTTGAAGCGCCATCTATTGGTCAAACCAAAAATCTGCCGGAAGTCTCTATTCCACGCGAACTAAGTCGCGGGCAAAAGCTAGTACCTCTATATAACACCTTTACTCTAAGCAAAATACAGGTGCGATCTCCTTGCTTATAAAAATAACCAGTTACTAGTCTGTGGTCACTCCATAGAGCAACGAGTTCCCATAACCTACATACCTATAAACCAACCACCTGTATAGATTACTTTAATTATAAACTACATACTGTATAATTAATTTATTCTTTTTAATAGCAGCCTACACCCGAGTCATGAGCATTTTTATGACCCGGGACTCCCTTATACGTAAGGTATACGGCCTCGATGGTACTGTTATTCTTTTTTTTTTTTAGTGGCAACATATTTTGAGCTGTCATTTTTTGAAAATGGCGCGTATTTTTTTTATGTTTCAATTTTATAAAAACTTTATTTAATGGTGATTTTACGTAAAAAAATCCAAATGAAAATGTTTTTTGAGTCTCCTGACTATAAAATATATAATATGAAAAATTACAACACAAATAAGTTAACATGGTCAAACTTCTCTAATAAACCATGATAGTAAAAGACGGTTTACTTTGATTACGTTGTAACGAAAATAAAAAGTATGTAAGTAAACCTATTTAATGAAACTACTTTTCTGGATAACTAACGTGATAGAATCCAGAAATATTAAGCAATCATATATATTCGTATAATATGTAGGTATATAAAAAGTCTTTGTAGATAATTGACGTCATGAAAGCGGTCCTAAAAGGATTGGTAGTGATGGGACATTCTTAAAAAATGTATCGGTAATCGTCATGCTTTATAAAAAACGGATACGAAAATTTAACTTGAAAATTACATTCATACATATTTTCAACCTGCTGTAGGTAAACCCTTAACCTTCGATATAAATGAGGTATGTCCGTATCCATTAATTTACACCAAAAATGCCATCGAATACTGTAAAAATAATAATAAAATTATAAAATGCCCTTCAGACTTCATGAAGGGCATTTTTTAATTTTATCCAAAATATAAAGTATTTGTATTTCTAAGAAAACTTAATTTATCGACACACAAAACTATCGATAATTTCCACATCACTACCGCCAAAGTGGCGTTACAGCTGAGCCTTTTTCTTTGCCATAAACAACCACTCTATACAAAATATTGTAATTTACAATACTATTCTACTCAGGCATATGATAATGTTTCTATCTACTTTTTGTCTCCAAGTTTCCATATTTAATATACTAGCTCTTTCTCGCGGTTTCACCTGCGTTTTGTGGAAATTACTTCCCATCACCTCACAAGCCTTTTGCCAAACCAAAGTAGTTTCCGTGGGAACTGCTTATTCGGGGATAGTGTAGCTTGCCAACTGTAAAAGTACTTTTGAATTCATTTCAGTAGTTTCGGAGCCTTCATAGAGTACAAAATAAAACAAAAAATATATCTTTTGAATGCAATTATTAAATCCATTATTTTTGTAATTATTTTTAAGATCTGATATTTACATAGATCAATTCACTACAACTGAAACCTACAATTAATCAAACACAGTATAAATTACATCCTCACACAGTGAAACAAACTTTATTTATACAGCTACAAAAAAAATGGCTGCCATATGCTAAGAAATCCCCAAACAAACAAACTAAAACCAAGAAATAAATATTTTTATCTCTCCATACAAAGTATACCAATCCGATATCTATGCAAATGAACGTCATTAAAAAAAATGTAGGTACCTATGCAAAAAACTGCATTTCCAATTAGCCCAGTAGGAGTCAGACCAGTTTGTCTCATGCACTGGTCACCTGCATACATGTGCTAGTTGACACTCGTCCGGGAACCTATGGTCTAGGGTTCCGTATTCAATGGGGAAAAAGACCCAGTTATTGAGACTTCGCTGTCCGTCCGGTCGTCACCAGGCTGTTAAAAATCTCTGACAGCCGAACAACAACTCATCTGACAGACAAACTATGTATAACTTTTGGTTTCACAGGTCTCAGAGTCAAACTCAAAATTTTGAAATTGAAACTAGGTTAGTTTTTAGCACTTTTTCACGTCAATTTTAACAAAAGAACAGCACCTCCAAAAACGTTAAACTGGTAAGAAGAAGCGGTGAAAATTAAACTTCCCAGCAATCTTTATTTTATTTTATTATTATATGGCAGATAGCATTAACTATCAGATAACTAACTGACATTTATCAGTGTACATTGAAACCTGGCTTATATCTTGTTAGCCGTGATAGAATTAGACAGTTGAAAACTGGCAGATGATGTCATATATTATTATACTCAGTTGCCTGTATGACAACAAATACTAAAAACTAGAGTTGCTTAAATATGTCAGTCACACAACAAAATTAAACTACAGACCATTTTATAGATATTGGTACGGAACCCTTCATGCGCTTAGTAACACTCGTCCGGGAAGCTATGGTTTTTTGACATAGTTTTCTATAACTTGACTTAGAAAGTGGGTTTTGCGGAATTCTATGTGATCTAGTTTAGAAGATCGAGGTTTAAGGAAGAGCCCGTCGCGTAGTTCGATAGATCATAAGTGGACCACAGATAGATCACATTCTTAAGTCATAGTAAGTATGCAATAGTATCTAACAAATGAACATAGTAAGCATGCTAATGTTATCAAGAGATTTTTTTTAATCCATAATCCATAATCACATTACCCTTCCCACTGTGGGTGCAGCTTGAGGAAGTGTCAACTCTTACTGACCCACCATAATCTATCCTTGTACCAGCGCCCCGCAATCCCGATTATTTTGTACCCTAAAAGCTCGAAACTTCCTAACCGATTTGAAAAATTATTTCACTGTTGGAGAACTAGACTAGAATACCCGAATATTTTGTCCGGATGAAAAACAGCTTGTGAAAAACAGTATAATAATCTACAAAAAAAAATCGAATACAGCCTTCTTCATAAATTAAACAGAAAAAGTCAATAAAATAGGTCGGCGCTCTATAATGGAGTCGGTCGGTGCGCGCGCGCATCCGGCGGTGCGCAAAAGCGACATCTTACGTGCGTAGAATTACATTACTGTCGTCTGGCCGTGACGTCATGGGGCTTTGATGTAACCGACACGAATTTTGTGTTAGTTAACACTTAATGAATAGTTAACATTTAAATACGGTAGTTCAATACTTAATCAATACGTAGTTACTTTAGTAAATCAATCAATATTTTTTGAGCTATCAATTTTTTTCAAAATGTGTAATTTCTATGCAATTTATATGAACATGGGAACTATGACGTAACATATTTTTACATGATGATATACATACTTTGCTTGTATTATCAAAATATTTCAAGATCAGTTAAAACGATAAATTAATCTATTAATTAGAATTTATGTAACTTAGAAAGAGAATCACCAAAATTATCTTCTAACTGATAAAATTCCCACAGAAACTTTACGAACCCACAGTTAAAACGGGTTAGGGGGAAACTCGCCTCTGGGCCGCGGCCCAGATTACACGGTATAATAACAGTCGGGAAAACTGGTCCGAATGTGCGGGCCAGATTACTATGTGAAAAAAGTGACGGAGGTAAGTCGACCCATTGGGACTTAATTTCATAAAATCCGATAGTTGTGAAATTTTTCACAGCTCAAAATCGTCAGGAGGCAAAAAGACTTAGATCTTTTTCATAATTTTCATCATAAATATAATACTTTGTCTAGATACTGGACTCCTAGTAGCTAATATAGACTTCGTTAAATAATGAAGTTCCTATAGATATTTGATACATAGTTTTTATTTTTACTTTTTTTTAAATATCTAGATTAGTGGAGATAGTGGGATATTTACATATGTAGAATATGTGTGTATAAGTAGGATATAATATTTATTTTTATTTACTTACAGCATGTTAAAAAAACCCCATTAAAGTTTTTGTTGCATATTTAGTTCCTATACCCATATATTTAATAATCGCAAAATCGTCAGGAGCTAAAAAAATAAAGATCTTTTTCATAATTTTATCGAAAACTAGCTTTTGCCCGCGGCTTCGCTCCCGTCAACTGACTTCTCTACTTTACCCTATTTTGTTTCATAAGAACCTTCTCCTGACAATAACAAACACAACAAAAAAAGAATTAGTCAAATTGGTCCAGGCGTTGTTGAGTTATGCGCTTACCAACACATTTTGCGATTCATTTTTATATTATTTTATATTGATGTCAATATATCCAATGTCAACATAAATGAGTGTTACAAAAATACTCTTGTTGCCAAAAGGGGATTTGTTTTTTCTTGTAACACTCGAACAAAATTTTGATAAAAAGAAACAATGTTTCTATATTTACGTTTTACTTATAAATTGAGATTATTAATTAAGTATCTATAGGAACTTCATTATTTAACGAAGTCTATATTAGCTACCAGGAGTCCAGTATCTAGACAAAGTATTATATTTATGATGAAAATTATGAAAAAGATCTAAGTCTTTTTGCCTCCTGACGATTTTGAGCTGTGAAAAATTTCACAACTATCGGATTTTATGAAATTAAGTCCCAATGGGTCGACTTACCTCCGTCACTTTTTTCACATAGTTATCTGGCCCGCACATTCGGACCAGTTTTCCCGACTGTTATTATACCGTGTAATCTGGGCCGCGGCCCAGAGGCGAGTTTCCCCCTAACCCAGGTAATAATATAATAGTGGAAGAATAAGTAGTAGGTAATTTATTCGGCCACATAAGGGTCGCAGAGGATTTACGGCCGTAGTCTGAGTCTCACATAAATACGGAGACGCGCCTTATCTGTGCGTCCGACGGGTTAAATGTTAACTGTGGGTGCGGCGTAAAGTGTGAGCGGTAGCGGAAGTGATATAAGGAAACGTACATCATCTGCCTAGCCTTTTCCTAAATTATTTCAGACTTGTTGTGGGACAGATAATCGGGCCAATTTTTTGTAGGACTTTGTGACTAGAATGTTCTCACCTACTAGACTGTTTGTGGGACGTGTGTATTCTATTTATCTCATACAAAAATCGATCTCCAAATTGTGGGACGTGGGCCAGTCATAAATACCGACTGCCTATGTAGGCCTGCCAAAGATGTTCCAATTATTACTGGGCTTCACAATGGTTGTGACCAATTGCAGTTCAAAGAGTTCCCCTACTACCCTACAAGGATATCTCTAGGTCTGTGTTGTTCTATTTAAAGAGATGCTCACATTTCCTCAAACAAATATACCTTCTCAAAAACGACAACTCTCCTACTTTGTCCAGAGAATGTCCCAAAATGTCCAAAATAGTTCTCCTATATTCAACTGCCTTTTCAATTTGCTGGTCAAAGTAAAATAAGCAACCCATTTAAAACCCACCATTTTTTGAAATGTTCAGAACTCAAAATATCTCACACGCTACCGCTTGCCCCTTACACCAAACAACGCGGAAACAATACTACTGACCGCGGCTACCCAGAATGGGTAAACCTGACGGTCTACCGTGGCTGATAACCAGCCGGATTCGGCTGATAACTGTCTGGATTCGGCTGATAACTAGCTGGATTCGGCTGATAACTGAGACATGGAGGACTTATCAACAAGGCCGTTGGGACAGGTTCTGTGGGATTTTTGACGCGAAATAACTGAAAAAAGGTGTAAAAAATCAAGATGCACACGAGAAGACAAGAGATACCTCTATAGTTTTCGCAAAACTAGATTACGACCTGCAACTACGTAGACATACTGTAGATTCACACAATTACTTGCTCAGTGCGATTCCCGACTTCTAATTTTTATCGTGATGTTATACTTTACCAGTTATCAGTCATTGATGTCTGCTATATTATAAATGCGAAAATAATGCTGTCGGTAGGTCTATTGCGCCAAAACTAAAAAATTAGGGAGTAGTTAGGTACGTAATAACTTAGAAAATTACAATGCTTGGTTAGAAAAACAGCTTGAAATTAAACAATGATTACATCAGAATGTTTTCCGTACCTATTCCTTTGGCATGAAAAGCGCTTCATGTTACGTGAACCGCAACGTCTAGTACACTTCCGTACACATAAGTTTCACTATCTTACTATCATTGCTATACTTTTTAAGTTACTAAGTTTTTAATCTGGAATGAATATATTGCTGCTAGTCACGCCAGAGGCCTTCAGGTGGATTTGAGAAAATTGACACTAGGGCTTGTTAGGTGACGTGCAGCTCACTCGATAAATAGTAAGTAGTAACCCGCATCGCCAAGGAACTATTTACTTCCCTCACATGTATAAAAAGTAGCCTGTTTATTCTGATATTTAAATTGGCTATATTACTGCAAAGATTCATCAAAATCCATCAATTAGTTTTTGCGTGAAAGACGAACAAGCATCCATAACATCCATCTATTAGAAGGATTGTTGTCCAAAGGAGGATTTTCATCAATCATTTCTAAGAACTATCACTAATTCTCTATTAGAATAGAGAATTCATTCCATATAAGAGATCCGTATAAGAGAGTTTTTCACTTCAGACTGTACACCATACTTACAATACCCCTTCTGTCTTTGGAGTGGTCAAAAATCTCGCAAACGCTTCGTATTAATTCGCATAAATTCTCCGAGTCTTCAGCTCCGAGTTCTTCTTAGTCAGGGATCGTTTACCACCGGTTATGAGGCCTGACGATATCCGCCATATTTGATCGAAAAAAAGGGACCAATTTCAAAAACTTTTTACACGTTCACAAAAGCTCACTATGTGTGAATAATTTATAGTTCCAATAAACTAGTTAACTCCCTCGGGTTTACTTGTAAAAGTTACCGTTTTAAGCCGAAGTAACAAACGTCAAATGAAAAAAGGAGTTTTGAAATATTGGGCCATTAAGAGTATTTAATGGGGCGATTAATCTTGCAATATTTACTGAGGGCTTCGTAATAAAGACTGGATAATATTTTTTCAACCAATCTTTGGACGACCTATATTTTTTCAACAAACTTTTAATTCAACCCTTGAGTGAAGCGACGCTCTGACGGCAAGGCGGAGGAGTAAGCAACGTTAAGCAAGGTCGGTCCGTGGATGGGAGGCCATCTTATCGTGAAGAGTATTTCTCAACTTTCATTTCAACAGATTCGGTAGTCGACCATTTTACCAAGGGTATCGGGTTGCTCGAGCAATTGGGTTGAGGAGGTCAAATAGGCAGTAGCCTCATGTGGCAAAGCTACTCGGAATGCATCTATTTAGTTAGTTAGAGTATAAGCTGACCCAAAAACTATATTGAAAAACATAGGCAGAAGATGAGGTTGGTGACAAAAATACCCCTAAAGTAGAAATAGACACAGTTCCAGAATACAGCAAAATCCAGGCACAAAAGCTAGTCTATAAATAGTAAGCTAAACACGGAAGCATAGAATTTGAAATTTAATGATTTCCAATTAAACATTAATGTTATGTCTAACTATGGAGTTAGAATTCTTTGGTTAGATTGTGGTGACCATGACTCAGGAATTTCAGGGAACTTCGTTAAAATAATTTTGTTGCCTTCACATTTTTGTTGTGAAAATGGTGTGAAGGAAAATACGTAAATAATTTGTATACGTAATTAACTAGTTTCCCGCGGCTCCACCCACTCATAAATTCTATGTTGCCTATGCCTATTGACATTCGCCAAATTCTCTTTAGTCTAACGTGAAAAATTAAAAGACAACTTGTCTATTATTATGAATAAAAAAAATACATTACGTACTTGAATACTGCTGAGTAAGTAATAACACAATTACTATAGAAATAAAAGAAAAGAATTTCTCTTCACACCCACAGCACCAGATTCCCATAAATCTTACATAAAAACCTCAGAAAAAAAAAAAACATTTTTTTCTTACCTTGTAATGTTACCTACACCTGGGGCTTTACGCTTCACAGTCACCTCTTACAAGAGTACACACTACATACTAAACAGTTGGCCGACAGTTGACCCGAAAGTTTGCAATTTGTTTTAAAGAAAATCTTGATTCCAACCAATGTTTTCAGTCGGCCTAATACCGGCTAAATACCTGATCTTTGTAATGTGCTTACTACCATTCATCTTCATACTGATTGAGCCCTAATGGCGTCCAAGGCCGATTTCGGCCGGCGGCTTTACTTATGTAAGGAGATCAGCCAGCTGCTCAGGACATATTATAGTGCACAAGCATTTGCTTGAACACAGGTGCACTCACTATTCCTTCACTCTCATAGCCCGATGGGACGGCAATCCGACACCACCGAAGAGAACACTATTCCTTCACTCTCATAGCCTGACACCGGACCGACCGGAGAGAGATCAAATAATAAGCCCTAACGACCGAACGACTAAAAGTTTACAGTGTGTGGGTACTCTAACTTCTTGCCAGAGTAAAAAAAAACAATTATAAAAGCTAAGCTAACCCCAGCAGGGGTCTGACAATACAAAAACTGGTCACACTATATTATATTAAGTCGGACATGAGCGCGGAAGCCTAAATGATTTGCAATGAATCGCTTGTCGAATCGTTGCATTCTTTGGATTATGTGGGATGACCATGGGTTAGGGGTTTATAGGACTTTTCTTCAGTAAGATTTTGGTACTATTTCTTTTTTTTAAAGAAGAGCTTGTAGCTAAGTAATCGATCATAGAGTTAAGGCTATTCTTGGTGCAGTGTTTGGATGTGTGATCATCTTATCATGACGAGTTCCTACGTGTTTTGGAAGGCAGTGGCACGATAAATTGGTGGGTTCCGGCTGTCACTTGAAAAATAAACTTTTGGTAGTAGTTACGGACAGTCAGAAGCCAGAAAATCTGATAAACAGTCTTATCTAGACGTTCCTTGTTGCTAAAGCAACTGGATTGTGGTGGTCAAATAGGCATTCCCTCTGTGTAAAACATTAGAAATTAGCTACCTTGGTTAGACTGGAAGTTGACCAGAAATAGTTGAGAAAAGGCTAGGCATATGAAGATTATTTATTTTTAGTTCAATGCCTAACCAAACAGAGTATAAGCACAGCACATTATTCTCAACCACACACTTCCCAAATGTCCCTTAAAACCCAAAACGAATGGTCACTCCACACGGTCCATCGCGATGCCAGTTCGTCGCTCGTTCCGGCCGGCGCGCCTCGCGTGTGAACTCGCTTTATATTATCTAAATAATGGCGTTTAGCTGCCCTTGCGCACACCTTGTGGGATTAGGTTCACGGCTTGTGGTTTAGCAATGGCTTGGGTTCCAGACACATTGGTAGAATAGTTATTAACAACTAAATATTCCACACGGTTTCACACATCTCCCGGGGAAACTTCTTAAACGGAATCGGATAAAACATAGCCCATGTTCAGCACTCTCCATGAGATGAATAATTAGTTTCCTAATAGTGAAAGAATAATTTAAATCGGTTCAGGAGATCTGGAGTTTTTTCGATGCAAATAATCAAATCTTTCCTCTTCAATGCACACTAAGTTTATGCATGACCCAGACACACACACACACACATACATACACATACACGATAATTCTAGCGTAGAGGTCTATCTGATGTCATCCTAAAAGCGTTTTAGGTCGTGGTTAAAAACCTAATACCAAAACCACTATGTATATGTTCTGCTTAGTTGGCTAATCTCCTAACATGAGGACACTATAGCCGATAATCGGCTAGGAGGACATCAAGATCATCATCACTACTTCCCTACTAATATTATAAATGCGAAAGTAACTCTGTCTGTCTGTTACGCTTTCACGTCTAAACCAATGAACTGATTTTAATAAAATTTGGTACAGAGATAGAGTTGACCTTGAGAAAGAACATAGGATAATTTTTATCCCGGACTTTTGAAGAATTCTCTTAGAAACGCGATATAACCGAACTCTACGCGGGCGCAGCCGCGGGCGGAAGCTAGTAATATTCATAAACAAAAGCCAACGAAGCAAATTGCAATTTGCTTCGTTGAAAATTATTTAACGACAAATACTTCGTCACTAAAACTTCACCTTGTACAATGCATGACATAATACTTGCATTGAAATGACCTCAGAAACAAATAACCAGTCGCCGGTCGAACCGGTCTACGGTCAACATTTTTGGACTTTCCTAAATACGAGTGTTTTGAATCAAATTGAAATTGGGAGATTTTTTATCTGCTTTGTGGAATGCTGCATCTTGAACCTGGTTCTATGTGATATTTTGAATATATTTTGGAAATTATGAAACGTCTGCTTGCTAAGTTTTAAGTTTGCGAAACAATGCAGGTTTCTTTCAGCACTAGGCTATGAGAATGTGGGAACATGTTTTATGGTATAATTGTTTATTTTAATATTTATTTTATATTGTAGTATATTTTTTATTGTATATTTTTTATTGTAGTTTATTTGTTTGAAGACGCTAATCTCTTGAACTACTGAATCGTTCTGAAAAATTCTTAAGTTTGAGATAAACCATTCATCGAAGAAGGCTATCGGTTTATTTTTATCCGGGTGCGCGAAGTAGTTCCCTTGGGACGCGGGTGAAACCTCTGCTGAAAACTAAATGCAGTAATATATATGCGAATTGCATCTATGTATGTGCACATGCGACGTAACTATTTCCATCTTGCACTTATATAACTCCACTAGCACGTAAGAGGTTGTTAGTTAAATAGCAAAAAGTATACCTAAGATAACCTATATTGTAAAGAATTGTTTGTCATTGGCCATTCCAAAATAATTCTAGAAACTAAATTAGGAATCATCCAATTTTGCGCAAAGTCAAAGTCAAAAACGTTTATTGAAAAAAGGCTAGTTTTTTAGCACTTTTTCACGGAAAAGGACAGCACCCACAAAACCCCCTTTCACCACTTAAAAGTGTTACGGCTGGGAAGAAGAAGCGGTGAAGAACAAACTTCCCAACAACACAGCTGTCTATTACTGGGCAAATGATGAATGATTTTAGAGAGTATAAAAACTAAAAAACCATTGTCTTTTGTTTCAGGGTCCAGGTCGAAGGTGGAGTGTACTCCCGAAGTGATGAAGGTGACCATTCCCATGGACGGAGACAGGAGCATCACATACCTGGAACAACTTAAAGGTAAGTTTTAACGATATCACGATTGTTGGTATAGGAGTACCTACTTCTTGCTCATATCGTATTTACACCTGAGTTTAAATCATTTCCCGAGCTTTTTCTCAACTTTGTTAGGACTTCCAGTCAAACCGCAATTGAGTATCAGTGTTTTAAAAGGACTGCCTATCTGACCTCTTCAACCCAGTTACTCGGGTAATCCAATACCCCTTGGTAAGACTGGTGTCAGACTTACTGGCTTCTGACTACCCTTAACTACTGCCAAAGATACATACCAGAGTTTAAATAAGACTTAATTTTCCGTTTATCCTATCTTTTCTGTGGTATCCTATCTTTTTTATAAATATTTTCTGGCAAGATTCCATCGATGTGCGGCCTTCTCACGCACACATATGTGTCTTCTGGTCTACTCTAGTTAAAATTGCGTGAGAACGTTTCTAAAATGTGTCCTCGAAACTGCAACATTTGTGGACTCGACCCGACGATATTTTTATTAATCTTTTCAAATCCTTACTTATAAATTCATCAAGTAAAACCAAGTACTTCAACTAGTCTTACACTAAATCCTTTGTTCATATATTATGGAAGAGTAATCACACACTGAAGGCTAAACAGTCGACCGACAAACGATCCGATGGTTGCCAAAATCGTTGCTTAAATCCAAGCAAAGTTTCCAGTCAGTCTGATACCGAACAAATACCTGATCTTTGTAATGTGCGTACTACCTACACTTTGTAATATGATCTTCATACTGATTTATGAGCCCAAACAAACTATCGGCAGACTAAAAGTTGGCCGTATGGAGTACCCACTCTTAGGGAGAGTGAAAGCAGCTCTTTCGCATACTAATTAGCATTGTCAGGCATATTGTTTTCTGAAGTAGAAATTGTGTGAAACTTTGTGAAAATATGAGAGCTCTTGTTAGGACAATGGGGTAATAATTTTCGTGTCAAATATTTACATATTGTAGCTATAGGGGCTGTATCCGCGAATTCACTTGTTTCTTGAACTTTGCAGTAGCTTATTTCACTCTGAATAGGTAAAGTTTCGATATTTTGTGACTTTAAAATGACATTCTTTCAAAAATAAAATATGACTATCCAAAACCTTGTTATACATGCCTAATATTAAATTTATAAACTTGATTGAAATTCTGATTTGAAATAGGTACATGAAAAATATCAAATAATCTTTCAGTGTTAGTTAGCCAGTTTATCGATTTGTCCGGGTGCACGGAGTAGTTCCCGTGCACAAAGAAAAAGCGAGAAACGGCAAGATAAATAAAAGAATAATTTTAATTTCCTTTTTTTCACGAGTATTAAGATTTTTTCTCCTTTCTAGCCAGATTTAGGAAACATACTATATTATTTTGAACTTATTTTCAAAATGGTTGTGCAATCAGCCTTCTCAATTTAGGCATCTCAATAGGATTGTAATGACAGCAGATAAATCAATATGGCTGAATTTTGATGGGTATTGAATTGTTTCGATTGATGACTTGAGGAAAGTAGTAAGAAATAGAAAATTTTTAGTAAGACAACGTGAGAATTTAGGTTTCTCGCTAGTGAATAAACAATTTAGTTGGGATACATTGGTGTTTAAAAATAATATCTATGGCTGAAGCGATTTGGAACACCAGCGTGTTTCTAATACTCAGTTCATCATTTTAAGAGCTTCGATACCACAGACAGACACAAGTTATTACATAATAGAACTTATACCACTTTTCTCGACGTTAAAGAATACTTAACATCAATTAGAACAATAATTCTGCCCAAATCTAATGTGTGGTGAAGTTAAAAAAAATCCCAAACACCCGCTAGCTAGTCTTAATGTAGTTTCTTTAATCCTCATAATTAGACACTAAAATCCTTAGGGACTTTCACATCACAGCTATATAAAGGCCTATACACACGAGACAATCAGCATAGGTCCCAGCTAACAATGTCTTGATTAATATGTACACCCTGGTGAGTTCGTGCGCTCGGGACCCGACTCAATTATAACAGGACGTGAGGAGAATCGCAATAGTATCGTGGAATACGGACTTTATATAACATATTGTATTTAAACATTATGTAACTTGGTTTTTCGAGTCGTATAGAAGTAATATAGAATATTTTTTTAAAGAAGTGGGCAAAAAATAATTTGTGCCTTATCTAGTTTAAAAAAAAATGTGGGCCTTTATTATTTAAAAAAAAACCGTCTATTTTTTTTCGAGCGACAGCCATGTAGTCGCTGCACGTGCGGTAGGCAGTTGGTAGTCGCCAGCTGCTTAGGAAACGTACCTTAAAGAATTACATAGTATGACGTAATTGCGGTGACCGATCGCTTCAGTCAGAAACTGTCCAAGTCTACTCTCGAGCGTTTCTATTTTCTTCCTGCCGGTTGCCTTCCATCATCAGGGATCCATTTTGTGGTGATGTTGGCCCACTTGTCTGACCATAAAATATTTCTTCCTTGTGTTTGCAGATTACAAGCCTTGTCAGCCTGAAATGGACGGCAACACGGCCATGTTCGTGCTGGACCTGCAGGATCCTCACCGTTGCGCCGTCATGAGAGTGCTGGAGACCAACACTGTGAGTATTCCTCATCATCATCTCAGCCATAGGACGTCCACTGCTGAACATAGGCCTCCCCCTTTGATCTCCACAGATACCTGTTGGAAGCGACCTGCATTCAGCGTCTTTCGGCGACCTTTATAAGGTCGTCTGTTCACCTTAATGGTGGACGTCCTACGCTGCGCTTGCTAGTCCGTGGTCCCCACTCCAGCACTTTTCGACCAAATCGACCATCTGCTCTGCGAAAAATATGGCCTGCCCATTGCCACTTCACCTTGCTAATCGGGCGGGCTATATCGTTTATAATGTAAAATATAATTTTACACTAAGAATTTCCGTAGAGAAACTCAGCAAAAAGCAATCAGCCCAGTCATTATTTTCTTGGTCATAATTTCGCGAACATTGCAAAACTTATAAACCGTAACGTAAGCCCTAATGTATTTCCGCTGGCCAAGCAATAGCTATCTAAATTTAGATATGCAAATTATGTACATTTAGATACGTAAGCAATTTAGCATCAATAAGCATATGTTTACTTCCATTTAATGTTACGATACACATGGTACAAGCCCCTATCCTCAAAAACTGCTAAACCAATTTAAAAAATGCTAACACTGTTGGGAACACTATCCTCTGCTGACATAAGCTGCATTTTGTCCAGGTACTGGAAGTAGTTTCCACGGGACGCATGTTAAACAGCTTGTATTCCTATATGAGAGACCGGCACAGACCTTCCCGACAGAATTTACCCATTCCCTTCAATATTCTACAAGTTTTATAATTGTATGTAATTTCCAGGGCAAACGCAGTTTCTACAGCACGATCGTGATAGAGAACTCAGTGGGCGAGGTGGAGACGGTGCGCGCGCGCTGCGTGCTGGAGGGACGCCTGCGCGCGCTCAGCAAGCGCGACGTGCCGCCCTTCCCGCTCGACTTCAATGAGCCCGAGTGAGTGTAACCACATTATAATATATCTTAACTGTTGTATAACTGTGCTACACCATAACATCCACTCCACTATTTTCTAAAGAAAAAAAAAAACATAGAAAACTATCTCGCTGTGATATTTTGAAAACCTAAAACATTTTGTAACTTAAAAAAAAGCAAATTAGTTTATTTGTCTGAAAAACGATATGCGTTTAAGCGTACGAGCCATGCGTTTAAGCATCATCAGCTGCCCTGCCTTTTCGCAACTATGTTGGGGTTGGCTTCTAGTTCAATCGGATGCAACTGAGTACCAGTATTTTACAAGGAACGACTGCCTATCTGACTTCCTCAACCCAGTTACCATTGCAACCCAATTGCCATGATAAGTCAGCGAGTAATTAGCTTCTGACTACCCTAAACGATTGCGAAAGATGTTCAATGACAGCCTGGACCTACAGTCTAACGTGGCCTAATATCCAAGATAAAGTAAGAGCCATGAATTTAAATAATATACAAAACTGGACTAAAACCATGTTTTACGTTTTCAGTGTGCTGAACATCACGAGGTACGAAGAAGGAAAAGCTCCCGAACCAGTTCTCGGAGCCATCGTCAAGCAGAATGGCAAACAGTGAGTGCTTGAGCCTTTGTATATAATTTGACTACATTCTATTTAAAGATCTATCTAGGCGGCTGGTTGACGCTTCTCGTGACCAAAAGGCTGGCTATTACCTCGGACAAAGGATCAGCATGGCGATCCAACGAGATAATGCTGCCAGCCTCTTGGGCACGCTCCCAGTCGACTGCGATGGGGACGTGCTTTTTTATGTTTTTTAGTTTTAATTTTTACTTTTTTTTAGAATCTATCCTATATTTTCCAGGGTATCAGGCGAGATCTCAGTAACCCCCGGCACTCCGCTGACAATGGAAATATTCCTGAACGACAAGTCAGCTCCTATCTACGGTCTACTGGTGAACTACATGCACGTCACTGATACTGGGAAACAACAGGAGACTATCATATTGAATGGGTAAGTGGTTTCTAGGATCCTGGGTTTGATTGTAATGTCAGGCAAAGTAGTATATTTGTTACTTTTATTAAAAGCTCTATATTGTGTGCCTACTATGTAATATCTCAAACAATTTTTTGGCCAAAATACAGTTATTGACGGCGAAAAAAAAAAATACTTCTGAGAACCCTGTTAATTTCAAAACACGTTTTCAAAAAGTTTTCTCGATACAAAAAAAATATAAACTTACCTCTAAAATGATCTTCAAACAAAAATATCTGTATTATTTATCAACGTACATTGATTTTGTAATATTAACGAGTCCATAAGTAAATACAGAACTTGGTTAATTTTTATTTTTGAATACGCAACTCATTTTACAGCTATTAATTTATATGTATGTTGCGAACGTCGCGTCAACAGGCTCAACAGGAGTGTTTTGGGCGCATCAGCCTCTTAAGAGAGACAAAGAGTGAGCGAGTGAGATACCGACACTGAGTTTGAGAAAGAGTATGAGTTAGACTGAGATTCATTGTTCTGACTTATTAGTATTCTCCAAGCCTCATATCTCTTTCTTCTATTGCCCCAGCTGCTCAGTAGACACATATCTATTCGAGAACTTCGTGACGGCTGATGGAGACACGCTGACGGCCAAGTTCAAGGCGTTCAAGTTCCCCGACACCACGTACGTGCAGTTCAAGGGTACTGTCACCGTGTGCCTCGATAAGTGTCAGGGGGTGAGTAGTTTGGTCTTATTTTAATGAGTTATGGGTGTTTTATCTCACGAAGGCGGGTGAGCCATACTCGAATGTGTGATTTGAGTACTCCCAAGCAAGGCTGTATGGTACACACATCATCATCATCAGCCTATAGCAGTCCACTGCTGGACATAGGCCTCTCCAAGTGCACGCCAGTGAGATCGATTTTCGGCTTCTCGCATCCAGCTCCTGCCAGCCGTCTTGCGCAAGTCATCACATGGTATACACATAAGTATGGCTTATCCGTTTTCGTGTGATAAAAATCTATAACTGAGCTCTAGTATACAGAATACAGAGTCATGCGAAGGTAGTGACTGGTGACTAAAAGTCTGACACTCCCTTT
Organism: Helicoverpa zea; assembly: GCF_022581195.2. NCBI lineage: Eukaryota > Metazoa > Arthropoda > Insecta > Lepidoptera > Noctuidae > Helicoverpa > Helicoverpa zea. The sequence continues at coordinate 5,693,682 of NC_061478.1, forward strand.
GACTCTACTCACAATAACAAAAGAGAATGTATAATATTATAAGATTCAATTTTAAGAAATATGCGATGATTTCAAAGAAATGAAAAAAATGGTTTGGTTTCAATTTTTTGTTATCATCTGACCAATCTCGTCTAAACTTTAAAATCACGTGTATATTGTTTTACCTCTAACAAACTACTATTTTTAACCACCTCTATATTTAAATAAGTACTTACTCTCCATATCACCCTCAGGTACAATGCAGTAACGGTCAAATAGCGTACGGGCGCAGACGACGCTCCATCAGCGCGGGCGCAGACAGCAACAAGGTGTACGAGGTCTCGCTCACTACCTTCATTAAAGTCGACTTTGAGGACGGACAGAGGGAAGCAGGTTAGTTACAACCATACAGGTTTTTTTATTTATTTATTTATTTATTCCCTTTTTTCAGGCTACTTAGGGCCCATAAAAATACGAATAAACAAGTAAAATCATTTAGGCCTACGTCCACCAACAACATAAATATCCGTTTGTTTTTAAATAACTGTTTACTAAACTATGAATTGTTGTTGTTATTGTTGTTGTTGTTATTAATAAATAATAAAATAAATATGGGCAATTTTGGAAATATTTGGATTCAACAGCTTTACATAAAAAATAAACTCTACCTCTTTAACTAGGATATCCTGTAACTAGGATATAAAGTCAAATTTGTGTCTGAGTGTAAAAGTAATTTTCTAAGAAAACAGTTATTAAAAACGGAAAAGAACTTGGATCTTAATTAAAATGAGCTGTAAATCAATGAAAAAAATGCTAATTTAAATGGCCTATTTTTTGTTATCAAACAAACAAAATGCAAATGATAAAAGCCTTTTAAAAGCCATCCATTTTAATTTCGAAATGAATAATTTTGTACTGTTACTGTAATAAATTTTAATCTGCGTAGATAAGAGCTTTGAGTCATACATCATGTGAGCTTTTGCGGTCATGCTTTCATTTGAGCCTGTCTGACATATTATATGAATAAAATAATAGTTTTGTTCGTTGGTTTGGCTTTAGTAACATATCAGCTTAAATTACTGACTTAAAAAAAATGATTTTGTGTAAAAGTTGGTAATTTAATTTGAACTAGATAAAAACTGCATTTTCTCCGGAAGATCTCAATCTTTCCCTGAACAATTCCTATCATAACCTTAACCCTATTTAAAAGATATGACCAGCAAACGTCGTTAGCTCTCTAAAGCCCCCCTACCTGCCTTTCTTACTAATTTTATGTCTAATATCTTTTACAGAAGACGTACTAGCACTCTTGAAGAACTTGAAAGTAGCAAACCAGCGCCTAGAAGACATGGACGGCACCCCAGCTACAGTTGCCGAGCAGACGTCCAAAAACGTTCTCATTTACGAACAAGAAACATTTACTGAGAGCAAAGCTAGTATCCTAACTAGCAGTCTAGTAATCTTAGTTAGTTTGCTTCTTCTGTTCAAGTAAAAAACCTGTTGAAAACATGGCAATAAATACCTAAAAGTTACGAAATTCTTCAACTGGCAATTCTTTTTTTAAAGTCTCAAGATTGACAGTCGATGGTAGCGCCATTGTTTGCGTCGAATTTTGGAACTAACTTCAATATGATCAGTTGTATAAATTGAGTTTTTTAACGGTTTTTTTATACCTTATTTACAAAGTCATAAAACTGTTGTCTTAAAGTACATAAAAACTAAATATTTTTGCCCCAAAAATGTAACTAATAAAATCAAGTACATATTAATGAATTAATTGTTTTATTAATAATTGCTCTGAACCATTCCGTTAGCACTTAACATGAAACTTAGAATAAAATAAAGTGATTTAACTATAGCAAGGTAATTCTAACGTAATTAATTTAGTTTAGATTTTAATGTTTTTAGTACCAGTGAAAAGGTGAGCGCACATTGTTATTAAAAAAAATAGATACAAAATGTTTCTAATAGTCAAAAAACCTGGAGACTTAATTTAAACCAACTTTTTACCATGAATTTTCATATTTAGGCCCAATTTCATCGACAACAGTCAGCTTTCTTTAACCAACTGTTTATAATGAATATTTACATTCAATTTTCAGTAGTTTTAAGAAAAAAAACATTTATGTTGTTGGTGAAAATGGGCCTGACAATACATATTTTTTTACCTACAATTATATCTACGAGTAAGTAGATATAAAAATATAGTTGTCAAAATAATGTGCGTTCATCTAAATCGATCTAAATCGTAATGCAACCGCATTAAGCCCACTAGTCTTATGATAACTGTTCCATAGATAGCCTCCGTCCAATAGTTGTGAATATTTTAACATAGCACTTACAAATGTAAGATCTCTACAGTTTTTGTAAAAGCTTAATATTTTCTATCTTGAAAAAATACGAATTTTACTATAATAATCAATTTAACTGGCAACATCTACCAAAAAGTTTGTCACATTTTTTGCTTTGTAATAAATGACAAGTTTGTCTTTATAAATAAGAAAAATACCTATCATCCAATATGTTACTTTAATCACAAAATATGATTACGATACATCACATTCATAAAAAGATTTTAAAAATCTCTCTGTCCTCGGCCATATTTTTCTACTAAATAATTTAATATTTTGGTGCTTGCAATACTGACACGTTTCGTGATTCCAATTTCGAATTAGCTTTTTGGACCCTTTTTACAAATTGTATTTTTGGTTTTACTTCGATAAGTACTTTTATGTATAATGTTTTTTTGGATTTTAAGTACTTTTTGGAGTTGCCTATTAGGGGTAAATTTATCTCGTTACCTATATTAATGATCAGGGTTTAGGAAGAAACTAAGTGACCAACGAAGGTGTACAAAGTTGCTTTAGTTAAAAGCCAAATGTGAAAGCGTCCTTAATATTTATAGGATTTTTATCATTTTTTTCATACATAATCATGGTTTTGGGGTTTTATAAAATCCATTGATTCATCCAGGTGGACAGGGTTTTTTCATAATAACATCGCGTTCAAATTTGTAAAAAGGGTCCTACGCCTAACTGTAAGATTAAGAATTGATTAGAAATAAAAATTAAATAAATAAAGAATATTTTCGAAATTATTTTTTTGTTTTATTAAAAATTCATCAACCTGCTCGTATTATTGCCCTTAATATTATTGGTGTCAAAAACAGGAATTAAAGTAGTAATAAAAGAAAATAACTAAGATTTCAGTCTTTTAATAGAACCGTTATCAATAAATCGATCTAACAATATAGGTACACAGCAAGTAAAATAACCTTAACATTAAAATCTAATAGTAAATGAAAAATCACAACTATAATCAATACAATACCATATTTTTTAATAATTATTATTTTTATCATAATTCGTCGAGTTATTAAAAATAGTTAATGGAAATAAGTTGGATTTTTTGACATCACTTTTAGAGAAGTTGAAAAAAGTTGTTTTTTTTTTCTCATAAAAGTTGGAACAAGGTAAACAAATGGATTAACATTAAAAACTTATGTTTACGCTAACACACTAGAATACGAGTATAACGAATGTACACAAAATGTTCAATTGTAGACAACATGTATACAGGGTGATTACAAACGAGAATCGTCAAAAACTGTTTTTTCATTTGTATTTAATTAGTATCAGCATTATTTCTATGAAATCACTTCATGGAAGGCTGGCTTTACTACATACAATTGTGGTAGAAACTCGTGTTCACACCCTGTATACGTAATAATAAAAAAAAACAATTCCATATTGGCATTACAGTGACAAATCTTCTAGCTTCTACTAATTTTATATGCAGTAATATTATAGTAAAGTAAAAAAAGTATACTTTTTGAAAATTTTTATAAAAAATAAAAAATTGAAAATAATTGCAAAGTAGGTTGAAAATTAATTTACTAAAATATTACTGCATAATTCACAATAATAGACAAAAAATTACACTACACATAATTATAATTATTATAAAATATGTACAACTTATTGCTTTAATTTAAATGGAAGAAAATAACCATTATGGCAACACTTATTTTGTTCAATAAAAAATAACTTTTTTGTAAACTGATGTTTAAATAGGCTATTAGGGAAATAGCCTTGTGGCTATTTTAATATGAGGTACTTGATTTTTTATTGTTTTTTATTTTTAAATATGAATGAATGATTGAAGGTGTGAATGTAAGAATGATAAGGAAATAAAAGAACGAATGAGTGGACGGATGAATACAAAAAAAAAATCTACAACGAAAAATTATTGAAATGAGCTACTTCTACAAAATATACAAAGGTATGTTTTTAGAAGGTAATTCATTTCTCAACAGGATCATTGGTACCTCACAGATAGTTAGAATCTTTACCCATCTTGGACAATTGGGTAAAAATGTCAATCATCTTAGTTTGGTCGTTTTATTAGTGTGAATCAAAGCTTTTTTTTATTGAAATTAAACTAGTTTTCTAAAATAATTCTTCATTGTTAATACCTAGCGGCAGTTTTCGCATTTAGGAAGGTAGGCTTCATTAAATCAATTAGAAACCTAATTATCCTACAGACTTTAGTCAAGAGTAATAAGCCCTTAAATCAGAAAAAGTCATCAAATATATTTTTTTATTTAAAATCTTTTCAAAACAAAGATGAATGGATAATATTCAGAACTGATCCGTTATTCTACTTGGCACAATGTTTATGGAGTATTTTCTTATTCAAAATACGAAAATCAGCAATGTAATGCATCTCACTTGCACATAGACTTATGCTTAAATAAAAATATTATAGTTAGTTAAATCTGAATAAAAAAAAAGTCCATAAATGCTTGAACCATTTAAAAACAATATCGCTGCTTTGCATGAATACACGCACAAACCAAAAATTTGAAAATACTGGTTTATAACACAGGAACTTGCAAAATAGTCCGTATTTTATGGTATGTAAGACTCACATTCATACCGGCAAATTGACGTAGTGGCGAGTAAAGAAGTCGTTATGTGATTGGTTGATTTCATCATCATCCTCCGAGCCTTTTTCCCAATCATGTTGGGGTCGGCTTCGGGTGATTGGTTGATTTATCACGCCATATTTGTGCAACAGTCGACGATCGCCAGTTGATAGGTATTATTGTTTTCGCGTGTCCACATCAAAACTTTCGGGAATAATAGCACATTACCAAATAATCGTGTGTTTAAAGTGAAAAGTTTAGTTGTATTTTCTGCAATATTCATTCATTAATGTCCTTTCGATTTATGCATTCTACTATTCTAATGATTAAATACAAGAAAAGTTATGGCAGTAAATATTTTGTTTAATTTTCAAATAGCTCCCCTGCAAAATGTGTGTTTTTGGATTTTGCGGTTATTCGGGGCAAAGCAGCGAATATGACTTTTTTTGGCAAGAAAACGAAAAAATGGCGGAAACGTTATTGTTATAGATAAAAAATAATCTGTTTTTGGACATAATTTTGACAAATCATTTCTTTTTTCTCAGTTTTTTACCAAATGTTTAGCTACAAATCTAGTCAGAATTTATTTTCCTTTACGTTGTTCGAAAGTTTTTATTCAAGAGAAGTTAATAATAACATCTATCGTTGAAATAAAAATACATATTTATAAACTTTTACTACGCGATCTAAAAATTCAAATGTTTTTAAATACAAAACAATAATCTCAATACATATATTTTACTTTTAGAGAGCGTTATTAACACACTTACAATTTTTACATAGTCAATATAGCTACATTTATTAAGAATTAAAAATAATTTTACAATTTTAAATTCGAGAAACGGCAAGTTTTTCGCGTTAATTTTTATAAAAGCAAAAATACAACACCATGTATTTATCAATTCTCTTTGTATATTCCTTTACAAACTCATCTATTGATTGAACGAATGAGTAATGGAATGTGAATGATTGAATGAGCGGTTAATGAATGGATGTTCAATAAAAATTAAGGTGAATGAATGGTGAGCAACGAATGAATGAATGGCAATGAAAATGAATGAATGTTTAATATGATTTAAATGCACAATCAATAAATTAGATAGCTAAGGAATATTTTTAAGAAAATAATTTATAATCAACGTAATTATACGACAAGTACAGGATATTAGAAATAATTTTAACATCTAGTAATACGTCTATCATTTACAAAAACTCCAGTTTTTAGCACAGCACATAGAACACATGACCGAGAGTACTAGACAATTAAAATTTTGTTTTATTTTTATAATTTGAGTGATCACAATTTCAAAATCTTAGTTATTATTGGTTGTGCGTACAACTCAATATTTAGTTTTTATAGTCCCACTAAATATTTTAAGGAAAAACCGCATTACAGTATTATTGAGTGTGTTTACAAACGTACTGCAAAACAGATTTTCATTGGTAAAATTGTGCGTCTTTTAGTGCGTAATTTCATATGCATATAATACCAGACGATTTACAGCTGCAATAACGTTTAGCAATTCCATAGATCACCTCACACATACATACGGACACCAGAACACATTTTCACGTCTCATCATTTAGGACCACTTTTTAACCAGTCAGAAAACTTTTCTGCAATAAAAAGTCAGAATTCTGACCAAATTAGTCTGTAACCTGTTTTTCAGACCCACTTTGCCATCCCGAATCCATGGTATTAGTATCACTATAGCAATGATGATGATTGGTTTTCAAAATTTCCTCTTTTCCATCTCTTACTGGTTCATACTGAGAGTCAGGTCCCAAGCATTTAGAGGTCTCGGGGTCATTAGAATATACCTGATCCTGAGGTCTTTCATCGTCAGATAATAATGATTCTTCAGTGTTAGGAGACAGAGGCGAAATTTGCCTAAAATCTGCCTTGTTCGAGTCAGAACTTGATTGTCTGGGATGGTCTTTAGGTAGATTCTTAGGGCTAGATCTAGCGATGCGCAGTGGGCTTATATGTGCTCGCATTTTTGGACTGCCGTCGATACGAATGCTTGAGTTTAGTTCACTCATTCGTTCGAGACGTGAATCGTTTAATCGTTCAAGACGGGAGTCATTCATTCGGTCGCTGTGACGCGTGTCGTTCATTCGGTCACTGTGGCGAGTGTCGCTCCGGTCACTAAGTTTTGAATCGTTCATTCTTTCTATTCTAGCTTCTGTCATACGCTCGCAAACGCGAGAGTCGTTCAAACGTTCACTTAGTCTAGTCTCGTTCATTCTGTCACTGATTCTGGAGTCATTCATTCGTTCTATCCTCGGATCCATGACCTCACAACTCCTTGAATCATTCAATCTGTCTCTAGAATCATTCATCCGCTCACTCATTCTAGTCTCATTCATTCTATCACTGATACGAGAATCATTCAACCTCTCCATTCGTTCCCTCCCTTCATTCAACCGATCCCTCGAATCATTCATTCTCTCACTCAACCGTGTCTCATTCATCCTGTCACTGATTCTAACATCATTCATTCTTTCCATCCTCTCATTCAACCTGTCTCTCGAATCCATTCGTTCACTCATTCGTTCTCGTTCCATTCTTTCGTTCATTCTCATGGAATTATTCAACTGTTCTATCTGATGTTCTGTGAGTCTTATAGAATTGTTTAATACTTGCCGTATTTTATCTTGATTTTTCGCATGTTTGTCTGTTTGTCTCGGCCGACGTTTGGAGCCGACTTGCGGCTGCGGCCGTTGCTGTCGCGTTAGAGTGAAGGAGCCGGTGTCGGACTCGGAAGTGGATTCGGGATGATTCTCTATGGTACCAACTAGAGCTGATACGTTTGCGTTCATGCAGCAGTCCGCCTGGGAATGAAGACAGACAGAATAATTTAAGAAATTGACAGTGCTGATAATTTTTGATTGGTAAGTTTAACAAACGTAAAAAAAAATACTTAAAGTCAAACATACATTTGAGGCATTATATTTCACCCAAAAAACATTATATTTTAGTAAATTAATTAGGTTCTTGACGACACTGAGTGATGGACATGACGTTAGATTTTTTATTCATTTACTAATTTGTAAAAAGTATATTTATTTGTTTATATATAAGTGACTTACTTTGACAGACACATTACAACAGCTAGAAACGTCTGCGAAGTACACTTCAGACTCGGCGTTCTGATTGGCCGCGCGACAGTCTTGCATGGACGATCTGAAATAATAATATAACAGTAAGTAAATGTATTACATTTGGCTAGAAACAAACATAAAGTTGTATGTAATTTTTTTAACACAAATAATATGTCTTCGTGATTTTTTCCCACGGGACACGGGTGAAACCGAGAGGCTTGAATAAAAATTGCCTATAGCTAGCGATGGGCGACTCCAGTTATCTAACTCGAGTAACTCGAGTAACTCGAGTTAGACTGTGAGCGAGTCAGCCCGAGTCAAAGTAATTGCAAACCGAGTTGAGTCGGAGAACGCGCGCGGCTCGTGCGTGGGGCTGGCCGCGAGGAGCTGGCCCGGGCCGGGCTAGCCGCAAGGAGCTGGCCCGGGCCGGGCTGGCCGCAAGGAGCTGGCCCGGGCCGGGCTGGCCGCAAGGAGCTGGCCCGGGCCGGGCTGCCCGAATGTGTCGGCGTTTCATTTAAGGAATAAAGCACACTTAGTTTATTTTTTTTTAGTTTCTTATTATTTCCTTACCTACTCGGTAAAAATGTTACCATTCGTAATAGTTCGTTTTCTAATGTGATTGTGATGTTTGTTAACACTTTTAATAATAATAAACGTCTGATTTTTGAACGGGCTCAATTTTATTTAACTTCCATTGACTTGACGCCACGCAGCCCGCTTGGCCCGCGCGGCGAACCGTGAACGTAGGTAACTGGCAAGCCGCGGAACGGAGCTAACTCGGACGGACGACCCGACGACGCGGCGACGCGAGGGATCTTAAGGCAGACCGAGTCGAGTCAACTCGAGTTACTCGAGTTACCAAAAAGTCGACTCGGCCCATCGCTACCTATAGCGTTCCTGGGACGCGGGTGTAACATCGGGACAAAGGTTAGTTAAATATAAAAAAATCTATATCCTTCCTTCACTGAGATATAAATACATAAATGAAAACTACATACCTGATAGGAGAATGCTTGTCGTTCTGGAAGCCCAAGTTCTCTTTTCCTTGCTTCTGACAAGAATCCGAGCTTTGATCTGAAACTGTTTAATTTTATCATTACAATCAAATAAACTTTCTTAAATAAAAAAATAAAATCATATAGGTAATTTTTTAACTACAATATTAAAAAAAAATCTTTTAAAAATTGATAATTTATTTGAATCATACTTAAGAAACTACAGCCAACATTTAGAAGTACGAATGGCAGAGTCGAAAGTAGTCTCTTTCTATCAAATAACTGCTGATTTCAATGTGTTCGAAATAATTGGCATAAAGTTTTATTGAAACCGCAGTAAGATTTTTAACTAAAAAAATAATGTCAAAAGTGAAAATATTACCAACCTTTACTGCCAGTTTTCTGATGCAAACACTCAATAGTAACATTATCATCGATCCTACAATCTCTGTGCAAGTTACTCGCACTCATACCCAATCTCTGGCATCTATACGGAACCAAATGTCCCCTTAACGTGTTAAACCTTGCTTCCGGTGGCATATGCGCCAATTCCGCTTGTAAACGCGCCATTTCCGCCACATCCGTTGGGTACAAACCCATATGTGCCAATTCCGGGTTTAAACGCGCCAGTTCCGGGTTTAAACGCGCGAATTCCGCTAAATCCGGATTTACTCTCGTCAATTCTGGATTCATTCTTGCCAATTCCGGGTTTATACGCGTTAGTTCCGGGTTTATGCGTTGTAATTCCGGGTTTATGCGTTGTAATTCTGGGTTTATACGCGTTAGTTCTGGGTTGATTCTGTCGTTGTGTCGTATGTCTGGGTTTTGTATGAGGTAGCTGTTTCTGCAAGTGTGGGAGTGGGGTTGGGTGGTGTGAATGGGGGTGGGTTCGTGGATAGTGGTGCGATGTTCTATGTGGTGATGGTGGAGTAAAGTGGCCGCTGCTGGGTCTTGGTGGTGAAGATGGTGTCTGGAAAAAAGATAAGGTGAGTTAGTATTAAAAATTATTTATTCGACAAAAAGATAAATAACAATTATTTTTTGGCAGTGACCCTAAAATTAGGCTACAGCCTGTATCTTGAGTTGCAAGTCAGATATAGTTGCCGGCACATAACTTGGCGAGGATTTGGGTTCTTTATTAAGTGTGAGTTTGCACATAGTGCACTAAATGATACAAAAAAGTTGTCCTCATTTATTGATGGTTGATGGGTATTGACCTCATTTATTAGTATTTATGTCTGCTTGGAAAAAATAGGATCTGTTTTCATCTAACGATTCTTGCCAAGTTACGTGCCGGGTACTATAAAAATAATATATCAGTATAAAAATATATAAAATCCATACCCTATAAGAATGCATTCATATTATTTTACTATTAAATGCAAAAGGGAATTGGTACATATACAATATATTTTCTTACGATTAAAATTCGGTAGATTAAAATGGCCGAGTTTTTTGGAATTTGGATACTTGTTATATAGTTTTTTGCAAATAAATATCAATAAGTTTCTTTCGAGTTATATTCTATTTTTATTATTATTTATTCTATTTTTACATCATTCTACTTATATTATTGTGTATCCTTATATTACACATACCTAGTAGTACTCCGTCCCTGAGGGCTGTAAGGCGGGGGCGGCCCCCACACTCCGGTGGCGACGTCCACGGTGCCGCGGGATTCCACGAACCCTTCCGTTGTGAAGTTACCCTGGGGGAAACTGCCTTGTCCCTGGGGGGAGGTGGTAGATATAAAATATAGGGAAAAAGTGTTGTATTTGTGTAAACATGTGGGGTATGAATTCGAAGGAAATATTAATAATTCATCTGCGCTAAGTATGTTTAGTTCTGCGCAAATCATATTTAGTTTTGGGATCTGAGCAAAAATATAATTAGAGCTGCATAAAACATATTTAGAATAATTCTGATCTGTGAAAAACATATTGGAGTGGATTTGAGTAGAAATGTACATTAGTTGGGCAGATATAAATTTTGGGTTATTCATAAATTAATGCACATACACATTTACCTTCTTGTTTAAAATTACAAAAATATGTTTTTTAATTATTATTAGTTTGTAGTATTTAAATCTCTGAACGCATATTTAATTCAATTACCCACATCGAAACTAAACCAACCTGCACAAAACTGCCACTCCCCTGCGCAAAGTGTCCGCTCCCCTGCGCGAAGTTGTTCCCGTGCGGCCGGCTGAAGGCGGGCGGCGCCGCGGCCGGGTAGCGCTCGGCGTACGCCGCCGCCGGCGCGTCGCTGTCGCAGAACCCGTATGCACTGTCACCCGATTGGGGGGCTGGGGGACGGCAGCGGGAACTAGGGGGGAAAAGGAGATTATTTTTAGAATTATATAGTCTATACAAAAAATTACAATATCTTATCTATAATAATATTAAACATTTTTTTTGAAAGGTTGCTTTTTTGTAAAAAAAAAAAACCTCGGCTTATTTACGAACTTATTGCGCACATTATTAGGTATCTCTTTCTGTACAGAAAATTAAGGCACAATCATTTATAACTGCACTTTATTAACCCTTTGATCGCCGATGCGCGGATCCACGCGAGACACAATTGATTTTCTATTGTTATTTAATTAGCGGCATTCTAGCAGTTAAGCTTAATTGAATATTCTAGATACTCTTCACGTTCAGAGAATCTCAAACTGAGGCTTGTAGAATAGTCGTCAGTCACACATTTTTCAAATAAAAGTTTCTTGAAATAAATTATTTGCTTGGTGTTCATTCATACTCAAAAGCTTAAAACACTTACAAGTGTTCAAGATGGAATAAAAGAACAAAACAAACCAAAGGATGACTAGTCCCAAATCACCTACAACGTCAAAAATCATCAAATGCCCCCTCCCGCTGTGGGTTAGCAGCGGTGAGGGAGTGTCAGACTCTTACTAACTAAAAACCGTCTTGTTCCGTCGTAGGACTTTTATGTACCAGGGCCGCGGTATCTCTTTCGAACAACCCGTGAGCAACCATGGTGATGGTTAACGCTCAACCCTTTTCTGTAAAAGAATAGGCCTAGCCTGCAGTGTTTTAGTCTGATAATAACTTACTTCTGACTGTTACTCCTAGGCCACGGGAACCAGCTCCAAGCCGAAGTCTTCCTGCCGGTGCCCGGGTTAGGGGAGTATAGATTGCCTATACGACCTGCAAACAATACAGCATCAAGTATTAAGTAAGTGAGCGTCAGTTGCGTTGCTCACGATAAACACATAGGTATATTATGGTGTATATATCTAACACATATTCCCAATTTTTTTTTTCAATTGTGTTTTGAAAAGAATAACTCATATACAACATGTAACTTAATTAACGCACATCCTGAAATTAGTTTGTTCAGAATCGTTTACTGAATCGATTTATATCATTTTTAATATAGGTAATTTTTTATCCCAAAAATAATTAAATCTACGGAAATTATTGTCACATTAACCCTGTACAGTCAAAACAAATTCAAATAGACCGTAACTCAAAGTAATAAGACTTCGTGTATTGTCGGCTTTTTCCGTAGTTTCGTTATGTTGTGTCGAGTCGAGCGGCGCGCGGCGCGATATTTGCGTGCGTAGTAGTATGACCAAAAAGTTCTCCAAGAATTGGTATAACTAATTTAGTAAATAACAATGCATATACATGTTAAATTAAAAATCCAGTGCATGTATTATGATTATAACATAATATTGTAATTAGGGTGTTTGAGGGTGTGCGTTAATTACGTTACATGTTGTATAAACTAATATATGCGTAAGCAATTGTAAATAAGTTGTTGGTATGCCTTGTAAATAAATAAAAATCATTATGAATTATTCCGCATGATATATTATGTATATCCGGACTCAACCTTTTCCCTGGGTCAGAATAAGTAGCTGTCCAATGGGGACAAGCCTTCGTCACGTGACGGTCCGGCCACTGATAGGCCGTACAGAGTCCAAGAGTGATAGCGATTTTGAATGTTCCTGATTGTGGTTTCGTGTGATATTTTTTGTTTTATGAAAGTTTATGCTTTTCTCTGATATTAACCCATCCCGATTACAGAATGTGAATAGATTAACCTGGTGCCCAGAATCTGTGTTGCAGACTGATGTCCCAAGCAGGCTGTGTGGGGTGACACTGCGCACAACAACTGCAATTACTCTGCAAAAAAAAACATATTATTTTCAAAATGGTATATCAAAAAGCCCGCTCAGACCGACTTCCCAAAAAAGAGGAGGTTTTCAATTCGGATGTTCGTATTTTCCAGACGAGATTGTTCTGGTATGTGGCATTGTAAAGCACAGAAATATAGGTCCTCCTATCTCCTATCTCCTGGTCTACTCGCTCTAGCAAACAGTTACAAATTGCGTGTGAACATTTCTAAAATGTCCTTAAAATTGCAACCTTTGTGTGTGAACCGTAGAAATACACAGGCAGAGATTTAAGAGAGAGTTTCGAGTTCTTCCCAATGATGCTTTACATTATCTGGCGGGCATATAATATCAAATGTTTATATAATTATGATTATGGTAATTAGATATTTTATAAAATCTAGGTAGTTCCTATATATGGCGGGAACACAATGATAGCAGTGGACCCGCGCGCGACATTTTTTATCAACTTTGGTGGAACCCCTCTATATTGGTTCCTCCATATATTTCAAAAAACTCAAGTTAATCACATACATCAACAACCAAACTAGCTACTTCACCTGTACTTGTCCGCCAGCAGTAGGCGCGGCCTGACCGGCGGAGGGTCGATACAGAGACCTGCAGCGAAGTTCTAGCTGTTCCCAGTACATCTTCATATCAATAAACGTAAACTAGCTACTTCACCTGTACTTGTCTACCAGCAGTAGGCGCGGCCTGACCGGCGGAGGGTCGATACAGAGACCTGCAGCGAAGTTCTAGCTGTTCCCAGTACATCTTCATATCAATAAACGTAAACTAGCTACTTCACCTGTACTTGTCTACCAGCCGTAGGCGCGGCCTGACCGGCGGAGGGTCGATACAGAGACCTGCAGCGAAGTTCTAGCTGTTCCCAGTACATCTTCTTGCGTTCATGGCTGTAACAAATTGTATGGTTATAATCTATACGAGTATAATATCTGGGTTGAGGAGGTCAGATAGGCAGTCCGGTCTTGTAAAGCACTGGTACTCAGCTGAATCCGGTGAAACTGGAAGCCGACCCCAACATAGTTGGGAAAAGGCTCGGATGATCATGAATCTATACGAGTATAATAAAGCTGAAACATTGCTTAAACGAGCAAATCTCAGAAACTACCAATGAAATCCAAGGCCGATTTCGGTCAAGGCGGCTGTTCCCGTACAAGGAGATCAGCCGGCTGCGCAGGACATATTATAGTGCACCAGCATTTGCGCAGACACAGGTGCACTCACTATTCCTTCACTCTCATAGCGCGATGGGACGGACGGCCCGACATGATCGGAAAGAGATCAGGCGCAGATCCGACATGTGCGTGCTCTCCGATGCACGGGTGTATCAATCACCAACTTCCAGTACTACTTAAAGTTTTTTCAGTTTTAACTCATTAATGTATGAAGAAAAATAAAATAGGAAATTCGTTCAATACTTTTAGCGTGAAGCTTGGACAGAGAAACATGTAAATAAAACTTAAATAGATTTGGTTTCCAATTTAAACTGGTCACAGAAACTAAATAGAAACTTCTTTCTAGCAAAAAGAAAAAGTTTTCAACTCGAAGAATTTTACTGACGGCAAACGTCAAGAATTTTATGAAAATAAAAATTCTATAATTTTAATTTCTGTAGAGTAAATAAGCATTCAATAAATAAATAAAAAATGGGTTTAAGCAACGATTCCAATTCGCTAAGCGGTTTTGCCGTTGAAGTGTTAGAAAATGATGAATTGGTAAGACTAGTGGAAACTCTTCGAAAGGATATACGAATACTAAAGCTTGAAAATGAGGTACTTGAAAAGAGTATTATAAGACTAGATCCAGCGTTAATGAACGGTGTGTACCAGGCCTTAGACTTTGCGACGAAATGGCAACAGCACGGTGGAGATTTTACCACAAATTCATTGGGCAGTTTCGTTAAAACCCCTACGCAGTCAAAGTTCGGCCTGATCGAGTCCATGCTATCAGGTCCTTCTAGAATGTTCGCCAGCCAATCCAGACTGTTCCGTAGAGTAGACTCGTCTGGAAAGATCTGTGGCTCTGTCATGAGCGGTGGCGGACCTCGCATCAACATCAACGAAAGACTCGAACTACTGGCTATTACTATAGAATGTACGAAAAATGATTTAGAGAAATGTAAGCGGAACGCTGCGAGAAAACATGCTTATTTGAAAGCTCAGTTGGAAGAAACACAACTTAGATCAATTGATATAGAAGCATCTATTATAGACTTCAATAAAGTAGTTGTGAAGGACAGCTGGGATCCGATCACGCTGCGGATTCCGGCTGAAGCCTGGCTCAAATTCATGGCAGACTGGCAGAAGGCAGCTGACAAACAGATCGGGAGACTACGTTTAAGAACAAGCACACTAAACATACAGTACAGAAAGTTTAAAGAAGAAGCCGAAACCAAGAGAGATTTGAGCCAAAATCTGACTCCAGTAGACTTTGACAAGATAAAAATAGAGAACGAGGAATGCATGAAAATACTAGAAAACAAAAACTTGCAACTGGACGAGTTGAAAACAATGACAGGGGATGCGAATTTGAACTTAACAATACATAAGAAGATAATGCAATTCATGAATACTTATTTAGGTAAAGTGGAGAAACTTAAGGCTCGGAGAGAACAGCAAACAGTGCAGTTGGAGAAGGAGACAGATCTGATACAGATACAAGCGAAGATTTTGAAGCAGAAACTGAAAGAGATACGGAAAATGAGAATGGCGTACCATATTCCTAACACGAGTGATTATGTAGACGTGAAAGAGAAGACAGCCGAGCTAAACTATGCTATCAAAAGGTTGGAAACCAAACTTCATATTAAGAAGACTGCAGCCCATGCAGCTAGTCAGAAGTTGAGGGTATTATACAGTAAGAAAAGTTTTGATAGTTCATTAGACGAAAATATAACTGATGAGAAAGATGGTAAATCATCGAAAACAGCGAAATTTGATGAAAGTTCAGAATTGTAGAGCATTCTCCTTTTGCACAAATATCATTGTCATCATACTGATTGTTTTTTTTTTCGTTTGTAAATATTTATTATGCATTTACTGATTGAAAATAATCATGTATGTATTTACAAGCTAAAAGATATTTTAGTGTCATTAATCGACTTAAAGAATAGGTGGTATTCAGTTGGTCATGTATGTTTTTTTTTTTGCGCGATTATCTCACGTTTCGCTGAATCGATTTTGATGCGGTTTTCAGCATACGATTTGTCATTATTAGGAAAAAGTTTTAGGTTTTTATTGAAGTCATTGTTTTTTTTTTTTAATAATAGGTTTTTTATTATTTTTTGCTTGACTTGATCTCCTACAATTGTGGTTGCCATTCTATTTTCCTCTACAAACTAATTTTATGTTAGTTAATTTAGTCTTTATTTTATTTTTACGTGTTCTGTTTTAGTTCAATAATTATTATTAATTATGTTAGTCTAATTGGAAGTGCAATTAGTTTATTGTTTCAACAAGTATTTTATAAGGGTGTTTTATCCTTAAGTTTGTGCTATTTATCGTTATTTATGTTTAACTGTTTATTTAATGAGAAATTAGTTTTTATTTAATGGAAGGAATAAATGTTATTTTAAGTGTTTCTTGTTATTTTATTTATCTTCCTTTCGTACTACATAAGAACCTATAAATCTCTGAAGACAAAATCACCCACAATATTTTTAAAGCTGCAAAAAGTGCTATAAAGCTGAAAGTCAATGACAATTAATCAATGGACCCATTAATAAAAGGAATTAAACCAACATTTCATAACAAAGAACTACCAAAGTAGGTCACGAACTTCGCCCATAACAATGTATGAGAACCTATTCACAATAAAATACCTTTATTCGAAACGGCGAGACAACAAACCTATGAAACGAACCCAATAAACCCAATAAAGTGTAGAGAAACATCAATTTCAGTCACGAAACGAACCAAAACTATCACTTTTCGTGTTGACTCTAAATAAAACCTCTTTAGAAGGTCAAATAGTTTGTAACAGGCCAAAAATACACAGCTCGAAAGTGATAGGTGATTCCAAACACGTAACCTTAGCAACCGTTGCTAAGATACCACATATGGATAAATATTCGCCACATATGGCAGATGACAATCCGCCAAAACACAGACAGCAGCTTTTGAACTATTTTAATTTTGTTGTTATATTTTAATTTCGCAGTAAAATGTCGGGGTTGATACATACAAATGTTAGGAGCAGTATAATGAGTCAAAATTCTCGATCCATAAGCGGATTCGGTGGGCCAGAACTGGATATACTGACTGATGCTGAACTTGTGAAGTTAGTGAACGATCTCAAGGAACAAATTAATATCCTAGGCATTGAGAATGAAATCTTAGAGAAGACGATCATGAGACTGGAGCCTTCGCTAATGCACGGTGTGTATCAAGCCTTTGAATACGCGACGAAGATGAGTTCTAACACATCTTTGCAAGTGGGCAGTTTTATCAAAAACCAAGCATCCAAATTCGGTTTGATAGACACGTTTATAAGTCCGTCAAGAATGCTAACGAGTCCTTCTAGAGTATCTACAAAAAGAGTTGATTCTGCTCCCAAACTCGGTGGTACGGTAGTCTTCGGGTCCGGACCAAGGATCAACGTTCTAGAGAGAGCTGAATTAGTCTCTGTAGAAATGGATGTACTTGTCGCTAACTTGAATAAAATCAGGAACAAAGGGGCGAAGCAACATGCTCTGCTCAAAGCTCAATTAGAAGAAATCGGTATGCGAGTGTCGGATATCGAAAAGGCGAACAAGATGTTTCATCAAGAGGTGTTAGTTGAAGGTTGGGATAAAATAGCTCAAAGGATCCCCGCAGAAATATGGATCAGATTCATGACGGAATGGGTTAAGATATCAGACAGCCAGATAGGGAAGCTGCGACTGAGGACCAGTACTCTAAACACACAGTACAGCAAACTCAAAGGTCAGATCAAGGTGAAAGCAGAGTTAAGTGAGAGCCTTAGACCGGTGGACTTTGAGAAACTGAAAATAGAGAACAGTCAATGTTTGAAACTTATAGATCACAAGTTGCAACAGCTGGGAGAGTTGAAGAAGATGACGGGTGATGCTAATTTGAACTTAACTATACATAAGAAGGCAATGATGGAGCAGAACTCTTATTTAGCAAAGGTACAATCGACAATCAAGAATAAGGAAGACCAGACAGTAGAGTTAGACAACGAAAGAGATCTAATACAGATACAAGCGGACATTCTGGCTCAAAGACTGAATGAGATACGGAAAGTTAGAATGAAATATCAAGTGCCGAATGTCATGGATTATGTTAAAGTGAAATGGGTGGTTACTGACTTGAAGCATGCGATAAAAATGTTGGATAATAGAAAGCATATACAACAGATAGCTTTGACATCTATTAATAGGAAATTGCAGACAATGAGTACAATTGCTGCAAAGAGTGATATAGCTGCTAAAAGCGAGACGAGTTATAAAAAAGAATAGTACAAAGGTAATACTTGATTAGGGAGAAATCTTTGGAAATGAAACAGGTGTAAAAAATAGTATATTTTTAGTGTCTTAACTAAGTTCCGATCGAGTCTTGATAATGATTAATTATTTGACAAATTACTTTTAAAAATATAATAATGCTCATTATAATGAGATTGAAACAGATAAAAGTATAAAGTTATATATTAAGATTGGATCGGATCTAGATTTAGCCACGTAAAATCAAAGAATTTACACTTTGAGAAACATAAAATCCGTAACTTAGTTTTCTCTCGAAAAAGTATGAAATGTTTAAAAAAGGTAGGTGGTAAAATAATGTTGCTAGATATTTTATTTATTCTATTTATTAGAAAGATAATTATTTAATCAAGTTCTTAGTTAATATATTGCCATTATGAGATAATTTATTTTTTATGATTGTTTAACTAAATAAATCATAATGGAATTATCATATAACGTGAGTATTGTTGAATTATATTTTAATAATATATTTTTTTTTTGTTGTTGTTATTAATAATTCCCGATTAAATATTGGTTTGAATATTGTATCTGATTTTTATTGATCACCCTTTTCCTGCAATAGTTGTTGTAGTCCTCATCAAAATTTTTGTTGTTAGTGTTCCGGCTAAACGAAGTCAAAGTCAAAGCCAAATTTTCTATTTCATTTAGGCCTTTACAAGCACTTATGAACGTCAAAAATTATACGAGTCGCTGAAGTGGGGAAGAGGAATGGATTACTTATGTGAAGAATATAGTTCATCTAAGGGCCGAGTCACACCGAAACAGCAGCGGCCTTGCGCGACCTTCAGACCCCGCGATCCTGGTATCTCCTTGACTAGTTTAGTTTCTACGTTCGCCCGAGCAGCCTCGCGTCGTCACTGACAGCCGCGGGCGGAAACGACAAATCGCGGAGGACTACAAGCCAGTTAGTCACCTTCTTCTTATTTCGTGTCGATGACATGTCTTATAGTGAGACTACACTTTGTCAGCCCAGTATGCCGCCACAGCTACGTCATCCCATACTACGTCAATTTAGGGATGATCAACAAGCGGAGCGTGTCAAGCAAAATGGAGCCGAGTTGCGGAGATATGTACGGAAAATAAAAGACAAGTGGTGGCGTCAAAAGGCCGAACGTATGCAGTGGCTCTCTGACACGAAACAGCTAGGTGCGTTTTATGATGAGGTTCGCAAACTGGTCGGTAAAACCAGTCGTACAAGAGTGCCCTTGAGATCTCATGACGGCACACAGCTACTGACCAACAAGCAGGACGTACTGAAGAGATGGGCAGAGCATTTCAAAGACTTGCTCAATGTCGATAGAGCTGTGGACATGTCGTTCATCTGCTCGATGGCATCACTGCCCACTGTCAAGCAGCTAGACGATCCACTGACCCTGCGTGAGGTCATCGTTGCCGTTCAACAACAACAGAACAAAAAAGCGGTCGGCATTGATAATGTTCCTGGAGAGTTGCTGAAATATGGGGGTGCGGAGTTGCACGAGACCATTTGGAAACTCTTGAGAAGATGTGGAACGAGGAGCGAGTACCTGATGAGTTTCGAGTCTCTCGGGTGTGCTCCTTGTACAAGAACAAAGGCGACAAATCTGACTGCAACTCCTATAGAGGTATCTCTCTCCTTACCTCTCCAGGCAAAACCTTTGCACGAATTTTACTGAACCGCTTGATGCCCTTGTCTGAAGACATACTGCCTGAAACCCAATTTGGCTTCCGGCCGAATCGAGGTACGTGTGAAGCCATCTTCTCTATCCGTCAACTTCTAGAGAAGAGTCGTGAGCAGAGTCAACCATTGTTTCTTTGCTTTGTTGACTTGGAGAAAGCTTTCGACTCGGTGCCGCGCAAAGCCTTATGGGTGGTACTAGCGAAACTTGGATGCACGGACAAGTTTATAAGAATGATACGACTTCTGCATGATGACATGCGCTGTTGTGTCAGTGTGCAGGGTGAAGACTCGGAGTTCTTTAAAGTGAGCTGCGGTGTGAAACAGGGCTGCGTGCTCGCTCCAACTCTCTTTGCCCTGTACTTTGCAGTTGTCGTTCGGGAAGCCTTGCAGACTCTGTCCGAAGGTATCCGTATTTGTTTTCGTACCGATGGCGGTGGTGTCTTCAACCTAAATAGACTCAAGGCTCGCACAAGAGTGTCTCACGCGACTATCACTGAGATGATGTATGCAGATGACTTATGTTTTGTGGCGGATTCCCCAGATGGGCTGCGGAGGCTTATGTCGACACTACTGCAGGCATGCAGCAGATTTGGCCTGAAGATAAATGTCAGGAAAACCGAAGTCATGGCACTTGATACTGTGAACAGTGCCCCAGTTGACATTAGACTCGGAGATGTCTCGCTTAAGCAAGTAAACCAATTCAAATATCTTGGCAGCACCATAACATCCAGGTGTCTCCTTGATAACGAAGTCAACAGCCGAATAGGAGCAGTTGCTGCAGCTTTTGGTAGACTTCGTGCCAAGGTGTTCCGCTCACATGACATAAAGCTCTCTACAAAAGTAGCTGTGTACATGGCAATAGTTCTGCCAAATCTCCTATATGCCTCTGAGACTTGGTGTCTATACCGCGAGCATATTTGGACATTAGATAGATTCCATCTAAAATGCCTACGTGACATTATGTGTGTCCAGTGGTCGGACCGTGTTCGTAACACGGAAGTACTTAGACGCGCTAATGTCAGCGATATTGAGGCCTATCTAATGCGTCGACAGCTGCGCTGGGCTGGTCATGTCTCCCGGATGTCAGATGCCAGAGTAGCAAAGCGCGTCTTCTACTCAGAACTGGAGACTGGCAAGCGTAAGCAGGGTGGTCAACGTCTGCGGTACAAAGATGTGCTGAAACGCCACATGAAGAGATGTGACTTAGATCCATCACACTGGGAGGCTATGGCGGCAGATAGGACCAAATGGAGGCGGACTATTAAGGACAAGGTGTGCGAGTTTGAGAGCCGGCGGAGAGAACAGCTCGACGCTAGGCGAGATGAGCTGAAGGCTCGACCACCCGCGGCCATCCAATACACCTATATCGGAGGAGTGCTGACTTGCAGTGAATGTGGACGGACATTCACTGCAAAAATTGGCTTTGTCAGTCACTGGAGAGCACACCAGCGAAGCTCTCAAAATTAAGCGCAGATCCAAGTCGCTGTGGCCGAAATCGGCCAGGATTAATATATGCCGCCACAGCGAGAGTACGGCCAGATGCGCTCATTATTATAGGTCCTCCCGCGAGCAAGTTTCAGGGTACAGTGGACATGCGATGAGGTGGGACATGGTCTGCACAGCAGCCCCGCACTAGCACCCAAGGTCCACCCCGCCCGTTTAGACGACAGACCCGTGTCGACCGCGCGCGTTGTTCCACGCGCTCCTCAAAGAGATGTTAGCAACCCAAGCGGGGCCCAGCAGGGCCAAGGCCTGCCGGGGCTGCGGGTTGTTCGAAAGAGATACCGCGGTCCCTGTACATAAAAGGCCCACGACGGAACACGACGGTTTTTAGTCAGTAAGAGTCTGACACTCCCTCGCCGCTGCTACCCCACAGCGGGGTAATTTGATGATTTTTGACGTCGTTAAAAAAAAAAGCCCCGCACTTGCTCCCAAGGTCCACCCCGCCTATGAAAGTCACCTGGACCGATTGTCTTTGGTCCGGCCGACCTGCGTTCGGAGTCTGTTTAAGGACAGTCACCTGAGCAGCTGATAGGCCAGCATGCAGCTGAAGATGCAGACGAGCACGGCGCTGACGGAGAGCGCGAACACGCCGCGCAGGCACCAGTACAGCGCGCCGTGCACCACGCCGCACTCCGACACGCCCTCGAACACGCAGCGGACTCCTGGGAAACAAGGGAACAATATAAGTTCATCATCATCTGCAAAAAAGGCTGGGAAGGATACTGGGAAAAGGCTCGGAAGATGACATCATCATCATCTGCCTTGACTTTTCCGTACTATGTTTAATTAAGACCGTGCCACCAAACGGGGCGTCCAGGTTCGTTGACCAATCGAAGATCGTCATTTAAAAGCAGGTCATCATTAGCCTAGCCTATGATTTTAGATTCGGCTTCCAGTCTCACCGAAAGCAGATGAGTACCAGTATGCCTCCTTATCCCAGTTACCTGGGCAACCCGGTGCCCCTTGGAAAGACTTGCTCTGTTATAAGCGAATTATTTGTAGAGAAAATAATGCTCGTGCTCAGCAGCCGCGCTTGCAGCCAGTTGACCAACGAGGCAGTAGAGTAGTTGTAGTGAAAATAGTGTCCCAATGTCCCATTAGTATCGGGGACATCGTTCAAGCTACCAATCAGGGCTCCATAAAAGTAGTGGTATAAGCATTTCCCTATGCAAAAACTAAGCATACTTCTAACTTCTATTTACTTACCTTCATCATCAGCAGCACTGTGCTGAGTATCAGGCGGCATGGAGAAGCACGTACAGGTTCGTGTTAGCTTCGTGTACTCACAGAACTTCAGCGTTTGCAGTCTGGAACAAAAGTATTATTGGTATAGATCTCGTCAAACATTTTGTCGTTACGGAATATTGTGTAATGATATTCTATTGGTTGTTTCAAAACTTATCCTCTCCGCTTCGTTGAAGGTTGAATAACGGTCACTGATAGTCTGCCCAGTTTGCTACACATACATAACTAATTTAGATCTTACGGCGTCTTGTGTATATCAGAACGACTGTCACTCTACAATCCCTCGAAATACATATAGAAAGTTGTTTTCGAAATTAATCCTCTTTTAAGGGCCATTCTGATACCAGGCTATGATCCTGACACTGTCACTTTATAAATTGGCCAAATAAAAAATAAATCTTACAAACAAATATTTATTTCTTTGAGTTTGAATTCAGAATTTAGTTGATAAACTGGGCAAATAAAAAACAGGAATGTTTATTTTACCATTAAAAAAAAAACTCTTATTATATCGGGTGTGTCGTTCATAATCACATTAAATGAAATGCGTTAATATACTGGTTAATATATGTCGATTAACACCAAGAAAAAAGAAAAATACGTGAAAATAAAAAAAGCGCATTATTCAAACAAAGTAAATAGAATAAAAATGTGCAAAAATTAGAACACCATAGAGAAGACAGTCATTACAAACAGCTGAAATTCTCCCTTGAAAATTGACAGCTGTCAACTGATCAAAACATTCGATACTTCTAACTTTATCTCTGCTTTACACATGATGTTGTAAATTATGAAAACGAAAAATGAGTCCTGTGGCTAAACCACTGAATGGATTATGTTATTTTTTTTACAATTCGCTATAGAATATCATGAAGTACATGTGATAGAATTTAATGTGATTATGAACGACACACCCGATATAAATGTACCTAAACTTACTTGTTCATATGTATGACGGTGGTGGTGATGGTGACGAGCACACACGTGAGAGCGCACACCAGGCAGCACGCGCCCACCACTTTTATCTGTTCGGAGGAGACATTCATTGTAATATATCCTACACTGGAAATAATTACAGTTTTATAGAATATCTAGTATTGTTACTATACTTTACTGTACATGGCAATCTTCAAACAGAGGTATTCGATGACTTATTTAGGCATAAGTTCACCGACAACATAAACGTGTCTTTATGTAAAGAAATCTAATATCTAAAGAAACTGTAAAAATTTAAAAACGTTACTTATGGTCAAAGAAGACGGATCACAATCCATACAAAATTGCCCCACGTCCTATAACAAAGTGACGTATCTCAAAAAAAAGATAAAAGTGTTTAAAAAAATATGGCATACTCTCTAATTCATTTTTTTTACACCTTCATACGAAAAAAATGTTTTAAAAATTGTTCAGGCGCTGTTATGAAAACATCGTTCATAGAACTATGAATGGACTATTTTATTAAATTATTTTTTTGTTTGATAGGGTATACCTCACAGGTGATCCCATAATCATCAGGTCAGGATCTGATGATGGAAACCCTGAGAAATTCAGGGCAACTTTTGAAAGTTGTAGGCATGCGCAGGATAAAAACTTGACTATAAGATGTATGTCTTATAACACTATGCAACAGTGAAGATTCGGAGCTAACCTGATGATGGAGACCAAAGAAGGTCGAGGGAACTCGACAACTGAATATGTAAACTACCTCGTGTTTGGGCTTGTATTATTTGTATTGAATAGACCTTTGCAACAGTGAAGGTTTGGAGCTGATCCGATGATGAAGACCAGAGAAGGTCGGGGGGACTCGACAACAAAATATGTAAACTACCTCAGAAGTCGGTGTCTAATGGATGTACCTAAGTTTATATCCCCACCCACTTCTAGGCCGATGCTCCTAAGAATAGTTTTTTTTGGGAGTCTGTTTTATTTTATTGTAAAAAGTTTTTTTTTTTTTTTTGGCTTTTCAGTGACAAGCACAGTTGTCACTATCCGCATAAGTGGAAAGTTCTCATCAATACGAATAATATAAGCCCAAACACGAGGTAGTTCACATATTCAGTTGTCGAGTTCCCTCGCCCTTCTCTGGTCTCCATCATCGGATCAGCTCCAAACCTTCACTGTTGTAAAGTTCTATTCAATACAAATAATACAAGCCCAAACACGAGGTAGTTTACATATTCAGTTGTCGAGTTCCTTCGACCTTCTTTTGTTTCCATCATCAGGTCAGCTCCAAATCTTCACTGTTGCATATTGTTATAAGACATACACCTTATAGTCAAGTTTTTATTCTGTGCATGCCTACAACTTTCAAAAGTTGCCCTGAATTTCTCAGGGTTTCCATCATCAGATCCTGACCTGATGATTATGGGACCACCTGTGAGGTATACTCTATCAAACAAAAAAACAATTTAATAAAATGGTCCATTAATAGTTCTATGAACGACGTTTTCATAACAGCGCCTGAACAATTTTTAAAGCATTTTTTTCGTATGAAGGTGTAAAAAAAATGAATTAGAGAGTATGCCATATTTTTTTAAACATTTTTATCTTTTTTTTGAGATATGTCACAATGTTATAGGACGTGGGGCAATTTTGATCCATCTTCTTTTATTTAAAAAAACTGATGTTATGTCCAGCATTCACGCCAAAACTTACTGAGCCAATTAAAATTTTTGATAGATAGTCTAGAGGTTGAAAATGTTTTTTTTTTTACCCGATTAGATGAAGTAGTTTCCACGGAACAAAAGCTTAAAATCTCTATATTTAAATATCTTTATTCAACAAATAATACCAAGCAAGACATAAAATCATGCAAAATCAACATCGTAGCAACTCAAACATAGAATGAATGAATGAAAATAAAGCGATTGATTCAATAATGTGCATCGCTCACGCGAACTTTACATAAGCTTATAAGTTATAGTTATGACTCAATACAGTTAATTTTACTATTCATGAGATATTTATGGTATAGAGGGGGGAACCGAAAAAAAAACATGCTGTTAGGGAAAGTTTTTGACTAACCACAAAAGGAACAAAAGGAAGTATCATCGAAATAAATATTGTAAAGCTGAAGAGTTTGCTTCTTTGTTTGAAAGCGCTATAGGAACCACTGGACCGATTAAAATTATTTTTCAGTATTAGATCATCGAGACAAGCCATAGGCTTTAGCCAGTTTTTGCTGCTAATATGACGAAGAGGAAACATTTTTCGTTTATTTCTTCGTACCCTAAAGGCTCCGAACCTGCTGAACCAATTTGAAAAACTTTCACTTTTGGGAAGCAACACTATCCCCGGGTGACAAAGACTAGTTGCATGACAAATAAAGACAGGAAGCATCCTTACTGATAGAAAGCCATAACATCACCCCATGCAGTTCAAACCAAACCATGCTCTTAGCAAGCGTGCGATATAATGATGGAGATGGAACATACTTTTCTTACCATATAGCTGTAACGGTTGCGGCGCCGCGCCAGGCTCATGATGCAGACGCCTGTTAGCACCAACTGAAACAATAGAATATGAATACTAAATAATTAAAGTTTAGAACTTTACACTCTCTTTTCGGTGATAAATTAGACCCCAAGATACGAGTAAGTTAGGGTCTAAGTGTTGGATGATGGGTCGTTATGGGCACTTAAAAGCTAGATTTGATAACCAGTCTAATCGAAGGATTTCGAGTCGGAAGGGAAACTGGGTTGAGAGAAGCTTAGATAGGCAGTTGCTCTATGCAAAAAACTGATACTGCTGCATTTGATTAGACTGGAAACCGACCTCAACATCAATCGAAAGAGGGTAAGGCTACTCAGCTAACTAACGGGGCTGCGAAATTTTTCGATAGAGTTACCGCGGACCTGGTACATCCAGGGCTCCAGAAGGAACAGACGTAAGTTTTATTCTGTAAGAGTCTGACACACCCTCACGCTGCTCCCACAGTGGGCAGAGTCATCGTACGAATTTCCCGATCCACAAAAGGGGGTACGTTGTCACCTAGGTAAGGGTACCAAAAATAGTCAGGTATTAAAAAGCTCCATATAACACTGTTACTAAACTGCGTCCAGTAAGTCAAAGTCATTTATTTAACTTGTAAAACAGGTATTATATGTACATATATACATAGTTGGGAAAAGATTAGGTAGGCTATGTAGCTATTTCGCTGTAGTACTATATAACTAAAAACTATGAAACAAGAAACCGTATGAAGAAAACTAACCATAGCCGCCGGCACAGCAGCAGGCACCGTCTCCAAATGCTGTGGGGACGCAGTGTAAGCTCGCAGCAGAATATGCTGGGCCGCCAACAAGCCGCCCAGGGCTGCAGCCAGGGCCCCGCAGCCGACGCACCACCACGCGTACTTGCGGCGGCGGCAGGTCCCATCGTTGCCGTTGCAGCCCACTGATGCTGGAAGATAAGGGGGATTTTTAAAGTTAAGGGTATCTTGTATAGGTTTAGGGATACTAACGAAATTATGTGACGCTCGGGATGCACTTTTATTAACCTGGATAAAAGCTAAGAAAGCTCAAAGGGAATTTTCATATTGATATTTTTTTATTGACCAAGATAGAAATTGAGAAGTTTTTTGCGTACCTACAAGAGTTTTTTTTAATGCCAGAATCAATTTATTCGTTTGTCACGACTGAGCATATAAGAGATAACATTTTAGATTATGTGCACGATATGAAGACAGGAGACAGGTTCGGATGCGGGACGCGAACTGAGTCGCAAGTGGACGGGATTATCTAGTAAGTAAATAAAAAGTTACGAGTAAATATTCAAAGCAATTTTCATATACTATAGATGTTCCCAAGTTTTTTTTTTAGAAACGCCCAGTTTCTCATATCAACAAACTCAGACGTCATGGTATCTTAAAGATTGATTTGATCGAGTAATTAAATCAACAAAATCGATCATCTCACATCGTAAACCATAGTTAGTTTAAAACTTTAACAACGTTAGTTAAATCTTCTTATGGCCACAAATAGTTCTACGATTTGGTTTTTAGGGTTCCGTACCCAAAGGGTAAAACGGGACCCTATTGTTTTCGCTCCTCTGTCCGTCCGTCCGTCCGTCCGTCTGTCACCAGGCTGTATCTCATGAACCGTGATAGTAAGAGAGTTAAAATTTTCACAGATGATGTATTTCTGTTGCCGCTTTAACAACAAATACTGAAAACTAGAATAAAATAGATACTTCGGGGGGCTCCCATACAACAAACGTCATTTTTTTGCTCATTTTTGCTCGATATCCATAAATATATATAGAATATTAGTTTGGATGGTACGGAACCCTGCGTGCGCGAGTCCGACTCGCACTTGGCCGGTTTTTAGCATTCCGTATGTTTGATTGTAAAACGGGACCCTATTACTAAGACTTCGCTGTCCATCTGTCACCAGGCTGTATCATCATCATGTTTGCTGCCAATGTTATAAGAAATACTGAAAACTAGAACTTATTTAAAGGACATCCACATAACATGTCTTTATCTTTTGCTCATTTCAAAGATTTTGGTATGGAACCCTTCGTTTGTGAGTCCAACTCGCACTTGGCCGGTTTTTTGTAATAGTTAACTTGCCATGACACAGTAGTTTGAAAATTTCACTATCGAACTATCGGTCACGACATGATGTTCTAAGCACGATCTTCAAGACTTTTTTTTAATACTCAGGTAACTATACAAAGTGGCGTCTCGCGTGATCCGAAGCGAAACTTCTTTTAATGTAAACTAAAAAGTAGCTTTTTCGTAAAAAACTGACCTTTGAATTTCAACTTTTTGAACACGATTTTCAAAACGACAGTTTAGGGACAATATTTACCTATTGAGGAACTTTTTAATAAGAGTTTTCGAAATCAATTTTTTTAATTATAACTATGCAATCATGATCATTATTAATTAGGTATGTACTTAATAAGTTTCTTTCTAATTAATTAGATTTTTTCGCAGGTCAAAAAACCGGCCAAGTGCGAGTCGGACTCGCGCATGTAGGGTTCCGTACCAGAGCAAAAATTAGCAAAAAAAGTCACGTTCGTTGTATGGGAACCACCCAAAATATTTATTTTATTCTAGTTTTCAGTATTTGTTGTTATAGCGGGAACAGAAATACATCATCTGTGAAAATTTCAACTTTCTAACTATCACGGTTCATGAGATACAGTCTGGTGACAGACGGACGAACGGACGGACGGACAGAGGAGCGAAATCAATAGGTATGGTCCCGTTTTATCCTTTGGGAACGGAACCCTAAAAACATAAATTCGTCACACGCTTCAAAGGTGTTGATTTGTGTTGATTCTATATACCTACCTACGTTAAACAACAGAAAAACATTTAGGCTACTTTTTCTCCCGATACATAATAAGTCCCTCAGAAAGTGGGTAAACGTCGGTTTAGTGAGCAGAGGCTCGAGTGAGAGATAAAAACAAAAATTACCAAAATACGGTGGCGGGGGTACATAATGTTGTGGAACCTCAGCTGCTATCGCGGACCTCGGCGTCGACACCTGGTATTGTACCACTTGCATAACACCACACGCTTGCATCACAAACCAACTAAACATTCACACATTTTTACTACAAAAAACACACGTTTAACTAACAATAATTCACAAAAAAACAAAACTTTTCACTAAAAATTCAAATCGTTCTAACTCCCGCCATGACACTTATTTTTTTATAGAATCCCACCGTGAACTTTCAAATCTCGCGCCTTTTCTATAAAATCGATATTTACACCCCACGCCAACCGTGCGTAAAGAACAATGACCTCTTTGCGTATAAAAACAATCGTATTTACAAGCACTGGCTGGTTTTATTTCGACACTTTTTCACTAATAATTGTAAATGTTTCAATTCCTTCAATTTTAATTCCGTTTTTCCGTCCTTTATTTTTTTCCCTCGTTTCTGATGTTTTTGTCACTTTAATAACACAAACGATGTTTATTTTATATGTTTTTACAGGGTTTTGATCCAAAAATGTACGTTTAGTTATATTATTTCAGTTTATATTCACAATAAACACTTTCTCGTTGCATTATTGAGTTTACGTGGTAAGGTTATGTGATTTGACAATGGCCGTTTCGCGCAGAAGCAATGGGTTCTTTATGTGGCTCAGGTAGAAAGGTCTTAAATTGAATGTATGGGAATGTGACTTATGGATTTTGTGTACACTGTACACCTACCTACAGAATTACATTGATAGGTATATTTTTCAAAAGTAGAACAGGTAGTTTTGTGCAAAAAGGTTGCATGTAAGCATGTAAGCTTTTTTCTGGTTTTACATGAATGAATGACAGTTTGACTTGATTTTGGTGGGAAACGATTTCACCTACACATTTTATGGTTTCTTACTTTTATTCAACAATAAGGTTTACACCATTATTTATTACACAGCAAAAACTTCAGATTGATGTCCGGAAAACATTTATTTCGAGATAACAATTGATATCTGGCCGTAAGTTTCGCAACGCTTTTCAAATAGCGAGGGTTTTTTTTACATTTGTTGACATTTCTTGTTTCTTTAGCAGGTAGGATATGGTTCAATGGCTATATGTTTCTCTCTATTGCTACAGGTACCTACTTAAATTATGAATAGCATTGAGAAGAAATCTGGTATCTTTTTCTCAGACATATAAATGGAATCTTAAATAACAAATTGTATGTCGATTTCTAAAAGTTCATAGATACAAATTTTTTGTTGAAATTGTCAAAATTGCTCAGGACGCTGTGGAGACACAGCGTCCTGAGCAATTTTGTTAGAAAACTTTTTGAATACACTTTAGGGCGAGATGGAGATTAATGAATTCGCAAGAAAAAAAGCATAAGTACTATAGTTCGGCCATTCAGAGAATGCGTTCCTGACACGTCGCGATTGAACTGACGACGTAACTTTGCAATGGCGTTGCAGTTACGATAAAAATATTTTTGCTGGTTGTTTACCGTTTTAACAATTGAGGAGCATTAAAACAACATTATTATATCAATAATCAATGAATGTTATTACGTCGTCAGTTCAATCGCGACGTGTCAGGAACGCATTCTCTGAATGGCCGAACTATAGTCGCTGCAAGTGTCGGCAGTTGCAGCCGACAAACTAACTTTTCAAATCGCACCTTATTTCTAACTTAAAAGTCGTCCTGTCGCCGCAATTTACGTAAATATGACAGGCACAGAGACAGCAATAAGTCTGGACTGCCTCGTGTGACAGACAAACATCTCGAAGTATCATGAAAAGCCCATTTTCACGAAAAACAAAAACATCCGTTTTCCCCAAAACAGCTGATTAAGTAGGTACTACAAAAATTTAAAGCAAACATTCGTCGCAAACATTTGTTTTAAGAAAACTGACATTTACATTGTCAGTGGACTTGGTCCTTGCAACCAGGTCCTTCAAACCTTTTGAAGCTTGCTCTCACTCACACTTGAGCCTTGCAACCAGATCCATCCGTCTATCAGACCCTCTGAAGGTCTCAGACACTCACCATTATTCCTTCTATTAGTAGCAGCGAGCACGCTGGTCGGCGGGCGAGGGGGGAGCGCGGGTGGAGTGTCGGTCTTCGCGGGGGGAGGGGGGCCGGGGTCGTCTGCGCATGCGTACTGCGCTGATGCTGGTTTGCACGTGCATGCTACTTGGTACTGGAATTGAGAAGAGATCGTGTGAGTATGGTGTTTGAGATCCTGCTTATTGGCCTATATAAGCAACTAGCTTCCGCCCGCGGCTTCGCCCGCGTCGAGTTCGGTTATATCGCGTTTCCAAGAGAACTCTTCAAAAGTCCGGGTTAAAAATTATCCTATGTTCTTTCTCAAGGTCAACTCTATCTCTGTACCAAATTTCATTAAAATCAGTTCAGTGGTTTAGACGTGAAAGCGTAACAGACAGACAGAGTTACTTTCGCATTTATAATATTAGTATGGACTATACATATGGCTAATGTGTCTGGGGCTTGAATGGTGTGATTGCTTCCCCACAAGTACTACTCAGAATGATTGGTATTCTTACTTATAACTCATTCAACTCATAAATAAATAGAACTATGTTCTTGGGGAAACTTAAAAGGTATGTCTAGCTTCTCTTTAATAGGGACAAGAATAATTACTCATAAGTATAACTGTATAACACAATAAATGGTATACCTAGCACCCCAATCAGTATTTCAAAGGTTTGGGAAGCAAAACTCCTATAAAAACTCAATTCTTCTGTACCTTATGCAGATCAGAAGTGACAGAAGCGCTGGTGTCGCACTCGGGACACGCTTCTGGCGCCGGAGAGCTGCGCGCTGACGTCACGTCTCCCAGCGACATCGCTCGCTCCTCTGATGCTGGAAAGAGATAGCCATAGTTGAAACAATGCTCTAGGAGTTACGGGTTCAGCTTTTAAGAATCTATCAAAAAGCAGCCCGGGTTCTGGCAGATGGTGATTGATAAATCCGTGCACGAAATGTACGCAAGTGCTTGTACATTATAATGTCCTGCATAGCTGGCTTATGTCTTCACTGGGCAGGCAAGGATGCCATTTTTTAACCGACTTCCCAAAAAGGAGGAGGTTCTCAATTCATCGGGATCTTTTTATTATTATTATTTATTTATTTATTAGGTACTCGAAGACGCTGGTCTCATAATGTAATGGATGTACCTACCTAACTTTATTTCGTCTAGTATTAGTAACTATTATATAATCTGTGCTAGTATTTCTAGGCCAATGCACCTAAGAATAGTTTTTTTTTGCTTTTCAGTGTGTTGAAGTTTTTGGGAGTCGGTTTTTATTAGGTAACATTGTGTCGGTTTTTATTAACAGTTAAACATTGTGACATGAGAATTAAACATAACGCATGCAATGTTGGACTATTTAGTAAAATTTTCACCTTTATCTCTTACGATTCAGACTTTTCCCATGTTAAAACAATCAGAAACAAGGCATTAACAATTGCATCAAATTAAACAAGTACCTATTGTAATGTTAATTATGGTAATAAATCCACTTAAATAACAATACAACTAAAACCCTTACAACAAAAACAAATACCACGATCAAATGACCATAATACCCCTACTTTTACCATAAATACCTCCGCCATATCAACGAGAATGGCGCGCAAAAACTCGAAATGGCGCACTATGGCGGCAAAAACAACTGTTAATCCATCTACATCCGGTCTCTATGGTCACATCCGTCGCGAACAGCTGTTGCATTGGACCCGTTGATGACAGAGAATTGTGTTTACAGCTGTATTTTAATGAATGGTGAGTAAAAATAAAATAATGGTATTGGTATTTAGAGTTCGGTGCAAGCTCGATTGGTTTAATTTTATACTAACGTCCCATTATTATTGCTTTATTTTGAGTTTTGTCTATGGTCAATCAATTTTTTATTGCCGTACCTTCGTTCGATACAAGATATTTAGCTGTTTATTTTCAAATGCTTTAACATATACTTTATGTACTATCGACCAATGTATGACTTACTTCGACGGAAATTCGTTCCAAAAATCCTTCGAAAGACCATATATATTATTTGATTGTCTCTACGAAAATTTACATACATGCGTGTGTCATAAATGCCATTGGTTGATATTGGTTTGGTAAATAAAGGAGATCTCTCTCATACCTTTAGCAGAGGAGAGACACGGCAATCAGTCAGTTGCAGAAAGATCCATTAAATCTATTGCTGTCACTTTTTATCTTGTTGACAAAGAAAGAGTCAGCAATAGATTTAAAGAAGCTTTAACTTCAATGGAGCTGTTTGCAACTGACGGATAGTTGTGTCCGGTTGACTAAATTCTCGAAGGCAATCTGAGATGGTATTTAAACCTCAGTTTAAATGGGGTCAAGCTATCGTCGATCTAATAAACTCATTGTCCTGCCATACAGAGTAAATGTCATTGAGTATTTCTACGTAAATACGTACATACAGCTATATCGAAGGTCGCCCTTTGTACTAGCTCTCTCTTACACTTGAGAGTTGAGAGCATTCAATCCGGGTCAGTTGCGAAATGTATGTACCTATCTATAAAGCTGAAGAGTTAGTTTGTCTGTTTGGAAGCGCCAAAGACATTATATACTTTGGAATGCACTAAAACCATGAACTATTTTTACGATTTTTATCGGTTTCATTATAGCCTATTGTAGGTTGTAGGCTGCGAAATTGTTTGTCAGAGTTACCGCGGCCCTGGTACATAAAGGGTTTAAGAAGGAATATGGTGGGTTTTAGTCAGTAAGAGACTGACTCTCTCTCAAGCTGCACCCACAGCGGGAGGAGTAATTTGATAACTTCCCACCAAAATAAGGCTTCTTTGTGAAAACTGGTGGTAGTAATTATTATATGTGTATAGTAATGTATGTATGTTTGTATGCACATTGCAAATTGTTATAGCATACAGGCGCTCTTGTTTACGGTCAGTAGACAAGTTACGACTTGAACGATTAGTGCATTCAACTTTGAACCTAACTGCTACTTTGCTTAGTGCATCCAATCCTGCCCAATCGTGTAAGAATTATAGTTTGGACCAACTGCTCATTTTACCCATCCTAGAACCAATGATACATATCATGGAATAATCTTAGGAGCTACTGGACCGATTTGATAAAATTATCAGTGTTAGATAGCCCACTATTAGAGGAAGGCTATATGGCTACTTTAATCTGGATTCACGAAGTAGTGCCCTTAGGATGCGGGTGAAACCGATGGTGAAAGGAAGTTATTAATAAAGAATGCCTTTCTTTTCTGAGTAACAAAATGACGACCGTCAAAAACAACATAAAGTCTAAATAACGATTTAAAAACAGAAATGAATTAGCAAAATCT
This sequence comes from Helicoverpa zea, assembly GCF_022581195.2. Taxonomy (NCBI): domain Eukaryota; kingdom Metazoa; phylum Arthropoda; class Insecta; order Lepidoptera; family Noctuidae; genus Helicoverpa; species Helicoverpa zea. Next base: position 5,728,540 of record NC_061478.1, read on the forward strand.
CAAAACGTGCGAATCAAAGCGCCTCGAACGACCATCGACAGATCATTCAGTGATGACTGAATGAATGATTGAACGATTACGCGTGGTCACTGACCTCGGCCGGAGTGGTTTGTCAACAATTTGTGGGTCTTTTTTCTGTTGTTTTACGCGTGGGAAGTTACGATTATGCCTAGTTTATTCGGTTGTTATAAAAGTAAGATTTTTGGCTGGGTATAACCTAGATTATAATGTTTTAGATAGTAATTTTAGCGTATACTTAAAACTGGTCAAATAAAAAATCTAAATGAACTAGGTACCATTAACTGCGGATTTCAATAATCTTCGATCATTATGCAGTTTTCAAGTTTTTTTTTTTCATTTATTTGCGTTAAAACTGCACTTTTCAATAAACAGTTTTACAGTTGTCAATCTCCGGTGAAAGGTAGTGTAAGTACAGTCGTCCCAGTATATAATTGACAAGTTGACAGGTGTCATTACAAGTTGTATTCCTTTTTTGGATATTTTATGGCTTCTGTGAACGGCGTGTGTTTTTGGAATAAGGTTTGATTATAAATAGAATGCTGGTTACAAAGATTTAATGGTGATGAACGTTGTCTTGGTTAAATCAAGCAACGTGAATTTGGTCCATATATTTAACAATACCAATTAGAAGGGCAGGAATTATCATGACATAATTTTATATATTGCGAAAGTTTAAAGATACAGGTATTAGGTATTTGATACGCTTTCACAGTTAAACTCTAAATATACCCATACCCATTAAATATGTTTAGATTTTGCTTGCGTACGGCACGATAAAAATCATGGTTTCCTCTGATCTGACGATAACTTATCTACAAATGAAAATTCAATATATGTAAAAAGAGACGCTCCTTTTAAAAATACGGCACTAAAAATTGCAAAGTTACCAACAATATCCAGTGTATACTATAGTATATTTTAAACCTTTTTAACTTTGCCGTTATTCATAATGATAACAATAACTAACTGAAGAAACGCCGCAAAAGATTCAGATTAATCGCAAAAGGACCGTTTAAAAAAAAAAAATTGTTTGAGCAGGTAAACTTTGTTTTTTTTTTTTTTATAAGCTTGTTAGAGGCAACGACCTGTTTTTATTCTTCCTCAAATATAAGGTGGAAGCCTTTTTTTGCTGTAGATAATAGAGTCTTAACTATTCTTCTGCTTATCGAGTGAGCTGCAGGTTTAATCACATGGCAAGCCCTGGTGTCAGAGTTTGCCAGGCAACTTTTGACGGGGAATTGATTGATTTATAGAATATGTATCTGTGTCTTTAAGGTATTTATCTGTGGGCCAATGCAGCCTGAAAATAAAGTTATATGAATTGATTTCATTTGATTTTATCGTAACAGTGCCAACTTCCAGACTCCGGGCTGCTTCATTTAGGTTTCTGAAACCCACAAACCGATTTCGGCGCAACTCAGAAAACGACGAAATGCTTGTCGAGACCACGATCACTAGGTGAAATTTAAGCGTCTGCCAAAAGCTTTGACTTAGTAGTTAATCTCCTTCAAATATTGCCAACAATTTTAACGTCATCATTATAAATCATGAACAAGTAACTAGTCGAAAAAAGTATTTTTCCCAGGCCTTAGAAAACCGCGCCAATTTACTGGTAGGTACTCAGTATAAACTAAAGTTAGTTTAGTAGTAAATAAATTATTGAGATGTAGTTCTACATCTCAATAATTTATTTACTACCATTACGAGAACCGCAATGTGGTCTCTTCAGAATTGCTCAGGAAGTTGTTAAATTATCATTATTGTGTAACTGGGAGGTAATAGGATCACACTTTCTCGTCTTGTGGTGGAAGTTAGGTTTTGAAGACGATTTTTCAAGTTTGAGTTCAAAAACAGAAATCTTCACTATCAAAAAGTATTTTTATTCGAAGTTCGACGGCACCCAAAAACGCCCGCCCTTCACCACATCCTATGCGTTTTTGCAGGGAAGATGTGGCGTAACAAACTCCTCAGCAACACATGTCTGTCTGTACGTTAAAAGAAGCTTAATACAAAATTATATCAGTCTTAATATCATCTCATCTGCCTAGACTTTTCCCAACTATAGTGGGTTCGACTTCTAATCTAATTGGATGCAGCTGAGTATCAGTGTACCTACCACAAGGAGCGACTGCCTATCTGACCTCCTCAACTCAGATACCTAGGCAACCTGATACCCTTTCAAATGCACCTTAAAACCACCTTAAAACTATGACATCTTAATCCCACAAATAAACTCAAAATAAACAAGATGGCGTCTAAGTCATACACTATAAGCTCTACTTTCTCTGACCCCTGACATGCGAACTAAACCGCCATTGTGGCTCTGCAATTTCAGAGTTAATAACATACAGACAAACTTATAACTTATACTTTCACTGGGGAAGCTAATATTTAAGTTATTAACTTTAAAACAATGTGAGAACCTATTTGTAACATGAAAGGGCATTTTGGCAAACTTAAATAGAAAAAATCATACCATGTTTGTTGCGAAAGTTATTCCGACTGTCGTGTTAGAAAAAAATAAACAATTTTAACTAAAAATATAACAGAGAGTACTTCGATCTATTTATCGTCCAAACGCACGAAACATTTTTCATAACATTAGCATTGTATTTTTTTTTAATTGAAGAGATTCGTTTGAAGGGCAGTCCCCTAAATTTTACCCTTAGGTACCCTTAACTTTTAACCTCAGCTCCCATTTTTTGGTTATCTTAAAAAGGCAACATGTAATCAAAGCTAAACAGAAATCCCGTTTGGTCTATTACAACCAGCACATTCATACTACTCCATGCCTACACATGTCCACAGCAAATTGTCTATAGTTTATCACCAAGGAGTCCGTAATAAAGACCATAGAGTAGGAGGGAGTTGTGTGAGGCCAGTAGCCTGCACCGCGGGTCAATTAACGCGGGCGAGACAATTGGCAAAATTATGTCACTCTTATTAACAACTGTCACTTTCCAGTGGCAATTATTTGGAGCAACGTTTTTTGAATAATTTAGTTACTTACCTACTTTTACCAGATTTTTAGTCTGCTTTGAATCGGACAGCTGATTTGATTTACGAAAAATTGATGATCCTATTAGGTAGGTAATAATTACAATAATGGTTTTGAAAAATAACGAATTTTTGAATTTATATCTTCCTCCTAGCAAAGCACAAAGGGCGGGTGTTTTGAGGACTGGCTTATGTACTTAACTTCAAAAAGTGCTGATTGATGTTCATGCTACTTTTAACGTCATTAAGTACCTATTATTTTAGTATTATCCATAAAAAGTAAGGCAAGTAAACAAACCACACACATGCACTTAGTTTTGTATAAACAATGGACAATTTAGTTCTTCCAAAATGGTAGAGTTGCTCAAATATTTTGTAACTCTATTGTTTGACGTTGCAAAAGGGTAAAAATCGCCATGTTTGTTCAAATGAAGTAGGTTATAAAGTACCATACATCGTGCCAAGTTAAATAAGAACACTATCTTCAATAAAACTCCCAGTTTATAGTCATCATCTTCCGATCCTTTTCCCAACTATGTTGGGGTCGGCTTCCAGTCTAACCGGATGTAGCTAAGTACCAGCGCTTTGCAAGGAGCGACTGCCATATCTGACCTCCTCAACCCAGTTACCCGGGCAACCCAATACTCCTTGGTTAGGTCCTGGTGTCAGACTTCCTGTCTTCTGACTACCCGTAACGACTGCAAAGGATGTTCGATGACAGTTCATGCCGGGTCCTACAGTTTAACGTGCCATCCGAAACACAGTCAATAACTTGAACTTGAAAACCACAAAAATCACGGAGTACCTATTCTTATATATGAATTATCTTAAGTCACCATTTTGACCAATCGATATGTATTTCCTACCAAAAAATCCCACGGGAGTTACTCCACGCACAAAGATATCATACGTATAGCCTACCTGGATATTTTTTTAAAGGTGCAATAATTCCTGCAAATAACGGATGTAAACCAACTTTTCAGCTTTGTTGTTTGTTTTAATAATTTCTTCAATTTACACGACCTCGATGTGTACTAAATTCAATTTGATATCAGAACGACGTCATGAGCGGCCTCTAAGATCAAATATCGCTTAACAATCGAGCTTTGTACAGCACACAAGGGTACCTTGTTCATTTACTGCTAAATTGCAAACGTTTTAAACGTTATCTTAAGTTAAAGCTTATGTGACTAAATGGTATGAAAGGAAATAATATAACATAACAGATTTTTATTTATTTATATCAACATCATCATCAGCCGTATTATTGTCCCAGATACAACCCCGATCAAATTATCGGGCAACTAACTATGGATTTCTGTAACCTATCCGATGATCTGCGACTAGAAATTGTATTTTTAAATAAGCTCCATATAAATATGTCGTTTTTTTTAACAACGTCCAAAACCATCAAATGAACCCTCCTGCTGTGGGTTAGCAGTGGTTGGGGAGTGTCAGACTCTTGCTGACTGAAAACCGTCGTGTTCCGTCGTAGGCCTTTTATGTACCAGGGCCGCGGTAACTCTTTCATACAATCCCGCAGCCCCGGCAGACCTTGGCCCTGCTGGGGTTGCTGACATCTCTTTTCTAAACATATAACTTAGCCAATGATCTGCGATTGGAGATTGAATTTGGACATAAGATTAGATCCATTTAAATTATGTCTCAATCTGTAATGGAAAAACAACGGATATATAGACAGACTAGCTTCCGCCCGCGGCTTCGCCCGCGTCAAGTTCGGTTATATCGCGTTTCCAAGAGAACTCTTCAAAAGTCCGGGATAAAAACTATACTATGTCCTTTCTCAAGTTCCAACCTATGTCTGTACCAAATTTCACACAAATCGATTCAGTAGTTTAGGCGTGAAGAAAAGACAGACAGAGTTACTTTCACATTTATAATATTAGTTAGGATTATAGACGTAAGTTCGCAGGAAGTTTAAGTTTACAGTGTGCGTAAGGTCGTATTTTTACGTCGGCAAGTATCAAATAGATATGTATAAAATTGATATAGTAGAGCTATAGCGCCTAGATTCTATTGTTACAAACAATATCAAGTTTCTTTGCAGTTTTCAACAAAACAGAATTAATTTGTGGGAAAATGTCTGGTAAATTCTTGTCTGTAGGCATATCGATTTCATGAGAACCGTTAGGGATTTTTATCGTTCAAGGATAAACCCTTTTAAAGTATCAAAATTTTGGGATTTTTAATAAATAACGTACTGACTTTATTTGTACCATTCATGTTCACGTTACCTTTTCCCCTATATCACGATATTTTCTATCACCTTTGACTTCCTATCAATTATCCTATCATTAAATGTAGAGAGCACTACAATGATAAAGCTGAAGAGTTGAAGGTGCTTAACACACGAACAATCCTTTTTTAATTTGGACAATCCTTTCAGCGTTAGATAGCCCATTTTTCGAGTAAGACTGTTTATCTGCGCCAGAAACTAAACAGTTTGAGATGAGAAGTCAATAGATACGCATATACATACAAGGCTACTTTTGGGTGGGTAAAGAACTTAGTTCCGACTATCAGGTTTAGTAATGTCAGTTAGAGGAGTCTTTAAAATAACAAAATCAACTCAATAAACAATCAAAAACAATCTCAATATTCTATTACTCAAAAACAAAAAAAAACAATGGCGTCCCCTGTCATCGCCATTTCAATTGACATAACATCGTTTACGGTCGCGTTCTCACAATCATCAAAGTGTTGGGTTACGAACGCCGCCATAGGCCGTTGGCTTCTGTTGCTTACAATAATGGAATGCGTGGGGAGTGTTCTAGGCGGGTTGGCGCGGGAATTGCAATGTCATATGATTTTGATGTCGTGTTGTAGGTTATATTGCCTATTATACAGCCTACTAGCTGTTGTTTGATTCCCGTCCCGTGGGAACTACTGCCTGTATCCGGATAAAATATAGTATATGTTACTCGGGAAGAGTGTGGATTTCCAACAGTGAAAGAATTTTTCAAATCTCTTCAGTAGTTTCGGAGCCTTTCGGATACAAACAAAGAACCAAAAATATCTAAGAAAAAAGTCATGAAATTCTTGAGAATTATTATTTTCTTGAAAAGGACACTCCATTAAGTATCTTACTAAAGGTATGTATAAGCAATAAGCGCCTCTTATTCCAGTCAACGTTTACTTACTTAGTAAGTACTTTCTTGCATCTTTAAGAAACCTTACGATATAAATTAGGTAAACTCTTTCTCTTTCATCTCATTACCACTTCCACATAAAATACCAATGTCATATTCCCATGGGCTCCAAAATGTTCTGAGAAAATATCTGTCCACTACTTACATTAATATCAAAGGTACTTTAGGTAATATCGTGACTTTTGGAGCGCATGGGAAAATATGGCGTGAATGAGCTCCCACATTATTTAGACATAACTATATTATTAAGTTTATATAGTTTTCGTGTGCGTTGTGTTTTATTTAGCATAATTGATTTTAAGGCTTTTTGAGTACGTATATCTGCAATTCTATTATTCTGTAAGGCTGACAACCAGTCTTACTAAATGGTATTGGGTTGCTCGGATTGAGGAGGTCAGAAAGTTGGGACATGAGGATGATCTGCAATTCTACATAGGTTGTGAATGAAGCTTAAGATTGTCGATTTGGGCAAAAGAAAATGAATGAACAACAATTGAAGGGCACACTTACAACAATTATTCAGACTTTAAAATAACAAAAAGGAAGACAGGAAGTCCTTAGACATTAACAATACAAAATTATGAAAAATATTCTGACAAAACAACATAATAAGTATATCAAAAAAGATATAAGTATCACAGTTTTGGACGCAAAAATGCAGAAGCACATTCAATTCTTTTACATCAAAATCAACTATGACAATCATAGAACCATGACGATTTCCACAAAACTGCAAATTGTATAATTAACAATATCTCGACAAGAGCCCATTCTAAAATCCATGGGTCTAGAAAAAAAAATCGCCCACAACATAAGTAGGTATATCTCTCAAAAAAAAGTTAATAGGAATTCGACCAACATCCCATGGAATTATGAGACCTTTTTGGAAAAAAAATGTTACCTGATGAAACAAGGGATGGTTTGGTCCATTCAAAGTAGGGATGATACATTTAAATGAAATGAAATTGGGAATATAATGGAATTTCAAGAGTAGGTAGTAAAGGTAAGTCAGTTAGTTCCGTTCCACAACCAATGTGAACGAAAACGAAGGGAAAGAAGAATACAATGAAAGCTTAGGCTTTGAACACCAAACGAAACTTTAAGGCGGTCTGACGATTTCAGACTTGACATAATTTTAACGTTACTTCGATTCACTGGCTGCAAGTCGTGTAGGTATGCGCTATCATCATAAAATTCCTTGTATCTTGCGTTGAATTAATGTAAATTCCTCATAAAACTAAATGCTCCTTGCGTTGAGTCAACATAAAATCCTAAGCAGGGTAGGGTCCTAACTAAATGAGCGATGTATGTATGTAACCGAGCATTCGACAATAAATCATCAATAAAGTGGTAATAGTAGGCACAAGCACCACATGAAACCCCACCCATGACATCATTTTGAGTAAGAGATCTGACCTGCTCATTTCATTCTTCACTGCATATCTGACAATTCAGTCTAACGTCCATTCCCAAACTCTATCAATCTTTTCACTTCGCTTACCAAAGCTAGAATTTTGAAACTAGCCCCAAACAATTTCAAATTCCTATCTCTAGGAAACAGCGTTCATATGTACCTGCACCACATATCTCTCTAGCAAGCAAACTGAAGATAGATCGATTATCGGGATCGACGTTCATACCTGCACCACATACCTTCGACATGCGTGCACCAATGCGGGTTGCAGCTTGCTTGACAGATGATACATTCCGTGACTTCTTATAAAATTATAGATACAGAATTGTTTATAAAAACCTTTAGTTAACAAACGGGTTATTGTAAAGGATTGTACTATGGTCAATATGGGTGTAGCAGCTGGATTCAGATGCGGAAGAAAAAGGAAACTATAATACCTACAGACGTAGGTAAGGTAGGTACTAAATAAGAATCATTACTAATATTATAAAGGAGAAAAGTTTGTTTGTTACGCGAAGGTTATTCGAAGTAGGTCCCAAGGGATGCGGGTGAAATTGTTGGCAGAAACTAGAGTACCTTTACAATTTTGTGGCAAGATTAACCATAAGTTATTTTTTGTAATCTTCTTTTTATCGAGTGAACTGCAGGCTGCAAGGTGACCAAACCGTACAAGCTTGAATTTCAAAGTTTTCCCAAATTCACATATCCTCCGACATAGACTTTCAATCCATTTGACGATCTCTGACGTGAAGTCTTAACGACTGCTTCTAAGTAACAGTCGGGGATACCTCAAGGAACTATGTATGGACCTCTTTATATTGATCAACATTTTTACTGTCTCACTGTAGGACACAGGCCTCTTCTCATACAGTGAAAGAATAAGCCATTTACTCTTATATAATATAAAGCACCAAATTTTGGGAATCAGCTAGATTTCTGAATATATGCAGGTAGAAGCTAGTCTTTTTGCAAAAACATAAGTTGACAATACAAATTATTGAGTGGACGAAGAAGAAACTGAAAGCGGACCCCGTCACGAATGAGGACTGATACCAGGAACAAGAAAAAGTTAACAATGCATCAATCTATCGACCAATATAACAAATTAACAGAAGCCATTAGAAACTTTTTCCTTTTAATACTTTATAGACATAATTCTTCACGGCTTTTGAGAAAAAGCTTGTTTGTAGCCATTATTGTTTCATGGTGTTTATCGATTTTTGAATACGATTGTGTTTTATTGTAGCAATCATCTTTAGAAAAGCCATAAATCCATACAACGCATTTAATCTTTCATCATCTGTATTTTTATTGTCCCACTTCAGGGCATAGGCCTGTTCTCACAAAGAGAAGGAATGAGCGTAAATCGTCTCGCTTGCTCGATGCGGATGGCCGATTTCAGACTTAAACTCCGTCAAAATGTTTTCCTTCACTTTTACTCAGTTGCAGTGTCCAAGACATACTTAAAAAGTACATAGGTATTATAAGTTGGAAAAGTTACATTGGTAGGTACATGATCTGGAATTGGACATGCACCCTCCCTCTTGAGTGGCGGGTGTTTTAACCACTAGGTCACCACGACAATTGATCATAAATAAATTTAAATTAAGAAAATAGTGTTCAACCACGCTTTTTTTTTAATATATTTTTTGTATTCACACTATTATTAATTTATATTCATTGAAATTTTGAACACTATTTTCTTAATTTAAATTTATTTTCTATTTTTTAGTTCGGTTTTCTATAAAAAGCGTGTTTTTTAGTTTTTTTAAAACTATTATTTATTTTCTACTTTTTAGTTTTTTTGTTTAAAGCTTTTCAGTGATACGAATAGTTATCACTATCCATACAAGTGGGAAGTTCTCATCAATACAAAGAATATAAGTCCAAACGAGGTATTTTACATATTCAGTTGTAGAGTTCCCTCGTCTTTCTCTGGTCTCCATCATCAGGTCAGCTCCCAACCTTCACTGTTGCAAAGGTCTTGTCAATACAAATAATTTAAGCCCAAACACGAGGTAGTTTACATATTCAGTTGTCGAGATCCCTCGACTTTCTCTGGTCTCCATCATCAGGTCAGCTCCAAACCTTCACTGTTGCATAGGTCTTGTCAATACAAATAATTTAAGCCCAAACACGAGGTAGTTTACATATTCAGTTGTCGAGTTCCCTCGACTTTCTCTGGTCTCCATCATCAGGTCAGCTCCAAACCTTCACTGTTGCATAGGTCTTGTCAATACAAATAATTTAAGCCCAAACACGAGGTAGTTCACATATTCAGTTGTCGAGTTCCCTGGACCCTCTCTGGTCTCCATCATCAGGTCAGCTCCAAATCTTCACAGTTGAATAGTGCTTTTAGGCGTACACCTGAGTGTCAAGTTTTTACCCTATGTATGCCTACAACTTTCGAAGGTTGCCCTCGATTTCTCAGGTTTCCATCATCAGATCCTGACCTGATGACTATGGGACCAACTGGCAGCTATTTCGAGTCGAACAAAAAAAGAATCACGTAAATCGGTCTATAAACCTCGGAGTAATCGATGTGTATGTGTAACCTCCTCCTTTTTGGGAAGTCGGTTAAAAATGGAATAATTTTATCAAATTAGTGTATTGTCATCGGTCCTCAATAAATCTACAAAGTTTGAACGAAATCTGGCCGTTTAAAGTGGGTCAAAATCGCGCCCAAAGAAGTCGGTTACAAACATACAAACATACAGGTGAAGCTAATAAAAAGCGTGTAAAAAGGCATGTGATCTCGAGGAATCGGGATCCCTAGCTAGCTAGGTTAATTCCTCTTCAACCAAACCCTCTCATTCAAGGTTTGATGTAAGCTCCGTAACATTCTGACGACGATTTTTGACGACCTCGATGGCGCAATGGTCATCATGCCGGACCGCCGAACCTGAGGTCCCGGGTTCGATTCCCGGTTCGGTCGACATTTGTGTGATGAGCATGCTTGTTGGCCGTGGTCTGGGTGTTATGATATGTATTTATAAATATGTATATATGTAGCTATAGGTAGTTTATCAGTTGTGTTAGCACCCATAACACAAGTTAATAAACAACTTACCATGGGGCTAACCGACCGTGTGTGAAAAAGGTGTCCCGACATTATTTATTTATCCCGACATTATTCTCTAAACTTACAAATACCAACTTCCAGCAATACGAAAAAAACACGACGGTTCATCTAAATAAATAAACTCAGTCAGTCCCCTAACGTCTATACTATAGGACTCTAGAGGTCTATAGGACTTAATTTATAGCTAACACGGACAAGTAGCGGTCTAAATTGCAAGCAAGCATAAAGGGTGCCTAAGACTTAACACGAGAGGTCAATGGTTATCTCGCAAAGGTCAATTGTTAATTCAGAATAAACCGTTGTTCTGTTGACATTCTGTCCGTTAGCCAAGTTCTTCAAGGAATTAAGTTCATTGTATTATTAAGAACAGTTTTATTCACAAAAATCATAATTCTAAGTAAATTACGAAGTTAGATCAACAATAAATTCCATCGTGCCAAAAAAATGCATGGCATTTTAGCGCCCACTCGATTTTTTTTTTCAACAAAAAAAATTGAGGCAAAGATCCGAACACTTAACATCCTCGTTACCGGTTCGCCTAACAACTAACGAAATTTTATGCCGCTTACTTTCAAAACTAGTTTACGTTGTTCTTTGTTCTTCACCGGTCATACAAAATCACACGCCCAGCTTTAAAAACGTAGTTTTACAAACAAATTTTTAACTCAAAACTTACCATAAAAGTTTTGAAATCACAAAATCCTGTTCTCAACACACCTTTTGCACTGCACACAACAATTTTGAATTTCGAAACAGATTTTTATCGAGAACACATGTCAAACGGCCCACGATCGTACACTCACTGACTTATTTCACAAAGATAAACATTTATTTGTGCATTTTTCATTGAAAACTAACTATTTAAGTTACAAAACTATATAAAAGTATTTATTAAGACGCGTACGGACCGCACCGCGTCGCATTTTCACTGGATTTGACTCGAGTTAAAGATATTTTTACCTGTGATGGCAAAAAAAGTTTTGTTCGTACGCGGAGCTTAATTGATTAGCACAAGCAATATTCAACCTTACTCGTACAACTTACAATCTACTTTCACTTGCGGGTAATAAATTGCATTAGTGTGACCATAGTTGTAGAAACCAACACACGAATTTTAATCGTATTTCCAAGGTTTAAAGTTGATTTTCGCTTGGTTTGAATTCCAAAAGCTTCGTCTTGAATCGTATGCCTGTAGATATATGGTGGGCAGTTGGTTCGTAACTAAGTTTCTAAAAGTTTTTTACGGCCATCTTGAAATTTTATTCTTTCATTAACTTCGGACGGACAATAGTTCCAAGCATGTCATTAGGAGAGATTGTTAAAGTAGTTTTTTTTTGTTTTCGAAAAGTTGTAAGTTTTGATTAAGTTAATACTTAAAAAGTTGAAGTAGGTAGTTAGACGTAGGTAATTTAATCATTCAAGTTAAGTAGGTAATTTATTTCACATTAATTGTTGAATACAAATACTGTGAAAAAGTTTGCAATATCCAATAATCAAGTGTTAAATAAAACTTAAGTTTTTAATCACAAAAGCAGACTGATACTTAAATGCTATTAATGAATTTGGCACATCGCAATATTACCTACTTGAGATTTAAAAAATATACGACCATATGTGCGTACGTACCTTCCTACCCTACCTACATTATTTTCTCCCTTATAATAATCCATCTACCTGTTCCTTTAAGAAAACCATTATTTATTACTACCGACATACACTTTCTCATAGCTGGACAAAAAGCTCTTCTCACACAGAGAAGGCACGAAACGTTCACCACGCTTATACTTACATAATACACAGATAAATAAATGAAAATAAAGATTCCATTGTATCTCTTTTTATATAATTGTAACAACGGATTGCCGAACATCCGCAGTTTTGTGTTAAAAATAGCAGAAGCCATCAATCTATGTCGTGTTATATGGGACAGATCTCCCGCTGTGGTAGATATTAATGGTAGAACTGAAATGGAATACGGTAACTGCTAATTTAGGATTTTAGGTAGAAATAGTTTGTATGGTGATATTGATATTAGTAAGGAGGTATCATTTTATATCTCTAATTTTTAGATGAATACCTATTTAGTCTGCGTCTAAATGGACTAGGAATCTTATCTTCTCACTTCAATTAAATATTTACGTAAATTGATCCTGTACTTCCTTAGATAAGAACAAAACAAGCAAACTCAAAATCTGCCTTTTCGGATAACAACAAAAAACTTCAAAAAGACAGAAATGGAAGAAATATTTTAAAATAAAATAAGGTATAGGCATCAGTAAGGTATCAGTATTTATTGGTTCACTAACCTTCTTGCCCCACTTCGACAGCATATACTTTTACATAAAAAAAGAATAATAAAATTGCTTGCGAACTATGTACAATAAAAAAAAATGATCAAATTAAAAACCTCATTTTTTGCGAAATCGGCCAAACAGCACCTTATTTCTTCACACAGACTAAGAAACTTTGAGAACCTCCCGCCAGGACCCGTGGCAGAGCAAACAGGTTTTAAGTAGAAATAATAACTGGCAGCGTGATACGAATTAAACCGTTCCGAATGCTATCTACTGAGCGGTGATCATGGATGAAACGTCAGCTGCTTGGGTAATCGCAAATATGAGTTTAGGTGACAAGATTATTTAGTTAGGAGCTAATCTTAGAAAGGTCAATAACTGTTTATTAGTTTTTAGGTAGGTACCCTAAAGGCTCCGAAAGTCATGATCTGCCTAGCCTAGCCTGTATGTTGGGGACGGCTTCTAGTCTAACATGATGCAGCTGAGTACCTGTGTGCCACATGGAGCGATTGCCCTTCTGACCACCTCACTTACCTACTCTACCAGTTTAGGGCCACCCGCTACCCCTTTAGATTGGTATCAGACTTTCTGGCTTCTGACTACCCTCAAGATGTTCAAATGACAGCCGGGCCCACTAATCTATCGTAATTTCCGAAACACGGGACAACTCGTCATGACAAGATGGTAATTCATCCACAAACAGACACATGATTAACCTTATGATCGATCGATCCACGCAACTTAGCTAGCGAGCTCTTTAAAATTAAAGACTCCGAAACTATTGAACATATTATTAGTCTAGCTAGAGCTTGAAACAAAACACATTATAGATATCTAGATTACATTTTACCCGGGCGCGGTAAGTTACTCACTCGGAAAGCGGGTGAAACCACAGCCACAGGAGCCAGCTAGTGGCTTATAAAAAACTGCATCAGACACATAAGGCGTTGCTTGTGAATCTACCCAATTAGTGAAATAACAAAAACTTGTCTCAATGTGCTAATTACATTTTCAGTTTAACTGGAAAGACGGCTTCACGATGAGGTGGTAACCGGTTGTCATGTAATGCTATTGTTATGTATTAACTTAAAGTTATTGTCGCTAAGTTGCTTGTTAACTTGGTAGCTTTTGCAGAACACCTACACACAATGTACATTAGTTTTAGCATCCTTCTTCCTCCTGCCCTGTTCCCAATATTATTTGGGGTCGGCGCAATATGTCATCCTCTTCCATTTTCCCTTGTCACTCATCATACTGACACTCACTCCCTTCCTATTCATGTCATCTTTCACGCAATCCATCCATCTTTTCTTAGGTCTTCCTCTTCCTCTCCATCCACCTACATTCATACTTAGCACACACTTTGTTGCATGCGTATCATCCCTCCTCATTACATGCCCCTACCATGACAATCTTCCAATCGTTCATGTCTTAATTATTTAAAATAATTGGAGGATTTGGTTTTTACAGGGCAGTTTCACCCGCATCTCAAATTATTTCTCACCAGATGCTACAGAGTATCAGTGCCTATCTGACCTGCACAACTTGGATCCTTATAAGCCATGAGCTCTTAAGAAGGAACATGGTAGACTAGACAAAAATAAACAACAACAGCAACTCAAAATATGATTTATTCCATTTTCTACTTACAACTAAATCATAAATATATTTCCAAAGATGTTCATTTGTTCCTCAAGTCCTGTACACTTAAGCGCTTTTGCTCTTGGGGTCCCAGGGCTCCACCTTGGGCCTAGTGGTACTGTATGGCACGTACTGGCCAGTGGTACCTGATAGGTTCTCTGTGAAGTCTGCCATCCATTTGTATTTGGGTCTGCTGGGGTCCTGAGGGCAAATGTTGTTGGTGTTGGGTTTGGTACATAAAACAATGGTTAGAATGTACTATCTAATGCTGAAAACTTCATCCGCCTTATTATAAAACGTGATTTTAAGAAGTATCCTCTTTAGTAGCTTTAGTCCACTGATTTTGTTCGGGACGGTGGTTTATTAAAGGTGGTACAAAAGCTGGTACTTTATTTAAACCACGTTTTATAATAATGTGGTATTTGTTCAAATGAACTATTTTACTGTGTTTCGGATGGCACGTTAAACTGTAGGTCCCGGCTGTCATTGAACATCCTTGGCAGTCGTTACGGGTAGTCAGAAGCCAGTAAGTCTGACACCAGTCTAACCAAGGGGTATCGGGTTGCCTGAGTAACTGGGTTGAGGAGGTCAGATAGGCAGTCGCTTCTTGTAAAGCACTGGTACTCAGCTGAATCCGGTTAGACTGGAAGCCGACCCCAACATTATTGGGAAAAAGGCTCGGAGGATGATGATGTTCAAATGAACTATTTTCAGGAATTACCGCACCAAATAAAGAATATATCAGTGTAAATAAGCCTATTTTTATCAAAGGAGACTAAAAAGATAAGTGCGAAAAGTATTGTCCAGGATAAATATATAGCTCTCACAAAAACTTGGCTTTTTACTTTTAACAGATTTTCAATATTGGTTAAGCAGATTCAAATCAAACCTGCTGCTAAGCTTACCTGGTGTGGAGGAAGGTCAGTTTTGTAGTGCAGCCAGCCAAACCATTCAGCGGGGACCTGGCACATTATTCAAAATGAAATTACATAAATACAAAAATAGTAAAACATGCAAGAGCTTGCCTCCAAAGACCCTTTTTCTATTCTGTCTAAGGAACAAAAACTAGCCAAAAGATAATTTTATTAATTTAAATAACCAGTGTAATAGATAAACCTATTTGGATGAAACTAAGTACAGACTGCTTAAAGCATCAAAGTTTCTACCCAGATTCATTCAGGCAGTAGTTCTGGATGAAAGGGGCTTTTTGTATTGATTGTATTGGGATAACTTTAAATGTTAGGTCCAGTATTTTGTCGAACACAACATTCTAAGTGATATTATAAGGTGTTAGATGGTGCAAAAGTTGTGCACATTGGTCAGCACAGAAAGTGCCGCATTTTTTATGATGAGGGGCAGCATGCGTATCAGCTAGAGCTCAATTAATCCTTTTTATTTTATGAACAAAAATAAAACATATATTCTCACCTGGCTACCATCATAGTTCATGTTAACCTTATCACTGTACTCCACCCAGCGGTTCCTGCCGTAGAAGAACCGCGGGTTCTCATAGTATTTGTTGCCATATTTATCTTCTCCCACCAGCTTGCCGTCTTTCAGTTCATCTTGTCTGTAATTATACAAATATTATTATAAACATGACAGTTTGTATGTATGGATGTCTATTCCTCTTTAAAACAAACTACTGGATGGATTTTGATAAAACTTGGCAGTAATGTGGTTAGTTATTTATCCAAGTGTGGGAGTTCTCTCAGGATGCAGGTGAAACAAAAGGAAGCCAGTATGATATAGATCTGTTTATCTCATCATGTAGTTCCGATTCAGATGAATTTTATTTTATTATATCTTCATTCAATAGGATAATTAGTTGCACTTAAGTCTAAGGTTATTATTCTTTATTGCATACATAAATACATTTGACACACTGAAAACTTTACCCAGTGTACTTTTATGTGTGTGTACTTTTTAAACAGATTTCAAAACAAGTTTTAAATAGCATAGCATGACGTACAGAGAATGTTAAGAAGATAAAGATAATTTTAGATACACTTTACACTGTGACATTTGGAAGATTTGAAAGTTTTTCATAAACAACGTAGTAAAAACGTATTTGTTATTTATGACAACAGAGATTAAAAAGAGGATTTATGACAATGTAGGTAGAACCTTTTCGTCAATATTTAGAGGATAAACCTGAAGACATGAGAAAATAAAACATTGAAATAAGTTTCATCAATAAAAATTGGGATAAACATAACCTAAAAACAAATTACATAATAAACCAATTTATTGCTTACCTGTACAGTTTATACAAAGATCCTCTTATTCCACCGTTCTGGCGGATAATAGTAAAGAAGTTAGCAAGTTTGTCAAGCGCTAAAAACTTAGCTAAAGACATTTTTTATTAGAATTTCGTTCTCGTATTTCGTCAAAAATATTGACAACTTTGACAGAACGAAAATTTCATTAGTGTGGCTAGGATCATTTTTCATATTCTACCTAAAGATCGAAAAGCGTGGAAAAATTATTGGAGACGTGCACGACTCGTAACAATCTTAACTTAACCAGATTGTGTTAAATATGTATTGATAGAATTTTATTTCTCGCTGTTTTCATGTAGGTTAGTTAACTCGAAAAGTAAAATAAAACGAATACGAACTTCGTACATAATTTAATGATCGTATTACTTAAAAATAAAAGAAAGACTATGATTCAACAGCTTTCTTTTTTTTCTTTTTGCTTTTTTTCATTGAATTCTCTTCTTCAGCAATAGTCATGTCTTCCACAGTATTTGTTTCCATAATTTCAGGTACTTCAGTATTCTCAGTTCCTTTTTTCTTTTTCTTAGGTTTAGAAACATCCTCATCTTCTTCTGGTATAACCTCAATATGTCGGATTTTTTTCTTCTTCGATTTCTTAGATTTTCTACTAACATTCTCTTCTTTTAGTACACTGGCAACATTGTCGTCATCTGTCACATTATTATCAGGCAAAGGTATTTCTTCAGATTCAGCCAAGGTTGTATGTAATTCAGGTTTTTCGTTACTGTTACAGCGTTTTCGTTTCTTTTTCTTCTTTTTGCGTTCGTTGGTATCCGAATCGCTGTTTAAGTTAATATCTTCGACTTGTTCCTTTAATTTCTTAGCATGTGAATATCCGCTGTATTTTGATTGAGAGAGTAATAATGCTTCTTGTTGGGCTATCCTTGCTAGTTTTCCTGTAGCCTTTAAACCGTGGCGAGCTCCTCTGAAAGATATAAAATAAATTAGTTAAGGTTTACGAATATTATTTTCAAGGATTTATATTTTTTTATGAGAAGTAACTTCACAGCTGACACTACATTATATTAAATCATCATACAAAACATTACGTCAATTATGAAGTACACAAATATAACAATAATGATAATTTGTCGAAAGAATGGCGGATAACAGGCAATGCACTGCATATTACTTCAAAAAAACTTTTTTATCTCTAGTATCACCAATAAAATATAATTGTGAAAAAAAAAAATCTTTACAGCCGCATACTAATTATTAATATGAGCTCTGTAGGTATTTGAGTCTCTTTCCATAATTAAGAGAACAAATTGTTTGCAACTTACAAGCTTCTGACATTTCACAAGAGCATACAAAGGCCAAGAGCATGCGAGAAGCTGAAAATCGATCTCAGTGGCGTGCACTTGGAGAGGCCTATGTCCAGCAGTGGACTACGATAGGCTGATGATGATGATGATGATGATACAAAGGCCTATTTGAAATAAATTTCTGACTAAAATACATACTTATGAGCAGTCCGTCCTTCGCACTTAGCAAATAATTCTTCATCGGTCATCTTAAACACATCTTTCTTCTCATCATCTTCCGAGTCAGACTCCCGTACTCGCTCCACGTTGCTAGCACCATTAGTCAGAACCGCAGTTCTGACAAAGTAGTCAGAATACTGCTCCTCGTTGTCTGTATCTTTTTGCTTCTTGTTAAGTTTCCAAGTGCTGTTTGTGATTACAAATTCCTGGTTGTCTTTTGTTTTTATTTTCTTTGTTACACCGTCTTTTTCTTTGACCTGGGAAGATACATAGAATTAATAGATTATTATGATATTATTGCCTAGGGCATTAGCAAATCCGTGGATGGATAAGCACTAAGCAGCATCTGTTTAGCCTTGAAGCTGACCCCTATTTTGTTGGGAAAAGGCTTTTTAGATGATACAAAATTTCCCACCTAAGTTTGTGTATTACCATTTGATGACAGAATAAGTTTGCATACTAAGATAAAGAAGATTCGTAAGTTTTTTGCAATCTAATTGCCGCTACCATATACCATATGTTTTAGAGCAAACAGTCCACTACAATATGAGTATCATCATATCATAGATAATTCACTATTCAGTGCTTATGTACACTTCAAAGCTTATAAGTGCACTTAAAATGGATTCAAAATTATCTCCTAGCTCATTTAATTATTCTTCTAACTACATCAAGTTACCGCAAACTATAGGCAATAAATACCAACATCAACATTAGCAGCAGCCTTATCATAGAGCGTAGTCCACCAGTGTTCATTAAATTCTGCAGCAGCATCATGACCAACACCAGCTACACTGCGCTTCAATTTAGGTTTTAAAGCCTCTGATATACCATTCTCATGCTTACCAAGGCCTTTACCTGTAAATAGAGATATAATAGTCAAAGGCAAAAGTTTTTATCCCAAAGAGTGGGCCTTATGTAGAAGAACTGACAAGCAACTCCATAGACTCTTTAAAAAAAAGGAAGATTTACAATATTTTATGGGTTACAGTCATATAATAGGAAATAAGGGTTAGTGTGTAGCAAAGGGTGTGCAAGGCTTTTGGGACTTTTGAAAATGCCTAGTTTTTCATTTCCATCGTATAGAATACCTAAAAATAAGACGAAAACCATCTGGGCACCTTTTGCCTAGGACCAACGGTTCGCCTGAAAATGAGCACTGAAGGTCATTCTAAACAAAAGCAAAGTCGACGGAGCCCCGCTAGGCGGGGCTCCTACTTCTGGGTGGTTTAAAAAAAAATAACCACTTCGAACCTAACCTGTCCGAGTCGGGGTTGCCCTAAGTCACGAGTGGGTCTAAATTTGATTCTAATCAATACGAGCAAATGCATAGTCGATGGAGCCTCGCTACGCGGGGCTCCTTGGTCCTAGGCAAAAAGTGCCCAGATGGTTTGGAAATGCCAGTTGTTATCAATGTTTATACTACTATTAGTACACAGTTAGGTTTTTCAATAATTACGAAAACAATTATTAATGTGTTTTTACTACCATTGACTCCTTGAAGGTCTTGTTTTAGTGTTTTAAGTTATATTTCTTAGTAAAACTGTTAATTATGGTAATAAAACGCAGGTAGTATACTAACCATCGGCCCAGCCGTATTTTTCTAGTTGTCTGCGCGCGAAATCCATTGCAAAGTTAACTGAACAACTGTTTATTCATTTGTTTTATTTATTTTCCATAAACAGTACGAAAACTGATGAAAATACTAACAGAAATCAAAACTATAACAAAATATAACCTATTAAGACAAAATAAAACATGCGCGACTCGTGGACAGCTGATAACCTGACAGTCGTCGATTTTGACAAAATGTCAGTCGTATTTTGTCAAACTCGTGCAAATACTAGTCTTTTAAGCTTCGTTTCAAGCTTTTAAATAAGTACAATAAATAAAAGCTGTATATTACGGTCCTTATAAATACGAAATCAAGTCCGTCTGCCCAGCTCTGATGGCAAAACTACTGAACCTCTTTAAATGTTATTGCACAGATAGCCAGAGAAAGGATATAGGCCAACCTTTATCCGGGTGCGGCAAGCAGGTAATTTCTTCAGTATACTGATGAAATCGCGTAGAACAGCTATCATATTTTAGTTTAGTTTCATATTGTAGCTTAAGAAATCAGTTGGTACATAGGATAAATATACATTCCCTATCATACAGGTGGAAACAAAAACTACAGTAACCGTGCTTCAATATTTATTCAATACATAACAAGTGTAAATATATTAACATGGCATCTACCATCATATTAATACACATTGGAATGCTTAAATTATTTTATAAATAGGCACCATGTTTCTTTACTTAAATAAATTATTAAATTATGGATTTTTCGGTAACACCTCATTCAGATCGTCGATCTCAGACTCGTTGTTGCTGAAAAGAAAGAAAGATATAAAGTTATTCTACCAATCCAGCTAACCTCATCTATTTGTCAAGCCAAAATCAACCCAATTAAAATTCTGTTACCAGCATACTTACAGAAAAAGATTAGTAGATTAACTTTAAACCAAAAAATACTCTGGCACTGTATATTTTACAATATTTCTGCAATATACTTTACTGGAATCTGGAATCTAGACAATATGAGAACTAGTTCCACTACTAAGAAAATTACTTTTTTTTAAATAATTGTTCCATGTTGCTTTACTTTGATGGAAACCTATTATAATATTTTCTTGATAAGATTCAATCAGTCTATAAAATAATATCATTTAATTAAAAACAAATTAATCTACTGACCTTCTCCTGTATTACGGGGCGGGATCAGTATCAGGCTTTTTATTGTCAGGATTATCAACAGGCTTAATTATTTCAGGCTGAATGTCAGGTTTAATTTCAGACTTATGGTTATACAAGGGATCTCTTTTAGACCTGTCCATGTAAGGCAAGCCGTGGGGTCCCTTCGAACTGTAGCTTTCCAAGTGAGGTCGATCCAGGAGTTCCGGTTTAAAGTTCTTGAGGAAGTACACCCAGCATTGTACTGTCGTTTCTGTTTCTGTGTCTTCTGATACCCTGTAAGTTGTATAAAAAGATTTGCCAACAGGGTCCACAATTGTTCATAGCTTTAAGTCTTATGTAATTAGTAGGTAACTACTAATTGATATACAAAAACCCAAGACGCACAGTCTCGAATGAAAGTAATGCTCGAAAGTGTCCCCGAACACTAATTCTGTCTCTTAAGTACGTTATTTCAAGTTCAACTTTAAGCGAATTGCTTAAAGTCGTTATTACAACGCACTGTAGTTAAAGCAATAAAATTTTACGACCGAAGTGGTTGGCTAGGACACAGAAAATGAGCACACAATTCTGAATGTTGCGCTCATTTGGTGAGGGCGTTTTTGAGACGTTGAGTGTGCATCTTGGGTTTTTTGTATATCAATGTAACTGTTATGGACCAAGTGATAAATTGAGCAGTATACATAATGCCCGGTCATTATGAAAAATGCCCAATATGAGAGCGCAATTTGATAATAATTATTCAAATAATCAAATTGACCGGGCACTATACATATTGCCCGTGACCTTTTGGGCAAAGTAATACAAGCAAAGTAATAACATATTTATATTCATTTTTTTATTGTTATTGCCATTTAATTTAAAATAAACTAAATATTAAACCACTTAAATAATCAGCCTCATGATTTGGATTAATTATGAAGGACTTCTGCCTTAAAAATCCACTAGTTTTTGCATTTGAAAGTTAAGGAAAGTCATATTTAAAGGGTGCTTATTAAACAGGCTCCTTTTTAATATAATTATTCGCCCCGAATAATGTATGTTGCCTTCTAAATTACTAAGTCAGCCACAATTAACGAGCATCTAAATAATACTATCTCAGCCACTCGTTATCTTCTAAGTAAACCGCTCTAAATACAACTCCGCATGATGGTTATTTTTTAGCATCTAAATTTGTAGCATGCATTCTAACAGTAAACTTCTAAAATGCTATTAAATGACATCATAAAATTTATTTATTTAGCTTCTAATTTTTTAACTCAGTACGTTTAAAATGTAAGCAAGCAACATGCAGCAAGCATGGCTTCTGTCACGGCTCCGGTGCTGCGGGGCTCCGGCGGTCCCATGCGAGCTTATCGTCGCAGATGGTTTTCACGCTCACCGCCGCAGCTTCGGCCGCGTCGGCGAGCGTTAAAACTACCTGCGCCTCAGCTCGCAGGCCGCCTCGCCCCTCCACACATACGCGGTTTTGAATTGCACTCTAGGGGTAGGACAAACAAGACTACGTGGAGTCGGTTTTGCAGCGATACGTTTTCGTCACATCATCCTCCGAGCCTTTTTCCCAAACTATGTTGGGGTCGGCTTCCAGTCTAACCGGATGTAGCTGAGTACCAGTGCTTTACAAGGAGCGACTGCCTATCTGACCTCCTCAACCCAGTTACCCGGGCAACCGTTACGTGGGATACGTTTTCGTCACTAACTTCAATTTTTTGCTTTATTATCAAATTGCCCAACTGTCATGTAGCAATATAATAATGCCCGTGCAATGTGATAAATAATGAAGTTAAGATAGTTATTAATCACTTGGCCCAATAAAGCTAGACATTATTCATAATGCTCGGGCATTATTAATAATGCCCGAATTAATCACATGGTCCATAACATAACTACTAAAGTAACTTGTAAAAACTTGTTGAAAGCATTGAAAGCAAATAAAGGATATGTATATATTTGTCTACGGTTATCATAACCAAACTTGTGTGTACTTGCAGGCAAGATACAAAGAACTTACTGGGTACTAATGACAATTTTATCTTTCTCCCTGACATAATAGTTAGGGTGGTCCTCTAGCATGTCTAGTTTATGTAACATATTGTCATCCACTTCGTATATTTCACCTGGAAACAAATTAAACGAGTCTGTTAATTTTTTAGAATAAAATTTTTTTTACAACCAAAGAAAACAGACTTAAAAACAAAAAAAATAGAGATAATGTGCAAACAAATTAATATAATACATCCCAGTTGAGAGCCACTTCCTTTTTGGGATGTCAGTTAAATAGACATCCGGATTGTTTTGGGACAGAATATGAAACCAGAGGCAGGGTCTAGATCCTTTTGGTATAAGAGGTAGTTTATAAGTTTATAATATTTATCCACATGCACGATTCACTTATTTCTTCTTAGTTCATTTATTTGGTGAAACTGTAGACTGCAACTGTTACTGTTACAGCCTTTTTATCATCCCACTGCTGGGCACAGGCCTCCTCTCACACAGAGGATTGAGCGTTAATCACCATGCTTGCTCAATGCGGGTTGGTGATTTCAGACTACATAGTCCAGGTTTCCTCAAGATGTTTTCCTTCACCTTTATATCAGTCATTGGTGTCTAAGATATACTTAGAAAGTCCATACAAACTTAGAAAAGTTGTATTGGTACTTGCCTGACCTGGATTCGAACCCACCCACTCATACTTAAGAGGTTGGTTCTTTACCCACCAGGCCACCACGACTTTAGACAGCAACTACTATAAAATAAATCAAAATTTACCTTTTACTAAGTGTCCATCCCCGGGACTGAACAGCAGGAAGGGTATATTATACTTGGTGGCTATTATAAGCGGGTATTGTGTTTTAGTGTGGCCGTCCGTCAGGAAGTTACCAACGCCATTGTTCTCATCTGTCAACCAATAGTGGTTCGGCTCATCTCGTTTTAAAGTGCCGTAGACAAAGACTTTGTGCATTATCTGAAAAATTAAAATAAAGGACGTTATGAAGGTTACACTAAGTATTTTTGATTACAGTGGGATTATAAAAATTATTGTGATTTATTTATTTAACATGACATTTTATTTTAGTATCAGTTATAGCTATGAACTAGAATTATGGCTAGGAAGGTTAGACTGACTTAGTTTCTCAAATAGTGAGAAGAAGAGATAATATTCAAGTAATAGTGTACTTTACATGTATTTCTTAATTAAATGTTGCTTAAAAAGTTTTATTCAAGAACTCTAGACAATCCTAAACGCCGCCCCTAAGACAACCCACTGACCCAATTTACTTTTAATAGTTTTCAAGTGGTAACTAACTTGTTACGAATCTTTACCCCCTACTAAACTAAACGTACTACGAACTAGAGTAGATAGGTACCTGCTATCAAGTTTAGTAGTTATAATTAACAGAGCAAATATACAAACTTCACACTTACTTTAACTAACAATACCAACTGATTACTGCCCTAGCAACTGATAAGATGTTAGTTTTAAGACCAATAGCATCTATCATAGATAAGACTACTATATTATTATATACTCATTATCTGAAAATTGAAACAAGCTACTTAGTTTAAAGAAAAAAAAATCAAAGACTAACAGTTCGTATCGTATGCAAACGGACGGCTCTGGGAGCACATAATAAGGAAAACTGAAACATGATTGTAACGATAGTTATACTGACATTTTAAATTAAAATTTCGAAAGATTTTTATAATCCTTTTCTGGAATTTTAAAAACTGCGCCAGTAAAATATCGACGGCTCCAAAAAAACTTTTTTTTTTAATATTTTTGGAAAAGTCAATGTCAGTGTCAAGCCACAGATGATATATACAGTCGTCAAACTTTTATTGGTTTTCCTTTTCATGACCTCGTAAGACAATGCCTTAAAATAATTATGTTTTTACGGCATAATAAATGAAGATAGCAGATCAGGAAAAGAAGGACCACTACATTAAATTGTATTCTTTACATTCACTATAAATAAGCCAACGCATTGACAATATGGTCGATAAAACCAACAGGCTCTCTCTAGTGATGGACACTTGTAAAACAAAATTACTACCATTTTAAATAATCAGATGAATTCTCTGATAAAATCATACTGAATGCAGATTTTTTAATTGAAAGCAATTTAAAAATCTTGTATAAGATTCTACTTTCCACTGAGATAAGTGCGCATCGTTTGTTTCTTTATCGCAAGCAACACTAAAGTTCAAAGTCCAGCTCGCAGTGAACCTGTGAGATATATAAACATACGATTACGATTGGAGCAACACTATTTCAGTGTCAGTTGAAAATTTGACGCATTCGCGGAAAGTCTATGCCGCCGGTGGAAAATAAAATAATATAATTGTTGAAAACATGTGTTCTAATCATCTGTGACTGTGAAATTGTTCTCACGTGAATTTATAACAGTTGTTCAGTTTATAAACGTTGATAAAAGTTATTCAAGATGAGGTTAGCGGGGGCAATTTTCTCAAATGTTACGAAAATGTTGGACTTTTACTCGCAATTCAATCCTTCGCCGCTGTCTATAAAACAGTTTATAGATTTTGGTAAGTGATAATATTAGTTTGTTACTTATTCTTTAGTGGTTTCGTAATTAGTTCGATGTTATGTCAAGGCCGGTGTTATTAATTTTCACCTGACCTTACGTACCTAGCTTATTAACTTTTTTTAATTTTCGGCTCTATACTCGGATACACGTCCTTTTAGGGCTTCTTCGAATTTCCGGGAAGTGTTAAACAACGAGTGTTTATTTGTATTAAGCGTACATTACATCAGTCTTGCCACACAGGCAAGTTTTAGTTTTTTTTTTTTTTAATATTTATGTTTTTTGACCTTGGCATACACTGCAACTGGTGTAGCATTTCGCAAAAGTATTAGCATCAAGTTAACGTTGAATACGTAGTTATTTATTTATCAGTGATAAAAAAGCAATAACTGTGAATATTTCTTGATAATAGGCTATTTATTTATTATTAGTATTAAAGTTAAATTGAATGCAGTTATGACAAACAATTTATTGATCTTTTCTACAGGGAAATCTGTAAACCTATTTGGTGATGCTTTTTATGGGTTTTAGTACAAAAAAGCTGTTTTACTTAAAAACAAATATTCCACGTATCTACCAGGTGCCAAAGTGTTTATCAAATTCATGTTAGAATCAAAAGCAAATAAAGTTTCAGTAGTTTGAAATATTTTGACTTTTCAATTTTTTTTAAATTACATTATATCATGAAAGTCCTATTTGTCATAGATAGTAGTAGTACCACATAAAGCACTTTTATATTACTCAAAATCTGTAAGTAAAGTAGAAATAAAAAAAATACAAAATTGTGAAGTTGTAACTTGTAGCATACTGAGACACAGTTGCACTATTTAACTATAATGATAGCCAAACCATAACCAGTCTCACACTTTTCGCCTATTAGTCAAATCAGTGATTTGACTACTGAAAATTGATTTGGTTATCGTTATAGTGAAATGGTGCAACTCAGTTGTGAAGTAATTACTTACATTATAGTTTACTTATTTATATTATTTTGAAATGTTCTCAGGATGATAACAGTTATCTGAAGAACAGAAATACATATTTTAAGAAGATTGTTTATGAAGTAAAGAGAATAATGAAGTTTATGACTAAAAGTGTATTTAGATTGAATAAATATGGAGTAGAAAAACAACTTTATTTAAAAACACATATTGCTGTTACAGTTTATACAGTTGGTACTTGGGTACCTAAAAAACTAAAAAATAGATAAACAATTAAAGATGTGAACCAAACTTATCAGAAGACTATTTAATTCTTTATAATATAAATAAAACAAAAGGTCATAAGACAAGTTGAATAATCGCAGACTGTAGTTATGAAGATAATATAAATAAAAATATTTACTTTCATGTCATCATTATCCTCCTAACAATTTTTTTGTGGTCAGCACAGCATGTTTTCTCCTTCCATACTCTTCTATCTGCCTTTTTATAATTGAACTGACTTATTAAGTTGATTGATACTCATGAACTACTTAAAAATAAAACAGTTAGTTATCCTTCCTGAAGGGCAAAACATTAAACATTTGTCATCAAGTGATTATAAAACTGAAAATAACAAAAAATAGGCCACATTGTTTTAAAAAGTATGTTTATTGAAATATGAGTAATTGGGTTTGTGACTCATTACAATGTATGCATTGTGTGGAACTGCATTATGTAGGTCATCAGGGTTGCCAGAAATATTATTGATAAGTTTTTATCAGTCTTACCTAGGGGTATTGGGTTGCCCGGGTACCTGGGTTGAGTAGGTCAGATAGGCAGTCATTCCTTGTAAAACACTGGTACTCCTCAGTTACATCTGGTTAGACTGAAAGCTGAATCTTTATTAAATATTAATATGCAGGCTGTATTTTTGATAAGCAAAAGTAGGTCAAATAGCATATGTTGTATGGTTAGAAGTTTAGTACCATTGATCTAGAACCAGCTATATAGACAGAGTGGATCTTAGAATTTTGTGCAATGCATAAAGTAATTTATCAATTTTAATTGTAAATGGTGCTTAACCAAACTTGGCGCTTTAAAAAAATATTATAAAGCTATAAGTAGATAATATAAAGTAAGTAACTTAAAAATGAAAGAAGGAGGGAGGATGTTTTTACTTTTTGCCTAGTTATATGCAATTTTCTGTTCCTATATGAAAATCGTCTAATATTAAAACAACAACCTGACTAACAGGCCCTGTTTATGGTCGCCAGAGTATAAAGTTACAAAAATTACGTGTTCGCTATTGTTACAAAATGCGGGCTTGAATCCTGTATCATGTAGCATCTGCATGTTACATACTTATACAATCTGAACTCTTTATTCATAGAGATAAACATTATTATTATCGTCATATAAATAAATATTGGTTTATTGTTTATGATAGTCAATTTATTTATGGTTTTATAGCGCTATTTATTATGTTCTGAGTATTTTTTTGCACGCGAATATCTTTGGATACATCGTGCGCAGTTTTTATTAGGGAGATCATTATGTACTAGCGTCACAGATTATATAATAGTTACTACGTAACAGATAAATCACTCCATACAAAAAGGTCCATACCTACTGTTATAAGCACCTACAAGTTCCCCAACTACCTACAAATTCCTAGCTGCGTTATAAAATGAACCTTAAAAGCTCGAGCGCTTGATTGTTATTCCAATGCGATAGCGCACAGTTCAGTGACCGCAACCGTGCCGTGGCCGTGCTTAGGGTTGCTTCTTACAATTAATTAATATTTAAGTAGGAAAACAAAGTTACGCTTATTTTAAGATAGCCTTTTTTAAAACTGAGTTTTTAAATAAAAAGTAATATCAATAATATTTTTCTTTAGTTAACTATTGTATTGCCAACTAAAATGGAGTGTAGGTACATATTACTAAATATTAACTAATACGTAAGCATAGGTAAATACTTAAGTAAAGCTTTCGTCAAAATCAAAGGCAGTTTCCAACTATTTTTTGAGCACAAGTGCCATACCCCATATGGTACAATTCCGTCGAGTGTTGATACATACCTAAAATTGGTTTCTGCGTAGCGACACGCGTAATGTTCCGAGTCGTCATTAAGTTGGACCAGAACTATACCTACTTACACTCGAGATGTGTTTTGAGCTACAAAACTCACAATACAGTTCATATAACTAAGTAGGTATCTAAAGTAAAATAAGTACCTAATGATCTCTGTTGTTAAAATCATAAAGTAGATAAGTATTAATTTATTAAAAAAAAATAGAATTACTAGATAAGTTCATAAATAGAAAATGTTTCTAAATCTTACAATAGTCGCATATAAACCAACACAACTCAAAATAATCCATCAGTTTGTTAGGTAGCTTAAAAAACCTAATAAAAACCAACAGCATAACATGCCACGAAATAAAAATAATAATATTGGAACGCGCGCGGCGCGTGTGACTATTGAAAGCCCTGAGCCGCGTGGGGCTACCGGTAACCCAGCGAGCGGTAGGCATTTATCGCTCGCAAGTACGTCGAGTGACAGAGGCCTGCTAGCGTGGTTATTAGTAACAACAGATGCACGTTAAAAAAACAACTATAGGTACCCTTAGGTAACTACTGATAGTCGGTGGTCCAACTTTTAACCAAATCCAAAAAGTATTTATTTTTTTGCGATTGGGATTTCTAAGTTAGGTATTTCGTCAATACGTAAGAAGAAAAGAAAATGACAAAGATATTTCCAATTGAAAATGAGTTTCTATCTAACTACAGTATAAGCAAGAGGACAAGCCCCTCTATCTATTTCCAATATTTTCGATCGACGTTCCTCAAATAACATCGAACCACTATTCTAGAAAGTTCCGATAGATAAATAACATACACCCAATATGTGTTAGGTTTCAATAGAAGGACATACTGTAAAACAAGGAAAATAATAGAAATGCGGAAGAGACCTATATGAAATTGGTTCATTCTGAATGAGTTGTTGGGCTAAAACTGAGTGTGGTAAATCTAATAAAATCTATTTTGTTTACACCATTTTACGAAAGTTTTCGGATCAAGGATTACTTATATGAATTGTAAGACTGTTTATAAGGGGTTGCTCATTTGACCTCATTCAAAAAACTATTTCATGTAGTCATTCTCAAACTAGTCGTTTTCCCGCGGTTTCACCCGCGTCTTGTGGGAACTACTGTCTGAACCTGGATAAAATGTAACCTATGTGTATACTCGGGAAGACTGCAGCTTTCCAACAGTGAAAGAATTTTTCTAATCGGTTGAGTAGTCTCAGAGTTTATAGGGTACAAGCAAGCAAAAGACATATATTCAATATTGGACATTGTAGGAGATTAGTTTAAATAAAATATCTTTTACCTTTCCGCCAGTCATGTGAGAAATAAAAATGAAAGCAATACAAGTAGATTTACAACCACATAAACTGCGGATTGACTGGAGAACCGCTTGAACTAAATAAATGATGCTTCTTTAATCCACTACCCTATCTAGATATTACGTAACTCTGTGCTGGGGAAGTCTAAAGGTCGTATTACGTAACCCACAGACCGTATAAGTACAAATTGTAATACTGTATTGTAATAAAGATTTTAGTATAGCTTACGCCCCGGGTATCACCCGCTGCCCGATAGAACTACTTCTGTCACCCCGAGAAAAAGTCCTCGTATATGTTATTCTGATATGATAATGATGTCCTTCTAATTCATTGTCGGCCACGGTGGGTGATCAAGCCGGATCTGCCAGAGAGAGATCAGTCAAAGGAGCGACATTTACGTGCTCTATTATGATGTATAAGTATAAGCTATAATACTGCCAAGTTTTTTACAGATTAGGTACTTGATAGTTAGGTACCGTTTACGTTTACTTATATAGTACTTTTTACGTGAAAGAGAGACAAACGGCTATGTGTACATAAACTTTCGCCTTAACAATATCGGTGCCTAAGGATGCTGGAAGAACTCTCCATAAAGTATTAAAGGAAGTTTATTTTCTTCGTTATTGTTGTTTAACCCTAGAAGCCCAATCATATTTAACTAGTTATAAAGCCCAATCATACGTAAAAATGACATGTAAAAATAAAACTTCAGAGTTTTCCAATTTTTTTCTGTTAATGAACTATATTTTTGAATGAGTTATCATAATTGAAGTTATAATTAATAAATAAAATAGACTTTAAGTTAAAAAATACTCTTTATTAATACTATTATGGCATTTCAATCAAATCTTAGAAAAAAAACAACAAAAAAATCAAGCCTCTAACACTTTTTCTTAAAATTATGTAATTATAAAAAAAACAACTAGTTTTAAATTTTTTTCATAAAATTAAATCGACTAGTAATAATATTTTATAAGTCTCTTAGAAAAAAACAGTCTTTATATACAGTCTTGACAAACATCAATGTTGTGTTCTCCACATACATCATTTGCAACACTGCGCTTTGGCCATCCACCTTTTTTTATATGAGCAAAATCCACAATAGCGTCGTTTTTTTGGTTCTGGCTCATCACTAATATTTTCTGATGATGGTGGTACCATTCCATTATCACTCCAGACATCATCTTCAACTACACAATCTTCTTTCTCGGATTCCGAATCCAGCGGAGAATAATCGTCATCATTTTCTAAAATTGTAGCAATTTCGTCCTGGTTTAGCCGTTGACGGGACGCCATTTTGTATTCAACCTGAAAATATTAATATTATATGTAAAATGTAACGAAACAATACGATTAACTCAAATAAATCACAAATTTAAAAAATTTGAAACAATTTCAAAAGTTACACAAAGCCCAATTATACGTCAAAATGACGTGCAACCTCTCTATTACAACAAAATGGCGGCACTTACCGAGATGATGCAACTGTGTCCTGCGAGGTCCCAATGGCTACTGAGTTGGTTCAGAAGTTAGCGGCGATCTGACGGTAAACGTGAAAGTAACAGAGATATTTCGCCGCGGTATACGTCAAATTTACGTAGAATGGGCTTCTAGGGTTAAGAATCGTTAAAGCTCAGCCTTGATTATGACTTTGAAATATTGAGAGGAGGAGGTTGAAGGACGCCGAGAAAATTGTTTTAAAGTAAGCTTCGTAATTCAGACATTTCATTGGGAAGACAAATTATAGGACTTTAAACTGTAAATTGTGTTCTAGTTAGCTAACAGCTATTAACTCAATTATAAATGAGGTTTCTCTGGCGACATTGTCGCTGGGCAATTTGGAGCTTTTAGTTTAAGCTCTAAAAAATATAGAAACTTCGCCTTATTTGTTAAGTAAATTGATATTTGTTTTTAGTCCTTGTGTGAATTACAATGACTATAATCTGTAGTCTTTGGGTAAATCTTGTTGCCTGTAGCCTTTTCTTAACTAAATTGGCTTGGCTACCTGCTACCTCTCGGTAACACTAGTTATCAGACTTTCCTACTTCTAATTATTCGTACCCACAACTTAACGTGCTTTCCGGAACCCTCGTTGAGAGACTTAGATTGACACCCATCCACGCAATCGATTCTTTCATCTGTAAATTAGCCACAAGCTCCTTCGTATTGGTCTGCCCAATGATCACTATATTCTCATACTAACATTCCTTTCCCATTGCACTATTATAACTAAATCACGCTTTCCTTTGTCACACTTTTCCTTTTCTAAGAACTTCATATAGTCACACTGCATATGTGCCAAATTATTTTGCATGATTATATTTCGTCAATTGATATCTGGTTTGCTTACGTGATCGACTGAGCGTAAGACATTGATGACGATCTTCTTAGATTTTTTGGAAGATGTGACTTGAAACTCGTAACGTCTCGTCACGTAGGCATTCTTAAACTTTTCTCGTTATTTCTATACTTTGAATTGGAATCTATATTGGAGTTAGAACTTCGAATACACTCAGAAGAGGAGGGTCGAAGTTACAATTCCATAAAAAATTCTGACTGGCTTGCTAGGTGATTGAAACCTGCAGCTCATTCGATAAAAAGAAGAAATTGTCGTCCATGTTATTAATTATTGAAATTTTGCGTCACATTAGAATTGAAATAGTGATAATATCTTATATATGTGTAACAGTTTTTAGAAACTAAAATAACTGTTCAGCTAACGAAACGCCTTTTCTGAAGGGCCTATATTGACACTATATTAATGCTGAAGTAGATATTACTTAGGCCTCCCCCTTAGATCTCCACAGATACCTGTTGGAGGCGACCTGCATCCAGCGTCTTCCGGCGACCTTTATAAGGTCGTCCTAAAATAAAATTATCAAAACATCTTCACACTAATGGTTGCATTAACCTACTTTCCCGATATAATCCATCAATTAACTGCGTTTAGGGCTGCCATCTCAAATTTCGCCAAACCCGGACAAACTTTAGAAAAACCCGGACACATTTGGCGTAAATCGCATTTTTTCCCCGAACGAGTACGATTTTTAGTTGCATTGGTACTTGCCTGACCTGGAATCGAACCCGCGCACTTGAGAGATTGGTTCTTTACCGACAAGGTCACCACGACTTACATAATGATGATAAAAAAAAGAAAGACATTGGTGTTATTTTTCAAAGAAAATCAGAATCAGTGTTGATTAGCATTGTTTTTTAGCCATATCTCAGAACGGACAAACAATATTACAAAGCTGTCATACTAAATGTTGTTCCAGTTAAAAAGACCTATCCATCGATATGTATGACTTTGTTATTGGTGGAGTTTATCATCATGCCCAATATCCAGTTGGTACAGTATAAGGTTGAAATGCTAAATAATAGTAACACTTATGGCCCTAACGGGCACAGCAGGTAGGACTCAGGAAACTTACACTTAGTGGAACTTAGTTTTTCCTCTAAAAACTTGAGATATCAATAGATTACTAAGTTAACTTTAGTTTAACTTTTGCACAGTTTTTGATCTATATCTCAGAACGGACAAACATTTCAGCAAAGTTATCATAGTAAATGTTGTTCTACATAGAAAGGCCTATCCAATAATATGTATGACATCGCTATTGGTGGGGTATACCAGGTCCCATATATTTGTGCCCATTGTCCTTTGTAATCCATTTACTATTAACATATATTATTGTGCTTCCTTACATGAAAAGTGTCCCGAAACACTTCTTGAAACCCCGCCCGGACGGCCCCCGAACGGCCTCCAAACGAGGACAAATCCGGGCAAACCCGGACAGATGGCAGCCCTAACTGCGTTGCACTTTACCATCAGACCATTAATTATCAGGAGTGGTTTGTCAATACACTCCATTGCCCCGCCTGAAAGGATGACAAACCACTATGTCATGTTTAAAGGGTCATCTCATCTCCTGAGCCTTAACCAACTATGTTGGGGTCGGCTTCCAGTCTAACCGGATGCAGATGAGTACCAGTGTTTCACAAGGAGCGGCTGCCCATCTGAGCTCCTCAACACAGTTACCCGGGCAACCCAATACCCCTAGG
Organism: Helicoverpa zea; assembly: GCF_022581195.2. Taxonomy (NCBI): domain Eukaryota; kingdom Metazoa; phylum Arthropoda; class Insecta; order Lepidoptera; family Noctuidae; genus Helicoverpa; species Helicoverpa zea. The sequence goes on from NC_061478.1 coordinate 5,762,607, forward strand.
TAAGTTTGGTGTCAGACTTACTGTCTTCTGATTAACCGTAACGACTGTCAAGGATGTTAAATGACAGCCAGGACCTACAGTTCAACGTGCCCTCTGAAATACAGAGTCTTCACTCTAAAGTCTAAAGGATGCATTAACCTACTTTCCCAATACAATACCTACAATCTACATCAATTATATCTGCGTTGCACTGCCATTAATTTTCACGAGTGGTTTGTCAATACTCTATCCATTGGCCTGAAAGGATGGCAAGCCATTATGTCATGTTTGAAGGGCAAACTATTATATCTGCTAATATTATTACGTAAGTATGCCATCAATGTTATGTGTATTAAGGGGTAGTGAATTTGAAGGCTGTACTCGGATTTTAGTGTGCCAAATTGAGTTAGAATTATAAATTAGTTTTGATGAAAGTAAGTAGTTTATATGAAGACATTTCTTGAAGATTTTTTTTATTGTCTGGGATATTAATAATGTTTCTATTTTTGAGGGAAAGAGTTTAAGGTGGTCTTTAAGTTTGACGTGGTCTTGTTAGGAGAAAATTGCAAATAAAAAGATTTTACAATTTTCTCTTTATATTACCTCAACAACCTCACAAGGAAGGTCAGGTTTTATGCGCCAATTATGCAGGCATTTAATTTTGTAATATGTAATTTATGTTGATGACATCACATTTTAATCTTGACGTCTTCATAACATTGAATAATCTCTATAAGCCTATTAGATAAGTATTTATATTGAATTATATTATGTACAAAGTATTGTTTTCAATTAATTCAAAAAGACGTAATGTCATTTATTCAAAGTACCCAGACTAAAAAATCTGCATTTTTATTTAATATCAAAGGACAGTGTACTTTCTACGTGTTTTAGCTGAGAAGAATAAATATTAGAACAAATTCCCCGACGAGAACACTCAAAGCAGCTTTACTAACTTAGATAATAACTTAAATACAATTTTACGATTTCTTTCACAACATCATACTACCACTTTGTCACTATTAAGCTACACGAAAGCTTTTACGCTGGAGGTCATTTCGAGGCTTTGGCCGAAGTTCATCGTTAAATACAGCCGACTCTGACCTTCGGTGAAGGTCATTGAGACAGTCAGAATATAGGTTGCCCTGTGGACAACTTGGGGGTCGGATGGCCGACTTTATTTGGCCAGGCGTGTTATATAAAGCTTCTTCATATCTGAATCGATTTTGAACGATATTAGACTTAAGAGGATTCATATTTGAATCGATATAGACTGCTATTAGAATTGTCGGATTAAAAACATGAAATATGTCGACGTATGAACCTCCTCCTTTTTGGAAAGTCGGTGAATATAATGTCGAAACTAACTGAAGATAAAGTTCTTTAAAGTACAGTCATTAAGAACTATTGTTTTAGCTGTCCAAGAAACTCAAGAATAATAAATAATCCTTCAGACCAAAGAGAGCGATGAATGAATAAAAACTTCAAAATAAAGCCTTTTTCATTTGTTTTTCTGAAAATGATTATATTACGACAAGCCGGTATGACGGCGTTATGCGTTTTACTGATAGGTAGTGGGCGGACCTCTAAACCTCTACATTATTCATAAACTGTTGACGTCGGATTCTTGTCAATGAAGACATTGAACGTAGAAATGGGTTTCTTTAGCATATCATTGATAACTAGTCGTTTTCTTATGGTTTCACTCGCGTCCAGTGGGCAACTACTGCCTGAGCCGGGATAAAATTAAGCCTATGTTACTCGGGAAGAGTGTAGCTTTCCCTTTCCAACAGTTTTTTTTTTCAATCAATTCAATAAAAAAAAAAATGATTCTTCTTTATTATAAGTACCTATTAGTACTTATAGATAAAACAGTTGAATATTATGATAAATATACAAAGCTAGTTTATGTTTATTTTAAGAATACCGGAATAATGAGGATATGCACTTGTGATTGCAATCAACAAATAAATATTTTATTTACAATGCATTGTCTATAGTCAGGGTACATAAAACCTCTTCCGTAGATGACATCTTAATATCTTTACGGAAGTATGTATTACCTATATTTGCATTCAATGTTTTCCTGTTGTGGTTATTATGTGACTAGCTTCTGCCAACGGTTTGAGCCACATCCCAAAAGAAACTCTCCACGAACCCGGATAAAAAGTATCCTATAACCTTCCTCGATTGATAGGCTATCTAACACTGAAAGAATTTTTCAACTCGCACCTTTATAATACCGCATACAAAACAAACTCTTTTTAATATTTTATTAGTAAAGATTTACCTCAAGTTCAACTCCTTTGTAATACAATACTGTTTTGGATACTCATGGTTATAGCAAAGATCAGAAGTTCGCAACAATTTCGTAAATGTTTTCCTACATTTTGCCTTTTTGGAAAGTTATTTCACAAGAACTGTAATACATCAAAATACTTTTCTTATGCTTGAAAGCCACACCATTTCCCACAATTTTAGGGTCGGCTTCCAGTCCAGCTGGATGCAGCTGAGTACCAGTGGTTTACAAGGTGTGACTCCTATCTGACCTCCTCAACCCAGTTACTCGAGCAACCCGTGACCCCCTTGCGAGACTTGTGATGAATTAAAAGTATTAATAAGTATTTCTTTTGTTGTGACCAAACAAAGGCTTTTGATTCAAGCAATAAACAAAGAATATGAGAACGGCCTATATCTTTATACTGAGCAGTATTTTGGCGGGATTCCGCCATCTTGGCGTGTTGCCATGTCATCTCTAGGTCAATGTTGCCACTGCATCGAACTATAAATAGGAACGGGCGCTTCCTGTATCATCAATTTGTCGAAGAACTGATCTAATTAGAAAAAGCCGTAATTTTAATTTTTATAATTAATTGTGATATTTTTATGGAAGACCATTAAAACATTAAAAGTCTTTTGTCTAAATTAGATTGTTAACAGAAACTCCTTGAGGAGGTGACTATTATTTCTTTTTACGAGTTGTTTAGTGTCAAGGATAATGTATAGGTATTGAGGGTAAAAAGAAAGTATTGTGGTTGAATACAACGTTTTTCCTTGTTTCTGGGTCAGTAAGATCCAACGCAACGTGTAATTAAAAGGTCAATGAGACCACCAAAATAGCGATCAGCAAGATCGAACAGAGACTCTCTTAGAAAATAATAATAATACGCCTTTTTCTTTATAATAAAACTTTTCGCACCAGTTGGTGTGGGATACTAAAATCAAATTCTGTAGTAAAAGTTCTCATTCTTATAAGTTTGTTGCGCCACTTCTAAGCAAAAATACATAGGCAGTAATAAAGGTGGGCGTTTTGGGGACTATTGTTTTTATTTAAAAAAACTGCTCATATAATATCAGCCTTATAATAAGCGTTTTTGAATTTGTTCAAGATTTGTTTTGATTAATATAGCCTTGAAAGCAAAGCGTAGCAATTTGTAACACCGTGAAGAGATAAGCTCACGTGTTTTGTACCATATTAGAGAAACACGTGTATATTTATAAAAAAAAAATATAGGTCACATGTACATAAGTAGGTATACTTAATGTTTTCAGTTGTTGAAATTATATTTTTCATATTTGGAGTCAATTTGATTAAATGAATGTCATTGTTATCGAATTGACAACTTTGCGAAATACGTCACTGGCTCGTTATAGCAAAAAATACGCACCTATCTAAAAGTAAATTAAACAAAAAAGAAACAGTTAATGATAGTACATACTTATGTGTCTTTAACCTAACGTTTAGTAAGGTCATCGAACTTGCTCATTACACTTAACTGTGTCAAGTAAAATCAAGTTGCACCTACATTATTAAGACGTACCTAACAAAAAATCGACTAACCTGTTCGATCGATTTAAATCGATAAAAAAATCGCATCACTAATTCTTATGATGATGAATGTGTTTAATTAAATTAATGACTAATACTCTTGTTGTTTTATTTCATTCAGTAAAAAAAATAAATCTGAAACTGTTTTTAGGTCTTTGCCCTTGCCAAACTTAACAAAAGTCATTTTGACTTTAAGTCGACTGCGTGACATTTAACAGGTAGAGGTTCTGAGAAATGTTGCGTTGTGAAGCCTTGCAGATTATTTGGACATGGACGGCTATGACTCATGATCGTAAACATACCGTCTTACCACAAAAACTTTTAAACGTCAGTTTATGCCTTGTCTAAAAAAATGTCAAATTATGACGTTGACATATGGTTCATTTTGCAACCAAAATTTTATTAGACAAGTGTAAAACAGGGTTTAAAGTTTTTGTAGTAAGGCCCTTAATGTTTGTAAACATACGATTTGAAGTTAACATTTTTTCTACGTTGTACCTAAGGAAGTAATAAGAGTGATAAATGAAATATTTTCGTCAAGTAACATTATTAAAAAGTAACTATTTTTAACTGAGGTATGTGTATGGAACTTGGTACTTATTCAGATCTCACTTCTTTTATAGGCGAAGGATTTCCATATTATCGAACTTGGCAGCCTTTCACATTTTTGTTTTTGGGTGGGATTTCATTTATTTTTGTAAGGTTGTTTATTTTATTTTTTTCTTATGATTAAGTTAGTTAAGGAAATGTCTCATTTATACTATCTTTCAGATTTTTGAATATGCACTATGCTTCTTACAAAGAAATGAACTAGATTAACTAAATGGACCAGATTTACCAACTGACTGACATGACATGTTATCATATATTATGTTCGTGGATCAAAGTTACACATTCGTTATTTTCGAAAGGGACTCACACTTGGCCGTTTTCAGATTTTTACTTTGACTAAATACAAACCTTTGTAACGAATTTCAGATCGGTACGACCATTCGAAGATATATTATATAAATATAGATAAATTTTGTTCGTTTTAGTTCCTTAGGGGTATAAATTTACAGTGGGTATTTTACACCTTCATTATTATGAAACCGACTCACACTTGGCCATTTTCAGATTTTTCCCTTTACCTTGACATAAAGACCTACCTCCATGCCAAATTTCAAGTCAATACGACCATTGGAAGTGGTCTAGGTTTTTGATGAGTGAGTCAGTGAATCAGTGAGTCAGTCAGTGAGTGTATAGTAAAAAATTTGAATTACTAAATTTGACCCAAGAATGAATAAATAAAACAAACGGGGTAAGCTAAATAAAACCGTTTAAAAAAATAGCGATTTTCTGACGTCAATATCTCAAGACCTACAATAGGTATATTAATGAAATTTTGTATTTTAGATAAGTGTTGGGGTCTCAACAGATACTAGAAATTTGAAATGTGTAAATAAAATAGATTTTGAGTTATAGGGGGGTCGAATTTGGCCCGAAATGGTTCGTGTAATATAACCCACGGCCGGTGTGTCGCTTTTTTTGCTCGAACTTGGCGGACACACTGCCGTGTGTCTAGATCAAGGTCAGGCAAGCCTGGACTTAAAATCCCTAATTTTCCTTGAGCAAATGTGATAATCATTTCTCATATTATCTTCTCTTTATAAGAGGTTGACAAAAGACTTATAGTTCGGCCATTCAGAGAATGCGTTCCTGACACGTCGCGATTGAACTGACGACGTAATAACATTCATTGATTATTGATATAATAATGTTGTTTTAATGCTCCTCAATTGTTAAAACGGTAAACAACCAGCAAAAATATTTTTATCGTAACTGCAACGCCATTGCAAAGTTACGTCGTCAGTTCAATCGCGACGTGTCAGGAACGCATTCTCTGAATGGCCGAACTATAGGAACGAAACAGTGTTAGTCAGTGCCAATAGACCGGTTGTATTAAGTCTTGGTAATTAACATTTGTATTGTTTCTTGTCGGATTGAACGTCTAGAGTCTTGTTCTCAACAAAGATTTCAAATCTTATTTCATACATGTTGACAGGGTTTGAAACTCCGCCAGCTGTTTTAAAAACAGTGTTTGTAAACATAGTATGTGATTCCAGATTCCGTGTACCGTATGATTCATTTCTAAAGAGTTTTATGAGTACATATATTTGTTTTTGTTGCCATCGCGATTTCTTTTAATTAAGAGGTTCAGTGGTGTCTATGTTTCAATATACCTAAATATCAGTAGTAAATTAACTAAGTATGTATGTATTTTGAAAAATTAGCCAATAATCGCGAGACTGACTTTAAAGATCTTACCTTTTCAAATTTAAAAGTGTATCCTAAATTATGAGCTTATCAAGAGTAGGTGTGAACTTTCTAGATCATAGACACAACACCTAAATTTCCACAGCCATAATTATTTCGGCATTTTCCACAATCAAAATCATTGTCCATGGCCATTTTAAATTGCCAGCATAAAAAACTCGCTTGCTCGCCAATAAATGTCGCCAGTTACATAAACTGATCTAGAAATAGACGCCATGATTGTTACTGACTGCTTCCTGGATCTCATGTCCGGTTGTAAAGTGCAAGTATTTTATAGTGTCAGACCACAAGCAAAGAGAACACAATAGATAGCCATCTTTATGCTAATGTTGGGCAAAATACTAGCCTTTATTGCACCTGTCCTGGTATTCCGATCTGGATCAGACCTGTGGATAAATGGATGGATAGAGATCTTACAATTTAGCACTAATCATCATAGACCAAAAAATTGCAAAGCTGAGGCCCAATTCTCCTAATTTTACTTAAGCGACATACGATTCGATTCGATTGAGATCCAATTACGACTCGATTACGATTTAAGCGTATGTGGCATTCCGCTATTTTTTCTTGGAATAAACGTTTTTATCCTTTTCTTTCATTCTATAATGAATCATTTTGTCTGCAAATGATTTACGATTGCAATATGATTGTAGAGCAAACTAGCGTATATACCAAAATCACCAAAATAGCAGACCAATCGCAAACCAATCGAATGTCATTGGAATACGATTGGTCTTATATTAGTAGCAGAATGCCCGATATGGTTAAAACTGCTATTGCGATCATATTGCGATTCAATTTCTATTCGATTTTGACATTATTAACTTAGGAGAATCGGGCCCCTGTATTAACCCACTAAGCGAAAAGAGAGGTGTTGTATGTAAGTTTGGCAGCTATGTGCCTATATGTGGCACCGTAGCGTGTAAAAGGATGGACCGATTCTGCTCCGTTTTGTTCTATTTACTATCTGGTCTTGCCCTCATTGTCATTCACTCCATCCTAAAGGAGAAATAAAACTGGAGTAATTGACAGATCTACAATCCAGTCTAGATTAGTAGAAGGGCATCAAATCGCACTATCAAAACATCAACGCCAATCCAAAAAAGGGGCGTACCAACACCTCAAACAAATGACATACGCCATTATAACACTACCAACATAATAAGCTCTAATGGCCAACACTCCGCGAGTCACGTAACACCTAACATTATGGTCTTGTCTGTTTACAACGGCTCGTTATTACGGACCTTGAACTCACGACACAGCTGATTACTCCGCTCTTGTGGGCTAATCTCGTTCATGAGTGGTTAAGTGATACACGATTTTATCGATAGAGGTTTATCTGCGAGCCGATGTCAGATAATGTTGTCCATGGCGCGAAAATGAGTTTTTAACTTTTAGATTTTTAAAATACTTAGTTGGGGATAGAGGAAACCTCACAAGCCTGATAGCTCCATGTAGAAGCTTGAGCCAAATAGCTTTACAATACTGAAGTTAGCTGTTTGACGCCTCACATATGCAGATTATTGCCAACTTCGGACAAGCAAAGCTTTTCGACAAGATCTGAATGAACAAATGCGCAAGGAATCAAATGGCTTACTTCATAATAGCAAAGCTAAGGCACGAATTTGATACTTTGCACACTCGACTAAAATTACAAGTAACCAGCTTTGGACCGATAGTTATTTCTGGAACACTTTAACCTACTTAAAGGTCTAATTTTGCAAACCTTAGCACGCATTCCTACCAGGATATTCTAGAAATAGACGCTGATAAACTAGGCCCTTCCTCTGATTAGCAGGCGGCCTCAGTTTGTTTGCACATCACGTTTGCAATACTGAATACATAAGCAATAGAACATGTACTTATGTAGTAACTGCTAAAATGTATGAACAGGATAAACCTAGAGTTGTTAGTTCGAAGATTCTAGGCCTGATTGATGGCGTGGCGAGTGGTGGAGAATATAAAAAAGTCCAATTGCGCATCGGAATAATTGATGTAATAAAAACTATAATTCATAATTGTTATAGCTTGTTCCTTGAATCAATTAAAGGTGTTATTGATACAAGGTGTTGAGATGCTAACTGTGGCGGTGTTTTTTACGAATCTGAAATCCAAATCGGAAACTATTTCATCATCATCATTCCCCTGCCTGTATCCCAATTTAATTTGTTGTCTGCGCAGCATGTCTTCTTTTCCTGTCTTCTTTCAACCAGGATTGTTATGAAACCAGCCAGTGCCCTGTAAAGCTGCCATTGCACCCTTTCTTTGCAAAACTTTCCACTTAGACTAGACCAAGTTGACTTTTAAAACTTGTGAACAATTTTATTTTTGAAAATTGTTCAAAGATCTTCTTGTTGGCATTCATACTCATGAGATCCAGTTTATGGAACCTTGCAACTAGTGTCTGACTTTTCATAAGAGCCTACAAAGAAGTAAAATATTTGTTTTTGCTGAAAAATAATGAGACAATCCTGAAAACACTGGTAAACGATCCTCAGGGCTAAAACCATGTTAACACAATATACCATAAACGTTCCTCAGGGTTAAAACAATGTACCATAAAAATAACAATTTAATAATCTATTGTGCGATATGAGTCATCCCATGCAATACCATTAATGTGTGTGCATTTCCATATGCTCTTATTTACAATGCAGTTCCTGCGTCATATGATCTAATATTAGTCGCAATATAACCTGATATTATGAATAGTAGCCTTGGAAACTGTTTGTACTCGTCTATGCTTTGAAAGCTTCAAAAACAAAAGACTGATGGTGATTTCGAACTTTCGCCGATTTTAATTTTATTCCGTACTCCCCAACCTTTCCGGCTGCCATTGAACATCTTTGGCGGTTGTTACGGGTAGTCAGAAGCCAGTATGTCTGACACCCAGTCTTACCAAGGGGTATTGGGTTGCCCTGGTAACTTCTGTTTATCTTTTAAAAGCTGTAATGTGTACCGAGTAAGTTCGCGCAAGATAACTCGTGACCAATCTCCTTGGCCGTAGACTGTTTCCTTCCGCGCTGTAAATACTATTTCCTGCTATATTACGACGATTTTATAAACAAGAAAACTTGTCATTTGTAGTTAATTTCTGTATTTATTCAGCTGTTATCTGTGAATTGGTCGTCTCGCTACAAATTAGCAAGTAAGCTTGATCTCGAATTCCGAACTGACATTATCTTATACGGTAAGTGAATAGGTAGGTACTACTTCTGAAAAAAAGGGATGTGAATGATGAAACTGGGATCTGACTCTACAGAGAATTCTTCTATCACAGTCCTTGGTTGTCCATCTTCTCCTTACGTCATAGACGTAGACTGCCTCCAAATATTTCCTTCTCGGCATACTTCTTGACTAGTAGCTTAGTACAGTTTTTTTAAGCCCCCCATCATCAAATATTCACCTATAATCAATTTGGCAACTATTTATAAACACTTGAAAAGACCCGTCAAATCGCTATCCAGATACACTTGAACACTACGCACTATTATATTAGATATCATGTCATTGAGATAAAAGAGCTTAAAGATTTGCGATAACTGATATGGATAATAACATTGAAAAGACACTGGACAAGCTTGATTTGGGCTTCTACATGGAGAGTTCCGTACCATCATCATCTTATATTTTTATTTGTGGTCGGCGCAGTGTCTTCTTCTTCCAAACTTATCTATCTGACATCATCTCACAAGTAACATTCTTTCCATCCATATCGTCTTTCAAACAATCCATCGTCTCTTCTGAGGTTGTCGTTCCACGTTCATGTTTAAGACCTTCCTCACAACTATTCCTCATGCGTCACCATCACAAGAGAGTTCATAAGCATCTTTATGAATTAAATTGTGATTTCTTTAGTGTATTCCTATTACAAGTCTTATAATACATACAGACACCCACTACAGACCACTAGAAGATGGATAGAATAGGCTTAGCAACTAAAGGTTCTAAGTGCATTCAAGTACATACTACAGATCCCTGAAAAACAAAAAACATTGTTTTTTGTTTTTAAAACAATTCATTGTTTGGGGTCTAAAGTTCGGGCTGCGGGTTGTTCGTGTGAGTTACCGCGGCCCTGGTACACAAAAGGCCTACGACGGAACACGACGGTTTTTAGTCAGTAAGAGTCTGACACTCCCTCACCGCTGCTAACCCAAAGCGGGAGGAGTCATTTGTTAATTTCGACGTCGTCAAAAAAAAAAAAAAAGGGTCTAAAGTTCAATATCCTTGGATGTTTATCATACAAATGATAAATATTAGCGATAAAACAACCATATTGTTTCACAGTTTATTCTGTCGTTTGTAGCTACATTGATATGTACTCGCAAATAAAAATGTTTACGATTAGATTATGAGATCATCGGTCATAAAAAAATAAAACAATTTATTCTGTTTTTAAGTTGTTTATTGAACATCTGTTTAACATGCTATTCACACATCACATAATATATTCCGCTTTATGTTTTGTAGTACACTAATCCAAGTTTTTTTATAGCAATAACTATTTGACATTTTTTTTACATCTGAACTGTCTAGATTTTCACCGCGGTTTCTGACGTTCCGTGGGAACTACCTAGACTTCGCGCACCGGGACAAAAAACCCAATAAATGAGCTGTGATATACTGAAATATTTTAATCAGACGATTCGTTCCTCAGATTGGCGCGATATACAAGCAAATTTTTCACCTTCATAAAATGTGGAGCTCTCCCCAAGCAACCAGGCTCCAAAATTACCCAATTTACCAAAACAATTAAATAGAAAATTGATAAAACAATTAAGCAATATATTCGTAGATAACATACATGCGCCTTCACTGCGGTGTGGGTGTGTGCATGCGTTGATACACGTGCATTGTAATTACGTAAGCTATTGTCTGTCATTTGTTTGTTTATCGATGTTAGGTACTTGACGCTTAAGTTAGGTATTGTTTGAAAGAGTTACCGCTTTAGAAGTTTCTTGATCATAAAGGACATCGGTAATAGAACAGATAATAGTCTGATACTTCTTTCAATGCTTGTGGCTAAATAACAGCCTAAGGATCTATCTATCATGAGGTTAAGCCATCTATCCTACGTGTTTCGGAACGCTCGTTAAATTGGTGGGCCCCGGCTGTCATTTGAACGCCCAGAAGCCAGAAAGCCTTGCAACCAGCCTAACCAAGGAGTACTGGGTTTGAGGGCTGATAGGTTGGACTCAGCTATATCTGGTCAAAACTGGAAGCCAAACCCAACGTATGTAGAAAAGGCTAGGCAGATGATAATATAGCAATTCAATTTTGCTTTATCAACACACACGTTATTTCTTATTCTCATATCTGTAACCTCAATTTATGCTCATCACGTATGCAAATTCCGTTACGGATACATAATTTAATGTCAACTTAGTTTTGAGGTTAAACCAAACCGGAGTAACTATAATTTGAATAAAGTGCTAAATAACTAACAGCTTAATTGTTTCTGATTAGTTTTTAGTAAGAGTGTCCATGGAGTTTCTTGCCGGCTCTTCTCCATGAGACAAAGGTTTTGGAACCGTTGCTAAAAAGGCTACGACTTGAAGGTTGCCGTTATTTAATAAAAAAAAATCGTTTTGACATTTCGGAAATGTCAACGTCAACTTATTTTACCGCCAATTTTTGCACAAACATGGCCGAAGTTTTAATTACTTTTACAGACAATTTAAACCTCTTTTTTGCGTTTTATGCAGTCTGTTTGTAAACAAAAATTAGATAACACGAATCCGCGTGTTGTTTTTGATTTTTCGCAACGAGAACATAAATATTTATGAAATGAGGTGGTCTCGAGGTCATATTGTTAATGTTTACGCAACAAAAGTCGCGGTCATTAGCATACGAATGCGTGAGAGAGAAAGCAAATTGATGTATCAGATCATGTGACTATATGTAAATGTTGCACTTTCTAAGTAGGCATAGAAAGAAACAATGTTATTATAATGGCAAATAGTTCTAGACTTATAGACTTTTGTATATTTTAATCGCTGTTCTCTGGTCGCCCTTATTACGTAATAGAGTATCCTTCGATTTCAATTCCTATTGATTTTATTTTGTCAATGTTCAATGTCTAAGACATTTGTCAAGAAGTGTCAAACTAACCGTGAGTTGCACTATTTAAGTTTTCCGAAAACCAAACCAATTTCAGTTGTCAAATCTCTGATTTGACCAATGGGCGGCGGCAACAGCCGGTTATGGTTTAGTAATTATCCATATCATAGTTAAAAGCGCAACTAGCCTTTATAAAAACGGTCGGGGTACCGTTTTTTGGTACAGTTGACAAATGCTGTCAAACCCAAAATGCAAATTTTCCTTTGAAAATTGTCTGCTGTCAACTGCACGAAACATTCGGTACCCGATAGTAGCATTTGCTACGTTTAGTTGACATAATAACGTGGGGAAAGTCATTAAGGATTATATATTTAATTGCAATCGTTGTTATTTCTGTCTGTATTTGCCTACATGTTATCATTTTATCACTGTTGGTTTGTCTTGAGCACACAGTTATTGCTACTTAACATTTGTTTTATTTAGATATAGTAAGTTCAACTCAGTCTTGCGCGCGGCCTTATGTGTGGGTAACCCTTGTACATATACAGTGACTTTGTGTGCGTGACAAGAGGTACAGTCGGGTACAAATAAAGTTATTTAGGGGTTGTATAAGGCTGTTTAAAGAAAAACAGTTATTACGTAATTTAATGTTTATTTATTTATAATGATTCTGAATCGCTTCTTGAAAAATAAATGATGAATTTTCAGATTCGCTACTCTCACCAAGGTCAATTATAAATTTTGACTCCATGTCAAAATGTCTATAGTATTTGGTTTTTCTTTTGTACATGTCTACAGGTATTACCCAACACCCCTTCATCAGTTTGAATTAAACGTTCATTTATGAGTTTCATTATTTCCGTCTTATTTTGGTCGACATTATGCGAAGCAATATAATTTTAAAAAATTCCCCATACATTTTGTTTACATTATTATACTAGATTATACGTCTTTTTACATTCTTAGTCCACACTTTTATTTATTGTCCGCGTACCCCGAGCTAGAAAATATGTAAGAAGTATTTAATTCATCTTAGATATTTCACCTCATTTATTTCTTAGATACTGTCAATGTCAATTTGAAAAAACGTATGAGAAAATAATGAAAAACTGTAAAATGTAATAATAAAAAGCTTTGAATGTTTCATTTTTTGAAACGCTACCTGACTCCTTAAACATTTTCTCCGTGAAGAACTAGACATTTTCGTAAACGACTGTACCCATAACAAAAAGCGATAAGAACACGTCATCCTCGGACGACGTCACTGTCACACGAATGAAAGTTGTATATTTACAAGCCGACGCACACATAGGGCCGCGCGCAAATCTGAGTTGAACTATCTATAGTGTGTACTGACGTATTTTAATGTCAATATTATTGTTACAGTAGTCGACTGGTATATTTTGACCGTTATGGCGCTGATATTCAGTGACATTAATCTATCATTAATTAAAATATACTTTTTCTCTCAGTCAAAATTATTTTGGACCTGTTTTTTGAATAATGATGCTGGTAATTCTAGTAAATATTGTTGATAGTGTTTTACAACAATAAATAAGTATTGTCATCTTCACATTGTATTCTCCACATACATAAATAATAAGTCAGAGTAGAGTTCTGTAAAAAATATTTTTTAACTTTGACTTGTAAATAAATGAACTGTAGCCCAAGGAGGAAACAAATTAAATGTTAAATTTTAATGATAAAAACATATTTCTTTTAAATCAGTACCCTAATGTCTGACATGGAATGCTAATTGCGTAACGCTAAATGGCATTGATTTTGCAAAAGGCAAAGAACTTTCTAAGCTACGGTACCTCCTGCCATTTTGGAACAGTTATTCAATAATTTCACATTACACAAGGTCATGTAATATCATGGATATGTAACGAAGGTTTTGAAAACATGTAAGAACGTGCCTGATAAGCAACTGTTAACATGTTATGTAATATCTTTTCAGGGTTATCCATACTGATTACAGCCCATAATTTTATTTTCTTTTGTTAAATAAATTATCAGTTTAAGATAGCGGAATATGTCAATGGAAATAAAGCGATAATTAAATTAAATATACTGTTAGGTAGGCTGAAACTTCTAGTAAGTATTATTAAGAGTTTAACATGAATTCTGTACCAGTGCTAGTAAAAATATCACGAGTTACTTGTGAATTTTAAGTCAGCAGATTTTATTTCTGTCACTGTCACTGTTTTTTTTACAAATACTCTTGAAGTAAAAAGAAATGTAGCTTCCTGTGGTCCAAGAAATGGAGTTTTTGCCCATTCTTCTCCATAGATCACAATATGTCAACATTTTAAGGATAAAAATACACACATCAAAAGTGTCTAGGGATCAAGCATTTTTATGCGGATTTCTTGAGATTGAGATGTGGCTTTGTAATAAATTTATGATTTTATAAATTTATATGGATCCTTTTTGGTGCATTTCATAATTTGAATCAGGAACTGTGAATCAAATTCGAGTAAAAGATGAAAATCAGCTGTCAATATTTTCCCTATAAACACATACAACGCATTGAAGACATTATTAGTGCTACTGTTTCCCTACTACTGATTAAAACCAACGTTATTATGGAGCGGCGACGTCATTTAAGCAGGGAAGAAATGCTCAGAGCCGTGGGAATGATAGAAGCTGGTTCCCGGCAACGTACTGTGGCTTTAGCTCTGAATACAAGTCAGAGTGTTATCAGTCGACTTTGGACACGTTACCGAAGCACTGGTACCGTAGCTGAGCGCCATGGAGGACGGTATCGCTGCACCACACGGAGACAAGACCGATACATTCAAATCTTAACTCGAAGAGCTCCAACAATAACCGCCATGATGTTAGCCGTGAGGCTTCATCACTCTTCAGGGAACTTAATTAGCGACCAAACAGTCAGAAACCGCTTGCATGAAGTGAACCTTCATTCCCGAAGACCGCTACGGGTACCACCTATAGCAATGCACAATCGTAGGATTCGATATCAATGGGCTCTTGAACACAGAAATTGGGCAGAAGAACAATGGCGTTTCGTGTGCTTTTCTGATGAGTCTCGTTTTGGTATGAGACCGGATACAAGACGTATACGACACTGGAGAACCCCTGGACGCCAACAGCGATTAAAATCCTGCCAGGAAGTCCATCCTTATAGTGGTGGAACCATCATGGTATGGGCGGGTATTTGGATCGGCGGAAGAACTGAGTTGATTTGGATCAGAAGCAACCTCAACGCTCAAATTTATGCTGAGACGATTGTATCAGACGTCATCGTTCCTCTACAAGTGCAAATCGGTCCCTTATTTCAGTTAATGCATGATAATGCACGACCGCACACCGCAAGAGTTGTAAGACAGACTCTCGCGGCAGCTAACATCAATGTTCTGCCCTGGCCTGCTCAGTCGCCAGACTTGAACCCGATTGAGCATGCATGGGATATGCTACAGAGAAGAGCTCTGCCGAATATGGAGGGTATCCAGTCGCAAGAAGACCTTTTTTTGTTGTTGCAACGAACATGGGCGGCCATTCCACATCGTGATTTGGATGAACTCATTTTGAGTATGCCAAACCGATGTTCTTGTGTTGTTAGTGTTCGCGGTAGAAACACGGATTATTAATTGTTTAAGTTACCCAATAAACTTTTAAAGAAAACTGTTATTTCAGTCTTTTTTTTCGAACTTTTGTGTTAGTGTTTCAAATGTCAAAAATCCCTTTATTAGGAAAATGGCAAATTTCTTTATTAGTGCAAAGGTGACTTGGTTTATCGTTACTGTGACAAACGAAAACACTTTATTTGATGAATCCTTAAAGAAAATTTTAATTAATATCAATCAGGAGAAAAGTTATTGCAAAAATATATGTTGATCCCTAGACACTTTTGATGTGTGTAATTCAGCCAGATTTGACCTACTTTTAGATACCCAGGTATCTGTGAAGTGTGCTGTGGAGTCAGTAACGCATAATAATTTACTTAATTAATCGCTATGCACTAGCACACAAATAAATACATATTATACTGATTTTCACAGTCCACATTAACACTAGTTGACCTCACGATCACGAGGCGTCTTACATGCATATGCCATGCGCTTACGCATATCAAGATGTCAGTTAGCGACTTTGTAAAGAGGTTGTGTCGCTTGTCAATGATTTTTTCACGAACTTTCGTGATTTATCCACTTTATTTCCTCATTTTTGACAGTTAGTGACAGGAAGTTTGGCAAATTACGTAGTCAATAACTATTTAGACCAGTCGAATACATTTTTTTACGACGATTTAATGCGTAAAAAAAGTAATTATAAGAAAAAAAATAAAAATCATTAAAATGTCCTTTTTAACAAAGTAATTTGATTTCAAACGATTCATTTCCACATTGCTGTCAAAATGAAAGCAATTGAAATGAAGGATAATATAGCGTCACGTAATTGGTCCTCAAGGCAACAATATTGATTTATACTCCATTTAAGGCCAGTAGTTAACTAAACAATCTTGATATGTGTTTCCATTTAAAACGCATCGTAAAATTCAATGTGCAGTCTACATTAATAACAATATCTTGGCCAACTAAATCATTATTTTAAGCAGTAGTCTATTTGCTTGAAGTGCATTTATATAAAAAAATCCCAACTTTTACTCCTACCTAGGTACTCTTTTTTGGGAAGTCGGTTGAAAAGTCCTATTAAGTTGACCTTTAGATAGGTACGTGCCTTACTAATCAAAATTAGTATAAGTTGTAGGTATGTATCGTGTATCAAGTCAATTACCTAAGTCTGATACTAAGTACAATGGCTTTACAAGCGAGCTTTAAAAACAATTACATAGAACTACAAACTACCTCTATAATTGTGATAGTTTTCCTGTAATTGGGCGTTTAATGGATAGTTACACACATTGAGGACTTTGTAAAAGCTGGCAAATCGTTGCACGCAATCTAGTCACAGAAGAACGTTTTATGAATGAATATTGCCATTACGATCTTTGTGGATTAATGGAGTTGTAACACTTTTTTTGGTGTACTGGTTCTGTATTTGTTCAGCTGTTTATGAATAAGTAATTAATTAAGCTTAAGATGTTCTTCATTAATTCATGTTCATTACACCGATTTGTCGAATATTCGTCGTCTTAATTCGTAGTCAAACATAAATTTAACTCATGTCTTAATAATATATTTGACTAATGAAACTTAGTTGACTTAACAATTCACAGAGAGACGTGGGCAAACTTGAGAAACAAAAGCTACTCAGCTCTCTGCAATTTATCTCTTGCGGTATAAGGACACAAAGCTATCAAAACTGATAGCAGAATAGTTATAGAATGACGACCACGGCTTAAAGAGGCAGTACACCCACCAGATCTCGTCATATTCTCCGAGAAGTAATGGTTGCGTACCTTAGGATAAGCCCTTGTCCAACAGTGGACCTCTTCGGCTGAAACAACGGAATAAGATATCACATAGTTACACACGTATATAGATCGAATAAAAACAGGTTGTCATTCATCCTTCAGTGACGTATTGTTACCCGATTATCAGCTTAACCTCAAATGAGACAATGCTACTTGATACGCCTTGTGACAAACACTTAAGAGTAATAAACAAAGCGTAGACGATAAGCTGGCTGATGATACAGGAGATAGATATGTCATTGTTTTTCATGAAATAACTACTATTGAAGAAGTAATAGCCGCTAGAGCCATTTCATAGAGCCCCAGTATACTAATATTAATAAAGAGGAAGACCTAAGAAAAGATGGATGGATTGCCTGAAAGATAACATGAATAGGAAGGAAGTGAGTGTCAGTATGACGAGTGACAGAAAAATGGAACATATTGCGTCGACCCTAAATAAAGTTGGGATCAGGGCAGGACGGAGAAGAATAAAGAGGGAACATTTATTTGTTTTGTTCGTGACCCTGAAGGCTTCGAAACAACTGAACCGATCTGGAAAATTCTTTCAAAGCTTCACTATTCCCGAGTTACATAGGCCATGTTTTATCCCGGTACGGGCAGTAGTTTCATGGACATGGACCATTTAGACACATGTCAGTTTGTGAATTCCATTTTTAAAACAACGAATTAGATACTAATTTGTTTCCTGTTGCAACTAAACATCATTTTTGATCTCGGGAAACCCAGTACTGGCCATAAATCGTGGACAACTATTTTAAATCTGTTGATATTTATATGTTTATCCTCATAATGATACTTAACACCTAGAATCTTCTTAGTAAAGGCATCAAAATAACCTCAAGACTATTTATTTGTTAATCTTTTTAGCGTTTATGACGTAGAAGACGAGTGTTTTGATAAATATTGAAACAAACGTTTAGAGCTGGCCCATCCTCCAGTTGTGACGTAGTTTATAATGGATGGAATACTAAATAAATATCACTTTGTTTGTTGATGTTGGGTTATGAAGTGGCGTCGTGTTTATCAAATTCTTCTGTGTCACTTACAGAGAATTTCAATAATCGATCTATCTTTCGAACCTTACCCACTACTAAAGATTTTTGATATAAACGCGATATGAGGAAAGTCAAATTCCTATTTCTGGAGCAAATATTATTTCTATTTAAGCAAATCAATAGAAAGCTTATTGAAGTCCACTGTTTGTCTGAAAGGTATCAGACGCTAGAGGTATAGAACGGAATTTCAGAGCTAGCAGAATATATAGAAAGAAACAAAAGAAAGAATGTTAGTATGATAGGCGACAGAGAAGAATATAAGCGTAAAACATATTGCACTATTGTCCCTAAATAAAATTAGGAATAGGACAAAAACCTAGAAGTAGATTGAAATATACCTACTGCTAAAGCAGGTCGTCCTTAACTATATGGCAATGTGTCATTTTCAAGGGTTATTGGCTACTGGTAGCACTAAGCACACAAATGACACATTTTCGTTTGGCAGCGTAAACGTTTAGCCGTCCTATAGACTTGTTTGGGATGACCTCTATACCAGATGTTGAAGTAACCCTGACATATTCCATGTTAGTCCAAATTATGAGCTTGAGACTGGAAGATATACTAATATAATAAAGCTGAAGAGTTTATTCGGTTTAGCGCATTCAACCGAATAAAGAACGCGCTAATCTGATGGACTTCTGGTCCGATTAGAGAAAAATCTTTCAGTGTTAGACATCCATAAAAGAAGGCTAAGGCTTACGTCAGGCTTTTTGTAGGATAGATCGGGCCCATGTTTTGTAGAACTATCTATCTGACCGATTTTTCATAGGATGAGAACGTTGCTATCATCGTGTTTTATTTTTCTCTTACAAAAAATCGGTCACCGATTATATTATCAGAGGTGGGCGGGTAGCCTGAGGGCTTGCTATACGCTTACGAAAAGTAGTTCCCACGCGTGCAGAAGTTAGTTTGTTAGCATGTACTGTCAACTAATAACTTAAAACTAGAACAACAATGCTTTTCCGGCAGACATAGATATGCGATAGCATCCTCTTTTCATACTATTTTATTCTAGCTTCGCGTCAAGCGAACTGTCAAATGCCGGTCACAGACTAACGTCATAAAGTAAATAAATAAATAAAAGAGACAGGTCGTTCTACAAGCTGTTGATTTGCATTTGTGCCATAGTTCAGGAGGAGGACATACAATACGTATATAATCGATTGGAATTACAGTAGATGGGAAATAACTAATATGCACTGTTTTTTTTGTCATTGTAATGTCGTGGTATTTCAGAAGTAATCCAATTTTATGAATGAAATTTATGAGTGATCGTTGCGTATGCTTTGTGTTTGCGTTTGTGTGAGGGCGCAGCACGGTTTTAAGGCCATTAACACACGCGCCAAGTTTAAATAACGGTAGATGACATTTACGGAATTCCGAAAAAAAATTAAAGAAAAAAAATTACGTACGAATTTTTTTATTGATTTGGGTCGAGAATCATTAGCATAATTACCTCCTTGAATATGGCACGGATGCAAATCAACAGCTTGTATTTAAAGGTGGGACGGACTTTAACCTGTTTCCGTAGTTCAATGTTTTTTCCTACATTATAAATAAACGTGTCTCACTGTACCACCCTCTACTGGCAGAATTTATTTATGCAAAACGTATTGGACTTTGGCCTAATAACTGCGTAGAGGTCAGACAGGCAGTCGCTCCATGTGGCACACTGGTACTCAGATGCATTCGGTTAGACTGGAAGCCGATTCCAACCTGGTTGAAAAAAGGCGAGGCAAATGATGATTTTAATCTTTGTTTTCTGGCCCAGCACAATATTATTGAAGCTGTGGATAAATGGTCATGGTCATGCATAATTGCATCTGTAGAAAGGGTCCTTCGTATTTTTTACTTTGGTGGATGTGAACTCATTAAAATAACATGCCCTGTTGTGGTTAATGCTGAAAAGAGTAAGACTTATTGACTAAAATCCACCCATATTACTTCTGGAGCATTTTGTGTTCCTGGCCCTAGGTAATTCTCCTACTTCTGATCAGCTCTTTCTTTTAATGCATTATGTAATTCAGATAAGCCCATGATATTGTCAGACCTAGGTTTCCATTAAAGCTATCAAATGTCAGTGGGGGATATTACAAACCGCAGCTGTCATTGTTCGTGTCGGTGTCACTTGCAGTAGGTGTCAGGTCTCTGGGTTTTGAGGTGTGAAATGTTTTGTTCTACTCGAGGGACTTTGCAAAAAATCTTTAAATGACAATGGAAAGCTAACACATCTGATCATCACTTAATCAATTGCAGATATAAAATAGAAAAGAAAACTTAAGGAGTTTGTAAGAGCTGCTGACATCTACCGTTCCTTTTTCTTAAGGAAACCTTGCTATCGTTTGCAATTTAAGCAAATACCCCAGAAGACTATAAGAATATATTTGTAGGAGTCTTTGTTTTCCGCTAAGTAAGATCAGCCTTCTTCCCTTATCACACAAATTATTTTCATAGCTTCGTCAAACAAAGCAATTTAGGAGTCGTATGATGACATTTCTTCCATAACCTTCAGCGTAACAATGACAGCCATTACACATTGTGACGTCACATACCGGAGATGAGAAAGCGACGGGAATTTTGGCGCAAACTCAACAGACGTTTGAGCCTTTTGAGCCTACGAAGAGTAGACGCGTCTCCGTGGAAACGTTCGTAAACTATTTATTGTTGTTACTAGAAATACGTGGAAAAGTTTCGTCAGCTGTTTTTTTATTTAGGTACTAGTTTCTATGTGTGTTTTCACACGCATCCCGAAAGAAGTACTTTCTGCATATGAATAAAAAGAAGCCTACCTATATATTATTTGATGTATATGCAGTAATGTAGCTACTGCCAAGTTTCGTCGAAATCCATCCAGTAATTTTAGCGTGAGAGAGGAACAAACATCCATACATAGAAACTTTCGCATACCTGTGTATATGATATTAGAAGGATAGTCTGCAACTTTATTTATTTACATAGATATTTACGTAGTCTGCATAATTCTAGAAGTCAGGAACAAAAATGCAAAAAAACAATAGACTGCCTATTTAGAATGAAGTTCGCTTATTGACGTGTCATCAACTGACAATGTTGATGATGATAACAATTGAAAACATCTTTATAATGGACTATCAAGTCTTCGAGCGTTTCGCTAGATTTTTCTCGAAGCTCCGGCAAGCGGCCTAATTTTCTCTTTTATCAATATTTAGCGTACATTCTAGCATCGTCTATTCTTGATATCAACATCAGCTGTCATTTGTCGTTTTTTTTTTTTTATTGTTAACATTCTGTTTACAGTTCCGATGTTTTGATAGAAATATAATCAGGAAATGGTTTATCATTGCGTTAAAAGGTCTTCAAGGAGGTTATCAGTATTTCTCATTCGTATTAGTCGTTTAGCTCTTTCATTCATTAAAGATGAGTTTTTTAAAGGTTATTTCTGGATTTAAATGTAATTTTGCTATACTTAAATCCTTTGAGATATTTATAAGTCAGTTTGCCATAAAAAAATAAGACCGACTATAAAAAAATAAGACCGACTAAAAGTCCAATTAAAAAGACAGAAGTCGAGTGAGTTCATGATGAAAAATGAAAAAGAACTCTTTAATTTAGCGGGAAAATTCCGTGCTGGTGAGTTCCCTGTAAAATTATACCAATTCTGCAAAAAGTTTCGTCAGCACGACCTCATTTACTGTTATATAAAAAGCAATGCAATTGGCAACAGCTGCATTATGTTTTAAAATTCTGAAAAGTGGATTTTTGACTTTGGACTCATCGCCTCCATTGGCAAAGTTCTGGAATTAGACTAGGAATTCATTCATATTCACATCGTCTATTATTTATGAAAAAAATCGGGATGCTAAATATTTCCACATTTTATTTATTAAACATTTTATTTTTAGCTCCGGTTATATCAGCTGACGTCTGTGTACAAACTTAGGTATAATTTGTTATCTGTGGCCGACATTGCTAGTCTTTCAGCAAATATTTATGACGTTTATTTACTCTGGTTATTACTAGCTGTTTTTAACTTCTTTAAAAATATGATATGTTTGTGTAGTCAGTTCTGTTAACGACCCGGAGAACGGTTATAAGATCACCAAGATTTTCGATCACCTGTTTCCTTTTTATATGGCCACTTGTGACAATATACCCTTGCAGCTGGTCAAACATTTCTTAGAACATACTTTGAAAACATTCATATTCTAAGAATTACCTAAGCAAAATGGCATGTCTTCTATATATCTATAAATATATAAGTAGGTACATAGGTGAAACTATAAAAAGCGACCTAATGCTTTTAAAATTAAAACTCGCGCACGTTTTAAAAGTTCAAAGTCCACGTAGGTCATTCCCAGTACGTTTCCCGGGCTCTTGCCAATTTCTATCTGTGGGCAGACATGTGTCTGATTCTCTGACTCATTTGAAGGATGAGTTATTTTTTATCTATGGTTTGAAAAGTCAAGTTCAATCGCATGACCTAGTTACTAGGTTAGTGACGTCACATAATCTTGCATCGTCAGGGTATTGCAATTTTCAATTACTCCTTGGGGTTTAAGGATGGCGTATTTGGGCAAATAGCAAAGATAGAACAATATTGTGGAATTTTACTCTTGACATTAGAGAAGTCTAAGTAATCTTAGACACCAAGGGCTGATAAAAGGGTGAAGGGAAACATCATGAGGAAACCTGGGGCCCGATTCTCCTAAGTTAATAATGTCAAAATCGAATAGAAATCGAATAGCAATATGATCGCAATAGTAGTTTTAACCATATCGGGCATTCTGCTACTAATATACAAGCTGTTGATTTGCATCCGTGCCATATTCAAGGAGGTAATTATGCTAATGATTCTCGACCCAAATCAATAAAAAAATTGGTACGTAATTTTTTTTCTTTATTTTTTTTTCGGAATTCCGCAAATGTCATCTAGCCTTATTTAAACTTGGCGCGTGTGTTACTGGCCTTAAAACCGTGCTGCGCCCTCACACAAACGCAAACACAAAGCATACGCAACGATCACTCATAAATTTCATTCATAAAATTGGATTACTTCTGAAATACCACGACATTACAATGACAAAAAATCAGTGCATATTAGTTATTTCCCATCTACTGTAATTCCAATCGATTATATACGTATTGTATGTCCTCCTCCTGAACTATGGCACAAATGCAAATCAACAGCTTGTAGAACCAATCGTATTCGATTGACATTTGATTGGTGTGCGATTGGTCTGCTATTTTGGTGATTTTGGTTTATACGGTAGTTTGCTGTACAATCATTTTGCAATCGTAAATCATTTGCAGACAAAATGATTCATTATTGAAAGACAGAAAAGGATAAAAACGTTTATTTCAAAGAAAAAATAGCGGAATGCCACATACGTTTCAATCGTAATCGAGTCGGGATTGGATCTCAGTCGAATCGAGTCGAACGTGAATCGTATGTCGCTTAAGTAAAATTAGGAGAATCGGGCCCCTGGACTATAAAGTCTGAAATCACCAACCCGCATTGAGCAAGCGTGGTGATTAATGCTCAATCCTTCTCTGTGTGAGAGGAGGCCGCAACCCAGCAGTGGGACGATAAAAAGGCTTTAACAGTATTAGAGAAGTGGGGAAACTAGGAGTATATTTTAGAAGAATAATCTCAGATGTAGCGTGTACGTTAATTCGAAATAATTTCTAGGATGTACAATTTCTGATTTAAATACGAGCTGTGAAGTTTTTATGTGTGTGTGCTGTGAATTACGTGAATTTATTATGTAACAGAAGATTAGCAACGAAAAGATGACTCCCAGTCTTACAGGGTACTATAAATTGTATAGTAAACAGAAATATCATCGACAAGAGGTTTTCATTTAGTAACTTTATAATATGGTAATTCTATTTTATCACACAGACAGAAATTAGCGCCAAAGTCTCAAAACTCAATCTCATTTTTGGCACATTGAGCTAAATGTTGAAAATATTCCAGTCTAACTAATTGTAGATAAAGTTTCTACTAGTTTCTCGTCAAATGATTCCTTCCAGCAAAAATATTCTGTACACTGAAATTGTTATTTTTTAGGGTTCCGTGCCCATAGGGTAAAACGGGACCCTATTGTTTTCGCTCCTCCGTCCGACCGTCTTTCACCAGGCTGTATCTCATGAACCGTGATAGTTAGAGCGCTTAAATTTACACAGGTGATGTATTATTGTTGCTGCTATTACAACAAATACTGAAAACTAGAATTAAATACATATTTTGGGGGGTACTCATACAACAAACGTGATTTTTTTGTGCGCGAGTCCGACTCGCACTTGGCCGGTTTTTATTTTTCTTAATTAAGCAATGAGGTTTCGCATCCTCAGGGCCTATTTTTTTGGACCCAGCCTAAAGGTCTAATCAGATTAATACTTCAGATTGACCGGCTCGATAATGAGAGTTATTTTTCTTTTGTCATTCTTATTTTTTCCTCGCGGCATAAGTCAACGATCTGCTTTGATCTTGACCTTCATGATGACTTAGTAAACACAGTTTTTTCTAAGTATTTTACTCATCAAAGTGTGGTTAGGTTGTTTTGTTTTATACCTGAAGGTTTTAAAACAAGTGGGAAGTTTTTGAGACAGAACAAATGTTTTTCCACTGTAGGATGCATGGCTGATAAATGTCATATTTTGTTTGTTTCAAAGTTTTTCCTCTTCAAATGATACATACGTTACTACAATTTTTTATTATTTATTGTGGCAAGGAATCCCCACAACATTGGAAAAGAAATGGTTAATTTACTATATCGGGTTAGTCGTACCTAATCACATTAAATTCTATCACATATACTTTATGATATTCTATGGCGAATTGTAAAAATTACCTAATCCATTGAGTGGTTTAGCCACAGGAGTCATTTTTTCGTTTTCATAATTTACAACATCATGTGTAAAGCAGAGATAAAGTTAGGAGTATTATGGTCCTGATAAAAACGGTTTCCTGTTTCCCTGGTCATCAAAGAAGTTTTCCGTCTTTTGTTTTGATTTTTAAATAACCTTGTTCTTGAAAACATACCGAGCCATTTTGGATCATTACGGAAATCTAAACGTTAGTATTTTGTCTTCGGCATGTCGCCAAAAGACCTGAAACTATTGGCACAACGCTCAGCTGATCGTTTGAACTTCGTATTTATTAACTAGACGACAAACTATTCGTAAATGATTGTCTCTAGAATATTAGGCCGGTATTGCAGAGGCCCTTCCCAATATTCTTTTTATTTGATGTTTTGCTTACTAGAGACAGGAACTTGAAATTATTTGTTTGGGACTAATGTAAAAATTCTATCTATATAAGGACCGCAGAACGATGTGGTATCAAAACTCCATTCTTTGGTGGATCGGATTTCAGAATATGGACTTAGAACTTCTGAAGTAGGTAAGACTAGCTGTGGTCTAACAGTGAAGTTATGTTAGAATTCCGTCGGCGAATCCAACTGTAGGTGGCAGAATTTCCTATTGATTGAATTCTAAGTTCTGCTGTCTATAATTTGGTGGAATTCGTACTTATTATAATTGTTTTATATTTACTTCAAATCTGAAGTTTTGAAAACTTTGTGACAATATTGAGAGAAGCCGCAGTGGATATGGCCAGAAGCTGGTATGATGATGATGATGATGATCTTGACGATTGTTATCCATGACAGAATAATAAAGGCTTTGACATCGAAGATCGAAAAGTAATTAGATCTATCGAATAGTTGCTGAGGAGTTGGTTCCACTATTTCTTCTTCCCAGCGAAAACACATAGGAAGTGGTAAAAGGCGGGCGCTTTTGGGTGCTATCTGTTGTAAACCTGACCTTTACTGATTTACGGCCTTCTTTGTATAAAATATTTTTTTTCATTACCAGTGATATAAATTAAATGCAGCTGTGCGGAACTTGTTGAATGAAACAATCAATTTTGAGCTATTACGAGAAATAGATTGGCGTTAGAAACAGTCTAGACTGGCAAAACAATAGAGTTGTTTACACTGAGAAAAACACACCTATTAGTTAGCTACTTTATCAAGAATAATTTAGCTATTATTGAAATGTCTTTAATCTAGGTAATTTTGTTGAATACGCCGTTTTAAATTGTTTACATAATAGTGGCCTGAGTTCAGCTGTTAGTTCCATTCATCTATTTTGTTTTGTATGTTTAAACCTATGTTTAAACTACTGAACCGATTAGAAAAGTTCTTTCACTGTTGGGAAGTTAGACTATCCCCGAGTAACATAGGCTATATTTGATCCCGAAATCGGCAGTAGTTCCGACGGGATGCGGGTGAAACCGCGGGGAAGGAGCTAGTTAGAAAGAAGATTGGAATTTAAGAACATTAAGGTTTAATTTGTGAACAAGAAAATTAAGGAAATCGACTGATAACTTTAGATTATGTAATTTTAATCTCCCTGCACGCAAACCGCACGTCATACACACGCTGTCGTCGTGTGACGATTGCCTGTATCTCGCTTAAACAATCGATATTAGCCCGCAGAGCGGCAACGTCGCATTTGGCTCGCGTCATGCATTCGTCATGCAGTTTCACTGCTCAGGCAACTTGCGAGACGCAAACACGTAATTTTATTTCAAAATGGCCGCCTCAGCATCGAATTTTGTTCACGTCGTTCAACAGTATCCTTGTTTGTATAATAATAAGTTACCTGAATATCTAAGAAAGGATGTGACGGATAAAGCTTGGAGTGAGGTTGCACAGAAAACAAACACATCGGGTAAGTTGAGTTTTTTATTTAATTCACTGTTAACACGGACATTTTATTGGCAAAAGATAGTGCTCGGTGTTAAAAGCAATCATTTGATAACAAAAGCATAGTATTCATTGTAACATACTGATTGTGTACTGAATTCTTTCATGCTTGTGCATTCAATGCATTTACATCCATACGTACAACGTAGGACCAGCAAATCAACTTACCAAATGTACTGTCAACTGTCAAATGTCTTCAATAGATTTTCAACCTTATCACAATAGTGGAAGGTTAATTTTGAATTGGTAAAATTTGACAGATTCGGTTATATTGATCTGTTAGCTGCTGTTGCATTGAAAATTGTAAATTTCACTTCTCAAGATGGACTAACTTCACAACGTACCTATTTAGTCATCGTTTTTCAGTTACTATGGAAACATTTTTGAACGTAACGACAACTTTTCAAATCTTAACATGCTTTTAAACCAACAATTTCGAAAGTTAAAGTCAAAAGTTTCATTCCAGTGGCTGACTGTCAAACTCGATGGCGAAACATAAGAAATGGGTTCGTCCGCAGTCTCAAACCGAACACAAAACAAAAGAAACTATATTACCTACACGAAGAACTACAGTTTGTCGTGCCTTTTGTTAAAGCAATTATCAACACAGGTGATGCAGGAAATATGCAAACATCTGCTGAGGTAGATACTGAAAATAATGAATCTAATTCCTTGACAGACGATGAAGAAATACAATTTGCTTTGCCTTGCGTTGAAACTATCCAAACAAATGAATTTGCAGATACAGTTGTAAAGACAGAGGTAGACGAAAATACAGAATTCAATACTACAGATGATGTTCCTGAATATGGAAATACAAGTCTAAATACGCCATTTTCAGTAGTGGAACCGTATGTAAGGAAAAGAAAAATAAGAAAAGTTACCAATGAGGTTGATAAAGCGTACGAAGAATGGATGAGACAGAAAGAGCTGAAGTCTGACAGAGCTAGGAAGATGTTTTTGTTAAGTTTAGTACCAGACGTGGAAAGTTTGACTGAGGAGCAAATGAGGAAGTTTAGGATAAAAGTGCTGTTGTTACTGGAAGATATTCAAGCGCAATAATAATAGAGAATTATCTTCTATTCATTATATTATTGTACAAACGTCGTGGTGGCCTAGTGGGTAAAGGACCAATCTCTCAAGTATGAGGGCGCGGGTTCGATCCCAGGTCAGGCAAGTACCAATGCAACTTTTCTAAGTCTGTATGTACTTTCTAAGTATATCTTAGACACCATTGACTGTGTTTCGGATGGCACGTTAAACTGTAGGTCCCGGCTGTCATTGAACATCCTTGGCAGTCGTTACGGGTAGTCAGAAGCCAGTAAGTCTGACACCAGTCTAACCAAGGGGTATCGGGTTGCCCGGGTAACTGGGTTGAGGAGGTCAGATAGGCAGTCGCTTCTTGTAAAGCACTGGTACTCAGCTGAATCCGGTTAGACTGGAAGCCGACCCCAACATGATTGGGAAAAAGGCTCGGAGGATGATGATTGTACAAACGTAAATGTTTCTGAAGATTTATTACGATTTGTAATATTATCCATAATGTTAAATACATTCAATAATTTATATAACCATATCGATTTATCATTTGTTTTAATTATAGTTTTGCCTTGTGGAGTTATAAGCAGGAACCACCATTTAACTACAACGATAATTAAACCATAACCAGCCGTATACTCGCCGCCTATTGGTCAAATCGGTGATTTGACAACTGAAAAAGGTTCGGTTATCGTTGTAGTTGAATGGTGCAACTCGCCATAGTTTAGTGAGCTCAGAATTTAATTGAGCATAACTAACTAGATCCAAGGTTGTGTGAGTCAAACTAGTTGACTAAAATATAGCAGCTGTGTTTACAGGTAATAACGTTAGAACGTGACTAAATATAAATACCAGCTCATCATCTGCCGAGCCTTTACCCAACTATGTTGGGGTCGGCTTCCAGTCTAACTGGATGCAGCTGAGTACCAGTGTTTTACAAGGGGCGACTGCCTATCTGACCTCCTCAACCCAGTTACACGGGCAACCCAATACCCCTTGATCAGACTAGTGTCAAACTTACTGGCTTCTGACTACCCGTAACAACTGCTAGGGATGTTAAATAACAGCCGGGACCTACAGTTTAACGTTCCCTCCGAAACACAGTCATTGTACATACCTATTATGTCTAGATTTTAAGAAATATAATGTTGTATTTTAATGTGAGCTTTGATAAAAATAAATAAATGATTTGATTTGATTTGATTGGTGTCCAATATATAGGTACTTAGAAAGTACATACAAACTTAGAAAAGTTGCATTGGTACTTGCTTGGCCTGAAATCGAACCCACAGACTCATCCTTGAGAGGTTGGTTCTTTACCCACTAGGCAACCACGACTTTTTAAAAATAAATATTAGCTGAAAATCATTATTAAAACTAATTTTCTCAGTTAGTGTGCCAACTTTTACTGTTCGCGCCAAAATCAGCTGTGGACTTTGGCCGCCATATTGTATTTAATTTTGGAGGACACGTTTTGTTTATAAACTGTGCCGGTACAAAGGTCGTTGTCCGATTAGTTTATGACAAAACGAGATGGAAATACTATTTGTAGCTGTGTTAGAAAGGGACAAGAATGTTTGCCAATTCGTAGAATAGTATGTGACAGACGGCATATGTGGTTTGAATGTCATGTATTTTGCGAGAAAAGATAAAAAAAATAGAAACAGTTGCTGTAAAATCGTTTATTTTTCTTAACTATATTTATTTCTATGTGTTTTGCTGGGAAGAAGAAATGGCGCAACAAACTCCCCAGCAACACAACTTTGTTTGTTTTCATGTGTTTTCTAAAAAAAAATATTTTTTGCAAAAATAGAAATTACGAGTAACAACACAACATATATTATTTATTCAATGAATTCTTTCCTATTTTACAAATTCAAATGTAATCGTAATAAATCCATTATTCATTACTAGAACTTTTGTTTTCGAGATAAAGTTGACCTACAAATTACAATAAGTCAAATTGTTACTGGATTACTTTTACCTATTCTGCTATTTAAAATTCACAACCAAACTATTTTTTGTTTATTATTCCGTTGAGTCATCGACTGGCTATTTAGATTAGGTATACATATTATATATTTATCGTAGCCAAATGGTAGAATTGATAAAGCCTTTCAATCAAACGTCTAGCTCTATTTTCTAAATTCGATCACCCAAAAAATATCTAAACATAAAAAAAAATGTATAATTGAAAACAACGGGCTGGCAGTTTGATTGAATGGTTAATTTACCAGGTGGCTTCGACATAACTACAGCAGATAGGCATATATTTACATGAAATATAAATGTGTTTGTTTTTGTGTGAACATGACGTCATGAGTCACGCCCCCTTTTACAATGACTAGCGAAATCAGAACTAGCATTCTTTGTTTAATATAGAATGACACGAGGTTATTCTATCAATATTTAACTAACAAATCAATCAATTCGGAAACTAAAACATTCACATTCACACTGATTTCATCAATTAAGAGTTAATTATCAGCTTCACACAGGTTTTTGATTACATAACTAAATATTATCACTACTGGACTACTTGATCACCTTGAGAAACCAGGTTCATTCACAACATGTAGGTACAGCCAACTTCAGGTCAGTGGTAACAGTTTTATAGGAAAATCGTACTTATTACTATTGAGTTAAGGTGCATGACAGTTACCACTGATGTGCCGTCTACTGTACCTACCTACTTAGGTATGATAGCGAGATGTAAACATTCATGACTTGACAGTTAACGTGTTAAACTGCGAATGAAGTTAAAAGTCAGGTGTAGGTTAAGGGGCCCTGGTACATGAAGGGCTAAAGAAGGAACATGGTGGGTTTTAATCAGTAAGGGTCTGACACTCCTTCACGCTGCTGCACCCACAGGGACGAGAGGGGTCATCTGAAAAAAAAAAGGTCTACGTTTAAGCGTCTTTGCGGGATTGTTCAAAAGCCAACCAGAAAAAACTTTAATATGGTCAAAGATTCTTCCTTTCCCCACTGAGTATAGGAGCTTAACTCTCTGGTCTTCATACCGAGTGCGAGTCCTGATGCACAGAGGGTTCTAGAAGAAACAAAGTTGGGTTTTGGTCGTTATATATCTGACTACAGTGAGAGGGTTCATCAGTCTGATGACGTCCTAACTAATAAATAAATAAAAAAAAAACGGGGTGAGCTAAATAAAACCGTTTAAAAATGTAGATTCGGTACAAAAAGGGATCATAGTGGTAGCTTAGCACGAATTTCAATTCGGACAGGGATTGACATGTCATGTCATGTCAGGTGTCGTGCTAGACAAGTGGACACTAGAAAATCTAGGCCATAACGGAATCGTGGAAAATATTGGAAAATTGATTATTTTTCATGTTTAACAACCTCTTTGGTTTGGTTTTTCTTCTGATAATCGATTAACTTCTATACGTCGAATCCATTGGTTTTGGTGGATACGGATGTTTCAAACAATGCCTGTAACTGATATGGTAAATCCTATTGTTTTTGTGATAAACAAACAGAAAAAGAGCAAGTTGAAGTAGTCAATGACAATTTATTTTTAAAGGAAATATTAGTTGTTTATTGCAGTAATATTTTATTTAACATTTTGGCGAATGACCTACCTTGTCTATGGATTTCTTTGTTGATGGTTCTGGGCTTTTCTTTTTTAAATACCTTAGTTAAATAGGTAGGTATTAATATAAAGAGTATCATAACAACTTCACAACTTTATCAGAACACAGAAAAAAAGAGTAATTAAAAAAACAAGTCTTGCCTTATTCACATTAGTTAGTGGTTGACAGTTCGACACACCTCTTATTTTTAATGGGTATTTAACGATTCAGTTATTAGAACAACGATTTTCATTGATAGTTCTTTTATCATAGAGGCTCGTCTCTTTATTATAGTCGAATCCAGAATGTTACGATATCATGGAAAACAAAATATACCCTTCTTGGCAGTCCGTTAAAATAATACCTAAATCTTAGAAAGAGCCACAAAGTAGCTGTAATTAATTAGTTGAGTTCTGAAAAGGTATACCTAAGTATTACAGAATTCCTTACATAATTTTATTTTGGCAGTTGCAACAATTTTCCAAACTTAATTCAAAAAGAAAGAAAATTAAAGCTAGTTTAGGTACGATATGAAGTGAACCCTATAATTTTTATATTCTCATTCCCTACATGTACGCAGCATAATAATAGTAGCAGTATACAGTATAATCCCTAAATATATGTGTAGCATCTAAGCGTACTACGCAGGCCTGAATAGGACTGTATTTAATAAAAATGCTTCAGCAAGATTGTAAAAGTATTTGTAATCTGTCAGACCAGTCGATAAAGAACACAAAGGAATCCAGAATTCACGGTTGTGCCACTGTCGTCGGTTTCGTTCCTGCAGCTGACACATGGTATCCTAGAAACGTTACCTCTGACTGTCCGAGGTGACACTTTGAAGTGTTTACCACTACCCCGTATTCTCTTAAACGGGCGAATAACTGCCGTAAATGCTGCTCGTGCTGTTCATGGGTCTGCGAGAATACTAGGATGTCGTCGATATACCCATAACAAAACTCTAAACCGAGCAGCACTTCATCGATGAACCTTTGGAATGTCTGAGCGGCGTTCCTTAAACCAAAGGTCATAAATGGAAACTCGTAAAGACCGAAAGGCGTAGTGATGGCGGTCTTCGGAATGTCGTCTGGATTTGTTCTTATCTGATTATAGGCTTTGACAAGATCTATGGTGGAGAATACTGTGCACCCTGATAGCTGGTAGGAGAAATCGTGGATGTGGCGTATAGGATACCTGTCTGGTATCGTCCTAGCATTTAGTGCCCTGTAGTCGCCACATGGTCTCCATCCGTCGTCTTTTTTCTTCACCAGGTGAAGAGGAGCGAACCAGGCGCTCTCCGACCGTCTGGCCACACCACTTGCTAGCATCTCTTCGAATTCCTTCTTGGCGATTAATGTTCGAGCTGGATCGAGACGTCGAGGTTTGCTTGCTACCGGTGGGCCTGGAGTGGTTCTTATGTGGTGCACCGTGTTGTGCTTACCCAGTACATGTGTTCCTGGTGGTCGGGTGATTTCTGGATACTCACGAAGTATTTTATGGTAATCTGTATCACCGACTACTGCCTTCACGGATGCAATGTCGTCCGATGACTTGCAATGGGCTCCTGGAACCGATAGTGTCGTAGTGTTATCTATCAATCTCTGATTTCGGCAGTCGACAAGTAAATTATAAAAACTTAGGAAGTCGACCCCTATAATCGGTCGAGAAACGTCAGCTACCGTGAACTTCCATGTGAAGTCCCTTCTGAGCCCCAAGTTGAGTCGTAGCTGTGTTGGCCCGTATGTGTGTATCATCGTATTATTAGCTGCAACCAAATCGAATTTTGACAGTTTCACCGGCGTTTTTACTACCGACCGAGGGAAAACACACAAGTCTGAGCCAGTATCCACCAGGAATTGCATTTTCGTATTTCGGTCGGTTACAAACAAACGGCCTGTTGAAGAGGGGCAGTCGTTGGCCGCTACTAGCGACCGCCCTTTGCGTTTTCCGACGTAAATGTGCATGGTTGTCTACACTTGTTTGCCTTGTCTCCAAAGGTGTAGTGGTAGTAGCAATGCGGGTGGTTCGGTGGTGGCTGTGGAGTCCTAGAGTTATTAGAGCGACCGCGATAATACCTTCTTTGGTTGTGCCGAGACTGTGAGCGAGAGCGAGAGCGCCCTCTCCACTTGCTGTTCATTTGCGATGACAGCCGGGCAACTTGTTTTGTAAGTTCGCTTACTTCTTTGACCAAGTCCGGAGCGGTGCTGGTAGATGCAGAGGTGGCAGCGACTTGCGGGGTGCATGGTACAATGTCGTACACCCGGTCAGCAATCTCTGCTAGCTTTTCTACCGGCAGGTCGGCAATCTGTGAAGCAATCACTGTCTGTATATTTTGCGGCAAGCGGTTAGTCCACAGACTTTTCACAAAATCCGAAGCACCAGCGGGTCCAGCTAAATTTTGTAGATGCCGTAGAAACTGAGAAGGCCGGCGGTCACCTAGCTCCTCATGGATTAATAATTGCTGGATCCGCTTCTCCTGTGACGCAGAAAGACGATTAATTAATTCAGTTTTTAATTTTTCATACTTATTTGTCTCTGGCGGCTTTGTGATAATGTCTTTAACCTGCATTGCGTACTTCGTTTCTAGTTGAGTAACCACGGTATAGAATTTTGTCGTATCGCTACTTATTCTTCCTAGGACAAACTGGCCCTCTATTTGGGCGAACCATACAGCTGGTTCTTCCGGACAAAAGGGCGGACAACGCATTGGAAGTCCGACTTTCGATACTTCGCACTTACTGTCAGCGTCGGAAAAAATTTCTGGCTCCGACATTTTTGTAAAATCGCTCACCGCTTGTGTTTGAATAGATCACGTCGGGGTCACCAATGTAGCATCTAAGCGTACTACGCAGGCCTGAATAGGACTGTATTTAATAAAAATGCTTCAGCAAGATTGTAAAAGTATTTGTAATCTGTCAGACCATTTTTGACGGAGAAAAATTAATAAAATATAAAATAAAACACGCACACAAAAAGGTAGGAAGGTATAAAGGTTTTAGTCCGCCACATATGCTTAAAATATGGTTCTAAAAATATCTACATTTTACCATAATTAGCGATTTAATGAACAGGAAATCTGCCAAAGCGCCACCACATGAGATTTTTGGCAATTTTCCCCTCAACTGACGTAAATAACCCCATAGACAAACGTCATTGAGTATCAATATGGCGTCATTGTGAAGGAAATAGTCGACGTTTACGGAATTAATAGCTATTTATGGAAATGACGTTGTGATCGAGGTTTCGCCTATGTTCCTGTAGGGTTTCGTTTCATTAATCATTGAATATTGAAATAGGTACTGTTATAATTGGCGGGAATCAATTT
This sequence comes from Helicoverpa zea, assembly GCF_022581195.2. Lineage (NCBI taxonomy): Eukaryota > Metazoa > Arthropoda > Insecta > Lepidoptera > Noctuidae > Helicoverpa > Helicoverpa zea. The sequence continues at coordinate 5,797,959 of NC_061478.1, forward strand.
CCGTGTTTGCATTCTGGGCTTTCAGATCGTTAAAATCTTTTGTATCTATGGTCCAGTAGATAATAAAACACGAGTATTTCATATTTTTTTGCTGTATTTTATTTAGGTATTTTCCTGATTTATAAATATACCTACGCAGAGCATTCTTTCGTTTTTCTCTTTCAAAATTATTTGGTAGTTTATAGACCTGGTATACTCAAATAATTACTTCCACAATGTTGATAAAAAGGTTTCTATGTTAAGTAAACAATAATTTAATACCATTCTGCATAAACTGCATTTTACCATCTTTTAAAGCTTTTTTACGGTTTAACTACTTTTTGCTTAAGTTCAAACATGGCTTTTCGAATTACATAGTTTAATTCGACGTTAAATTGAAAGCCTGTATCAGTGTCGCCACTATTTTCACATCTGGCAACACCAGTTTTCCAATCCGTCGAATCAGAAAATTGTTAACCACTGTTGGGTGTAATAGCAATTTTCTAGGTCCCGAGAAATATATCATTTAACAAGAAGAATGGACGTGAAAATGAGGTTTTATCGGCTAAATTGAGTTTCATGACGCTTTTCCAATTTATAAATCGACTAGCAGCTTTACCGCGGTTTTGCCCGCGTCCCGTGGGAACTACGGCCCGTACTGGGATGAAATATAGTCTATGTTACTCGGGAAGAGTGTAGCTTGCCAACAGTGACACAATATTTTAAATAGGTCCAGTAGTTTTTCAGTTTATCCATTACAAAAAAAAAACAAAAATACAAATTGTTTTTCTTTATATTATTAGTAAATCGATAAATGGCGACAGCTGTGTAATTTCAGTTCTTTGGATGACAGGCATAATAGTATTTGATTGCCTTTGCCTTTCAAGGTTATTAACATAATTTATTAACTGTAAAATTGATATTGATTGATAATATATTGATTTAGGTATGATTATCGAATAACAAGCTTCTAGCTATCAATATATATTATATTGTGACTTCAAATCGCGTGTCTTCTTTCATCATCTCCCGAGCCCTCCCAACTATATTGGGCTCGGCTTGAAAGCTAACTGGATGCAGCTGAGTACCAGTGTTTTACAAGGAGCGACTACCTATCCGACCTCCGCAACCCAGTTACCCGGGTAACTACATACCCCTTACTTAGACGGGTGTCAAACTTACTGGCTTCTGACTATTCGTAACAACTGCCAAGGATGTTATATTAACTGGGTTCACAACCGGCTGACGACGGACCAATTTTTTGACTTGCTTTTTAGTACGTATAGTTTTAAGTTTTACAGGTGAAATATCTGTAGAAAATATATATATACATACTTATGTATTATGGTAGAAATAAAAAAATATTAAATGGATTCCTTTTGTTTTTAAACTGAAAATGACAAAAGTCAATGAACTTTCTAAAGCCACGTGTTTCAGATAGTTGTTTGTTTGAAATGCATGTCACAGATAATGAATAAACAAATAAATGACGTTACCAGTTTGTTATCTTGCAATTATTTGTATAAAGTGCAGTTTTATGACTAATGAAAGTCATATTGCTAGGGAAATTAGTAAACAATAATGAAGAATTGTAGGTTTTATTTATGTTTCTGTAGTTAAATATTAATTTGTATTATAACATGGAGTTTTAAACTTCTGGACTATAGCCCGGGATATTTACAAGATATTTAGGTACATTTTACATGGAAATTAAATCAGGTGTGCGAAGCTGAAAAGTAGTACCTAATGAACTTAATATTAATCCAGGTCATTTCTCATTAAATTATTTTAACTTATTAATGTCTTATAAATAAAAGGGAAGTTGGTATCTAAATATTTTGTCACACTTTTCATCCATGAAAGAAAACTGAACATTTTTATTACTGAACATTATCCGTCTTACCACAAAAACTTTTTAACGTCAGTTTAAGACTTGTCTAAAAAATTGTCAAATTATGACGTTGACATATGGTTCATTTTGCAGCCACAAATTTTTTAGACAAGTGTAAAACAGGTGTTAAAGTTTTTGTAGTAAGGCCATATGTATTCCGTAATTCAGTTGCTGTTTTCACACTAATTGTAAAGATAGCAGGTTATTTAATTTGCCTAAACCAAAAGTAAATAATTGTACATTGACAAAACGTCATGATAATTTATTTGTTTGGGTTTTTACGAAAGTAAATGACATAAACAAGGTTGGTTAATGATTACACAATTCTTCTAACTGACGAATAAGCATTGCTCAACTCTATATAATATCTAGACTCTTTATTCTAAAATACTCTATGACATATCATCAAATGACGGCTCCCGCTGTGGGTGCAGCGTGAGGGAGTGTCAGACTCTTACTGACTAAACCCCGCCATGTTCCTTCTTAAGCCTTTCATGTACCAGCGCCGCGGTAACTCGCGCGAACAATCCCGCAGCCCCAGACGAAATATTAACCTATGTTTATTTATTGTTTCAGGTTTAAATGCGTGCGAAAGTAAATCATTTCTTTTTCTACGGAAGGAGTTGCCTGTTCGGTAAGTTAATAACTTATTATGCCAATATGCCTATTTCACTATTTAAATATGCTTTCGTCGAGGGAAGGACTTCGCAAACATGGATAAAAATTAGCCTAGGTATGTTTTTTTTTGTCAAGTTTCTACTTAAATGTTCAGTAGTTTTCGCGTGAGAGCTACACTTATCCGTACATACAAACTTTCGTGTATATTATCAGTAGAATTAAATTTATTAACGTCTTTCAAAAATGATCTAGATTTTCATATTTATCGTTAAAATCTAACAAACAATATCAATAGTTTAGCTAGATATCTGCTTGCCTATCTGTCACTACGTGGGGTATCTGGAAGGTTCCGAGTTAAGGCCTTGAGATATCACTTGTTTGTTAAGTAGGGGCTACAGTGGTTAGGAGGTAGCGATTTTAAAACCCGCTATGTAGTTTTTTATTTATTGTACAAAGCAAAGTTTGTTTTTTAACTGAGCGCTGATGACCGATCATGCGAATTATTTAAAAAATGACTCAGATTTTCTCATTTATCGCTACAAATCTATATTCTTCTCCTTCTTCTAACTCGAGAATGACCTGACCGATTTGTCTTATTTATATTTTGGTTTTACAATATTTGTAGAGTTTCAGGTTAGGTTTAAACGATACGAAGTTTCATGTACTCTAGAAAGAAATAATATCAATACATAGAGGCTAGATACCTATCTGCTTGTCTATCAGTCAGTACGTGGGGTATCTGGAAGGTTCCGAGTTAAGCCTTGAGATATCACTTGTATGTTAGGTAGGGGTTACAGCGGTTAAGAGGGAGCGATTTTTCTATACGTACGCCATAAGACTTCTGTATGAGGAAAGTAGTTAGATAGAGACTCGGGTGGATCCGCGGGTAATAGCAATGGCTACTAGTAGTAGCCTATACGGTATGGTACCTAAGTAGTTCCTTCAGGCCACAGGTTAAATAGAAAGGTCCAATATAAAACTGATTGGAAATTAATTTCTAAAAGCCCAAGCTCTAACCACTCTAACTAAATAGACCAATATAATGAAATGTCAAGTTTCAATTTCAATATGTCATCACCTTTTCGAACTCGAAATCGCTCCCGCCACCTCTCCGCTCGTCTCAGACCTCACAACACATTGTTTACACGCAAATGGAGGCCTTGTCCGTCGTTATGTCGCGCTATCAGATAACGTTATGTTACGATAACACGCATTAAATCGCCACACGTCTTGTTTATAATAACAAGTTCATATTTTTTGAAGTCTGACAAAAAGTGCGTATAAAGATAAGATAATTTGATTAACATTTTTGACGTTCATTCGGCAATATTTTTGCAATTTTCTCGCCAGAATGGAAAACAGAAATTGCGAAAAAAAAACGTGTTTTTGAAACCAATTTGAATTTAGTACCTATCGTCATTATATAACTACGTATACATATTTAGTATGGAAGTCATCTTACAAGTGCTACAGAAAACTGATTATCGGAAGTACAGCATAACGACAGTACGTTTGTACTTGAAACGTCTTGAAAGTCATTGACGAAAACTATAATCAAATCAAATCAAATCACCTTTATTTTCAGGCATCAAAGGCCCATAGATAAATACCTTAAAACTAGCATACATATGTTATACAAAATTGTTAGTAAATAAAAACTTAAAACTATGTTAATAGCACTTCCTTATGCACTATGGCACTGTGCGGTCCTGTGGCACTTGTCCGCGGAAGCGACGGAACACCACGTCCTGTGGCCAGAAGTTTTCGTCCAACACGAGGTGCAGGAAACACGTTGGCACTCGCACCACGAACGCCTTGAAGTTGGCGTTATGGCGCGACTCCAGCAGCTGCACTCTCGGGGCGTACTTCAGCTTCTGACGCACGTACTCCACGATGTCCTCCGCCTTAGTGGTGTAGTGTAGGCGGGAGATGTACACCGGGGTGTTCGGCTTGGCGGCACGAATTTTGATGTTTGGCTCAACAGGAGCCGTGCCGCAACGATTCTTGTTGGTTCGCTGACGGCGCTTCCTCCTTTGCACCGTAACGAACCCCTCATCGTCAGCCCGATTCTGTCCCTTTACGGGCACGGGCTTCTTCGTAGCATCAATTTTGCTACCTATGACGCTAGCGTAGTCTCGACGTACATTTTGATGTTTCGCCGAGGCTGCAGAAACGAGCAGCTGATCGAGCGGTCGAGCGGCGGCGAGCGGAGGAGCCGCAGGGACGGGAGCGGGGCAGCGGGGCGCACGAGGCGCGCACTGTGCCGACTCAGCGTTCGGCGGTGACAGCGGTGACGGCGACAAAACTGCTGACGCGAAACTTGCACCCGATACATCGAGGCACGCTCCGCGCCGCATGTTTACGTTCGATGCACCCACAGGTGACCCAGTTACAGTCACCGATTTACGCAACTCGTTAAGTTCGCTGCGCAAATCGGCGACTGTAATTTGGGATGCATCTAACTTCTTCTGTACATCCGCAAGACTTGCCTTTAGAAAGACGATGTCTTTCAGCAGGCTCGTAACGTCGACGTGGTCGAAGGTGACGGGCGGAAGCTTATTCAGATCCTTCGCCACAAACGTCGGCACGTCGTCTGGATCGGTCTCCTTTAGCAGCGTGATGATGTCCTGAATGCTCTTCTTTGTCCCGTCACGCCGGCGGGACACCATCTGGTCGCTCTTGTTGAGCAACCTGTACAGCAGCTGCTTTGCAGCAGCGACGTCATCCTCGCTGAAGTTCGACGCGCAGATTTGGACAGCGGACACCTCGTCCATCACGTCCAGCTTCTGCTGCAGGAACGCCAGCAGCTCATTCGCCACGAGTTGTTCACTCATGGCGATTAAAAAACGACTAGCAACGGCTTGCGCCGCGCTAAATTCTTATTTGTAATAAACAAATATACGCGTCAGCAGCACGACTGCATCGATTCGCAGCTAGTACGAGACTGTGAATATAATGTATATAATAATGTTGATAATGATTTCAATACACCTATTACTTTTATAAACACATAAAAGATAGATTTATGCAAGACTTTTATGATTTCTGTTACGCTAGCAACTTCTAGGACAACGAGCAAAATAATTTATAACTACTAAACGATCCAACTACGTAAAACAATAACCCACAAAGTTATATTGACGATTGTTTTAAAAACGATAAAATAACAAAACTATAAATTGTTTATTGTACTTAAAGTTATTGATAAGTTAATAAACTTAAGTACATAAATCTACCATTGTTAAGTAGTTTATATTTTAACAACACTTTAATGTTTGATCTCGTGGCAAAGTGACCATCTTGTCATGACGAGTTCTGCCATGTTTCGGATGGCACGTTGAATAGGTCCCGGCTGTCATTGAACATCCTTGGCAGTCGTTATGGGTAAATAAAAGCCAGTAAGTCTGACAACCAGTCTTTCCAAGGGGTCTCGGATTGCCCGGGCCACTGGGTTGCAAAAGTCGGCAGTCGCTCCATGTAAAGCACTGGTTCTCAGCTGCATTCGGAAAGACTGGAAGCCAATCCCAACATAGTTGGGAAAAGGCTAGGCAGATAATTCATTTTGACGTCACCTCTTTAGTTTTATGAGATAGCATAAACTATTTCTGACATTATATTTATAACTGCAGTGAGGTACAAAGTACAGTGAATATTTATGGCAGCAAAACACATATGATTTCACCTTGGATTCGCGTGCGCTTATAATTGGAACATCCTGGTGTTAACAAGGAAACTGCTATCTGAATAACATCACATAATTATTATTACCAACCTACAAATAAAAACAAACAAACATGAATCATCATCTGCCTAGCCTTTTCCCAACTATGTTGGGGTCGGCTTCCAGTCTAACCGGATGCAGTTGAGTACCAGTGTTATAATATGATGAGCGACTGCCTAACTGAACTTCACAACCCAGTTACCAGGGCAAACTGGTACCCCTTACGGGTTGTCAGACTTACAGGCTTCTAACTACCTGAAAATACTGTCAAAGATGGCAGCTCGGACCCACCAATTTATTGTGCCTTCCGAAACACGGAGGAACTCGACATGAAAAGATAGATTTGAAGACAATTGTATTAGCACAAAATTCTTTCGCTAGTATGTGATAAATTCTAGAACCTACACATCTAGACATCTTACAAGTTAATTTAATTCTCATTACAAAGATTCTACCTACACTGATAGCAATTATTATTATGTATCTTCTGTGTTTTTCCTTCATAATTACAGGGTATGAGATCATTTGCTAGTACTTACCTAGTCAACTCGGTTTTTATTGAATTATCTTCATCAGCAGCAAATTATTATGATAACCATAATAAAGACTATTCTTTACCTATAATATAATGAAGAGGAAACTTTTTTTGTTTGTTTGTACTTGAGACTCGGAAACCAATTTAAAATTCTTTAACTTCTAGTAAGCTTATCCTCGAGTAACATAGGCTATATTTTATACGGGTACAGGCAATGTTTCCCATTGGACACTGATGAAACTGCGGTGAAACAGCTTGTATCATATAAGAACCGAAAAATATTGGAATAAAATTCTTCCTTCCATACTTCTGTCAAAACCAAAAAAGCTGAACAGCGAAAACTATACCTGTGTCCTTCTCTCTTCCAGGTTGGCGAACATAATGAAAGAGATAGCGTTACTCCCGGAGAACCTACTGCGGATGCCATCAGTCGGGCTGGTGAACCAGTGGTATGAGAGGTCTTTTGAGGAGATCATACAGTTTGAACAGATGGACCCGGAACCACCTATTTTGAGCTCGTAAGTAACATTTATTTATTTTCAACCGACTTCATAAACAGGAGGTTCTTGGGTTAACCTGTATGTGCATGAATGGTTTTCCTTATAGTATTTGACAAAATTAGAAGAAAGTTTTAGGAAAACAAATTTTTGAAGTCGGTTTAATTTTTTTGTTAATAAAAATCTAATTTAGGAAGAGATGATGATGATGACATCTTGTTATATCTTCTCATCAGGAAATAGGGCGTTTCCATCCCTTTCGATCTTGAGCAGTAAGTTCGATATCCTTCCAGTCAACAGCAATTGAGGTAGCCTCGTTTTCAATTAAACGCCTCTATTTTTAAAGACATGACAATATCTATTATGAATAAATATGAAATAATTTCCACCAAACATATTTCTCCGCTCTTCCTCAAAGTCACTGGACGGAGAGCCCCTCAGTTGCTGAATAAAAGTTAACCATTGTCATATAAGTCGAGCCCCTTATAAACACATAAACACACGCAGTAACTTAGCCACGAGCCCTACTGTTAGTGCAAAAGCGTGCAATATTAATATCTCAACATGCGGTCATTTGAGTGCCAACACGAGGTGCATACCTGTCTGTTGAAACTAAGCCAACTATGGGAATCCATTTCACAGTAGTTCTGCTTAGTAATGGTACTATATTCTCTGGCCCTGAGAATTTGCATAAAAATCTTTCAACTTGTTTCTTCTCCCATATAAAAAGAAACAATTTATTTAGCATTTCATCAAGTATACTACTACTATATTACATTAAACGCCTTCCTCTCTTCTAACTATTTTGCTGTGACCATCAGGGTCCATAATTGTGACTACCTCTATTATTTTATACACTCTTTTGCAAAAAAAACGGGCACCTATGCGAAATCTTGGTTTTAAGGCCTTTACGTGTATTTCAAAGGGTTTTAATGACTGTATGATGTTACTAGCATCAAAAGGGTTAGCCAAGCATGCGTGAGAGTGTATTCTAAATTTGAATTTTGTAGATATGCTAAGAAACTCGTTAAACCTTGTTTTGGACTAATTCCTGGTAGAAAGTTCGTGGGCGTTTTGAAAAGTTTTTGACGTGATTTTCAGAAAACTAATAATGCAGTTTTAATTAATGATTCATGTACCTTTCTGTTGAATCAAAACATTTTTTAAAAACTATGCGTATTTGATAAAATTTTCACCTGCTCTAAATGATCTATGCTGATGATTGATGGCAATGTTAAGAGTTCCGGTATTTTTGCGTAAAGCGTTCTATTGTTTAGGTATTGTGTCCACGTGGATCAAAATAACAATTTCTCATAAATAAATACAATTTAGAGGAGTATCAGTACTTTGGGCTGCGACAAAACAAATTTAATGTTAGCAGAACCAGATGACAACTTGTCTCCTATCACACTTTGACATTAAAAAAATACCAAATTTGGTGATAAATGCAAAAATAACCATATGAAAAATAATGAGAAGGGTTAAAACTATCCAAAAAGTCAAATTGTTGCCGCGTTGAAGCTCCATAGGTGTCGGGTTACTAAATGATGATTTAGCTGTAAGGGAGTTATGACTTCAAAATGACTGGCCTAACGAATGTTTTTTTTTAAAAATTATCAGTTAGCTAATTATTGTTATGATTTAAGCAGAAAAATGCTGTGGATACCAGAAAATCTCGGAGTAGATAGGTTTATTTAATAAAATGTCCGTGGGATGAAAACCCGCTATTTGAACGCTCAGACTCATAGATCTTTAGACGTCTACGGGGTTTCCCAAGAGGCGAGGTTATTAAAATCAGTGATTACGAGACCTTAAGACCTCGTGCTCACAGTCTATGCGTTATTTTCTGTATTTTGTAGAATTTCAAGACTTTTCAAAATGTCAAAGTCTGATAGGAGCCGACTTGTGAACGGCACTGCTAACTTTAAATTGGTTTCGTTGCAGCCCAAAATATTGATACTCCTCTAAATTGTGTTTATTTATGAGAAAGGGAAATTTTAAACCGCGTGGGTACAATATCTAAACAATAGAACGCTTTACACAAAAATACCGAAACCCTTAACATTGCCATCAATCATCAGCATAGACCATTTAGAGCAGGTGAAAATTTTATCAAATACGGATAGTTTTTCAAAAATGTTTAGATTTAACAGAAAGGTACATGAATCATTAATTAAAATTGCATTATCAGTTTTCCAAAAATCACGTCAAAAACTTTTCAAAACCCCTACGAACTGTCTATCAGGAATTAGTCCAAAACAAGGTTTAACCAGTTTCTTAGCAAATCTACAAAATTCAAATTTAGAATACACTCTCACGCATGCTTGGCTAACCCTTTTGATGCTAGTAACATCTTACAGTCATTAAAACCCTTTGAAATACACGTGAAGGCCTTAAAACCAAGATTTCGCATAGGTGCCCGTTTTTTTTGCAAAAGAGTTTATTTTTCACCAAATGTACATTATGGAATGTAATAAATGATATGATATGATATATTGGGTCATGTAAATAATATGGCAATTTTTGCAGCAAGTAGAAGAATTTTTGGATGCCTTTTAAACATATTTCTCTGCACAAGAGTAGATTTAACGTCTATTTTTTCTCCAACTCCACAGCTTCTGCGAACGCCTAGCCCACATTCGCAACCGTCACGCTGACGTGGTACAAACCATGGCACAAGGAGTCTTAGAGCTGAAGGAGTCACATGAGGTGGATCCCAGCACGGAGAACTCCATCCAGTACTTCCTCGACCGGTTCTATATGAGCCGGATATCTATCCGGATGCTTATTAATCAGCACAGTGAGTTTCTTGTTTTGTTTTTTGGGAGATGTTTGGGAGGGTTTTGAATATTCTGAAATGGTGTGTTGTGAAGTTCTGGTCAAATGCTAAAATATCAATCAATTTTAAGAACTGCTTAAACTGTATTCTTTATTTGCCACATCGGTTCGTTTTTCAGCTTGCATACATCAGATCATGACTCTCAAAAACTGTCTTCATTACTGTTAACTGTTAACATTATTCCTAATCTTTCTTCCCCTTTCTTCACTATTCCCTAGCTATTTATGGTCGGCGCAATATGTTTTCTGCCATTGACATAACTGTACCTAGTATATACTATATCTATTCCTCTGCTTCCATTTCTCTCTGTCACTCGTCATACTAACATTCACTCCATTCTTATTCTATCATCTCTCTTAAAATCCATCCCTCTTTTCTTCGGTCTTCCTCTCCCTCTCTATTCATCCACGCTCGTCAATATTCCATCTACGATCCCCTCATACTCCTCAGCCTCCGAGCCTTTTTCCCAAACTATGTTGGGGTCGGCTTCCAGTCTCACCGGATGTAGCTGAGTAGTACCAGTGCTTTACAAGACGCGACTCCTCAACCCAGTTACCCGGGCAACCCCTTGGTTAGACTGGTGTCGGACTTACTGGCTTCTGACTACCCGTAACGACTGCCAAGGATGTTCAATGACAGCCGGGACCTACAGTTTAACGTGCCATCCGAAACACAGTCATTGTGTCTAAGATATACTTAGAAAGTACATACAAACTTAGAAAAGTTGCATTGGTACTTGCCTGACCTGGAATCGAACCCGCGCCCTCATACTCGAGAGGTTGGTTCTTTGCCCACTAGGCCACCACGACTTTTACGACTCCATCTACGATCCACATACATATGATACCTTACTCTAATTTCCATTTTCTCCACAGCACTTCTCTTCGGCGATCAAATAGGGCCCCGTCAGGCCTCAGTGACGGGCATCGGCAATGGTGGCCGTCACATCGGGTCCATTGACCCCGCGTGTGATGTGGCAGCGGTCGTTAGAGATGCATACGAGAATGCCAGGTTCCTGTGCGATAGGTATTATCTGGCGTCGCCTGAATTGCAGCTGCTGCAGGAAGGAGGTGAGAAATGACGAAAAATATACTTAGATTATATAATTAAAGCTACTTCGCTTATTTCATTAACAAATATTTCAGTGTGAGTTACTTGTGAGTTACTTGATTACTTGGTTCATTTATTGAGGAAGGCTATATGCAATTTTTATCAGGGTGTGTTAAGTAGTTCCCAGGAGATGAACCGGAAACTTGTGCCTGTGATCACTTTAATGTTATTTTTTCCTCCAAAAATGCATCAATCTGCATGTGGCCTTTTCTGAAACAATGTTGGGGTCGGCTTCCAGTCTTGACATGTAGCGACTGCCTATCTCACTTTCTTAACACAGCTTCATACCCGGGCAACCGCTAACTGTATTAAGGAACTGGAAACAGCTAAGCCCTTTACAAACTTATAACACCCCGTCGTTTTTGCGTCGGGGGTTAAAAAAGGGCATCATGACTTTCAGTATGTGCTTAAATTCTTGTTTTTGCTGAGGATCGTAACTTATTTACTCAACTCCCATTCCAGTGCCATCAAAACAACCAATCCCTATAGTGTACGTGCCATCTCACCTGTACCACATGCTGTTCGAGCTGTTCAAGAACTCCATGCGCGCTGTGATGGAGACGCACGAGAGCAGCCCCCCTCCCATCACTGTCAACATCGTGCGGGGACAGGAAGATGTCTCTGTTAAGGTGAGTTCATCACCAACACCCAATTTACCGTCCCACTGTAAGGCAGAAGCTGCCTCTCACACAACATCAATCAGTAAAAACAATAAATTGAAGGTGAGTTGGTAACACAAAAATGAGTTCAAACAAATAGATGAGTGAATTTGAGGTGAGTAGGTGACGCAAAAATGAGTTGCAACAAATAGATGAGTGAGTTTGAGGTGAGTTGGTTATACAAAAATGAGTTGAAACAAATAGATGGGTGAGTTTGAGGTGAGTAGGTGACGCAAAAATGAGTTGCAACAAATAGATGAGTGAGTTTGAGGTGAGTAGGTGACGCAAAAATGAGTTGCAACAAATAGATGAGTGAGTTTGAGGTGAGTTGGTTATACAAAAATGAGTTGAAACAAATAGATGAGTGAGTTTGAGGTGAGTAGGTGACCCAAAAATGAGTTGCAACAAATAGATGAGTGAGTTTGAGGTGAGCTGGTTATACAAATATGAGTTGAATTAAATAGATGCGTAAGTTTATTAGAGTAAATTAGTAAGTGAGTGAGTAAGTTAGTTTGGATGGGAGTAGGGAGTAACAAATAATGATTATGAGTCATCATCATTATACTCAAAATGTAGTACATGTAATTCCAGTATTTTTCCAGTTTAACTAATATTTACAATTCTCTTTTCTCTTCTTTAGCTATCAGACCGCGGCGGTGGCATCCCGCGCAGCGTCTCCGACCTGCTCTTCAAGTACATGTACAGCACCGCGCCTCAGCCCTCCAAGTCTGATGCTCACACCGTTCCTTTAGCTGGTGAGTTTGACATTATTAACCGACTTCCCCCAAAAAGAAGGAGGTTCATATTCTGATACCTTTGTCGTTCATAAACCGATTATGATGTCTCTTTTTATGTGTATGTATATAGGTGTGTATATTAAAGACCTGATATACAAAAAGTAGAAAGGGTAGGTCAATTCTAGCAAGCTTTTACCCAGTCACTACACCCTAATACGAGTTTTTGCTAGGAAAAATAAATCTACTGCAATATGTACCTAATTATTAAAATCAAAAATACAAACTCGTGTTACGGTTTCAGAAAGCTTTGCTTATTCGTAACAATCACAAATCATTTTCAACATATCAATCGCTTTCAAATTGGCTACGAGTAATTTCCTAAACATTAGTGTTGCTATCGTTAAAAAAAAACTACTAAATAGTAAATTTAAATATATATTTCTTTATATTCACGACGGCACGGTTGGTGCAGTGGCTTCTGCGCTAACGGACGGTAAATTATATTTTCTTTGGTAGGTACAAATCTCAGGCTTTGAAATAAAAATGAGATTGCACTCGAGATTTTGTACATACACAAATGATCCATTGAAGAAATTACTTTATGTATGAAGCTATTAGATATTACAATAATTAAGAATAAAGTACCTATGTTTTTTTTCTAAATTACCAAAAATCAGTCAGTAGTTGGTCCGTAGTCAAGAAGATTTGAGTTCAGAGTTATCTTTCTATAGTGGTGGGTTGCACTATAAAATTGTATCCAGCCATTAATTTAGCGCCAATTGGTCAAATCGGCGATTTGACGGCTTATAATTTGTTTATTGTACTTTATCTTGGTAAGGTATACTAATAAAAGGCCTGAACTCCACCGAAGCAGTACGGAGAAAGTTTAAAACAATTGAAAGAATATCCTTATTGAACCATATCGTCTCCGCCCACTTCTCCGTTTTTTTTTTGATAGGTCCAGACCTAGGTATTTTTTTATGAGGGGATATCATCAAAATATGACTGATGAGATCTAGGGGTTCTCGGACAAGTAGAATACTATTAACAGTTTTCTATATTTATTACATTAACATAATCCCCGTCAGGTTACGGGTACGGGCTGCCGATCTCGCGGCTGTACGCGCGCTACTTCCACGGCGACCTCATGCTGGTCTCCTGCGAGGGGTACGGCACCGACGCCATCATTTATTTAAAAGTAAGTTTTTAAGCTCCATAGCTTTTATTAACTAACTAGCTTTTGCCCGCGACTTCGTTCGCGTGGAATAGTGGCATCCAGCAGATTTTTGGTTTGAACAATAGATGGCGCTGTATGTCCGGAATAAATTGTATTTTTTATTTTTATTTTTTATAATAAAAACTATCCTATGTCCTTCTCCTGGCTCTAAACTACCTCCCTGGCAGTTTTCATCTAAATCGGTTCAGCCGTTCTTGAGTTATAAGTGGTGTAACTGACACGACTTTCTTTTATATATATAGATAATAATCTATGTGTACTCATAGAATAAAGAGGAAACATTTTTTATATGTTTAACGATTTATGTACACAGTTAATAAGACAAGACAAAATAGAGCAATCAAGTACAAAGGCACTACTTATTTGATAGGAAATCTTCGTCTCCTGTACAGCATAAAATATAGTCTATATTGGCTATTTTATACCATACAGGCAGTAATTCCCACAGGACGCGAGTTAAATCACTGGAAAACGGTTCTGATTAAACTAATGAGAATAAAAAATAAGCTTCTTTGGGAAAGTTTTTTGTAATCATGGATAGAACCACTTGTTTAAGTATCGGTCACTAATTACGAGTCACGCTATATAGAGTGAAATATTCTAATCCATTTTTTTTTAACCCACAGGCTTTAACAAACGAAGCGAACGAACTACTCCCAGTTTTCAACCGGACATCAACGAAGTTCTACCGACCGGTACCCCAACTGGCTGACTGGTCGGGTTCCCTGAATACCGCCAGTAACTCCCAGTGTAAGAACCGGGAGAAGGTATCTCCCCTATCTGCTCCCGTCTCTAACAGTCTATAGTCTACGACCGAGGAGTGAAATTGGCACTCCTGTTTTAAAAATTCGAGCTTGGGTTTTTTTTGGCAGGGTTGGATTACGACAGAAGATTAAAAAATGCCATTTTTATTTGCAAAAATATTTTTTTTTGCAATATACAGTGTAAAAGATTGCTGTGTATTTTTTAAGCTATTGAACTTGATAAAGCCGCTTTAGTTTATGACTTAAAACATAATTTTGTTTGAAGCAAGTTGTCTTTACACAGTGTAATAAACAACAAAAAGTGGTTTTGTTATAAATGGTAGAAAAAAGCGGGACTTTTTTGACAACACTGACAAAGACACAAAAACATAGAGTATGCTTGTTTTTTTTTGTCGTAATCTAAAATTGCTAAAAATTACCCAAGTTTAAATAAAATACAAGCTATAATAAATATGTCATCATTCTTAATGGCAGGATATTATAGAAATTAAGTAATCCAGTGCTTTTTAACTCTGTAGAAATAATTTCGTTTTATTGAAAGTCAACAAATTATTGGATCGTGAAAAAGACGGTTTCTGGACTAAATTATGACGAAACTCCAAAGATGATATAATTTTCTTTGACTTATTAACGAGGGCGTTTAATTTATATCGACAAATACATTAACGTATTTAATTAAATTTACTTATTAATCCAACATTTATTTAATTAAATAAATACTTTGTTACGACTTGTTTACTTTAAAGAATCACAGAAGCAGAATTATCTGTTTTCTTTCGCTATATTCCTTTCAAAACACCGACTTTGTTTTTGACTTAAAAACCAAATAAAATTAATAAAAAGCACTAAATCTGGCTATAATTGAATAAATTATTGAAAAATTGCCATTAAAGAAAAGTGTACAATTGTTTTCTATATTTATTTTTGTGATACTCGGCATAAAGTTAGGTATTGTTTTTGGGCTCGCAAATGGACTGATATTATGAGCTCTTATGATGTTCTACGATTTTATAATAATAATAAATTCTCTTAATTTTTAAAGCGTATTTAGCGTCTGCCGTTGACAGTTTTGGGAAGTCTGTTAAAAATTCTATCGCTTCTTGATAATTGACAGCTGTCAAATGCACATAAGGCGGGAAAGTAAGTTTCTTTTTTGACAAGAATGGTTTCAAAAAGAGTTTTTTTTTACAAAATCGTGGAACATCAAAGTTCAGTAATGAGAAAGATATTTAAATCACTCTATTAATGTATTAGATTTAGAAAAGATATCATAGAATAGAATTAGATTAAGACAGTATGACTGAGAGGGAGTTTGATACTTTTAATTATAAATAAGTATCTTGTTTTTTGTAGACTTTAAAAACTTTTGCTGTTTTTAGTTTTTTTTGTATATAGTTTTCAAAAGGTTTGTTTGTGTTAATGTAAAATTGATCAACAATGTCAAATTAAGTTGCGAATTACTTTTTTAAATTTCATTAGAATTTTGATATATATTTATAAATAAAATAATCAATCTCGATGTTTGCTATGTATGAGATCTCGTACAACTTTTTGTATGTCACTATAATTAATACGAATTAGACAAATTAACGTAGTTAAAAAAATTGTTTTGTGTCAAATATTAAAATTATTTCTTTCGAAATAGAAAACTTATATTTAATAAAAATAAATTAGTTAAATAAAAACACGGTGGACCTAAGAGTAGTGGTGTAGTTATGGGGATGTAAAATGTCGTGAGTTAAAAAACCGGGAACTAATATTAAGATTGAAACATCATTAAAAGTAGCTAATTTTAGTGTTGATCAGTTCATTAGGCATGTTTAATTTAAATAATTATTTTCTATATCACATCTGGTTTACGCTGTAACTCTAGCGATCAAATAATGTCTATCAATAGCACTTTCAAGTACAATTATTAACAAATGTTGTTTGTTGAATGTTTTGCTGAACGATTCATGTGATTATATTGAAAAGTATAGCAATAAAACAGACTACATAATATATACAATATTTTGACATTAGAGATATAAGTCGCCTATTTCCGATTTCGATTTTTATCAATTTTTACTACAAAGAAAATCTTGTGTTTCATGATGTGTTGAAATTCAAGTTATTTTTCTTTATTTTCAAAGTTAATCTTGAATGTATATAATTGCACGATGATTCCTAAGCCTTTAATAGGTTTTAAGCATAAAATATACATACACTTACTGTAGTATAAATAGATGTACGAAATGCTTTGTAGATAATATTGTCTACAATACATTTTAATTATTAAATAAATATCCACAAAACAATCGCAAGGTGACTCTTGATTACTAAAATAGCTATACATACAATTTTAGAAGCAATATAATCTTATGTCTCCCACAAAATATACTGGAAAACCAGCAAATATATACACAAAATACAATATATAAAAATATTTTTGTAAGAATAATATAATAAGTATGATATATACGAAAACTTGATGCAACTGATTTTTTTTGTTGATTTTTGTAAATTATAATTAATTATGCAAATATTTTTGAAAACTATGCCTAATTATTACATCTACACATTTAGTACCTGGCGGTATTGTAAAAATATATTATTACTCATTTGCATTTTACTCTTTCTTATACATATAAGTTTTATTCCAAAATCGATATTGTGTAATTTAAATAATATACCTAGTGATTAAATAATTTAGAGATGAAATTTAGTGAAGAAAAAAATATTTAATTTTTACTAAAATAAACTTTTATCAAATAGTAATTGTGTTTTTATTATTTTTCCTGACATCTCATCATAAGACCAGTTCAATAGAGATATTATTTTAATTCAACGGGAATGGCCTACCCCAATAACTATCTAATCCAACTCAATTCAATGAATCCAACGCACCGTTTAGAAACTTCTCATAAGACGATCCGAAAAAATGTTGGGAGCCGCGAGACTACTCCCGGCTAACGGCTAGTGGATGGTGTACTCAACTTACCAAAAGCTCTCTATACGCAAGTCTAGCAACGACGGATGGGCTCCTTTCGAAATGTCATAATCGGAATAAAACAATGTGTTCCCCAGGGAACTTAGATGTTCACATTCCATTCCATCTGTGGTCATTCATGACGATTTCCTACATCTCAAAAATTAGACCCTAATTTTACCTAATTTTTTTGAGATGTAGGTTTTTAATAAAAAAAAAAAAACGTATAAAACATTATATACGTTATCAGACTAGTTATGAGCCCATTGAAGACAGTTCAAAAGCTAGGTCAAAAGATTTGGAACGTTGTTAAATTATTCCTTCAGTTTAAATTGATGAAGTTCCGTATTAGCCAGTTGAACATGAAAGCGAACAAACCAAAAAAGAATTTACTACTTTGCCACGTGATATAAGCGATGAAAGCAAAAGCGACAAACCCTAACCCGGGGAATTTTAATTTAGTCGGTTAATACCTGTCACTTTTTGCGTGGACAGCGCGTTCCAGTATAGCTACAAATACGTATATCGAGCGTCAAGTATGTTGCTGTTTCTTTCAGAAACCATGATAGAGAACGAGACAAGCGACAAGTGCCTGTAACTGCATTGGGAAACATTTTCTGCCAGCTGTGTACCTCGTAGAGGTTATGGAAAATTGTTATTGATTTTAAAACTACATTTAAGACTGAAAATTGTATTAAAATGAAGATTTATACAAACCAAAACAACACTTCCACGTTAAAGCTGCTTATTGCGGCTAATTTAGCGGGAAAGAAAGTTGATCTTGTCAGTGCTTCGTTCGAAGGTAGGTGTATTTTCCTCTTAGTCATTAGAAACTTATTAAATGTGCTCTTTTTATCTTCTCTCACCAATAACCCAGCCTTTACTTGCATGCACTTCTTTTTCTGTCACCTAGAATACTTATTTCTTTAACATTTTCCATTTTCAAAACATTCAGTCCACATTAAGAAGTTTTTATATTTAAGTCCTGCCTAAGTTCACAAGTTAGTCACCATGCTTACTGCTTACGAACCCCATTTGTACCTAGTTCTATATTTAAAAAAGGCCAGAGAGGTCGTCTAAAAAAAATTGCATGTGTTTACTAGTACATTAAAATAGAAATAGTTGATTTTCCAATTATTTTGTGCAGTCAGCAAATATGTGTGTCATATATTTTTGTTCATATTGCATCAGAAAATTAGCTGGTGACCTACTGACATTCTTATCCTTCTAAACAAATATTTAAGCTTTTCCTTATAATCATGTGTATAATATCAATCTTATAGGATTCTTATCGATGTCCAATCTTTATATGTATAAACAGATTGGTTAGTGGGTCGTCTTAGGGGGTTTTTATTATCTATCTTTGGTTCTTCTGACTAAATTTTGAATTTGAAAAGCTTGTTAAATTATTTGTGAGTGTTAAGAGCAATATTTTATTTGGGTATAGAAAAAGCCCCCCTGTGTCAGTGTAACTATGAGATTAGATAGTTTTTTAAATATTTTTCTAACAAAACTGAAAAAGTAAAGTCATTCAGAATATTCTGTGTCCTTGCATTCACACTTGTGGTCATTTTTGATTTACAATTAAACAAACTTATCAACTGTTATGATACTGATATTAAAGAATAAAAACTATCATCATTGTTTATAAATAAAATCCAATAACATTAAAGATCAAATGCTACTTTTAAAAACTTACTATCTATGCTTACATTGTTTAATCTTTGATAAACAAATTACAACATAATTTCAATCAAAACATCTTTTAAATTTTTTAGTGTAGAGGTTTTATAGACCAGCTTTGTAACTCCTGTTTTAAACTAACCATTTGCATTAACAGACAAAGTTTACAATATTACTCACCTGCCTACCTGTTGCCTGAGGTTCCATCTGCGTCAGCAGGAATCACTTCTGGCACCCATATAAAAAGTAGCCCATATGCATTTTTAGGCTCCATCTAGACTTTCTGTGTACTATCAAACAATTAAATCTGGCTAGAAAGCACGACAGACAGAGTCACTTTTGAATTTATATATTGTATTAGCAACCACAATACCCACAGATTTTAGGCTTCTATTTCCAACATAAAACTCCAATTTTATAGAAATCATGGTTGAATCTGTTATTGGTGATGGGAACTCTAATTTACATTATTCTCCAACCCTTCTCCGCATGCACTAACCCCGGGTAACTGAGCGTGTTGCTGTGATTGCAGAGGACACATTCGCAGGGCCCCGACAGCTGCCTCTGCTGGAGGTGGACGACAACCTCAGCTTCTTCTCCAGCAATGCGGCTGCTCAGTATCTGTTCCCCGTGGTGGATGTCACTGATCATGGTGAATGGTGAGTGATAATTTTGAAATAGCAGAAATAAGGGTTTGTAGTGTAGGGTATGTGTGTGTGTGTGTGTGTGGCTGCATGTATGTTTTAAATGGATGGTAGCAGGTGTTCCAGCAGTATTTTCTATGAGATATGTTTCATCAAAGTTTGTTTTAATGTTGTTGTATGTTAAACCGGCATATAAGTTTTTACTTATATTTCAAACATGAAAATGACTGTCTCGAAAGCAATTTTATTCAAAACTATTTTGGGGTTGACTTCAAATCTAACAGAATGCAGCTGAGTGCCAAATACCCATAAGTGAAACTTAATGGCTGCAGACCTTATTATTATATTTTTCAAAAGCCAAAATCAAACTAACAATGACAAAATTGCATGAAAGAGGATGCGTATTCAAAGTGTCTGTTCGTTTACACATGCATGTCACGCATGCATTTATGCGGCTGCATTCTTTCTTTCAAGCCTTGGTTGAATACTAAACACCTAATTTGTGAAGAAATGTCACTAGAATTTTGTTTTAGCTACTAATTTACTCTGTGGTAGCAAAAAACCAGCCGTTTAAAAAGTACTAGCTTTCGCCAGCGTTCCGTAGGTACTAATCCGCGCATCTGGATAAAGAGCCTACGATAATGGCCTACGATAATAAGGAGGTATGAGCCATTCTCAATAAATGGACTATGTAACACTGAAAGATTTAAAAATAAATATAAAATCGGTCAATACTTTATCAGAGCATGTCTTCTTTACAATACAATAAAAATATCACAACTATCATAAAATAGTAAATAGTACTTGTTTTTATTTTAAAAAGAAAAAGGGCGCTCTCATTGAGACCAACGGCGGATCCAGGGGGTAGGTCACAAGGTCATGACCCCCCCCTGGGCCAGGTTCAGGACCTAAGAGGACCAATAATTGAAATGGTTAAACACGATGTTTTATGTTTTTGTTATAAGTATAAGATAATTTTTATTCCGAGTGAATAGGTAGATACCTACATAGTTACAGGTAGAGTAGTTTTGCTGAAGAATTCGTGCTCGCAACGCTCACTCTTTCACTCACACTCATTCTTTATTTACTCTTTATCCGTACCTACCCAAAAGGAGGAAACAGGACCGTGTTACTAAGAATCTGCTGTCCGGGTTGTCTACATAGCATGCTGTATCTCATGCAGGGCCGTCTTAACCTATGGTGCAGGGTGTGCGAATAACCCGGGCGCCTCGATCTCAGGGGCGCCGCGGGACGCCCCACCACCAGGAAATTTCGAAGAAATTACACCCGTTCGATAAGGAAGTTCCACATTGTATCATGATACTGACAAAAAAGTCGCCTTCGCTTTCGAAAAAATTCTAGCTCGCTACGCTCGCGAGTAAATGACTATGTCTGTACTGTATTTCTGATTGTTTATTATTTTTATTGACGCACCGAATCAACGAACACAAATGGCACTCGCTCTAATCACGGTTCCTTTTTATTTGTACGTAATTCCCAGTCTGATTTGTGAGTCTTCAAACAAATAATTTAAAAAAGTCGCGCTCGCTGCGCTCGCGACTATTGTTGCTTTACAGTGTGCTTAATCAGGTACTTTTGTGTCGTAGGCTCAAAAAATTTCGCGCTCGCTTCGCTCGCGCAATATTATATATGCTTCGCCTCGATAACTTCATAAGTCAAATATAGCAAAAAAAAAATATTAACGGAGTCCTCAAAAACAAAACAGTTTGCGCTTCCGACTGCTTGTTACTTTAACTTTTTGTGTCCCAAAATTAAAAAATTTGCGCGCTCGCTTAGCTCGCGCTAATTTTTACAATTACGTTGTCCAGTCTCGACTTTCATAACTTAAATCTGGCCAACAGTTTGAGCCTACAATGATTTGGAAACATTTTTTTAAGTCCTTTACCTACCAAAAAAGTGACTTTCGTTCGAACGTACTTATTTATATTCCTTGTAAAGTACTTCGATCAGTATGTACTACTCAAAATCTTTCAATAGATACATAGGTGGCGCTTGGGTGATGATTGCACCCAGGCGCTACATGAGCTAGAGACAGCCCTGATCTCATGAACCCTTACCAATAGTAAGACAATTGAAGTTTTCACAGAAAATGTTTTACTGTTGCTGCAATAAAAAACGTACGCGGCCTTTTCTGCGTACACAATACTTTTCAAACGTTTAGTCCTGAAAAAATTCTCGCGCTTTCTTGTATTTGTGCTGTATATTTGTTATACAGCAAGAAAGCGTTTTCATCTACTTTTAGTTCTCGAACTGAAAAAAAATTTTCGCGGTCGCTTCGCTCGCGCTTTTTTCAATTTCGCGTCTCTGATTATGTCCAAGAAATCGCGTTCGCTCAGCTCGGACCATTTTCTACATAAAAACACTTTTTTAACCTTAGTCCTCGACCTGAACAAAAATTTTCGCGCTCGCTTCGCTCGCGCTTTTTTGTTTGGCACATGTGTTTAGTTATATACGAGAAATTGCGCTCACTGTGCTCGGGCCACTTTCTACATGAAAACACTTTTCTCAACATTCGAAAAATTTCGAGCTCGCTACTATCGCGCTTATTGTATTTATACTACTACTTTTAATATTAAAAGAAGTATACGCTACAATATAATATTTTTTGTGACTTGACCACGACTGTGTGACCCCCCCCTGGCGCCGAAGCTGGATCCGCCCTTGATTGAGACATCCTACATTTGTAAAGGTGTGTAGTTTTTTTTATATAAAAGCCATAATATTTTGTTTCCAGCCAACAAACGCAAGAATGGGAAGCGACCCACCTCCACCCCGCAGTGAGTGCCGTTCTGACCTCCAAGACCGTTGCGTCCGATCTCAAGCAAGTGCTCCAAGCGCTGCTCTCGACTATCAACGGTACACTGGAGAAACACAAGTATATATTAGGGGTGAGTTTTCAAATAAAAAAGTATATATTTTTAACCCACCTACTAAAAAAGATGAGGTTTTTTTATGTGGAATAGACATGATGGTGGAATATTAAAAAAGAAATAAAAGTCTTCAAACAGTCTAGTATCAAAGACGAAAAAAACGAATTGAGAAACTACTCCTTTTTGGAAAGTCGGTTGAAAAAAGTTTTTTTTCCTCCAATAAGCAATTTATTTGTAGTACAAATCTTTTGTATCAAATGGCGAGATTCCACTTTACTTTTTGCTAGAATGAGTAGACCAGAAGACACATTTCAAATGTACGTTAAGGTTTTTAAATATTGATGTCTGCGTGTAGTCACGTGCTGCATCGGTTTCATATAAATACATACAAACCAGTAGCCGACCACATGCAATCTCAGCAAGAATTTAAAACGTACCTTACAGCACACCGCTTTCATCTTGAGCTTCTAAAATTAACGTAAAAATATTTTTATTTCCAGGATAAACTGTCCCCAGCAGACATTTCAATATGGAGCACATTATACCCGCTGCTGCATAAAGACGAGTTGAAGCAAGCGTACATAGCCGACTGCGCTCACATACTGCGGTGGTTCCAAGACCTAGCCAGTGCTAAGGCTGTGCAGGTAATGAGTGACTGACTGACTGACAGAGTGACTAACTACATTATACCCGCTGCTGCATAGAGACGAGCTGAAGCAAGCGTACATAGCCGACTGCGCTCACATACTGCGGTGGTTCCAAGACCTAGCCAGTGCTAAGGCTGTGCAGGTAATGAGTGACTGACTGACTGACAGAGTGACTAACTACATTATACCCGCTGCTACATAAAGACGAGTTGAAGCAAGCGTACATAGCCGACTGCGCTCACATACTGCGGTGGTTCCAAGACCTAGCCAGTGCTAAGGCTGTGCAGGTAATGAGTGACTGACTGACTGACAGAGTGACTAACTACATTATACCCGCTGCTGCATAGAGACGAGCTGAAGCAAGCGTACATAGCCGACTGCGCTCACATACTGCGGTGGTTCCAAGACCTAGCCAGTGCTAAGGCTGTGCAGGTAATGAGTGACTGACTGACTGACAGAGTGACTAA
Source organism: Helicoverpa zea (assembly GCF_022581195.2). Taxonomy (NCBI): domain Eukaryota; kingdom Metazoa; phylum Arthropoda; class Insecta; order Lepidoptera; family Noctuidae; genus Helicoverpa; species Helicoverpa zea. The sequence continues at coordinate 5,821,846 of NC_061478.1, forward strand.
CTACATTATACCCGCTGTTACATAAAGACGAGTTGAAGCAAGCGTACATAGCCGACCGCTGTGCAGGTAATGAGTGTCTAGCTGACAATCACTATGACCACTATAATAAGGAACATGACCCAGCCAGTACTCAAGTTGTTCAGGTAACGAGTGACTGACTGACCGACTGACTTACTGAGTGTCAATATGACCACCATAATTGAGAATATGCGCGAAGCAGGCGTGAAAAATGTTTGCTTTATGTAATATTAGTATACATATAATGGATTTGTTATAGGAAGCAGTGAAACAGTGGGGCGGCTCGGCGACGGGCCCATTTGGAGCAGCATCAGCTTTGGGCATTCCTCAAGTACCTAGCTTATCTTCACCTGTTGGGTAAGTATTATCACAAGTAGTGTATATTATTGTAAATGTAACATAACAATATTAAAAGAAACATATGGTCTACTCTAGTACCAACCAAATTTTTTTTTTCTCATGATTTTTTTAAAGTCACTGTATTTTTTTAGATCCCGGGCACAAAAAACCCTAAGGGGCAGTTATTTTGAAGAAACCTTTATTTGAGATAATCAGTGGATAAAGATTAATGTTAATTTCCAATATAATAAGTTAATTTTTAACAAATACAATGTAAATATATGTCAATAATTAGATGTCTATATGTTATAACTAGCTTCTGCCAGCGGTTTCACCCGCATCCCGTAGGAACTACTTCCCGTACCGATAAAAAGTAGCCTATAGCCTTCCTCGATAAATGGGCTATCTAACACTGAAAGGAATTTTCAAATCGGACCAGTAGTTCCTGAGATTAGCGCGTTCAAACAAACAAACTCTTCAGCTTTATAATATTAGTATAGATTAACAAAACTTCCTCAGTTCACCGGATGAAGGTGCAGCAGCAGAATTAGGTCCAACTCCTGAAGAAATAGAGGCCGCTAAGGACAACTGGCTCAACGGACTGAAGAAACTGCAGGCGCCGCTCATACCGGGGAAATTAGTGTACGTTATCAATACTCAGAGTCAAATGTTTTTATTTTAAATATGCCTTTGCAATTTCTTATGAAAGGTCACACTGGTTGCAACGTTCCAAAAATTTGGTCTTATGGCGAAGAGCTGACAAGAAACTCCATGGACACTTTACTAGGTACTGTGTGAATTATTTGAACTAAGCTGGGGTCGGATTGCAGTCTTACAGCATGCAGCTGACTATCAGTGTGCCACATGGAGCGACTGCCTATCTGACATCCTTTCGCAACAATTATAATTATAAGTTCCAGCATTCCTTGATCATGATTATTCCGTATAGAGGTCAAACTGTTGAATTTTTTAGACTTAAACTATGGTATCAAAAAATATATAACAAAAAAACTTTTTGAAAATTTCAACTATTTGAATGTTTTAAACATCCAAATTGAAAACCTCAAGTTAAATATAAAATATTTCTGTTTCAGGTTACCAGTAAAAGATCGTAAGAACATACTAATTACCTCAGCTCTTCCGTACGTGAACAACGTCCCGCACTTGGGTAATATAATCGGTTGTGTGCTCTCTGCTGATATATTTGCTAGGTAAGTACATAATTTTATTTATTTTATTGGTTCATAAACTAATTTTGACATTTAAAAAACAAAATAAATAAAAATAGTAACACAAAAAACTATTTAATAATTTTCCTAAGTGTAAGTTTAAAAGGTATTCGTATACAATAATGAGTCTGTGTATTTGTGCCTTCCAATCTTTGAAATAGTTGAATCGGTTTCAACGCAATTTCAAGGTGGTCTATAACCGTCTCTATATCAAATTCTTACTATTTGACTCTCATAAATATAGCCTGCTCAGCGATTTAAAAGTAGAATCGTTGCAAACTTACAGACAGTTAATTTATTTGATAATAGTATCAAACTAAAGGTAATTAATAAATAACATAATGATTTTATTCGTAGGTATTGTCGGTTATGTGACTACAACACGTTATATATATCGGGTACTGATGAATATGGTACTGCCACAGAAACTAAGGTAAGAAACACCTTATTACTATCCACATTTATTAATATTTAAAGTAAATAAAAAAATATTTGAAAATAAATATTATCATTAAAACCTCCTTGTAAAACACTGGTGCGGCATTTAGACTTAAGGAATTTTGACCTCAAGGTCAAACATTCTGACTTCAAGGCTGTAACCTGAAATTTGACCTCCAGAAATTTGACCTTGACCTCAAGGTCAAAATTTTATTTTTTGGATTTTTTTACATATTAATATTTTTTTACGTAATATATTTTCTATGTTACCCAGGCCCTAGAAGAAGGCATAACCCCCCGCGAGATATGCGACAAATACTTCGACATCCACAACTCGGTGTATCGCTGGTTCAACATCGGCTTCGACTACTTCGGCCGCACCAGCACCCCGCAGCAGACCGAGTGAGTGCGAACACTAGCTAGCCCACTGCTGGCCATCACTCCTCAACAGGGAACCGGCTGCTGGGCAAAAGATACAGGCAGTTATGTGTCCATAGTGCTCCGATTCACTCTTTTCAGCGGTGTCAAAAACCCATATCGTTGATAAGTGTACAGTTTTCCTCTATGAAAAGAATATTACTTAATACTTACCGTTGCAAAGTTCACTAGGCACTTAATTCGAATTGTTCAATTCAAATAGGTTGGTAAACGACAGAGTTACATCGCATCTATCCTGAAAAATAAACTTCCCAATTATTAATTATTTTTTTTTTTTTTAATTAATGTTTTGTTCACAGGATAGCACAGCGTATGTTTCTAAAGCTACGCGACAACGGGTTCGTCAGCTCACAGTCTGTTGATCAGCTGTTATGTACCAATTGTGACCGGTTCCTGGCTGATAGGTGAGTTTTTTAAGTTCTTAGAACATAACAGGTTTTAGGAATTAAATATAACACAAACAAAATAAAAGCTGTTGATTTGCATCCGTGCCATCATGCATATTGCTAGTGCTCATATTAAAGGACGTAATTGTGCTAATGATTCTCGACCCAAATCAACAAAAAAATTGGTACGTATATATATATTTTTTTTGGAATTCCGTCAATGTCATCTAGCCGTATTTAAACTTGGCGCGTGTGTTACTGGCCTTAAAACCGTGCTGCGCCCTCACACACGCAAACACAAAGCATACGCAACGATCATTCATAATTTTCATTCATAAAATTGGATTACTTCTGAAATACTACGACATTACAATGACAAAAAAAACAGTGCATATTAGCTATTTCCCGTCTACTGTAATTCCAATCGATTATTTACGTATTTTATGACCTCCTCCTGAACTATGGCACAAATGCCAATCAACACCTTGTATTAAAATCTTCGAAAAATTTTCAGCTCAAATTCTAAAGACACCAGTCAAACGTTAAAGTTCAAGGTCAAAATCTTAAATTGCGAATAAAGGTCAAATTGTAAAGTCGCAGTTAAAGTATAAAGTCAGTGTCAGTCTTGTCTATAATTAAAGACTACTTTGAATTTTTGAACACCCTAAAACGGACTTTCAGCACAATCTTCACTTAATTCCCCTAGATTCGTAGAAGGTACCTGTCCGTACCCGGGCTGCGGGTACGAGGGAGCCCGCGGGGACCAGTGCGACAAGTGCGGGAAGCTCATCACGGCCACTGAGCTGCTGCAGCCGCGGTGCAAGGTCTGCGGACATACCCCTACAGTGCGGCCTAGTCAGCAACTCTTCATAGAACTCGGACAGGTACGTCATGATGTCTTCCTAGCCAACGCCTTCCTGACGGTTGGTCTCATACAGGATTGCATTTTATTCAGTGCGCAAACTTTGTCAACTTGCAGTCAAATAAGTTTTATAGATACGTATATTTTTATTTTGTAGGAATAGTTAGTGTCTATATTTTGCTGATTTTAGGGTGGTAAAAAATGAAAAAAAAATTGATAATGCTGTTAAAATAATATGTTCTGTTATTGATTCTGAATATTTCTGAACCATCAGTTTTTTTTGCGCACTACCTAAAATAATTTCCTGTATGAAAATACGCACTTTCGGTTAACGACTGACGCTTTTATTCTTCTTTTAACATGTTCAATATTCAAATCCTAACTAGGAAATAAGAAAAGAGGTTGCTACTAATCTTATAGAAATAGTTTGGAACTGAATATAATTATAACAATACAGTGGTCGCGGCTGACTGAATGTGGCTACAGCAAGGATTAAAGAAAGATGAGCGGAGATGTCATGGATAAGGTGGGGCTAGTAATGTTCCTCGTCCCCCGAACACCCGCATTTTTGCGCGGTATTTTCTTAGGACATTTTGCGTTATGACATCTCCGCCGATTCTTATGTTCTCCGAGTTTACCTTGTACTGTAATGTTGTCTCCCACAGCTAGAGCCGTCACTCCGCACGTGGATCAGTAGCACAGAGAAGCTGTGGTCGGGCCGTGTCTAGAGCCGTCACTGTCAACTGTAATGTTGTCTCCCACAGCTAGAGCCGTCACTCCGCACGTGGATCAGTAGCACAGAGAAGCTGTGGTCGGGCCGTGTCTAGAGCCGTCACTGTCAACTGTAATGTTGTCTCCCACAGCTAGAGCCGTCACTCCGCACGTGGATCAGTAGCACAGAGAAGCTGTGGTCGGGCCGTGTCTAGAGCCGTCACTGTCAACTGTAATGTTGTCTCCCACAGCTAGAGCCGTCACTCCGCACGTGGATCAGTAGCACAGAGAAGCTGTGGTCGGGCCGTGTCTAGAGCCGTCACTGTCAACTGTAATGTTGTCTCCCACAGCTAGAGCCGTCACTCCGCACGTGGATCAGTAGCACAGAGAAGCTGTGGTCGGGCCGTGTCTAGAGCCGTCACTGTCAACTGTAATGTTGTCTCCCACAGCTAGAGCCGTCACTCCGCACGTGGATCAGTAGCACAGAGAAGCTGTGGTCGCCGCCGGCGCGGGCCGTGTCTAGAGCCGTCACTGTCAACTGTAATGTTGTCTCCCACAGCTAGAGCCGTCACTCCGCACGTGGATCAGTAGCACAGAGAAGCTGTGGTCGGGCCGTGTCTAGAGCCGTCACTGTCAACTGTAATGTTGTCTCCCACAGCTAGAGCCGTCACTCCGCACGTGGATCAGTAGCACAGAGAAGCTGTGGTCGCCGCCGGCGCGGGCCGTGTCTAGAGCCGTCACTGTCAACTGTAATGTTGTCTCCCACAGCTAGAGCCGTCACTCCGCACGTGGATCAGTAGCACAGAGAAGCTGTGGTCGGGCCGTGTCTAGAGCCGTCACTGTCAACTGTAATATTGTCTCCCACAGCTAGAGCCGTCACTCCGCACGTGGATCAGTAGCACAGAGAAGCTGTGGTCGGGCCGTGTCTAGAGCCGTCACTGTCAACTGTAATGTTGTCTCCCACAGCTAGAGCCGTCACTCCGCACGTGGATCAGTAGCACAGAGAAGCTGTGGTCGGGCCGTGTCTAGAGCCGTCACTGTCAACTGTAATGTTGTCTCCCACAGCTAGAGCCGTCACTCCGCACGTGGATCAGTAGCACAGAGAAGCTGTGGTCGGGCCGTGTCTAGAGCCGTCACTGTCAACTGTAATGTTGTCTCCCACAGCTAGAGCCGTCACTCCGCACGTGGATCAGTAGCACAGAGAAGCTGTGGTCGCCGCCGGCGCGGGCCGTGTCTAGAGCCGTCACTGTCAACTGTAATGTTGTCTCCCACAGCTAGAGCCGTCACTCCGCACGTGGATCAGTAGCACAGAGAAGCTGTGGTCGCCGCCGGCGCGGGCCGTGTCTAGAGCCGTCACTGTCAACTGTAATGTTGTCTCCCACAGCTAGAGCCGTCACTCCGCACGTGGATCAGTAGCACAGAGAAGCTGTGGTCGCCGCCGGCGCGGGCCGTGTCTAGAGCCGTCACTGTCAACTGTAATGTTGTCTCCCACAGCTAGAGCCGTCACTCCGCACGTGGATCAGTAGCACAGAGAAGCTGTGGTCGCCGCCGGCGCGGGCCGTGTCTAGAGCCGTCACTGTCAACTGTAATGTTGTCTCCCACAGCTAGAGCCGTCACTCCGCACGTGGATCAGTAGCACAGAGAAGCTGTGGTCGCCGCCGGCGCGGGCCGTGTCTAGAGCCGTCACTGTCAACTGTAATGTTGTCTCCCACAGCTAGAGCCGTCACTCCGCACGTGGATCAGTAGCACAGAGAAGCTGTGGTCGGGCCGTGTCTAGAGCCGTCACTGTCAACTGTAATGTTGTCTCCCACAGCTAGAGCCGTCACTCCGCACGTGGATCAGTAGCACAGAGAAGCTGTGGTCGCCGCCGGCGCGGGCCGTGTCTAGAGCGTGGATGCGAGAGCCGCTGCGCTCGAGAGCCGTCACCAGGGACCTCAAGTGGGGAGTGCCTGTACCCGTGGAAGGATTCACTAATAAGGTAAGATTATGGCAAAAATATGTTCAAGATTGTAAGTAATAAGCAAGTATAAGAGGTGGAATGGTTGGTAGATAGAGACCTATGGATGGATTATGTGAAAGACACTAGTGACTGGAAAGACTGTTACTTATAGGATGTCATTAGATAGAAGTATGAGAGAAAGAGAAATGCTACTCTGACCGATTTTGTGGAAGATTCTTGGATGAAAGTTTATTTCTTTATATTAAATCTTTATTGAATTTTAATTTTTACAATTATTTATTTGATGCTAAATATGTTTTTGACCTTGACCTTCAAAATCATATGAACATTAGTAAACTATCCTTTTTATTTTGAATTTGACACTAGCAGTCGTAGCATTATGTTCAATTCTTTCCTTGGTAACAAATATTTATTTGACCTTGACCTTCAAAATATTGATTTGACCTTGACCTCAATTACAACTAAGTTATATTATATCCAGGTGTTCTACGTATGGTTCGACGCTCCGATTGGCTACCTGAGCATAACGCAAAACGCCACCAAGGAGTTCGAGAAATGGTGGAAACCTGACAAGGAGTATGATGTAAGAAAATTTTACATGTATTTTTAACACGCTTATATTAGCTTCACTTGTAATTATGTATGTAAGAAAATCTTGGAATCTTAATTTGACCCACTTCCCGGCCTCCGATTAGGATGAAATTTTGCACACGCTTGGTTTTCTGATAACAATACATGACTAGTTAAGAAACGTCATTACAAATCCAATATGGCGGCCTCCCCAAGATGGCGCACTGGCTGTTTGAAATCCACCCCCATGACATGATGTGGGTATCTAATGAAAGGGTTTGCTGTCAGGAATACGAAAAAAAGTATAAAATAAAAATAATAGTTTAAAAAACACGTTTTTAAAAATTTGAAAATATGAAAATGATGAAAGAAAGCGTGGAGTGTTTTGTCCAAAAAGAAAAAAAACTACATTAACGCTCCACGCTTTCTTTATAATTATTTTGTAATTTTTAAAAGCGTGCTTTTTTTTTCTTTTTGTCTCATCAAATTTAAATAAATAAGAAGTGGCACAGCAAACTCCCCTGCAGATCTTCATATCATTGTTATCTTACAGGTGAAACTCTACCAGTTCATGGCTAAAGACAACGTGCCGTTCCACTGCATCATGTTCCCGGCGACGCTGATGGGAGTCAACGAGGGACACGTGCTGGTCAGCCATCTGTATGCCACAGGTATGTAGGGAAATGGCTAGGCGGATGATGATGTAACTATCATCATCATCTCCCGAGCCTTTATCCAACTATGTTGGGGTCGGCTTCCAGTCAAACCGCTGGTGAGTACCAGAGTTTTACAAGGAGCGACAGCCCATCTGACCTCCTCAACCAACCCAGTTACCCGGGCAACCCGATACCCCATGGTTAGACTGGCTTCTGACTACCCGTAACGACAGCTAAGGATGTTAAAAGACTTAGAAAAGTACTTAATTCATTTTTCGAAAGGAGAATCAAATGACCCCTCGCTGTGAGTGGGGCGGAAAGGAGTGTTAGACTTTGGCTGATGTTTATGCAAGTAACTGACATTTACAAAAATCAATATATTCATTAGATTTTTTTATAAATATCAATTTTAATAGAATTATTTTTCCTTAGAGTACCTGAACTATGAAGATGGAAAGTTCTCGAAGTCTCGAGGCGTTGGTGTTTTCGGCACAGACGCTCAGGTAAGCATACTTTATTGTATTTTCTTCTTAATGGCGCCCAACGTGGGACTGACTCAAATTACATTTCTTTTGTTCTAAAAAGAGATTTTATTTGTTTGCAAAGGGGCCTTCTTAAATTGTAGCGTTTACTATCGAAACGAATATTGTTTGGTCTTATAATATGTGGATTACAATAGTAATATTCCCCCTTACTTATAAAATCTCTAATCACCTTCTAAGCAACATTTTAACTAATCACTACTTAAAGCCTTAAGTAGTGATTAAATGTTAGCTAAGACATGCTTAAGCAAGAATTTTCTTAAACAGCCCTTAAGTATTACTAATTTATATTAAGTATAAGTATTTTTAATTTAATTCACGTTTGCAAGTAAGGCTGATTATCTTTACCTACCCTAACTTAATGGTGAAAATCTATATTTGAAGAATCTGCAAATAACACCCGCTTTCGTAAGATAAGACATTCTATCCTAGTAATTCTTTCACAGGAAACTTCTCTAAGTTTTATGAAACTTGTCAGGAATGTAATAACATAGGTCTACACCTAGGCTAGGCTAGGCAGGCTTTCCTGAAATAAAACATGTATGCTTAATATTGTTGTAGGACACAGGCATACCGTCAGACGTGTGGCGGTTCTACCTCGCTAGCATCAGACCAGAGACTTCTGACTCCAGTTTCAGTTGGACTGAACTTGGTACTAGGTGAGAATAATCATAATATTTACTTCTTGATACGGCACGTATTGTGAGGAGGTTTCTTTCTCTGGGACCCTAACCGGTACCTTGGACCCTGTGCCCGATATCGGTGGCCATCTATTTTTTATATTTTTAAATGTTTTTTTTTTGAAAAATTTATATTTAATATTTAAAAATGTAAAAAAACATGTTGACTAATGGCGTCCACGGCCGATTTCGGCCACGGCGGCTGTTCTCATATAAGGAGATCAGCCAGCTGCGCAGGACATTATTATAGTGCAGGCACATTTGCTTGGACTGCGGTGCACTCACTATTCCGTCACTCTCATAGCGCGATGGGACTTGTTGACTAATCAATAAATGAACCACATATTTATGTATTTTTTATTTAAACATGCTAAGAATATGGATGTAGGTAAATATGTAAATGATCTTACTTTTGTGCATCGGGCCTTCGATATGGTAAAATCTACCTTTTCAACTAGATTTTAACTTTTTTTAGGGTTCCGTACCTCGAAAGGAAAAAACGGAACCCTTATAGGATCACTTTGTTGTCCGTCTGTCTGTCTGTCTGTCTGTCTGTCAAGACCCTTTATCTTAAGAACGCGAGAACGTATCAAGCTGAAATTCACATGAAATACTCGGGTCTATTGTCCCTTTAAGCTGTGAAAATATCAAACTTCTAAGCCAAACCAATCAAAAGATACAACCGATTATGTCGATATTTTCAACAAATTTTCGACACTCGCAAAGGAATCAAAACCTACAGGGTACTTCCTGTAAACTCAGAATCTTGAAATTTGGCATGAAGCATTGTCATATAATGCAAATATAGGAAAAATTGCGAAAATCACATTTTTTTTGTTATATAATATAATAAAAATATTTTAATAAAATGAAACTTACTACCTTATTTCTCACGAACGAATAAAGGTACCAAATTGAAATTTATACCAAATACCTAGGTCTATTGTCCCTTTAAGCAATGAAAAAATCAGACTTCTAAGTTAACGCGATCAAAAGATACAGCAGTTTTACCGACACCTTAGACGAATTTCCGTCACACGCTAGGGAATCAAAACCTACAAGGTACTTCCCGTGAACTCAGAATCTTGAAATTCGGCACGAAGCAACGTTATATAGTACAGATAAAGGAAAAATTACGAAAATGATAAATTTGAAGTTACATAAAATATTAAAATAATATTATTTTTGCTTACATGACATAAAATATTTTTTTAATAATTATAAACTTACTACTTACCCTTTTTCACATGAACGCGTAGAGATATTAAAGTTTTGATAAAAAGTGAAATTCATATCAAACACTTCTTAAATATAATGGCCTCTAAACTGTGAAAAATTTTAAATCATTCAAAGGTCATTGGGCACCTTAGTATGGAAACCATACCCACGGCGGATACGAACGAAATATAGCACAGTATAATGATAAAGGCTCTGATTTACTATGGCATTAGTCGCATCAATGTGAACCATGGGAATCTAGAGAAAATCAGGTGTAAACATCAAATATTTTCCTCATTTCAATGGGGAATTTAAACGACCACGTTTGACGGATTTGAGAAATCATTTCTTTGTAGTGAAAGAGTATACTCGCCGTTTATTTCCATTGTCATCAGGTCAGGATCTGATGATGGAAATCCTGAGAAATCGAGGGCAACTATCAGAAATTGTAGGCATGCATAGGATTTAAACTCGATTCTCAGATGTATGTCTGGTGATACTATCAAACAGTGAAGGTTTAGAGCTTACCTGATGATGGAGACGTGAGAAAGTCGAGAGAACTCCTTAACGGTATGTTTTTAGTTACGTCGTGTTTATATTATTCGTATTGACGAGAACTTTTCACAAAAGTTAAAAATTAAACTTTTTACAAAAAAAAAAAAAAACAACTTCTAAAAACAACAAGAAAACTGTTTATATGCATCGGTCTAGATCTCGGTGGTTAAATAAATGTAGATGCATCCTCTAGACACCGACTTCTAGACCGATCCACTTAACATCTTTTTAATTTCTTTCTTGCTTTTGTTTTCTTGTTGCTTTTTTATATGTTTGAAGTTGGATTTGTTTGTAAAATGCTACAAAATAAAATAAAGCCGACTTTATAAAACAAAGAAAGGGACAGAATTACACTTTTGTCAAGGCTCTAGAAACGTAAAGCCAGCAGCCCCGAATCCTACTCTCTAGCAGTCGTTGTTACAATTCGACAGTTACAAGTCGTCAGGCAGTTTCGAAAAAAACCTGAAACTGGGGCTCGTTAGGTGATTAATCCCTCAAAAATAAAAGATCCCATTAGTAGTGAATTCTCATCACCTAAAATAAAATAAGCTCCAACACAAGGTTACGTTATAAATTGTAAAGGAGTTCCCATAACTATATCTGATCTTTGCTATCGATCCCACAATGGCAGTCAAACCTATCTATGTGGAAAGTATTCGCCAATACGAATAAAATAAACCCAAACACGTGGTAGTTGCAACATACCGTTCGGGAGTTCCCTTGACTCTCTGTAGTCTCCATAATCAAATAAGCTCCAAACCTTCACTGTTTACCAGTACCCTCAAAAATACACTCACATGTCTGGTTATGACTCGATGCGTGCCTACAATATTCAAGAGTTGCCCTCGATTTCTCAGGGTTTCCAGATCCTCATCAGATCCTGGTCATCCGAATTGGCATCTTCCTTCTTTATGAAAATTTTTTAACAATAAAAACTAGCATTGCAACCTGTACAATCCTCTGAAACTGCTTGTCTTTTATATTTTTCAAACGATCCTGGACATTCGTCTCCATGGAATTTTAATAAAATATTATATTCAAAGAAACGTCATACCATTCTCCACGATTTAAAACTACTTTGATTCATGTCCGCCACTTTTTACAAAGCGGGTCAGATATGCCCAATGACCTTTAAGACATAATTAGTTATTTTCAATCAAATTTCTGAATGATGCCTATAAAATGTTGTATATAAATAACTTTAATAAAATAACTTTTACAAGGTACTGACCTACTATTTTAGTTATATTATAAAATAAAAAATATTAACTATTTTGACTCTCACGAAATTACCATAACTAAGATTGTTCTAAACTTAACGGTTGGCGCGAAACTCACTTTTTATCTATACAGGATTTGTACGGAACCCTCTCTGCGCGAGTCCGACTCGCACTTGGCCGGTTTTTTTACTATTTATAACGAATAAAGGTAAACGAATAAGATTTCAGTGCATCATTTTAGTTCTCAAAACTAAATGCCATATATTATGTAGGTACTGACAGATACTAAATATTGTAATCACAAGAAAATGTTATTTTCTGGACAAGAATTTTTTAGCATTTTTTATAATTCATACTCCATCATAAAAAAAACACTTAGAGCCCAGATATAACATAATAATTTAAAATGTTATACATATAGGAACATTAAAAAGCAATAAATGATTATTTTACTGAATTACAGGAATAATTCAGAGCTCCTGAACAATTTAGGCAACTTCTGTCATCGCTCGCTCAGTTTTTGCGCAAACTCGTACAAGGGGAGAGTGCCCGACCTTGAGTTGACTCCGGCCGACTACGAACTTATTGCGCTAGTTAATAGAGAAGTTATTGGTAAGTAATTACATGTTATTTAATTAATCTATCTGTTTTTGAAAATCGCATGAAATTCCGTGCAATAGTTTCCAAGATGTACCTATGCCCTATTCGCCGAGCCGTGAGCATAAAGGTAAATAAAAAAAAACAAACATAATTTAATTTATTATATTCTATGATTAGGCATGTTTATGTAGAATAGAAAAGAATATCATTTATTTGCATAAAACATTATATACAAGATGGAAACTTAAAATATAATTGACGAACACATGTTTTGCTTAATACATAAGCGTGCAAATTTTACATGCACAACAATACAATAAATGATTGCGACGCTGTTATAGAATCTTCATCATCATCATTATCATCATCAGCCTATCGCAGTCCACTGCTGGACATAGGCCTCTCCAAGTGCACGCCACTGAGATCGATTTTAGAATATATATTATAGAATCTTATGCTCAAGAAATTATATCTCGTACTTTGTAGTTTTTATATAGGGAATCTTGAAATAAATGGATTCAATTTAAAAATAGTTGTTTTCAGAAAAACAAACTGTTATATTGTCAGTGAAAATGGACCTTAGTACACTAGCTGGCAAATCTTAAATCTAACAATTCTTTCGCAGCGTACGTCCAGCATATGGAAAAGGGTCGTCTCCGAGAGGCGTTACGTCACGTCCTCTCAGTCTCCCGGCTCGGCAACCAGCACATGCAGTCGCAGCAACCATGGGTGCTGCTCAAGGGCTCTGATGATGACAAGTGAGTGTGGTGATTAGTGAGTGTCAGTCTCCCGGCTCGGCAACCAGCACATGCAGTCGCAGCAACCATGGGTGCTGCTCAAGGGCTCTGATGATGACAAGTGAGTGTGGTGATTAGTGAGTGTCAGTCTCCCGGCTCGGCAACCAGCACATGCAGTCGCAGCAACCATGGGTGCTGCTCAAGGGCTCTGATGATGACAAGTGAGTGTGGTGATTAGTGATAGCGGTGATTAGTGAGTGAGGCGTTACGTCACGTGGGGTCTGATGATGACAAGTGAGTCTTCTACTTATTCCGAGCCTTTTCCCAACTATGTCGGGGGTCGGCTTCCAGTCTAACCGGATGCAGCTGAGTACCAGTGCTTTACAAGGAGTGACTGCCTATCTGACCTCCTCAACCCAGTTACCCGGGCAACCCGATACCCCTTCGTTAGATTGGTGTCAGACTAACTGGCTTCTGACTACCCGTAACGACTGCCAAGGATGTTCAAGGACAACCCACAAGTGAGTATGGTGGATGAATCAGCAACCTACATACTCGAAGCGAAGGATTTCATACCAGAGCGATTAGTGTCCAATGTCCGTGATGATTGGTGCAACACGATATGATTATGATGCATCAGACAATTGCACATATCTATCTATATATATAAAAACTATCCGTTTTCCCGCGGTTTCACCCGCGTCCCGTGGGAGCTACTGCCCGCACCGGGATAGAATATAGCCTATGTTACTCGCAGATAATATAGCTTTCTAATGGTGAAAGAATATTTGAAATCGGTCCAGTAGTTTTTGAGTTTATCCATTACAAACAAAGTTTTCCTCTTTATAATATAAGTATAGATGGAACCCGCTTTCCGTTGTCACGACGTAACATGAAAACGGCTTGGCCGATTTGGCTGAAAATTAGAGGGGAGGTAACTTAGACGCGGGAGAAGGTTTTGTCACCATCCGGCTACGGGACGCGGGTGAAACCGTGGGAAAATGGCTAGTTGTTTAATACAACTAAACACACGATTTTTCATAAAATCTTCCATAAAATTTTTCATAAAATGATATTCATATTTTCTTGTTTTTTCTCAGGAAACGCGGTGGCACAGCGATCGGTCTATGCTGTCAACTGGTGGCGTTGCTATGTGCTCTGCTATCGCCGTACCTGCCCGAGACTGTCAGGAAACTGAGGGAACAGCTCAACTTGAAACAAGAGGCATTGAGGATTAACCCAGAGTAAGTAGCAATAAAAATAAGTCGTAGTGGCCTAGTGGGTAAAGAACCAACCTCTCATGTATGAGGGCGTGCAACATAGTTTGGGAAAAGGCTCGGAAGATGACGAAGGCATTTTTTTTTATAACGTCAAAAATCATGAAATGACCCTTCCCGCTGTGGGTTAGCAGCGGTGAGGGAGTGTCAGGCTCTTACTGACTAAAACCGTATTGTTCCGTCACTGGCCTTTTGTGTACCAGGACCGCGTAATGAGCGCGAACAATCCCGCAGCTCCAGATGATGAAGACCTTAGATAAGATGAAAATAAAAGGTTCCCACGAATTGAAAACCTTGCTTATTTTTGGGAATTCGGTTATCTTAGTATCTTAATTTGACCCACTTTCCGGCCTTCGATGGTCGAGATGGCAGACTGGCTGTTTCAAATCCCCCCCCCCCCCCCATATAGGATATATCAAATGAAAGGGTTTGCAGTCAGGAATACGAAAAAAATATCACGTGACCTAAATTTTCATAATCCAACATGACGGCCGTCCGTACGTATAAATAAAACTAACAAAAAACTTAAAACACAAGAAAGCATGGAGCGTTTATTTAACCTTTACTCTATTTGGGCAAATCGCTCCACGCTTTCTTTATCGTGTTTTTTAGTTTTTCACCTTTTTTTATTTATATTTTCTTTTTTCAGAAATCCATCACTACTGCAATACTTGCCATCAGGGCATGTAATCGGCAAACCGGAGCCTTTGTTTGCGAAGATAGAGGCCGAAGTACTCGACAAGTTACGAGCGAAGTACGCCGGCACACAGAGCGAGAGAGCGAGCAAGGTAAGTGAAAGATTTATGATATTTGTATAAAAATTTCTTGTATGTATGGCATGGCAATGAGTCGTGGTGGCCTAGTGGGCAAAGAACCAACCTCTCGAGTAAGAGGGCGCGGGTTCGAATCCAGGTCAGGCAAGTACCAATGCAACTTTTCTAAGTTTGTATGTACTTTCTAAGTATATCTTAGACACCAATGGCTGATAAAAAGGTGAAGGAAA
Organism: Helicoverpa zea; assembly: GCF_022581195.2. Lineage (NCBI taxonomy): Eukaryota > Metazoa > Arthropoda > Insecta > Lepidoptera > Noctuidae > Helicoverpa > Helicoverpa zea. The sequence continues at coordinate 5,837,285 of NC_061478.1, forward strand.
ACATCTTGAGGAAACCTGGACTGTGTAGTCCGAAATCACCAACCCGCAATGAGCAAGCGTGGTGATTAATGCTCAATCCTTCTCCGTGTGAGAGGAGGCCTGTGCCCAGCAGTGGGACGATAAAAAGGCTGTAACATGTATGTATGGCATATATTGTATGGCAGCGGGGCGGCAGCGAACCTCGGTGTCCGCCCGCGCCGCCGCCGCTGCCGCCCCGCTGCCCGCTAAATTCGAGGCCGAGGCCTAAAGAACGATCTCTTTCAGTAATTTATTTTGTATAAGTACAGCCAACATACAGTAAATATATATAAAAAATATCAAGTCTTATAATATTCTTTTTAGTATGCTTGCTATTATATATGTGTACACATTAATTATTTTTTGTTAATTTATTTTAAAATAACCATTATTATTTTCAGGAGAACGGCACAGCACCAGGATCTGTAGCAGAATTAGAAGAAGCTGTCAAACAACAGGTTAGTTATTAACTTTTACTATTAACATCAGATACCCCTTGTAAGACTGGATGTCAGACTTTCTGGCTTCTGACTGCCCGTAACGACTGCCAAAGATGTTCCTACCTCTGGTCTATAATATAATAATAATAATGTCAGAAAGACAATGTTCTAATTAACTAAAACTCTTTCAGGGTGAAAAAGTCCGCCAGTTAAAAGCGTCGACAAAAGACAAGTCAGTGTGGCAGCCTGAAGTGACCAAGCTATTAGAACTCAAGAAACAGCTCGAAGCTGCACAGAAACAAGCTGCACAGAAACAGACTGCACAAACGCAGGAAGATGTCAGTAACTTGGAGAAAGCTGTAGCTGAACAGGTGAGGAACCAATACTTTTTAACACGCTTATTTTTTTATGTATGTAAGAAAATCTTGGAATCTTAATTTGACCCACTTCCCGGTCTTCGATCAGGTTGAAATTTTGCACACGCTCTGAGTTCTAATGACAATACATGAATAACAAATAAACGTCATGACATATTGTGACCAATATGGCGGCTTCCCCAAGATGGCGGACTGGCTGTTACAAATCCACCCCCATGATATGGGTATCGAATGAAAGGGTTTGCTTTCAGGAATGCGAAAAAATAGTCACTTAAATCCAAAAAGTATTAAATAAAAATAATAGTTTAAAAACTAAACACTCTTTTAAAAATCACTAAATATTTCGGACATTTACTTTGATGAAAGAAAGCGTACAAAAAGAGTAAAGATTACATAAACGCTCCACGCTTTTAAACTATAATTTTTATTTGGTCAGTTATAGTCATTGTCGTCACACTCTTGGCAGAGTGGTCGTGGTCGTCATATCAGGGGTGGTAGCAAGCTTCACAATCCGTCGCCACTCTTCTCGCACTGTAGCTCTCCTTGCGCATTCGTGGACTGGACCATTGAGTGCCGTTTTTATTTGGTCAGCCCAACGCATCGGTGACCTGCCGCGCGCTCTTGTGCCTTCAACTTTCCCCTGCACTACAAGTCGTTCCACAGAAACGCCCTCTCGACGTGTAATGTGTCCGAAGAAAGTGAGTATTCGACACTGGACGATGGAAGATAGACGCTGCTTGACGCCGAGTTCTTGGATAATAGATGCGTTGGTCCGGAATTCTGTCCACGATACTCCAAGCATTCTTCTCCAACACCACATTTCCAAAGCGTCTATCTTCTTTTTCTCACTTTCCCTCAATGTCCATGTCTCTGCACCGTAAAGAAAAATGGGAAACACTAGTGCCTTAACAAGTCTCATTTTGGTGGCCGTTGTAATGTTCCTGTTTCTCCATATTTTCCTGAGCCGATCCATGGAGGACCTGGTGATAGCCATGCGTCGTTTGATCTCATCCGCGCATCCGCCTGTGTTGGTGATTAGTGTCCCAAGGTAGATATATGATTGTACGACGTTGCAATTCGCAATTTCAGTGACTTCGGGCGAGTTGTTATTAGCTCTATCGACAATCATAACTTTAGTCTTGCTGCGATTGATCTTCAGTCCGAAATCAAGGCTAACATGCTCCATTTTGTTCAGCAGGGACTCCATTTTATCTATGCTAGATGCAAATAGAGTTGTATCATCTGCATATCGCAGATTAGATATTTTGTAACCTCCTATAGCGATTCCGTCTGACCAATTCTCGAGTGTTATTCTCATAATGAGTTCTGTGTAGATGTTGAACAGAAGTGGTGATAAAATACAGCCTTGACGGACCCCGGCACTTGGATGAAAATTATGTGATGAGACGTCGTCTGTTCTCACCGAAGCTGTTCCTTCTTCATAAAGCTTCCTAAGAAGGTGAACTAGATGTTTAGGTGTTCCCATAGCCAAGAGAGTATCCCAAAGTATCGGCCACCTCACTGAGACGAACGCCTTTGAAAAGTCAACAAAACAAATATAGAGAGGTTTGTTAAATTCTCTGGCCTTCTCAATAATCTGGCGCACGTTCAAGATCTGCTCACGAGTGCCTTTCCCTTTCACAAAGCCAGCCTGTTCAGGAGAAATTTCCTTGGCTAAGTAAGACTTTAATCTTTCATTTAAAATATACAGTAGGATCTTGCTTGCATGAGATATTAGGGCAATTAAGCGGTAGTTGCTGCATATTTTAGTGGAGCCCTTTTTATGTAGAGGAACGAAGACCGTGTGAGTCCATTCTTGGGGCCATGTGCCTGTTTCCCAAATTTTGTTACACAAGGTATGAAAGATTTCGACACCATACTCTCCTGATGCTTTGATGGTTTCAATCGGTATAGAATCCCCTCCTGTGGCTTTTCCGCTTTTTAGGTGTCTAATAGCGGCTCTCACTTCGTCCTTCAGTATATCTGGCTCTATTTCTTCGTCCTTAGGCTCTGTTGAAAGATAATTATGGGCTTGAGGATCTTTAAATAAAGATTGACAATAGTCCCTCCAGGTTTCCGATATTGTACCTATCTCAGTCACCAGTACACCTTGTGGATTTTCTATAGCCCATGCTTTAGAAGAGTGGGTTTTCGTAATGGACTTTATCTTTTGGTGCAAGTCGGCTGTTTCGTGTCTATCCGCATGAACTTCAACCTCTGCACACAGATCTTGGAGGTACTTATTATGATCTCTTCTACATGCTGCCTGTATACGAGCTGATATTGTATTTAAGATCTTGATGTTCGCTCCTTGAGCCTTTAGGTTCCTTCTTTCTTCCACAAGGGCAAAAGTTCCATCAGTCAAAAAGCCGTACGGCCATCACTGAGTGAGGACGTGTTACTGTTTACCGCCGTGATTTTAATTCAAAATACATGCAAAAAGTGTTGTTTAAGGTGTTATAAACATACAAACTTATGCAATAGTGTACAAGTGACAAATTAGTGCAAAAACAATAGTGAACAGTGGACGATAACACAAGATATAACGTTTTAATACTTGCAAACGGACCGCAAAATTCAAAATTTTAACCAAAATTGATCTTTGGACCCATTAGTGTGAACAAAGGATTCGAAAGACGGAACAACACCCAACGATAAAGAATCGCAATACATCAACTATTTGAACCACAAGATCGACAGTTGGCGTAGCCTCGAGGCAACGTTCGTCGCGGCAGTAAGCTACGAGTTCTGAGTTCGGGACCCAGCGACTCAAACCAATTTTTTTATTTTTGTTCTTGCCACCTATTTTTTTTTTTTTTTTCCTGAAAATGTCTTCCCCGAGTATAAATCCGAACTCGGAGTCTCACAGATCTAGTAGATCAAACAAACGACCAGCTTCGTCTTCGCCACCACAACTATCCGAAAATATGTATATGTCTGAAGATAGAATTCGGAGTATAATTCACGACGTCTTCAAGTCTGAGATGAACAACCTAGTCGTTAAAGTCACCGAGTCAATGGCTGTTGTTCTAAAAGAGAAATTTGATGACATCAAGGAACAAATTGAGGGCATTGAAAGGTCAGTTAACTTCATAAGTGACGAATACGACGCTATGAAAACTCGCTTGGATACCTTGGAGGCTGGGCATAAGGAATATGTGAGGCGCTTTCATGAAATCGCTAGTAATAGTGGCGAACAAAAGGCGGCTATACTAGAAGCAAAAATAGATTCCATGGAACAACAGGCGTGCCAGTGCAACATTGAGGTCTGTAATTTGCCGGAAAAAAGAAATGAAAACTTGTTAACTATTACAGAGTCGATATGTAGTACCATAAATTCACCGGTATCGCACAATGATATTATATCCGTACACAGAGTGCCCCATGCGCGCCAACAGGATACTAAACCTAAGAATTTGATAGTCAAATTCAGGTCGCGGATCATTCGTGACAACGTACTTAGCGCCTATCGTAATGCGAAGAGCATCAAGTCTGATCAGATCGGAATATCAGGCGCTTCTGTTTCTGTCTACCTGAATGAACACCTGACTCTAAAGAATAAGGCGTTATTTCGTGAGGCCAAAATACTTGCTAAGAAAAGTGGATTTAAATATGTTTGGGTCAGAAACGCAACCATACTTGTGCGTGAGAGAGACAACGACAAGTCATTCGCGATTCGCTCCGTTGAAGACCTCAATAAGATCGTTGCTAGTAAGAAGAATGGTACAAATAGCGCCAACTAATGATTTTAAAGACACTATTATATTTTGTATTAATGTTTTTTCCCCCTGCTTACTGCTTTTATGTGTTAAATTATTTGCCTACACATACAATTCCGCTGTACTACGCCTATATTGCTGTTATTTCTTGTTTTTTCCTAACGACTTGTTTGTAATCTGCTTGCTGTTAATTGAAACTACAACTTTTCTTCAGTTTGATAAATATGTCCCATGTATATTGATTTTTAATTGCAAATTACTTAAATTATTTTTTTTATCATGTGCTTTTATACAATTTTACCGAGCAGTAATGCTCTGGGCTACAGGCTTAGAACTTCTGTTTCAATCCTATGTTCAAAGTATCGTACCTATGTCATTTCTTATTGTAGTAAGTTTATCAATCAATGGCTTCTAACAATATTATGATTTATTACTAGAACTGTAGAGGGATCCGTACGAAGTTACACACACTGTACATGAATATAATGGCCTGCTCCTACGATGTCATCATTCTGACTGAAACCTGGCTGATTCCCAGTATCCAAGATACCGAATTTATTGATGATCGGTACGTAGTGTTTAGGTGCGATCGCGATCGTTCTGCGACTAAAAAACATGATGGTGGGGGAGTGTTAGTGGCGGTGCTTCGTGGATTGCGGCCTACTTCTCTGATAACAACATTTCTTCACCCAGAGATCGAACATGTTGTGGTGCAACTACCTTCTTCCCAGCACAATAGACACCATATTATTAATGCTACGTACATACCACCGCGAACACGTGAAGAAATATACATACAATACCTAGACATGTTGCAAGACTTAGCAAACGCTACTACTAATGACTCCTACTTCATTATTGGTGATTTCAACCTACCGGACATAGCTTGGTCGGACCAGGGTAATCATGCAACTGCACAGGTCTCGAACTCAATAGGTCGAATATTGGTGAACTTTATGAACTTAATCAATGGCTCCCAATATAATACAACGAAAAATAAATTAGGTCGTATACTAGATTTACTTATATCTAACGTAGATTGTCAAGCCATATCATGCAATACTCTGCTTGACCCCGATAGCCACCACCCAGCATTTTCCGCTTTGGCTTGCTTGACTATGCAGTACGCTCCCCTGAAATGCCGCACGGTTCATCGACATAACTTCCATAAAGCCGATTACGATGCAATAAATTATGAACTAGGTAAGATTGATTGGGACATAACACTCTCTCACCTCGGATCTGAGCAAGCCGTTAACGTTTTCTATGAGTCGTTATACGGAATTATCAAATCACATGTTCCATTAACCAGAACCAAAAATTCAAGCTTTCCGGTCTGGTTTTCCCCTTCTCTCATAAAAATATTTAAAACCAAAGAGCGCGCCTGGATTAAATGGAAGATGTATAATAATCAATCGGACTACCTTAACTTCGCTAACTACCGGAAGCTTTTCCACAGAGAGGCTGTCAAATGCTATCACAAGTACATTGAAGCAGTCGAAGACAGTATTCCTAAAAATATAAAGTACTTCTGGACTTATATTACATCTAAAAAGGGAAAAGCTAATTATCTGGCCAGCATGTACTTCAAAAATGTTTCTTCTGATGACCCTACGGACATATGCAATCTGTTCTCCTCTTTCTTTTCTTCGGTTTATGAACCATCTAATTTCGACCCTGAAAACTGGCAGCCTTCCGACAGCCTTGCGGATAACTCGTCTTGTATATCTGAGATTTACTTGCCTGTAGAAGTTATAAGACTGAAACTGAAATCTTTGGATCCTTCTAAAGGGGCAGGGCCAGATGGCTTACCACCCAACTTTTTAATTAAAACATGTGACGTCTTAGGTAATGCTTTGTATATCATTTTTAATAAATGTTTGGGTGAGGGGGTGTTTCCAACAATTTGGAAACGCGCGTTTATTACTCCTATTTACAAAAGCGGTGACAAGAATAATGTGGAGAATTACCGCCCCATTTCCATTCTCTCCACTTTGTCTAAAGTTTTTGAGAGTCTTGTCCACAGTGCCCTGTATCCCCATATTCACCAACTTATTATACCCGAACAGCACGGCTTTGTCAAACGTCGTTCAACCACAACAAATTTGATGGCATTTACAAATTATCTTTTTGAAAAATTGGATCAACGAGTTCAAGTAGATGCTGTCTATACAGATTTTCAAAAGGCGTTTGACAAGGTGGACCATTCTCTACTATTGGAGAAAATAGCCTTCAATGGTATTCGTGGTAATCTACTAAGATGGTTCGCCTCATATATTTTTAACAGGACCCAAAGAACTGTGGTTAATGGTTATGAGTCAGAGCCAGTTGTTGTTAAGTCTGGGGTTCCGCAGGGTTCCATTTTAGGGCCCCTTCTTTTTGTTATATTTATTAATGACATTAAAAACTGCTTTATAAACTCCAATTTTCTAATGTATACAGATGACATAAAAATTTATAGGTCATGTAAAAATATGCAAGACTGCGCACTTTTGCAAGAGGACCTGGATAGGCTTTATGTTTACTGCACTAAAAATAAGCTTTTTCTTAGTCTTCCAAAATGTCATACCATTACATTTACTAAAAATAAGAAAATATTACATTATAATTATTTAATTAATAATGCGCGTTTGAACAGTGTTGCAGCCGTCCGTGACTTGGGTGTCACACTAGATTCACGTTTGCATTTTGATATCCATGTTGATAACATTGTGAATAAGGCGTATCGTATGTACGGGTTTGTCATGAGATCATCTAGTGACTTTGCGCGGCCCTCTACGTTCTTACTGTTATACAAAACTTTGGTACGATCCCAGTTAGAATATGCCATTCAAATCTGGAACCCTATATATGAAAAATATTGCTCAAGGTTGGAAATGGTACAAAAAAAGTTTATGCGGTCTATGAACTATAAGTGCTTTAATTCAAAAGTTCCATACGACCAGTTACTGAAGCGTTACAGCGTTCTAAGTCTGGAGACCAGGAGACAGCTTTTGAGTGTAATGACACTACACGGGTTATGTAACAATAAATTCGACTGTATTGAACTTACTAATCAGTTATGTTATAGAGTGCCCAGAAGTGTTATACAACGAGGGGTGCGCGCACCTCGACTATTTCACACTGGCACTTGCAAAACTAATGCTGGCGTCCGCGCACCTCTTCGACGCCTTGTTGAAACATACAACACTCATTTTATGGAGCTCGACATATTTACTCTCTCTAACCAGTTATTTAAAAAAAAAGCTATAGATATTTTGTCTAAAAGCCCATAATATGCACAAAATAATATTATTATAGTTTAATAAATATACCTACTTTAGTTAAACAGATTGATTAAATTAAGTTAAAATGATAGAAAATAAATTAAATTGAATTAGAATATAATAAACTGTATTGAATTAATTGAAATAATAATTCTGATTTAAAATTAAAATAAATAGAATTAAGAATAATGTAATTAAATATATTAAATTATATGTATACCACATTAATTATTATCTAATACAAAAGGCTCACGCAGAAGGCAATGTATTCTGTTAACTCATACCGCACTCCTTCTCTTCTCTTATTCTTATGTTTACATGTGGACATTGGAGTGGGTTACATGTTTGTGCAACTAGCTTTAAGTATTTTCTTGTATTTTCTCTAGCATGTAACTGTTTTTTGTCCCTAATAAAAAAATAAAAATAAAAATAGTCATCCAGTGCTGACGTTTTCGAACGGATGTAGTAGGCTTTGATTCTGCTACAGCGTTTTGGAGTAGCTCTTTAGCCTTCTTTTTTTGACGACAAAGAAGAAGTCATTGATAACAGAAAGTGTACTTTTTTTCTAAATCTATATACCTATATAAAAATGAAACCCGCTTCCCGTTGTCACGACATAACATGGAACAGGCTTGACCGATTTGGCTGAAAATTAGCGGGTACCTACCTCCCCGCTTAGACCCGGGAGAAGATTTTAGGATAGTTTTTGTCACCATCCGGCTACGGGACGCGGGTGAAACCGCGGGCGAAAGCTAGTTCTAAATAAAATTTCTTATTCTTTTATTTCTCCAGGCCAATAAAGTACGTCAACTCAAAGCGTCGACAAAAGACAAGACGGTTTGGCAGCCGGAAGTCAATAAACTCTTGGATCTCAAGAAACAGTTGTCGACCGCGCAATCCGCACCGGCCATCACGCAGTCGGCATCGGCTAATAGTGCTGATTTATCGGCGCTAGAGAAGGAACTTGCTGAACAGGTAATGTGTTAATTAATATCATCATCGCCCGAGCCTTTTCCCAACTATGTTGGGGTCGGCTTCCAGTCTAACCGGATGTAGCTGAGTACCAGTGTGCAACAAGGAGCGACTGCCCTATCTGACCCCCTCAACCCAGTTACCCGGCAACCCTATACCTCTTGGATAGACTGGTGTCAGACTTACTGGCTTCTGACTACCCGTAACGACTGCCAAGGATGTTCAATGATAGCCGGGACCTACAGTTTAACGTGCCATCCGAAACACAGTCATTGGTGTCCAAGATCATATACCAAAAATGTCTAGCTTCGGATGGTCCACCAATTAACTTTGAACTTTTCACTTTGATACCAATAAAAACGCATTTTTATTAGGAGCAAGATAACTGTATACTGAAAAGAAAACAGCCGATTTAAAATTTGAGAAAAAATGCTTGATATATAACTTTAGACTAAACTTTTGATTTAACATACTTTCTCATTAAAATTAAGTTTTTTTTTATGTAAATATAGATCTAGTTTAATTTAAATATAATGTACAGTGTTAATAATTAAGTCTTTTCTCTTTCAGGCCGACAAAGTCCGGAAACTGAAAGCTTCCACAAAGGACAAGAGCGTCTGGCAGCCCGAAGTGAACAAACTGCTGGCTATCAAGAAACAACTCGCCGACTTGCAGATAAACAAATAAAGCATTATTTATTTATTTATTGTAATTTGCTGTTTTATTTATTTCGTTATTTAACCATTTATGTAAACAGTAAACACTTGAAACAAGTAACATGACATAGTACAAAGATACTGCTTATTTCTAATGAAATCTTCCAGCAGACCAGTTTTATTGTATTTTGAATCAAATCAATATATCCTTATCTATACAGTGAATTTTTCAAATCGGTTCAGTAGTTTCGGGTAAAGGTAAGTAACAAAAAATCATCATCCTATCATGTACCTGATGTTACCTTATCATGTACCTGATGTTACCTTATCATGTACCTGAAATCATCATCGCCCGAGCCTTTCCCAACTATGTTGGGGTCGGCTTCCAGTCGAACCGGATTCAGCTGAGCACTAGCTCTTTATCAGGAACGACTGCCTATCTGACCTTCTCAACCCAGTCTCCCGGGCAACTCAATAGCCCTTGGTTAGGCTTGTGTCAGACTAACTGGCTTTTGACTACCCGTAACGACTGCCAAGGATGTTCAATGACAGCCGGGACCTACAGTTTAACGTGCCATCCGGAAAGGTACAAAAAATGTTTCCTCTTTATTATACATAGAGATGTAGATATCCTTACCTTTTTTATGTAAAACTAAAATAAAACTGCGAGTATTCGTAAGATTAATATTTATTAGTTATTTAGCACATACAATGCACTAGAATTAAATTGGTCCCAATATCGGTAATTTACAATAATATATAAGTTTTCGCAAACTTTCTGGAGTCTCGCATCTAATTTCCGAGCCGCCAAAAATTTTGGCGAGAACTAAACATTCGATTATTATTTTCATTTTCAATTCATAGACATTTATCATGATTTCATTCTGCTTAAAGTTTTATACCTAAAATCTATAATTCATAAACCGTCAGTTGCACAAAACTCCATTAAAGTTAAAGCTTCATTAAATCTATCGCTGACTCTTTCTTTGTCAACAAGATAAAAAGTGACAGCAATAGATTTAATGTATGAAGCTTTGTGCACATGACGGTTAGTCATTTTATATATAAAACACAAATAAATAAAGCACACTAAATTATTTTTGAATTATTGAGAACCTAACTATGCAGACTAATACTCCATTTGAGTAGGCACAATTAAATGTAAACAATCTTAATAGAACTTTTTACAGAAACTCAAACTACTGCCTTAAATAATGATTCAACAGAGTATTTTTTCATTTTCAGCCAAAGTTACATCAACATTATTTATCTTCAGTCTATGGGCACACTAAAAACGTATGCCCGTTTTCACCAACAATCTCTTAACGTTTCCCTAGTTGTCACTTAGAATAAGGGCTCCCCCAATTATAAAGGATATAAGGACATTTAAACTTTGGTGAAAACGAAATTCGAATTATGTGTTCCCTAAATGCTCTTAGGGGATCCCTAAGTTTAGGTATTTGTTGGTGAAAATGGGAATTAGTTTACAAAAACTTAACTAAAAAACTAGAAACATTAATCAGTATGGAAATGAAAGATTGTGCACGTAACGAAAAGACATTCAACAACCTTTGGGCCAACTGTTTAGTATATGTAAGTAATAGTTTGCAAGTGTCTACTCAAATGAAGTACACCTATAATATAATTTGTACACAACTATCACTGTTCAGCACACTGCATACCATTCAACATGACACCTTGCAACATACTCCCTGGCTCTTTCACATGCATTTTCACATGACTCTTCAATCCTGAAGCCTTTCTGAACGACTGCCCACACTGAGTACATATATACGGCTTCTCACCTGTATGACAACGGATATGTGAAATCAAGTCATTGCGTTGCACAAAAGCTTTTTCGCAATAAGAGCATTGGAATGGACGTTCACCGGTGTGAGTTCTACGGTGGTTCTTCAGTGTTCCTGAGGCTGCAAACCTCATGGGACAGAGGTCGCATTGATAAGGTTTCTCTCCGGTGTGTATACGTCTGTGTTTGACTAGAGCGCTGGATGTGGTGAAGCCGTTCCCACAGTCGTCGCAGACGAAGGGGTGGGCACCGCTGTGTTTGCGGTTGTGGGCGTCTAGTTCGCCTTTTGATACGAATCTGTAATATGAATTTCAATTAGATTTCAAAAACTCATGCAAAAGCGGACTCTCATTTAAAAGATATTTTATAGATTATAGATGTATAACTATAGATTAGTAGTAATATTAATCTGGGTTTAAGCTGAATAAGTTCAAACATAAAATAACTATTTTTTTTGTACATACAATTTTAAAGGAAACAGTTGTTTTCAGATAAACAGATGTATAAGCGAACTTGGGCCTTATACAGTTTAACTAGCTACTTTAATATAAAATACAAACCTCTTTTCACAACTTTCACATTTAAAAGGTTTCAATCCCTGATGTCTTCTCATATGTTGAGCCAAGTTAGTTTTCTGGCTAAACCCTCGTCCGCACTGCGAGCAGAGGAACGGTTTCTCACCGGTATGCGTCCGCATATGTTCCTTTAACGTACAGGACATAACAAACGCCTTATTACACACCGTACATTGATGTTTCTTCTCATTCTTATGACTATCCTTATGTAACTCCAAGCTCTCTTCGTTTGCAAAATTCTGACTACACACTTCACAACTTAAACCATTTTTCTTCGAATGCATAGTTAATACGTGATTTTCTAAGTATGCTTTGTACTTAAATTCTCTTTTACATATTTTGCAAATGTGTTTTATGTTGTCTGTCTGTTCATGTCTTTGTATGTGAGCTGCTAATGATGTTTTATTTTTAAATTTACGTAGACAGAATGAGCATTGGTACGTCTCTGTTTTACTGTCAAATGTTTTCTCATGTTTTTGAATATGAGTAGCTAGAGTCACCTCCGATTTGAACTCCCATAAACAAAACTTGCAAGTGAAAAATGGTGTTTTTTTTTCACCCAATTGTTTGTTTTTGTGTACTTGTTGGTGAATTCTCCAAGCATTCATTGTCTTAAACTTACGATTGCAATCAATGCATTCAATCTCATTTTGAATATCATCTAATTTATTTTTATTAACATTCTTAAATATTTTCTTGTACTTGTTACAGCTTTTTAGCTTTAAATGGCTTTTATATTTGTCTTTTAACTTAAATGTTTGTCCACAGATACAAGTATAGGTTTTTTCTTCATTTTTCAATGGTTCCTCTTTAGATTCTATGGGTAGAGTTTCAGATTCAGTTGCTTTGTCAAAATGATCTGCAAAATCTATTTCATCATTGAAATTTAACGTTAGTTCTTGTTTGACCGTGGGTTCAGTACTCTCAGGTGCCTTAGAATTATTTATATTGAAAAAACTAGAGTCAGCCGCTTCGTAAATTGAAGAGTCTTGTACCAAATTACTTTTCTTATCAAAACCGTTTTCTGAACTATTATTTCTGACATCACAAGGCGGAAAACTAACGTAGCTGCTTAATTTTTCCGTTAAATCATCATTTTCATCTTTTATTGAACATTTTTCGTCGATAATCGTCGCGTTGCTGTTGCTAATGGAATTTTGGTAAATATTGTTTAAGATCGTGTTTGAGTAGGCACATCGTCGTTTAAAAGCATCAGCCTTGCACATGACAGACTCACATTCACCACAAACCTGTTTCGGCAGAGCATCTTCTAATTTAACATGAATATTAGCTGTAAATGCTAAAAGTTCAAACAAATTGCGATCCCCATCCTCCATTTTCGTAAATAAGGATTTCATATCGGCACATTCTATTAAACAGACGCGGCATATTTTGTCGAACGTCTCCACACTTATTTCCATATTATATTCAATTAGGAATACAATTATTTTTGTTGATTTTACACGGATCAACTGACAAAGGACAACAATAATTTACAAAATGACGCGCTTGCGTCCTGCCTGCTGTCAAACAATCAATCAATTTCGATTAATGTCAGTATGTCAAATAAATAGTCGACTAAATAATATACTTGTGTTTAGTCGACTAAACCCCTTGTCTTCATTTTCTATAAAGATAAGCGTATGAAGATTATTATATAACGAGCAATTTTTATTTAGGATAGCTGCATGTGTGTGTGACTACACAAGACAGGAATAAAGCTAAACCAATATTTAAAACTTTTACTGCGCTAAGCTCTTTAGATCACCTACTATTAAAAAGATCCACCTTTTTATATCCAACACAAGTCGTCAAAGTCGGTTCAAAATAAGTTTCCTACATTCCGTTCACGTGCAGTGAACGACCTGAGTGCTTAGTGCGAGTTTTCGTGAATTTTTTTACGGACTCACATGAGAGCGCGTATACTAAGATTTGTATGGAACAAAAACAGCTCCACCTAGTGTCAAAAATTGGAACCTGTTTTTGTTCCATACAAACAGTGTTGCCAACAGTTGTAGAAGCTTACCACCAGAGTCAACTTTTAAAACCACCAGAAAACCACTAACAAAAATTTATCCCACACTTAAAATCACCAAATTCACCACTAAAAAAATATTGTTTATATTTTATTGTAACCTAAAACAATTTAATCATCCAAAGATGTAACTCGGCAACGATAGAAAATTAAAACAGACAAAGCATTACATCTGTTTAGCAATTCATCCGACCCGATCCGAATCCTTCACAAATTATAATCGGCGTAGTAGTTTCACAAATTGTTTAGTTACGCATTTGACCAATGAATGAGTACTTAATATAATTATATAGTAGTCGTTCACCTTTTTGTTTTGTAGATGCTTTTTTGACATTCCGTGAGACTTCAAATCTCCATAGTAACTCCTTAAAGTTGTACCACAAAACTTACATTTCGCTACTTGACCCGCAGTACTTTCAACATTTCGCCACTAAATAGGGGACTTAAACCACCAGTATTAGTGGAAAATCCACTAAGTTGGCAACACTGCATACAAATCTTAGTATACGCGCTCTCACGTGAGTCCGTAAAAAAATTCACGAAAACTCGCACTAAGCACTCTGGATCCAACTCTGATAAACTCTGATAATTTATCAGAGTTGGATCCAGGTTGTGCATGTCTACCCACAGAGCCCACTGCGGTCCACATCTTATCCACAGGTACCTATTTCAAACAGTATTCACCTGATCACCTCTCAACAGTACCAATGCAGTCTATAGAGTAGGTTTCAAAATCAATATATTTTATATAGTCTATACTTCTTTACCATTTACTTCTGTGCTATACTTATCTACTAAATCCTAAGGGCTCTGAAACTATAATGTGAAAATTAAATAACAATTGATTCGCAATAGTAGTTTTAACCCTAGCAGGCATTCTGCTACTAATATAAGAACAATCGTATGTCAATGACATTCGATTCGTTTGGCATTGGTCTGCCATTTGGTCTATACGGTAGTTTGCTCTGTTACTGTTACAGCCATTTTATCATCCCACTGCTGGGCACAGGCTTCCTTTCACACGGAGAAAGTAGTTTGCTCTACAATTTACAAAACGTCCGGACCCCTTGGACCTCCCGATATACTGGCCTGGTAAGGAGTTATGAATAAAAATCATCGGAACAGAAAATAAATTCTTTATTTTAATAATATCCAATTTTATCAGATTAACGTAGTCGCTTTGAGTAATTAAAAAAAAAGTGTATTTTATACATTTGCAAGTTTTGTTCTCTAAAATTTCACACAGAATTTTGTTGGAAGTAAAAAAAATATCATTTTTTATCTGTATTGAGATCGTAAAATACATCACAATGTTACATTGCCATTTTAAAATATTTTAAAAAGTATTGCCATGTTTTGAGGTGCTTACACCATAATTTGCCACATCGGACAAGGTTCGAATTAATAATAAAATAATAATTATATTTACACATTTAATTTAGTATTGCCAGACAGTGGGTTTCATTAATAATTTTGTAATCTGGCAACTTAAATTGCTTCAACGCGAATCTATGAAAATTTGAAGGTGTAAGTCGCCCTCGTATAAAAAATTTCTAAAACTTTATTTTTACATCTAAACCTAGTTTATTTATTTATTTACAATACACTGCACTGAGGTAACGACTTCTATTCCAAGTCTTTGTACTGTATTATTATTTCCTGTCTAAATTATTAATATTAATAATATCATCATACTGTCCAATAATTGTTTTGTCTAACTTTCTTTACGTATCTAAAAATCTATTATAACAATATCTTATATATGTAATAACTATTATTATTATTTATTATTAACAATGGTTTTCGATTATTGGCACGTCATTGACTCGAAATAATAATTGTATGGAACGGTCACGACCGCATCGGAAATGGTCTTTCTAAAGCGTTTAGGGAATTTATATCTATAGATATAAAGGCTAAAGCTTCCTCTTATTATCAAACCAATATCCTTTTAATATCACATACTTATTACTTGACCAACTACGATGCGGTAAATACAGAGAGGTAGCTGAAAAATACGGATACTTTAATACTAACTTTATTACGGATAACAGAAGAAACAAGGCCAAAATCTGTGTATTAAAAAAAAACATAAATATCTATAAAAAAATTTGAAAATCTATATAGATTATATGGTTCACTATAAATACTGAAAAAACTACCCCTTTTGCACAATAACTGATCCATACAAAAGAATACAATTTTTAAGACTAGGTTGTTTACCTTCGTTTTGCTTATAAACTTTATTTAAAAAAATTGAGCAGGAGGCAAGAAAACTAACAATCACTAAAAAGTGCCTTGACTTACACATTAATACGCAAATAAGTTTGTAAATTACCATTAATTAGTCCAATTATAAAAACAATACATAATATATATGCAACACTGACTTAAAAATAAAGTCTATAAGCAAAACGGCCATCTTTTATTGATACGACGCCGACGCTTGAAACGTCCTCGAACCACAACTGTATAAACTACATATTTAATTAAAGCATAATAATTTGAAAATAGAATAAAAATATCGATTAAAATAGTTTTTATGACATGACTTGCACGTCACTATAACTGTCACAAAAGCCCGCGAAAAGATTTTTCTGTCCAGCCTTTTCCCAACTGTGTTGGGGTCGGCTTCCAATCTAACCGCATGCAGCTGAGTACCAGTGTTTTACAAGGAGCGACTGTCTATTTGACCTCTTCAACCCAGTTACCCGGGCAACCCAATACTCCTTGGTTAGACTGGTGTCAGACTTACTGGCTTCTGTCTACCCGTAACGACTGCCAAAGATGTTCAATGACAGCCGGGACCTACAGTTTAACGTGCCCGTTAAAATACAAATGTTATGTATTTTATGCTTAAATAATTAAGTATGTAGTGAATACAGTTAGGCGACAAAAATTTCCTTCGGCCCTCTAAGTACTAATTTTTACGAATATATTGCAATACCTATATGGCAGTATTTTGTTTTAATATTTTTGATATAATCTGTGTCAAATATTGAATTTTTAGGAATACATTTCCAAATAGATTCTATCATCAACTAGGTATTAATAAAAATATTTGTTCTAGATTGTTCTATAGTCTTAGTAATGTTATTTTGTTCTGTGTTAAATTCAATATTTGAGACAATTTACTTTAATAGAGCTGCCATAGATAATACTATAAAACTTCGCAGCTGTGTTGTCCAACTTAAGCACTTCTTAACGAAAAAAAAAACATAAAAAATAAGCTATATATAGACAAAATGTATACAAAAATAACTTCATAATCACAATGACAGGCCTTTTGAGGCCACGGCTTAGAGTCAGGCCTATTTAGCCTTAGAAAAAGCCTTAGCCATTTTTGACTAAAACTGGCTATTTTGGTCTTAGGTTTTCATAAGTAATTTCATATAAGGCTACAAGGGCACTTCATTAAATAATATTTAAGGCGGCTTCTATCATAATATTGCTTTTTATCGTTGTATTTATATAGCCTAACTCTAGCCCGTGGCCTCAAATGTCACAGCTATGACAATTAAACTAGGGCAAATAAATTTCCGTCCTCGACAAAAATTTATTTCACCCATTTTAAGTATTATTGCAAAAAAAAAAACGTTTAAAAAAATAACAAAAGTTATCTTTTTTCTGTAGCGTTCCGTAGTTTGACTACGAGAACTCAACCAAAGAGGAATTAGTTCGGTAACTACACGATAGATGGCACTTTTTTAAACTAGATTACACTCGGCTGTGCGGCTTGATTTCTTTGCTCGTTGGTTTTGGGTAAAACAAACGGTTTGATGACGTCATTTCCTTATGCGGCGCTATCTGCGGAATTTTGAAAAAAAAAAAAAACGTTGAAGAAAACAAATTATAATTTACAAGAAGATTATCAAAAATATCTGCTACATGACATCTGAATATGTAGGTAGGTATATACCCTGCCGGGGCTGCGGGTTGTTCGAAAGAGTTACCGCGGCCCTGGTACATAAAAGGCCTACGACGGAACACGACGGTTTTTAGTCAGTAAAAGTCTGACACTCCCTCACCGCTGCTAACCCACAGCGGGAGGGGGCATTTGATGATTTTTGACGTCATTAAAAAAAAAGGTAGGTATGGGTTATTGGTAAAACACTAACAACCTTGTAGGACTGTATTACTAACATCATAAACTACAACTTTTGTTCTATGACTTTTTATAAAACATAATACATTTTCCAAAAACAAACCTACAAGATTTCATTGTTCTATCTAACACTTTTCAACTCTATTTTGCTGTAGAGATAAAATTTGCACGCCTCTACCATTTCTTTACCAACTAAAGGCCCGATCGAGACCAGTCGAGCGATTAGTTAACCTTAGAGGATGCGGACGAGTCGAGATTATCACACATTACAAAAAATTCGTTTGGTAGAGGGTTTGCATTTTTAAAATGAATGCAAGATCTTTATCTACCCACGCCTCCCGCGCACTGTGTGGCGGCTAGCATTGTTACTCAGCTAGGTGTAGGGATGTTTGGGAATCGTATGGCGTATTGACGACAGCCTTCCGAAACATTGTCATCACATCTAGCAAGCATTCGCACCATTTCCGTGTACTCGACATTTGAATATCGATATGCCATACTGGGCCCCGATTCTCCTAAGTTAATAATGTCAAAATCGAATAGAAATCGAATCGCAATATGATCGCAATAGCAGTTTTAACCATATCGGGCATTCTGCTACCAATAAAAGACCAATCGTATTCCAACGACATTCGATTGGTTTTCGATTGGTCTGCTATTTTGGTCTATACGATAGTTTGTTCTACAATCATATTGCAATCGTAAATCATTTGCAGACAAAATTATTCATTATTGAATGACAGAAAAGGACTAAAACGTTTATTTCAAAGAAAAAATAGCGGAATGCTTCAATCGTAATCGAGTCGGGATTGGATCGCAGTCGAACGTGAATCGTATGTCGCTTAAGTAAAATTAGGAGAATCGGGCCCCTGTAAAGATAATTACGTTCGCATTACCGAATTTCGCTACAAGGACACGAGGCGACGCGGGCGCATAAAAACGACTGACGGCCGCTCGTAAATAGGTCAAACCCCCCGAGCCCCGCTCCCCGCTCCCCTCCGCTGTCTTTTGTACTACTGTTTACCTAACTAGCACTTTCTTTTGCTTCCTATAGACTTCGTAAATTTTAGAGCGTACACTTGAAATATTTTAATTTTTCTGTTGATGAACTAAAATCTGAGAATTATTAAAAGTCGTAGAACAAAAGTTTTAGTTTATGATATTAGTGATATGGTCCTGAGAGATTGTTAGTGTGTTACCTATAACCCTGTATATCAGTGTAACATATCGACTATTTGCGGGTAGTAGATCCCTCGGAGCGAGGGTGAAACTGCGGGCGTACGCTAGTCCGACATCCATACTAATATTACAAAGCTGAAGTTATTTGAAATCGCAGATAACCGGAACTACTTGTCTGATAAAAAAAAAAAAAACAGTATCTGATAGTCTATGGAAGAAGGATTCAGTAGTTTCCATAGGACGCGGGCAAAACCGCTGGCAGAAGCGTGTTTATATTTTTAGTAAGATGTGAGGAAGGTATTTAAAAAACGTACCCCATCACTTAGCGCTAGCCTTTTCCAAGAAATCCATCTTCAACCGTAGCTCGATCAGAAACAGTTGTTTCTGCAGCGAAAATATTTCTTCTTTCTGTCGCAGCTCCATATTTAATATTTTCATTTTAGCTTCGTGCTCCCAAATAGCATGTTGTCTTTTAGCCGTGAAATACAACCTTAAAATAGATAAAAAAACATTGTAAATTAGCATTTTTTTAAGTCTTTACAAAAGACAACCCCCAAAACGCCCGCCCTTCGACGCTTCATATGTGTAATTGCTGGGAAGAAGAAATGGTGGAACAAACTCCCCAGCAACACATGTCTGTCTTTATGGTTTGAAGGACCGGTTATATACAAAATACGTTATACAAAATTATATATACTACATAATGGTAAAAATATTTATACCAGTAGGCTATCATTCAACATCCTTGGCAGTCGTTACGGGTAGTCGAAAGCCAGTAAGTCTGACACCACCAAGGGGTATTTGGATTGCCCGGGTAACTGGGTTGAGGAGGTCAGATAGGCAGTCGCTCCTTGTAAAACACTGGTACTCGGCTGAATCCGGTTAGACTGGAAGCCGACCCCAACATAGTTAGAAAAAAATGTTCGGAAGAAGATGATGATGATGATGTATAGTTTTAGAGAGTTTACCTACCTTTCTTCCTCGGTAGCAGTTCCGCAATCATGCTTGATCTGATCATCGATTTTCTCCTGCCTATCGTGTCCATTTTTTCTCTTAATATCGTCCAAATTGCTTAAATTTAATGGCGTATTTGATAGCTCGTTCAATTTCTGTAGGAAATTTTGTTGTATTCTTGCCTGTTCGATCGCTTGTAGGGGATTGGTGAGGATGGGGAGGGGAAGCGGGGTCAGGGGAAGTGGTTTGTGGGGAGGGGGAGTCGGGGAAGATTGGGGAATTATTTGTACTTGTGGCTCGAGGACGTTTGGCATCGTATCTTCGCTTTCGTTCGTACTTGATAGTCGGCCGTTTGACATCTGCAAGTGGGAATTTAGAATTTAATTGATGTTTGACATATGTATGAATAATGGATTTGTGTTTATTTATAGGAGTTGTAAGACTTGTTTTTATTATTTTTTGTATATTTGCTGAGTCATTATGACTTGGAAGGGATATTTTTGTTAGCATACAAAAGCAAAAATACTTCTACATACGAAGCATACAAAAGTTTTAAAATGCATACGTAATTAATTCAATTAAAGTTAGTGGTAACTTATATTTATAAAAAATTATAAATAAATATCGCGAGTAACTTTCAAAAAACTAATCTTGACTAAGTATTTCAACTGCAGTGGCCAACCACAGCCTGATTTCTACAAGTGGCAATTTATTTTGGTAGAAACGACCATCACAAAAATTACGAAGGTAGAAATGGTATTTTTTTTTGGTAGAATTTCCCAACCTTTTCAACACAATTTTACACACTCAAAATAGTCATATAATAAATAGTAAGTATATAAATAGTAGTGAATGTATACATAGTATTGTGGACTCACGTTGACCGGTACGCAGTCGTCATCCTTCACGCTGTGGCCTCCGTCCGCGCTCGTCGTTGGGTCGCCGTCCTCGTCTGAAAATGTTAATAGTGGACTTAAATCTTTTTAAAAAAGTGTTAGTTACTATAACTCAAGAATGTATGAATTTGGCTGAAAATAGGTGGTACCTCTCCACCAATTTAGAACTATTCGGGTAAAGGGCATAGTTCTTTCGGAACGCGGGTAAAATTCAGGGCGGAAGCCAGTATAATAATAATACAGAAGTGTGCATAAATATGGTTTTAGGACACAAACTTGTGATAGAAAGGATAAAGAAAAACTTTCTGAAAGCTCATTAATCTGTACTAACATTATAAAGAAGATGTGGAAAAATTTGTTTATTTGTACCATCGAGGCTCCCAAAGTACTGAACTGATTTGAACGACGTAAAATGACCTTAGAGTTAATTAATCTGTGAAAGATGCAATTAGTGTAAAAAATTACTTCTAAATCCATCAATACACTTTTTCCCAACAGTGAGACTCTGATATCTTACTGTGATAACAATGATATATAGTATGTTATTTACCTTTAACATCTAGAGGGTGTATATTCTGCCAGAGCATGCCGTCTAGCAGGCCGGGGGGCTCCGACTGGGTTTGCTGAAAATATAGAATGTTACATGATTATTTCAATAAAAAATAAGAAGTTGTATTAGATAATGTGCATTCCAAAGAGAAAAGACAATTTCATTGTAATCATAATCTGATTAAAACGCTGTGTTGCAATTGCAAATATCTAAAATTACGGTAATAAGTCTAATGTTGTACGTGTGTTTAAATGTTGTTATTACTCTTTAACGCTTAAACTACTGGATGGATTTTGATGAAACTTGGTATCAAGTATCAAAATAATATTTTGTTTGTTTCTATTTTATAGGCTGCGAAACTGTTGAACCGATTTGATAAATGTACATAAAGAGCTACCTATGTGCATCATATGCTTATTAACATTTGTAATATAATGTTAGCTGACTTGTAGGTTCTTTAAGGCGACGAATTGGTCAACTATAATTCCATAACCGGCACGCGCATCTAAGGCGCCAAAAGGGGTCGGAGCGTCTGAGCGGGGCGAGGATAACAATACGCGCGCTAGCTTATAACTAAAAGTCGTAAGCGACAAAATGGTTTTGTAATTTTATTATTTAGAAATGATAATTTGATAAAAATTCCTTCTACAATTTTAAAGCGTGTGTATATACTCAACTACTAAAAAAGTTAAGAGGCTTAAATCGGTCCCGTTTGCCCATAATATGTGAATCTCTTTTTAAAAAGAGGTATGTTTGATATATTTTTCTCTGTTATAAAAGTTACCTAATCATGTTTTGACGTCTAACAAAATAAGGTTTATATCATGAACTTTCAGGTAACCAAGTTGTATTTTGATCCGTTTTGTATTTACTGAGAAAAATTGAGATCCTTGGCGCCAAAAATTCCAATTCGTCCTCTTAATAAAGTAAGTCAATGTCCTTATGTCAAGATACCACGACCTTTTCTGGAAACCATCAAATGTCGGCTCTTGTTGTGTGTGCAGCGTAAAGGGGTGCCAGACTGAAACTCAATCCATCTTATTATAAAACGTGGTTCAAAAAAGTACCAGCTTTTGTACCACGTTTAAACCACCGTCTTAAACAAAGTTAGTGGACTAAACCTATTACTAAAGCGGGTACTTCTTAAAACCACGTTTTATAATAAGGTGGATTCTTTCTGGCGCCCACAGTATGCCAGGGCCGAGGTTCCTCGCGGGAACAATCCCTCAAGCGTTACTTAAAACTTAGGTATTACCGTTTTTTTAATAAAAAGTATATAAAATATAACGTACCTGTGTGTCATGCGCGCGCATCTTGCACTTCTTCTTGTAGTTCTCGTACCACATCTTGACCTGCGCCGGGGTGCGCGGCCGCTCGCCCCCGCACCGCTTGTTCACCTCCTCGCATATCGTAGACCACACCAACTGGAAATCAGTTGAAATACAATATTAATAAATACTATATTTTTCTTGCTTTTATATAGGGCCAGTGCAGAGAGAAGCGCACAGTGGTGATTTTTTTGAACTGACTTCCCAAAAAGTAGGAGGTTCTAAAAGACAATAGAAAATCGACTTTAACATTTATCGGGAAAACATTTGTCGGTTTGTAACATATCTGAAATGATTTGGAAAATTCTTACACTGCTGGGAACTACGACGGGAAGTGGGAAGAAGTTCTCCGGGACGCGAGTAAAACAGCTAGTATAAATTATTTTTATTGCTATCTTATAGGAAGGTTTGCTTTATTTAAGAGCGCTTCCACATTAGCGGATTTTATAGGAGACTGATGCCCATTTTCACCAACAATCTCTTAACTAAGTGACACTTAGAATAAGGGCTCCCCCAATTCTTAAAGGTTATAACGAACACTTAAGCTTTGGTGAAAACGAAATTCGTATAAAGTGTTTCTTACCTGCTCTTAGGGGATCCCTAAATTTAGGTATTTGTTGGTGAAAATGGGCATAAGAAGTCTGTCTTTTTGAGATTGAAAAGAGCTTTTAGTCGAGTTGCGAGAAATAGGTCCCTGAGGAAACCACAGGAAACAGATAATAACATAGAATACACATAAAAATAATCCAAGAAAAAAATAACTCACGTAATTATATAATTGGTTTTGTTGGTCCATTTATAATTAGGAATTTTTAAGTATTTTGTGTCGGCACTAGAAATGTATTGAACCTCTATGCAGCAAAATACTGTATCTATAGTGAACTCTATGGTAACTTTTTGACAACTACGCTTTTTAGTAAAACTTTTTTATGTAGACAAAGGAATGTCGTTATAGAGCCAAGGATTGAATTACAAAATTGATATTTTGCTAAGTTTGAATAATATAGGTAATAATGGAATTGCTGAAACTGATTAAAATAACAGTATTTATTAGTAATTGAAACTTTAGTGATAATAATGTTGTTTGTTTGTTTGTAAAAGACAGTAACTAATGCAGAAGGAATTTCTAAGATTCTTGTTTCTTCTCTATTTTCCAATGTATTAATTTGGGGGCTCGGTGGCCAAGTATCAGAGGTCGGACAGTGGATGGGACTATATACCTATGTCATACACGGAGTTCCACCGTTGTTTTGGGAAGCACGGGTAAATTGTGGGTCCCGTTTGTCATTTTAACATCTGTGACATTTGTCACGGGCAGTCAGAAAGCCAGAGAGAGTTTGAAAACTAGAGTCCAGTTAACTGGATTGAGGAAGTCAGATAGGCATGTCATGAAAAACACTTGAACTCAGCTGCATTCGGTGAGACCGGAAGTCAACGAAAAGGCTAGACGGATGATAAAATGGCCGTAAAAGGAGACATCTAAAGCTTTCTGTAATGCTATATAAAAGTAGAGCCATAAAATATAACTAAATAACTTTAACTATATAACAGTTTAAATAACTTTAACTAGTTTAAGATCAAAAATGTAAAATTGGTGTAAGTACCTTATAAAGATTTATTAAAACTAAACTAGGTAATAATGATAAGTACTGCAAACCTCTCCTACCTCTTTATGCTGATAAAAAATTCTATCTGTATTAGGTACATATGGAACGCAAATAAAGAATTGAATTGAATAGAATATCTATCTATCTAAAATTCCTCAGTCCCTAAAACTTACAGGCCAATCCAGGTTATTTACCAGTCTATCTAATTGCGCATCAGAACATGACACTCATGTTCAAGTAACCCAACACTGCATAGTTTATTTTATATTAGGTATAACTTGCTGAGTAGACACGGCTGCCTCGTGTCGACGTTGTTTATTAAATTATTGCTAATTCATATTATTTAAAACAAACGTCCTTGACATGAATAGCAAGGAATTATAAATATATTACAATTACAGAAATTATTTTAAAGATAATCTTCTTCTAGAAGCCACTAAATCTGACACCAGTCTAACCAAGGGGTATTAGGTTGTAAAACACTGGTACTCAGCTGCATCCGGTTAGACTGGAAGCCGACTCCAAAATAGTTGACTTGAGGCTTCTTCAAGGGAGCTTTATATCAAATGAGTAAATAATTAGAGCTTGAAAAAGAGGTTTTACTGCATTTAGGCATTGTTTCTGACTCAAACTTTTCATGTACTTTGTACCTATGTGTATCTTAAGACACCAGCGACTGAAGTGTGTGAGTGACATTTTTACGAACGTTAGTAGGTAGACCGTCAGTTGCACAAAGCTCCATTAAAGTTAAAGCTTCTTTGAATTTATTGCTGACTCTTTCTTTGTCAACAAGATAAAAAGTGACAGCAATAGATTTAATGAAGCTTTGTGCAACTGATAGATAGGTACCTTCACAACTGTGATTTTAGTTACCTACTGAAGTTTGAACCACATTCCTACGGAAGCAATATGACCTTACCGATAAAATCAGTCGTCATTAACCAGTAAGCGTATCGATAAGGATAAAGTTTACGTAACTAGCACGATAAATAGATTATCGCTATCAAATATATCGGAGTTATCTTATAAACAATAGATATGTGAAACGTTAGGAATTCAATTAGCCCAGCGGTTAAGATAAGAAAGGGTTATTTTTTCTGATGGTAGGATTAAAATGATTGAATCGATATTGTTAACTTGTAGGTTGTTTTTCATTTTTTCTAAATTGTTTTCAATCTTAGATATTTAGAACCAATTAAACATACCCGACGCAGTCGGTTCATGCGCTTTTGATACAGCACAACAGAAAATATGCCTTTGATTCTCTACAATATGATACCTAAAAGCACAACCTATGAGAGAGAAGAGCTGGTGGCTAAGTCAAAGTCGGAAATGAATCGGTCATAAAGTAAAGCAACCGTTGGCATGTTTGGTCCTTGGATAACCACCACCACCTTGTCATGACCAGTTACTCCGTGTTTCGGAAGGCACGTTAAATTGTTGATTTGGACATTTGTCATTCCCAGCTGTCATTTGGACATCTATGGCAAGCGTTAAGTGTGTCAGAAGCCAGAAAGTCTGACAACCGGAGCACAGGTTGAGTAGTTGCACAGTTGGGTTCGGGCTAGGCGGCTGGTTACCTGCTTGCTCCTATTGGTAGCGTTGTTGGAGCGCCCCTGACGCAGCACGTCGCGGTGGCGCGCTATCAGCTCGAGGACTGTTCGCTTCTCCAGCTCCGTGAAGTTCTTGGAGCGCTCCTTGTGGCCGCGGCGGGCGCGGAAAGATGTGGCTGTGCTGCGTGTTGACATATCACTCTGGGGAAGAAAAGGAGGTTGCTGTTACTTCATTATCACTACATTTGAATTTGACATAACCCATCAAATCACTCTTTCACTCTAAGGTTGTAAGAGAACCCAACACTGGGTTAAGCTCGCCGTTGTGCATAATCTCTCTGTTATCTGTGTCATCTGTGTATCAAAATGTGTGCAATAAAGAATAAACTAAACTAACTAGTACTTACAAAACAAAGTCGCTTTTTCTGTCCCTATGACCCTTTGTACCTACGCTTAAATCCTCAAAACAACGCAACTGATTTTCATGCTTTTTTAAAATCTCTATCTGATTAAAGAGGAAGGTTTATAAGTATAACAACATACATTAAACAATGGGGATTAAACAATAGTGCGAAGCCGGAGCGGGTCGCTAGTGTAGAAATAATGTGCATTTGGGTAGTTTGTCATCGTCACTGCTGTGTAAAAACGTCCACTGCTGGATTGCTGCCTACCACTAGCTGAGGGATTTGCCCATAGTCACAGCGCTGGGCATGCATGTTAGTGAACGCAGTGTAGGATATGTTTAGCTTCGGAGATTTCGCTGCCCATCTCCAAGGCATTTAATATTCTACTTACAAACTGTCACACAGTATGACATTTGCAAAATGCAATATGGCGGATACTATTAGCTATTTGTCAAAAATATGACGCGAAATAATATTAAAACGCTTATATTTACACAAATGTACATAGTTTTATCAATTTTAATGTGGAAAAATGGCTGTTCTACCATAATTGAGCTGCACGTAAGGAACGGGCGCAAATCTATATAATATACTAGAGTCTGTTTGTTAAAACGCGCTCATCTCTGTAACCATTGGTCTGATTAGAAAAAATCTTTCAGTGTCAGATTAAAAACGAAGGCTTATGGACACTTCTATCCGGGTCCTCGAAGTAAGTATGTAACGGGCTGCGGGTGAAACCGCAAGCCTACCTATGCTTGTCAGTTAACATTACTGCATGGTGACAAAAAAAATACTACGACGGGTGTGTATTAAATCCAAAAACAAAGCAATCAATCAATTACAAAACTAACAATACACGGTTTTAATAAACTAATTAAGATAAAAACTGTACCTACTTACTTAACGCATAGGTATAAAATATCACGGTAAAAAAGATATCAGAATGACAAGCTGAAATACTACCGATATAGAATTTTACATAAAAGATAAAGATAAAAGACTAAGAAGACAATTAAAAGATAAATACTTAAAACACGTGTATGTGACGTCAAAATTTTGAAAAAAAAAAAATTAATTCGAGTCTTATATAATTTTGTTACGGAAAACTAAAAATAGACGAATGGAAGATATATATTCTAATTAAGGATAGATAGGCAGTATTTAAAACAATTTACGAGTAGGTATTTTACGGAAATAAATCTAGAAAATGCTAAAACAATGTACTTTAGTCGGCCTGTGTCGATTAAAATATCGTTTTTTAGTATACCTACCTATAAAATATTTTTGAAATAATTGATCGAGTACCTATGAGTCGAACACGCGAAGGATTCTATAAAACGAGCAAAAAAAAACACGTTTGTTGTAAGGTAGCCCCTAAAACATTCATTTTATTCCAGTTTTCAGTATCTATCTTCTATGAAAATTTCGGCTTATTGGTCGATTCGCACGAATTTAACTCGCACAAAACGTGCGAATCGACTCCTTTAAAACATATTATTTTTTCTGTAGTCGATTCGCACGAATTTCATTTATTGGCGTGCGAATCGACACCCTCACAAATATGTAGTAGGCTATTCGCACACGTTTCATTTTAAGGTTTAAAAAAATTAAAGTACAGTCGTGTTCAGCCATCATTGAAATAATAAAAAAAAAAATCAAAGTTTAAACAGCAGATATTTATTTGAAAGTAAGAAAGATCTGTATGGAATAAGTGATAATAATAATTACTTAAAACGTGGTATATGTAAATTTTTACCTTTGGTCTTAGCATGATAATATATAGGCTATAGCCTTCCTCGATAAATGGGCTATCTAACACTGAAATAATTTTTCAAATCGGATCAGTAGCTCCTGAGATTAGCGCGTTCAAACAAACAAACTCTTCAGCTTTATAATATTAGTACCTATAGATTACGCGGTTAGTGGAGTAGCAGTTTGTTAGTGACACTTATTTATTAATCTGTGTTCGATATTTGCTCATTTTTAATCCTCAAACCACGAGCTTACAAGATGTTCAGTACTTAATTCAGTAGTTTTAATTTTAATACAGATCATCATCCTCCTGCCCTTATCCCAATTTTATTTGGGGTCGGGGCAGCAAGTTTTCTCCTTCCATACTCTTCTGTCTGCCGTCATCTCACAAGTAACATTCTTTCTTACCATATCTACTTTCACACAATCCATCCATCGTTTCTTTGGTCTTCCTCTTCCACTATATCCGTCCACATTCATACTCATCATCTTTCTCACTACATGATTCTCATTCCTCCGCATCACATGCCCATACCATGACAGCCGGTTTCCACTCAGTTTTTCTGATACCGGCGCTACTTTCAAACTTCCTCTTATATACTCATTCCTCACTCTATCCATTCGCGTAACACCACATAGACCTCTTAATATTCTCATCTCTGCCGCATGCAATTGTCTTTCATTCGTGGCTTTTGTGGGCCAGCACTCTGATCCATACAAGACAGCAGGTCTGACCATACTCTTGTAAATTGTTGATTATAGATTGTGTTTCTATTTTCTCTCTGTTACGAGTAAAACATATTTGACCTTACTACTTCTGTGCTCAAGTGTACTTTATCGTAACTGCATTTCATAAAAAAACAACATGTGTGCGAATAGCCTACTACATATTTGTGAGGGTGTCGATTCGCACGCCAATAAATGAAATTCGTGCGAATCGACTACAGAAAAAATAATATGTTTTAAAGGAGTCGATTCGCACGTTTTGGGCGAGTTAAATTCGTGCGAATCGTCCAATAAGCCAAAATTTCAACTGTTTAGCTTTGACGGTTCATGAGAGACAGTATGGTAACAGAAGGACGGAAGGACCCCAAAAAGATTTTACAGCGTGTTGCCAAAAATTATAAAAGATTTTTCAATCTATAGATGACTTTTATTCAAAGAATATGTTTGACAGCTTTCGTATAGAAAATATATCAAACCGCCATATTTATTCCTCAGATGATGATGATTGAAAAATCGGATTCAGGAAGCGGGTAAAACTTATACTACTATCTATCACAAGTTAGTTAATATGTATTTGAAATTAAATCATAAACAAGTGAGAAGGTAAACAAGCTAGAAATTATATTCTAAATAAGGTCGATAGTACTTAATACTAGTATTTATTTCCGGCGGCGATTACGTACAGTCGGTAGCAAAATTGGTTCTTAATTTTGTCAAATTCAAAATAATATTATCTTTCTAACATTATAAATGCGAAAGTTTGTATTGTTTTTTCCTTTTTCACGTATAAACTTCTGGATGGATTTTGATGAAAATTGGCAGTAGTATAGCATTATAATAACATATAATGCATGTCCAGTGCGCTGAAAGTAGTTCCTTCGAGAAGTGGGGAAAACCGCCGGAAGAAGCTGCACTAGGCTGCACAAAGGAGATTGGGCAAGAATGTATGAAGTTTGGTCCAAATGTCCACCACGAACGAGACCTATACATATAATTAAATAGTCCACTTAATTTAGAGTAACTTTTACTAAGAAAGTAAAAAAAAAACAATGCCAAAAAAAAGTTGTAGCCAAAAATGTATTCTTAATTTTCGGTAGTTTTTTATGTTATCACTATTATTTTTTATTTTATTCCACTCTGATTTCCGCTATTTATCTAAAACGTAGCTGAGTAACACACATTTGCATATAAATAGCCCATATTTTTTTGCCCGATGGATGTACTAACCAATTGAGGCGCCAGAAGTGCTTGAATATACTGAGCGGTGCCTAGATCTAAGAATGTTCGATGTAACTGGTGGTGTCTTCTCTCTAATAATGAACAATTCTATTTTGTCAGAAGTTACAGAAAGTACGAAAATCGAACATCACGAAAAGTAATTGAAAAAAATCTATAAAATGTTTTATTTGATTTTGCTATAACTTTTTTCTGGCATTATATTTTTTTTTACTTTCATAACAAAAAATGTTCTATATTTAACGGGCTATCTAGCCATATAGGTCTCGTTCATGGTGGACATTTGGACCGGAATCGCCCATTGTCCTTTGCATTGCTGTTTAAAATCCTGGAAACCTAAGTTCTCGATGTACAAAATTCATTTTATTAATTCCAGCCATTTTGCCATAAAACCTTCACAGACAGACATACAGTCTGCTACAAATCCGGATCCTATCGGACTCATAGTACAAGTATGTATAATAAATATGTATGGTATACAAGGTATTTAAATTTTATTTTCAGCGTCTTTAGATCCGTGACCACACAGGTATTTTAATGCATCAATCCTACTCCACAGGTGTAGATGAAACTATCAATTAAAAGCTTAATTTATTAACGCTTATACAAACATTTATTCCAAGAGATTTAGCGAGACTATTGACAGAATTTTTGGCAGGACGAAAAATATTATATATATATATTATATATATATATTATATATATATATATATTTATGTATTTCCACACTTACATCTATCTTTACAGGATCTTAACCTAATGCGATAGAGAAGTAAATAAAAATTCTAAACATATCAACTAAATTGAAACATAACCCTAAAAATATATATAATTAACAATTAAAGTTCTAGTTCGTAACATACTACCCTATAATATATTTTGTTCTGGGATCGTGAAAAAAAAAGACGTGGTCATTGGCGGCCTAGCGGGTGAAGAACCCTCTAAAGTATGAGTCTGGATCTAATTTCAGGTCAGGCAAGTGCCAATGCAACTTTTCTAAGTTAGTAAGTACTTTTAAACATGTCTTTTACACCAATGACTGTGTTTTGGAGGGTAATGTGTCCTCCGAAACTGTGAGTCCGGCTGTCATTGAACATTCTTGGCAGTCGTTACGAGTAGCAAATCTGAAACCAGTCTTACTAAGGGGTATTGGGTTGCTCGGGTAACTGGGCTGAGAAGGTCTGATAGGCAGTCGCTCCTTGTAAAACACTGGTACACTGCATCCGGTTAGACTGGAAGCCGACCCCAACATAGTTGGGAAAAAGCTACGATGATACATAATATTAAATGCTAGCATTTAGTATCATGATCAAGTTATCTATTTTAAAAATAGTATTTTAAATTTAAATGGATTCACAATAAATTATGAGACAAATATAATCTTAATTGAAGAATAATTTAACTATATTATAGTTCGGCCATTCAGAGAATGCGTTCCTGACACGTCGCGATTGAACTGACGACGTAACTACATTCATTGATTATTGATATAATAATGTTGTTTTAATGCTCCTCAATTGTTAAAACGGTAAACAACCAGCAAAAATATTTTTATCGTAACTGCAACGCCATTGCAAAGTTACGTCGTCAGTTCAATCGCGACGTGTCAGGAACGCATTCTCTGAATGGCCGAACTATAATGTCGAATATTTTTTTTTATTTTTGGGCACAATTTAAATTCTTTAGACTTTGTGTCTAGCTGAAGGCTGAGTAAGATATTTGAAAAAAAAAATCGATTTTTCATAACATGTTTAAATTCATTAATATTGAACAAAGTGATCCGTTTGTATAGAACCTAAAACAAATATCCAGGTTAAGAAAAATATAAAACATAATACTGTATTTTTTCATAATTAATTAGGAATTTTAAACGTTTCCAAATGAAACATTTAAATTAACTAAATCATTAATAAATTAAAAAAAGGATTTTTGAAATCGCTACTGGTGCGGAAATATCTATTCTGAATTAAAAATAACACTCAAACCCGATGCAGAAGACCAAAAAAAACTTGGGTAGGTAAGGACCAAAATATTACGGGCGTTTTTCATTTTGAATCAAAAAGAATTGTGCTTGAGATGTTTGATTTTGATTTAGAGATGTACTAATATCCAAAAGAGAGTGAAGGAATAGTGAGTGCACCTGTGTCTGCGCAAATGCTCGTGCACTATAATATGTCCTGCGCAGCTGCCTGATCACCTTAAAAATGAGAACAGCCACCGTGGCCGGTATCAGCCGTGGACGCCATTATTAATATCCAAAATATTTTTTTTTAAACGCGCATACCATCCACTGGACTAAATAAAAAAAAAAACAGCAATGTAAGATAGCTTATTTATCGAGAAAGGCAAAATTTTGTCAAGGTAAGCGGGTGAAACCGTTGGTAGAAGCTAGTAAAACATAATTCGGTATCTAGCTACTTAATCTATCTTCATGTATAGTCCAGTAATATTGCACCTATTATTATACATGCAGGTATTATTATATCGTGGTTATTTGACATTAAAATAACATTTATACCGGTGGTTATGCAAGAAATAAATAATTTAGGACAGTTGCATGCTTGCGACTGCATTTGTAATATAAGTTCATGATTTAATTTAATCTTCATAAGTCAATTTAAATTAAGTCAAATTTTAATTACCTATCTACTTAAATAAAGTTTAATATTCAACAAAAAAATCTTAAGTAAAATTAAAATAAGACAAAAATCAAAAGGACAATGCTCATGAAGTATGAGAAAAAAACCCAGGCCCGGCGCAAAAGAAATGTAACTCAAAATATAGGTAAAAATAAGTAATTAAATATTACATAGGGGGCATTATCGAAATCAGTGGCTATATGCGTGAAATTGCTATTCGAATTTTAACATCTGCGGTACATTGCTACTCAAGATTTTAGAGGTAACATAATGTATTAGTAAAAGGAACAGCAAACAGATACAGTTGTGGTTTAAGAGCAACATAATGACATGTTTATAGCAACTTCTCCACTATTCTACCTACTTTTACAAAATAATAGGATGATAGAACTAAAACAGGATATGAATGCACTTTTCATTTTAATATCTAATAACGCTTAAAAGTCATCGATTCTTTATTTCTAACACGACGAGATCCAAAAATGTTGCGGGATGCGCGAACTGTTCCTCATGTCTGGCCCACCCAAGTAATGTAAAACGCTCATGACGCGATGACGTGGGCGCTGCAGCCTGTATTTCGGTATTGATTTATCTTTTTGGAGAAGCTTATTAACTACTTGCCATATTACTTGTTTGTTGTTTCAGATAGCACTTTAATTAAACTATAAGCCCCAGCTGCTCATGTTACCCCTTTAAAAAATCAAATAGCAATTTCATACATTTAGCCATTGATTTCGATGATGCCTCCTATGCAGTATTTCATTACTTATTATTACCTATAATTTGAGTTACTTTTCGTTTGCGCCGGGCTTGGGTTTTTTTTGAGCATTGTCCTTTGTTTATTCAAACTTGCCTGCAAAACAGCACTTTTCGAACGTCAGAAATTTACAAAAACAGCCCCCAAAACGCCCACCCTTCACCACTTCCTATGTATTTTTGCTGGGAAGAATTAGCGCAACAAACAAAAGTCCATTAATATGAAAAACCAACGAAAAGTGGTCTGACCAAAACTGAAGGACATGATTCGCAAACGATTTGCTGGTCCTTCTATCCTAAGTAACACGAGTTGAAATATGTACATACTTCTTTTACTAATATGTATAATAAAGTCAAAAACATTTTTTGTTTATTTATTTGTTCACTAGAGGTCCCGAAACCCCTTCCCAGTCCATCCGAACATCTTTGGCAGTCGTTACGGGTAGTCAGAAGCCAGTAAGTCTGACACCAGTCGAACCAAGGGGTATTGGGTTGCCCGGGTAACTGGGTTGAGGGGGTCAGATAGGGCAGTCGCTCCTTGTAAAGCACTGGTACTCATCTATATCCGGTTATACTGGAAGCCAACCCCAACATAGTTGGGAAAAGGCTCGTAGGAGGATGATAAAGATTCCGAAACTAAAGGACTGATATGAAAAAAATATTTCACTGTTAGAAATTAGCTATACTATCCCCGAGTAACATAGGCTATATTTTATCCGGGTACGGTATTTACCACAGGACACAGGTGAAAAAACTTGAAACAGCTAGTGTGATATAAAATTAGCATTTTACATTAATTATTTATAATTTTCATAGGCCTAAAGGTTGCTTGTTATGTAATGAGCTGTTTAATGACGGTGGGTCTACTTTATGTTCATTTTGTAGACTCGTTGGCATAGATCTTTTAAAATTATAAAATGGTCAAGGTATCTCGCCATCCTCCTGCCCTTATCCCAATTTTATTTGGGGTCGGCGCAGCATGTTTTCTCCTTCCATACTTTTCCATTCATAATATATTCGGGCCTTAAGGCGACGAATTGGTAAACAATAATTCCATAACCGGCACGCGCATCTAAGGGGGCCAAGAGGGGACGGAGCGTCTGAGCGGGGCGAGGAATACAATACGCGCGCTAGCTTATAACTTAAAGTCGTAAGCGACAAAATGGTTTTGTAATTTTATTATTTAGAAATGATAATTTGATAAAAATTCCTTCCACAATTTTAAAGAGTATGTATATACTCAACTACTAAAAAAGTTAAGAGGCTTAAATCGGTCCCGTTTGCCCATAATATGTGAATCTCTTTTTAAAAAGAAGTATGTTTGATATATTTTTCTCTGTTATAAAAGTTACCTAATCATGTTTTGAAGTCTAACAAAATAAGGTTTATATCATGAACTTTCAGGTAACCAAGTTGTATTTGATCCGTTTTGTACTTACTGAGAAAAATTGAGATCCTTGGCGCCAAAGTTTCCAATTCGTCCTCTTAACATCCCTACTAATATTATAAATGCGAAAGTAACTATGTCTGTGTGTCTCTTACGCTTTCAGGTCTAAACCACTGAACTAATTTTAATAAAATTTGGTACAGAGATAGAGTTGACCTTGAGAAAGAACATAGGATAGTTTTTATCCCAGAATTTTGAATAATTCTCTTGGAAACGCGATATAACCGAACTCTACTCGGGCGAAGCCGCGGGCGGAAGCTAGTACTATAATGTTTTGGCATAAAATGGTCAAGCTATTATGTGGACTTCAAAATGTACTTAGGATAAGGACTAAAAGTTATATGATACGCAATTTAGGCAATCAATTGGGGAACATTTTATATCTATCCTACTCATAAAGATTGGCAGTTTTTGGCCTTATAATAAGTAATCTCTGGATCTATTCAAATCTTTTTGAAAACGATTTTCCGATGAAAAGTCATTCATGTTGTGTCTTAAGTTGTGTTTTATCGACATAGAGGAAGTAATATTGAATAAATATTTTAAACTTTAGGAATCTGTCAGATATAGTATTGATAAGAGATGTTAAAGAAACGGAGTGAAGGAACTGATTTTATTCAAGGCAATAATAGATCTAATTAAGAATTTAAATATGTAGCAAAAAATCGTTGATATATCCTTGTAAGATTTTTAAAACATCTCTAAACATTTTAAATATATCATTAAACGATTTGAAAACATATTTCAATTTTTTAAATTAAATATGTATATCATTAAACGCTTTTAAAATATATTTAAAATTATTTTTTTTTCATTCATAAAATTACATATAAGCCACGGATTACCTAGAAAGCAACTCAATTTTTTTTAATAAAAAATCAAATAAAAATTAAATAAAAAAAACTTTAAAAAATTACAAAAAAAAAACAAAATATTCGCAAACGCGCGAACCAAAGACTAGATTTTTATAAAAAAATCTAAAAAATTACAAAAAAAAAAACATCCAAATATTTCGCAAAGGCGCGAAACAAAAGCCAAGACATTCGATTAATCGTTACTACCTTGCGACTTTGACATACCAGCGTAGACTAAAAATTTGGCACGTGTAAGCGAACAAACCTGTACTACTCGAGTTGTATCAATTTGAATCTAGTTTTTTCGTAGTTTTTTTTTGTCTTTTTGTTAATTCTGTTGGAACCTGTTGTTTGTGGGAATGGCTTATTAACTGTTTATGTTATGTAACAACGTTTTTTATTCGTTTTTGTGTTTAGGGCGGCTGGTTCAGTTTTTTTTGTTTTATTTTGTATTGATTTGATAATTGTAATTCATGTTTTTTTTTTACAAAATGCTTTCAACTAGTTTATTTATAAATAAATAAAATAAAAAAAAAACTATTTTAACCACGATTTTTATTTCTTGATAATTTTAGAATATTTCTGTAAGAAAAAACTATTCCCTAAACGATAATATTATGTCAAGGTTGAATGACTTTTTTGTCGACTTAAAATTTTACTTCTTAATTTTAAATATCTTCTTATTTTTAAATATAATAATTTTCCCATGGAGTGTACACTGTACCTACTTACATATGTATCTAAGTTCTAAGATTTTTTTATATAATATGTTAATATAGGTTTAGTTTTCAACTGGTTTTACCAAAAATAGGGATGCTCCCAATTCCGATGTTTAAGTTTATTTAAAAAATATTTGTAATTATGTAATTAATTGCTGATTGACTTTTAAAATAAATGTTCCAATAGTACAAGATTGCAGTAGCAGTTGCAAAGGATCGATAAAACTTGTAATAAATTCGATGATTAGTGCACAATCAGTTTCACCTTCATTCAATTTGAGCTTATATTTTATTGCAACGATTTCATCCGCGTTTAACATAACTGACAGTTATATACAGCATGTTGATTTTTTATAAATAATTTATAAAAATATTTTCTTTTTTTTTTATAAAAAAATTTTCTTTTTTTTAACACTATCGTTTAGCCCCATGCTAAGCTATTAATTAACTTGTGGGTATAATATGGGTGTGAACACTACCGATAATCTACATATAGCTACACATATACATAAAACACCCAGACCACAGCCAACAAGCATGCTCATCACACAAATGTTGTCTGTACTGGGAATCGAACCCGGGACCTCAGGTTCGGCAGTCCGGCATGGTGACCATCGCCCCAGTATTTTTTGGGACATCGAGTAATTTTAATAGGTTTTTTTGTACATTCATATATTTTATTTATTTATTAAAGCCTTCGATCACAGAAAAGTATAGAATAATCGCGAAATACGCCTTCAACTTAAAATTATGATAATAATTTGAGATAAAATTCAAGAAAACACCACGGAGTCACAATTACGAGTATATTGAATTATTATGTTGTTTTATATTTATTGATTATATCAGTTTTACGATTTCATAAAGTATTTTGAGGCGTTGATAAGAACCTTTGAGATTTTTTCTAATTGGTATGTTTTTATACATAGGTAATATTAAGCTGTTTACCGGGATTCCAACCTATTCTAATAATAGATTTTTAAGAAAAAAAAAACAAATTCGGAACATATATTTATGGTCTGGGCATTTTTAAGTGCAGTTGACATTACTGTCAGTTAATACAAAAAAATGCAATTTGCCCTTGAAAATTGACAGCTGTCAGCTGCATACAAAATTGGGACCCTATAAAGAATGTTTGTTTTTTTTTTCAGTATCTACCACAATACTATACTCAAAAATATTTAAAAATATACAAAGAAAACCTGTCAGATCTCATTGCTTAAACCAGTATTTCTAGAAATGTCTAAGTATCGTGAGATCGAAGTTAGAAGATTCTTTCTTTCTAACCCTGAACAATAATAATTATATTAAAATAAGTCGGTTTATAATCTTTATTTGTATGATTATGTAAAAATGTCGGCAGTGGAGTTTAAATGAATAATGAAAAAGCACAAAAAAATATCAAGTATTTATAAAAAAAACTGGATCACAAAAGGTAAGAAAATTGTGGATCGCGGCTGTCTTGTGAACAGTCTGTTGGCAGACGTTACGGGTTGTCAGAAGCCAGAAAGTCTGACAACCAGTCAGTGGCATACTGGTACTCAGCTGCATCCAGTTAGCCTGGTAGCCAAACCCAATACACTTAGTTGAGCAGTTTGTGCAAGTTGATTTCAAAACTAATATTTTAAAGAGGATTTTTATTTATTTTTTCTGTTTCCCCGAAACTACTAAAGCGATTTGAAAAATTCTTTCACTGTTGGAAAGCTACCCTCGAGTAACATAGACTATATTTTATCCGGGTACGCTCAGTATGCGCGTGAAACCGCTTGAAACAGCTAATGATAAAAAATAAAAAGAATAAAAAAAAAAAAAACAATGAAAAACTTACGTACGGAAGATATGGGTATCCATTATTTCTATAAACACAGTGACTTCTAAACCACGTAAATGGCCGAAACTTCATAATATCGAAATATGATACCTACTCCAATAGACAAACTTTTTCAAATGACCAAAAATTAAGCTCACATTTTTCGAAATGAGAATATTAAATTATCATAGAGTTAGAGACATTGTAAATAAAAAAAAAAAGTTGTCACACATTTATGTTATACTCGAAATAAACAATTTATTGGTATTTAGTTGAAACTAAAAGACCACATTAAAGACAGTGACAATAATTTATTTTTTGATCACTCGATTAGTTTTGAAAAAACCAGCCGAAACGCAAACAAGAAATTATTTTACTCTCTCAAAGAATATATTTAAGAGAATAAATTAATTCTACTTAATACCTAGAAAAAAGCCAAGCAATTGGATATTTATATCAAAGCCCACATTGTATTATAATAACGATTTTGATCACTAAAATTAAACTTCTACTTAATAATCTCAAACAGTCGATTTTTTTCGCAAATGTATTACTTTCCTAAATTATAGGTACCTAACTATCAATTTATTTAACCGACCATTAAGACACAAGAAAAAAAAAACAAAAACACCAAAAATCTGTAAAATTCACATATTTTTTAAACAACTTTTTAGTAAAAAACCGCAAAAAAAAAATAAAGTTTGACGTTCCTCTCAAAACTTCACTTTCACTCAGCTGTCACACTCGTCAACGGTTTACTATCTATCAAGAGTTATTTGGGTAGCCATGATACCCCTATCCTTGAGTATTTACTAGAGGGGGGCCTACGATCTCTTAATTAGCAATCGGTTATTGTTTCACCTTTTTTAGGAAGGTCAAGAGCGGGTATGGCTTTTTGGTCCTTCCACTACGCGTGTCAAAGGACCAATTTTTCAAAAGAATAGGTTTGTTATCATACAGATGAGAGACCTATATAATTTTTAACAATTTAAAGGGGTTTTTCTTGTTACTTTCCTGTTAACCGACTTCTCAAAAAGTAGGAGGTTCACAATTCGATCACCTAGGCATGTGTGTTTAAATCAAATTCTATATTTTTTTTTTTCATAAGGAGCTATTCATGCTTTACGAAGGCTCAATTAACATCTCGCGGAATAGAATAAAAACCACTTTTTACAACGAATAATAATTAACTTTGTATCAATTGTATAACATAAAAACCAGATAAGAACCAGACTTTATGTCAAATTTTTTGGTATGCGTGAGAGCTCAATCGGATTTGACATAGTGCTACGATGTGAATAGTGGCTTTTATAACATTCCACAGCGTTGTAAATTAAGCCTATGGCGCCTTAATGTCTGACCCTCTGAATCTATAAAAAATCTTTTAGACAGTATCATCATCCTCCGAGCCTTTTTCCCAACTATGTTGGGGTCGGCTTCCAGTCTAACCGGATGTAGCTGAGTACCAGTGCTTTACAAGGAGCGACTGCCCTATCTGACCCCCTCAACCCAGTTACCCGGGCAACCCAATACCCCTTGGTTAGACTGGTGTCAGACTTACTGGCTTCCGACTACCCGTAACGACTGCCAAGGATGTTCAATGACAGCCGGGACCTACAGTTTAACGTGCCATCTGAAACACAGTCATTGGTGTCTAAGATATACTTAGAAAGTACATACAAACTTAGAAAAGTTGCATTGGTACTTGCCTGACCTGGAATCGAACCCGCGCCCTCATACTCGAGAGGTTGATTCTTTGCCCACTAGGCATAATTTCATGCATGAGAACTAAAAATTCAACACCAGTCTTTTACTAATTTGCATCTAAGCAGGGATTTTGAGCGCTTGAGTTTAAAGGACATAAGAAATGACAGCTCAGTGCTCTGATTGTAATCGTTTACAATCATCATCTGCCTAGCCTTTTCCCACTTATGTTGGGGACAGTTTCCAGTCTTACTGGATGCAGCTGAGAAACAGTGTGCCACATTAAGCGATTGCCTATCCGACCTCTGCAACCCAGTTACCTGGGCAACGCGATACCCCTTAAGGCTGGTTGTCAGACTTACTAGCTTCCGAGTCAGAAGTTCTGACTACCCGTAACGACTGCCAAAGATGTTCAATGACAACCTGGACCAACCAATTTATCATGCCCTCCGAAATACGGCAATAATTAGCAAAGGTGACAATTTTATTTAAAGTAAAATTTTGTCACAGAAATAAATTCACTACAGTGTAAAATAAAAGTAAATATTGTAATTAATTTATTTATTTACGTAAATTAACATAGAATTGACATGATTTCAATTGTCTTCCGTTTATTGGTGCTTAGTAATGCATCGTCTAGTATATGGTCTGGCTTGTTATATAATATGAAATATACCTACTAATAGTGGTAAATATAAAAAAAAAGTCGTGGTGGCCTAGTGGGTAAAGAGCCAACCTCTCGAGTATGAGGGCCTGGGTTCGATTTCAGGTCAGGCAAGTACCAATGCAACTTTTCTAAGTTTGTATGTACTTTCTAAGAACATCTTGGTCACCAATGGCTGATAAAAAGGTGAAGTAAAACATCTCGAGGAAACCTGGACTTTATAGTCTGAAATCAGCAACCCGCATTGAGCAAGCGTGGTGATTAATGCTCAATCCTTCTCCGTGTAAGAGGAGGCCGCAGCCCAGCAGTGGGACTATAAAAAGGCTGTAACTGCATACCTATTAGAAAAAACATACAAGTAGGCTATGTTTATTCATGTCGTCAGGAAGTGGTTCCGACGGTATATCATTATCATAGTAGGTACTCTATATGAATAAGTTTTGTCATTACTCAAAAAGTCATTGAATGAAATAAATGACAATTTAATAAGTCACTATCTGTCTCTTGGTAATAACTTCGGGCACAAGGATAAAAATATGCTATAGCTTTCCTCGAGAAATGGACTATCTAACACTGAAAGATTTTTTAAATCGGACCATTCGTTCCTGATATTATCGCTTTCAAGTAAGCACACTCTTCAGCCCTATAATACCGGATACATACATTTCTGAGGTCCCGAGTTCGATTCCCGGTTCGTGGTCTGGGTGTTACAATATGTATTTATAAATATGTGTATGTGTAGCTATATGCAGTTTGTCAGTCGTGTTAGCACCCATAACACAAGTTAATTAATTACTTATCATGGAGCTAACCGACCGTGTGTGAAAAGGTGTTCCGAAAATGAATCGCAAAATGTGTTGGTAAGCGCATAACTCAACAACGCCTGGACCAATTTGGCTAATTCTTTTTTTTGTTGTGTTTGTTATTGTCAGGAGAAGGTTCTTATGAAAAAAAAAATAGGGTAAAGTAGAGAAGTCAGTTGACGGGAGCGAAGCCGCGGGCAAAAGCTAGTTATTAATATTTGTATAGATCGGACGTACCATGAAGACACAACTAATCAAGACCGTGATTCAAAGACAATTAGAATGAAACTCGTTAATTTCAATAACATTGTGCCACACCCTCGACCATAGACCAGAAGTTAGCCATTTGATGAGTTGCGTATGCGCAGTCGTGTGCTTAGAATTGTTGGGTCCAATTTCTTAATAAACAGTCAATTTCTTATGAAACTTGTACGTGAAAATAAACAATAATTTTTACGAAAAACGGTCTTG
Organism: Helicoverpa zea; assembly: GCF_022581195.2. NCBI lineage: Eukaryota > Metazoa > Arthropoda > Insecta > Lepidoptera > Noctuidae > Helicoverpa > Helicoverpa zea. The sequence continues at coordinate 5,879,307 of NC_061478.1, forward strand.
ATGTTGTCGCTGGGAAAAAAAGGAAGCCAAAGTGACTAGTGGCGTACTGATTTCCAATCTACCAAAAACAAAAAACGGTCAGGAGCGAGTCACACTCGAGCACAAAGGGATCAGAACCTTCTTTATTTCCAAAAAAAAGTGGCACAGCCTGGTCATAGTCGGACAGTGAAGTCTTAGCTGTAAGGTTCAATGACCTAAATATTACCTACCCTACATTATCCCAAGGTCTCAATCAATCCCCCATCAAAATTCAACCAAAATCCCTCCAGCAGTTTTCCTAAAAATACAGTTACACAAAAATTTTGTAACACCAGTTACTTCTTGCATAAGTTTGGATCAAAAAAACTTATATGCGATGCTAATTCTCACGTCTCGGCTTCCCCTAACGCGAAACATTTTGACTTTATAAATAAAATTAAGGTTAAATTCAAGTCTGTCTAGATTTAAATAATCAGGTTCAAACTGTTACACGTGTTATGTACAGGCTGATGCTTTTTTGGAAAAAATTTTTTCGTGTCACAATAGTTTAGAATGTTTTGTTTTGTGAACACGCTTATATTAGCTTCACTTGTAACTATGTATGTAAGAAAATCTTGGAATCTTAATTTGAACCACTTCCAGGTCTTCGATTAGGATGAAATTTTGCACACGCTCTGAGTTCTGATGACAATACATGACTAGCTAATAAACATTACTTTAAGCTGTTTTTTGGTTTTTTAAACTATTTGATTTTTATTTTTAATTACTGTGTATCCCTTTTTTGTTCTTTGTGCTTGCAAGTATATCCCTTTCTTCAACCAACTTCTCAAAAAGGAAGTTTCTAAATATGTTTTATTTTGTTATTGGTTTTTTGTGGTGGTTAGAAAATCTGGTTGCTTGGTTTTGACAGATGAGATGAATCTTTCCCATATCCCGAGGGAATTACTTTATGTACCCGGATTTTAATATACCCAAGTTTTAATCAAAAATTTAGTTTTAAACATTACAAGCTTACTGATATAAAATCTACAAAGGAACATTGCAAGGATATAAAATCTACAAACGCCCATCTATCACCACACAAAATTTCATCAGAATGAGTCCAGCAGTTTAACAGTGAAAGTGATATAAACAAACTATACTCTATCCACGGAAGCAAGAGCTAAAAGGTAAACAAAGAATGACACTTTTTCAAGATGGCGGCATAACCCGACCGATGACAAAATCACAGATACTGCGAACATTTTACACAAAAATGTGACGTTTTGTCATCGGTCGGGTTTTACCGCCATCTTGAAAAAGTGTCATTCTTTGTTTACCTTTTAGCTCTTGCTTCCGTGGATAGAGTATAGTAACATGATACCAATTCATTCATCTTATTTCTAGTGCAATCTTGTATTCTTAGTTTTTATTAATAATAATTAAGGTTAAGTCCAACACGATACATTTAAATGTTCAGGTTCAAATACTTACACGTGCTATATACAGGCTGTTGTTTTTTTGTTAACTTAACAAGTTATTTTTGCTTCGTTTTCAATGGATTTACGTCATAATAGTTAAGACGTTTGGCTTTTTTATGGTTCTTCTTTAATCTGTGAATTAATTTAACTGGCTTACTCATCGCGCAGTTTTTTTGTTGTTAAATACCTATATTTTTTTCGGAGTGTTTTGTTTGGGATACCGTTGAGTAACTGTGAAGGAATGTCGTGAGATTAAATAATGTAGAATACTATAATTATTAATACATTTTTTTTGCAAGCAAAAGCCTCTGAAACTACTGAACCGATTTGGAAAATTCGTTCACTGGTAGAAAGCTACACTCTTCCCGAGTAACATAGGCTATATATATTTTATCCCCATAAGGGCAGAAGTTCGCGGGTAAAACCGCGAGAAAATAGCTATAGTAGGGTCATTTGATGATTTTTGACGTCTTTAAAAAAGGTAGCTTAGACACGGGAGAACGACATAGGATAGTGTCATCATCCGGCTGCAGGAAGAAGTTATATAGAGACGCAGGCGAATCCACGGAAAAAAAGCTATAGTTTTAGTTAATAAAAATATCTAGAACGTTCTCACAGAAAGAAGGTTAAGTTTTGTAACGCATAACAATGTAATAGGAGTCAGTTAGACATTTGAGACGCAAATACTGAAATTGATACAAATTGGCATTGAAGAATATGCGATCCACACATTCCTTATTGTTATTAATGTTTTAAATATTATACGTTGTACCATAAAAACTTTTAAACGTCTGTTGAACACTTGTCTAAAAAATGACAGATTATGACGTTGAAATAAAGTTCGTTTTGCAGCCACACTTTTTTTAGACAAGTGTTCAACAAATGTTTAAGTTCTTGTAGTAAGGCCCTATATTGTTATGTATGTACGTATGTTTAACGCAGTTTTGAATCTTCAGGACTACTTAACGTAGAAAAAAAGAAAAGAAAAAAGTTTTACCATGAGATCGATCGTAACAAAAAAAATTAATAAGAATAAGAAATTTTATTTCCAAAATATAACGTTTTATATTATTGTTAGCACCGAACTAGGCAAAGCCTGTATCTTGGGCGCTAATTTAGAGAGGGTTTACCAATATAATTTACTAAAAATACAAGAAAAAATAACAAATAGGATATTTATCTATATGACTCATAATTGTATTGTAACATGGAGTATCTACTTATATTATAAAGCTGAAGAGTTGTAAGACAGCGCTAATCTCGGAACTGGACCGAATTAACAAATTATTACAGTATTCACCCCATTTATCGAGGAAGGCTAGAGGCTAGTTTTTATCTAGGTACAGAAAGAAGTTTCTATTATAGTTCGGCCATTCAGAGAATGCGTTCCTGACACGTCGCGATTGAACTGACGACGTAATAACATTCATTGATTATTGATATAATAATGTTGTTTTAATGCTCCTCAATTGTTAAAACGGTAAACAACCAGCAAAAATATTTTTATCGTAACTGCAACGCCATTGCAAAGTTACGTCGTCAGTTCAATCGCGACGTGTCAGGAACGCATTCTCTGAATGGCCGAACTATAGACGCAGATAAAACCGCTGACAGGAGCTAGTGACTTATAATTGTTATATTGATTTCTGACACTTACGCGAATATTAGACATTTAAATAAAACTACTTTTACGGACAAGACGACCAATACCTTAGTCTGCGCGAGACCATGGATGCTGTAAAGGATCCGAAACGTCGGGATCAAATAATATTAATAATATTGGCGGTAAGGCGGGAGTGTGACCAGATAGGAACTATGCTCAAAATTTGTAAAGGTTTGACAGATGCACCTGATATCCTTAATGAGCTGATTCGACTATACACGCCGAATAATTATCTCCGCAGCAGAAGGCATCGTCTGTTAGACGTGCCTCCGTGTCGAACCGCAGCCCGCGCTACGGCTCCCGTACCGCGCGTGTTGAATACGATCAACAAACTCGTTGAAGCCAACCCGGACTGCGATATACTCGAAGATAATTTTGTCCATATAATGGGCGTATGCCTAAAGTTTTGTGAAAACAATTCCTAATTTTATTATTTGTTAATTTTTATATGTGTTTTTTTTTTATATATTATTTTACACTTTAGTTGTATTTAACTGTATTTTTAAGCTTTTATTTTAAATTTAATTTTAAGTTTACGATTTATGTAATTGGCTGTTAAAGCCGTATAAGTCGAATAAATAAATATTAATATAACCGAGATAAAATCCGTAACAGTAGTGCTATTTAAATTATAATTGTTACTTAAACTGATTAAGCAGATGAAAAATTACTTTTTTTTTTTTGTAAATAAAAGCAGCCTGTAGTTGTAATTACTAGTTTATTATCAGATAATATAAGACAAGGCAAGTTTTTTCCCAAAGATAGTGACACATTGAAACACAACAATTTTCCACTGCTCTTTGTATAAATGATAGCCAAAACAATAGCAGTTTTAAATATAAAAGTGTATTTTCAACACAAAGAAAATAACATAAAATATAATATTTTAAGATCTACTGAATAGATCATTTTTTTTTTCAAAAGTATATATTTACCTAGCCTTCACCCAACTATGTTGGGGTCGGCTTCCAGTCTTACGGGATGTAGCTGAGTACCAGTGTTTTACAAGGAGCGACTGCCCTATCTGACCTCAACCCAGTCACCCGGGCGACCCGATACCCCTTGGTAAGACTGGTTATCAGACATACTGGCTTCTGACTACCCGTAACGACTGCCAAAGATGTTCAAATGACAGCCGATACCTACAGTTTATCGTGCCTTCCGAAACACGGAAGAACTCGTCATGACAAGATGGTCACCCATCCACGGACCGACAACGCTAAGCGTTGCTTAACTTAGCTTAGCCACGAGCTCTTCTAAAGTCCAGTTATTTATAAGAGTGTTATAAGCCTATATCTTATTTGAATACGATAACTTCCGGACTCGAGAGAAACTGCGAGAAACAGTTAGTCTTGTCAAACAAAACAAACTATTAGTTTCACGGTCAACATAACTTTCAATGTGTGAAAGATGTTTCGTAATCGGTCCAGTAGTTCCGGAGTTTATGCCTTAGAAATAAACTAATCAATTTTATTTCTTTATTTAAGCAATAAGATTCATCAAAATGATGCATTCGATATCTTATCAGGAAGATTTTTGAATCGATAATTACATAAAATTCGGTACATTTAGAAGCACTAATAAAGGCATCCAAGGCCGATTTCGGCCACGGCTGTTTTCATATAAGGAGATCAGCCAGCTGCGCAGGATATATCATAGTGCACGAGCATTTGCGCAGACACAAGTGCACTCACTATTCCTTCACTCTCATAGTGCGATGGGACGGCAATCCGACACCACCGGAGGTAGATCAGGCGCAGGACCGACATTAACGTGCTCTCCGATGCACGGGTGTATCAATCACCAACTTCCAGACTACGGGCTGCTTTGATAGTTCATAAAACCAGTTTATATGTCCCGGGAATCGAATCAAGACCTTAGTCATAGCAGTCGCGCTTACGACTACTAGATCAACGAGGCAGTCGAAGCATTAGGCCATTCCAGACCGCGTACATGGTGACACTCACACATAATATTTGATTTATAACATGTTTGGACTTTAAAAGACTGACTATGACCCTTGAGTTTGTTTCGGCGTTTCTTCTCAGGGATCAGTCAGTTAGGAAATGCCGACCCCATTGTTCTTAACATGACGTGTAAAAGTGATGTAATGTCCAACTTGCAAAATAAACGATTTCATTTCATTATAGTGCACACAAGCATTAGCTTGGACACAGGTGCACTCACTATTCCTTCACTCTCATAGCCCGATGAAGAAGTAACTACAATATAAGCTAGCCAAGGTTGCTTTAGGAAATGCTCGCGAAAAAAATTTCAAAGACGGTTAACCTCCAAAAAGTCGGGCAACGCCACGTGCAAAACAACTATGCAAATAATAAATATCAGTACGAATAAATAAATAAATTATCATGTTATTTGCGTTAATAATTAATAATAATACGGTTTATTTAAATGGTTAATGTCGTTAAATCTTTTGGCGAGTTACCTTGTGCTGACTGGGGTTTACACGTGCTATGTACAGGCTGTTGTATTTTTGGTGAAGTTTTTAACTGACTGCAGAAGTTAGGGTTATGGTTTATGTTTAGGAATTAGTTTTACTTACTATAAATCAAATTTCTAGTAGACTGTGTTGCTGTGAAAGTATAATAGATTTATTAATTACTTCCGCTTTTTAAATCACTTCCTTAAAATTAGATTCTTTATTTGATTCTGTATCTTTTTTAACGCGATTACCTACTCGAAGTCGCAATGACCGATTTAGAAAAAAAAGCGTATATTAATTTCTGAAGTGGTCTTATTGCCACAAGGTCACGGTCGGATAATAAAATGACCTTGAGAAATCGAGGTCAACTTGCAAGAACTGTAGACATATCGGATTTCAAGTATATGTTTGAAGACACTACATAACAGTGAAGGTTTAGAGATGACCTGATGATGGAGACGGCAGGGAGTCGAGGGAACTCCTCATTGGTATGTAGCAATTGCCTCGTGTTTAGGCTTATTACATTCGTATTTACGAGAACTTTCTACCGAGATGGGTTTTAATTCCTATAGCGAGATCGATAGTTGATTTAGGTACAGCTATGAGAACCACTTACTTATGCCTACAATCCATTAAAAATGGTACTAATGGTCATTTACACTTCTACTCTCTACAGGTAGTAACTATTATAGTAATCTGTGTCTCTACTAACTTGTACTTACAAACTCGTTTGTTTGTACCGCAAGCTCCGAAACTACTGATCCGATTTGAAAAAATATTTCTGTGTTGCAAAGCTACACTCTGCCCGAGTAACATAGACTATATTTTATCCCGGTACGGGCAGAAGTTCCCACCTGACGCGGGTGCAACCGCGGGAAACAGTTACTTAAAAACATAAATGATAAGAAAGTTAAATAATTAGTTTAATTATAAATTACTAGCTGGTGCCCGCGACTTCGTCTGCGCAGGTTTAGTATTTCGAACAATATGTTTACAAATTGTAGCCTATGTGTTATTCTGATGTATAAGCTATATTATTGTAAAGTTTCATTAAAATCCATTCAGTAGTTTTTGCGTGAAAGAGTAACAAACATCCATACATCCATACATACAACCTTTCGCGTTTATAATATTAGTAGGATTTTTACGCCTATTCGTGTTTATGAGATTCTAATGACATGGAAATGGTATATTTCCTGATATCGTTATGTCATTGACAAATGGCTTCAAAATCCGGAACAGTTTATAATTTTAATTACTTAATTTTAATAAACTGGTTCCTCGCAAAATCAAGCCTTTTGAACAATGGCCATAAGCATGTAAAAGCTGCGGGATTGTTCGCGCAAGTTACCGCGGCGCTGGTACATAAAGGGCTTAAGAAGGAACATGGTGGGTTTTAGTCAGTAAGAGTCTGACACTCCCTGACACTGCACACCTACTGCGGGAGGGGTCATTTGATGATTTTCCTTCACAATAAGCTCGTAAATTGTTCTCAAAAGTGTAATTGAAATGAAAAAAAAAAACAACTTTTTTTATACTTTCGATGGCTAAAAGGTTTGAAAGCCAGCAGAGCACAAATAAATAAACATGGCACTTTATTCAGGTCGTGATTTTCGGAGATCCGTACTCAAAAGTTAAAAACGAAACCGTATTTTATGAACCATTAGTTGTTAAATGAAAAAATTATTCAAACACAGTCCCTTAAAACTGACATGATTTTTGTTTTGCTCAATTTTCATCACGGTACGGAATACTTGATGAAGTAGAACGAGGCCCACTCGCACTTTGCCGGTTTTTAGTCATTTTTATAGAGATGGCCTTATTTAATTTCGTATGACGTCAAATAACGGATAACAAGATGTATTCAACGGTACTTCATTTAATAAATTATTTCTACTTACTAGTTTAATTAAGATGATGTCCTCCTAGCCGATTATCGGCTACGGCGGCTGTTCTCATGTAAGGAGATCAGCCAGCTGCGCAGGATATGTTATAGAGCACAAGCATTTGCTTGGACACAGGTGCACTCACTATTCCTTCACTCTCATAAGCCGATGGGGCGACAATCCGACACGACCGGAGAGAGATCAGGCGCAGGACCGACATTAACGTGCTCTCCGGTGCACGGGTGAATCAATCACCAACTTCCAGACTACGGACTGCTTAGTGGAAGTTCATAAAACCACTATAGCAACGAGGCAGTCTTTGGTTCTCAAAGTAAAGCAAACATATTCAAAATGGCGACATTACCATGTTCTTATTAATAGCTCGCTAGCGGCACAGACATCGTGGTTATTCAGCCTAATTGAAGAGGTTAACACTGATATGTGTGTCATGTAACTGAACTACTTTGTTTAAGAGGTACCTCGAAGTATATTGAACAATATAACACGAATTTTGGAGTAATAATTATAATTTTAGCGTGCAAAAATGTTGAAAAAAATATTTTCTTAATGTTTTTTTAACTTTTTCTGAAATTAAACTAAATGACATAATGCGTGCTATACTGCATAAACATCAAGGGCCTTACTACAAAAACTTTAAACCCTGTTTTTAACTTGTCTAATAAAATTTTGGCTGCAAAATGAACCTTATGTCAATGTCATAATTTGACATTTTTTTAGACAAGGCTTAAACTGACGTTAAAAAGTTTTTGTGGTAAGACGGTTACCGTCTAAGTTTAAGTTTTTGTAGTAAGGCCATAACCGTCTTACCACAAAAACTTTTTAACGTCAGTTTAAGACTTGTCTAAAAAAATGTCAAATTACAAACAGTAAAACAGTGGTTAAAGTTTTTGTAGTAAGGCTACAAGTACTTACATTAATTAAACCACAAATAAATGATTTATTTCTTGGCTATCTTTGACCATTTCAACCCGTGAGCAAATACTTAAATGCAGGGTTCTTAAAAAGCATACGTCATAAATCACCCTATCTATTGGTTAAAACTGAAAGAAAATCAATGCAGTACTTTTTGATTTAACCACAGACAGACAGACAAACAGTTAAGATTGATACAACTGTAGTTTTCAAACGATTTGAGTTTCAACTGCCCACGTAAAACGGAACGCGTGCAGTAAAGGATGCTGCATCTTACAATTTGATTGTAGGAACTAAACTAGACTGCTTAAGCGAATTAGCATTTACGTATATATTGACGTCATACGTTAAATTGTTGGTTCAGTCTAACAGTTAGGAGCACCTGCATGAAAAATATCTATTAATTGGTCAGTTAACTAGGTAAAAAAACAGGCCAAGTGCGAGTCAGAATCGCTCACGAAGGATTCCGTACCATTATTTAGAAAATGAGCAAAAAAATCACGTTTGTTATATGGGAGCCCCCCTAAATATTTGTCTTATTCTAGTCTTCAGTATTTGTTGTTATAGCGGCAACAGAAATCATCATCTGTGAAAATTTCAACTCTCTAACTATCACGGTTCATGAGATACAGCCTGACGACAGACGGACGGACGGACGGACGGACAGAGGAGTGAAAACAATAGGGTCCTGTTTTACCCTTTGGGTACGGAACCCTAAAAAGCTATTGATTAAGTAACAGCCGCACGGGTTCATTTATCTATACTAATACTAATATTATATATAAAGCTGAATAGATTGTTTTCTTGAACGCGCTAATCTTAGGAACTACTGGCGAAAAAATATTTCAGCGTTAGATAGCCCATTCATCGAGTAAGGCTATAGGCTATATTTATCCGGGTTCGTGCAGAGGTTCCCATGGGATGCGGCCGAAACCGCTGGCAGAAGCTAGTCTTTCATAAAGTTAAACCATCCTTAGCATCGGACCGTGGATATGTGACCATCTCGTCATGACCAATTCTTCGATCGCAAGGCACGTTAAATTGTTGGGTCCCGGCTGTCTTTTGAACATCTTTGGCAGTCGTAACTGGTATATTCTGTTTTTTAATCTCGTAGACTAAACTGACATTACGAGTGTTGTCAGTCTATTGCAAATTCTTAAATAGTGATGTGGCACAACCGAAACTTAGCGTTAATAAAATCAAGTATCGTTTTTTTACAATAAGTCATCCTGAAATAATGTGCTTATTCTTGATGATCACGCATGGCGTTGCGTGGTCAGATATCCCTGGCAGTTTGTAGCACGTCGTGCAGCCGTGTGAACGTACGTGAATTGTAAATATAAAACTTTGAATGAATCTTAAATTCGTCTATTATAGATAAAAAGTTACGATTCAACAAACCGATATCGTAAGTACAACACTGCACAAAAAAGCTAGCAACATTATTTGTAAGTTTGACATTTTGCAAGTGTCAATTTAGTCTACGAGATTAAAAAACAGACTATAGTCGGAAGCCAGTAAGTCTGAGAATCAGTCTTATTATGGGGTACTGGGTTGATCAGCAGACTGGGTTGAGAAGATCAGATAGGCAATCGCTCCATGTGGCACACTGGTACTCAGCCGCATCAAGTTAGACTGGAAGCCGACTCCAATAGTTATGTAAAGGAAAACAACGTGGGGAAACTTACGTTTGAAACAGAAAATCCGTGAAGATCAATGTTTTTCCTATCTATCTATATGACGTCTTTACTTTAATTTAATCAGTGGGACAAAGCGCGGGTTATAGAAATATGATAATCAGGTAAACTGAATCTTTACTGTCATCACACATCATATTAAATATTGTAAACGTGAAAGTTGGGTGGCTACGTTTGTTACTCATGCAAAAACTGCTGCAAAAAAGTCGTGGTGCCCTATTGGGTAAAGAACCAACCTCTCAAGTATGAGGGCGTGGGTTCGATTCCAGGTCAGGCAAGTACCAATGCAACTTTTCTAAGTTTGTATGTACTTTCTAAGTATTTCTTAGACACCAATGACTGTGTTTCGAATGGCACGTTAAACTGTAGGTCCCGGCTGTCATTGAACATTCTTGTCAGTCGTTACGGGTAGTCAGAAGACAGTAAGTCTGACACCAGTCTAACCAAGGGGTATTGGGTTGCTCGGGTAACTGGGTTGAGGAGGTCAGGTAGGGCAGTCGCTCCTTGTAAAGCACCGGTACCCAGCTACATCCGGTCATACTCATAGTTGGGAAAAAGGCTCGGACGATGAGCAAAAACTGCTCAACGGATTTTGAAGAAACTTGGCAGCAATATAGCTAATATTGGAATAAGATATGGGCTTATTTGTATTTGGGTTTGGTAAGTATTTATCTCGGGAAACTAGAGAAATTGCGGGCGGAAAGCAGTGCACTATATTATGTTAAGCTGTGAAAGAATGTGAGAGAGTGGATTGTTTGTTTGAAATGTTTTATCACGGCTAGTCTTGCTGGCGTTAGTTTCATAGAAAAAAAATATTGAATTATTAGATTTAGCTTTGTTTACCTATAAGCCAGTAGAATGGCAGACGCCAGGACAGGTTTCCTGAAGACGTTTGCCTTCACCTTTACATTGTTACGCTGGAAAATCGAGACAATTCTCGCAAAATTCTATATGGATTTCGAGCACGCCTACCCTACCTACTAGTATAGTGATGGGTACCTAAAATTGGTTTCTGCGGGATTCGAGCAATTTTCGACGAGAAAAAGTTTGGCGTGAATTCTACCATGCTAGTATTCCTTTGCTCTTGGTAGGACGACCTGACAAAGCTCGCGAGTAAGTTCTAGACGCAGTCAGATTATTACTGTTTTTTTTAGAAAGCTAGAGAGTATGCAATGCTTAATCCTTCTCCGTGTGAGAGGAGACCTGTGCATAGCAGTGGGACGATAAAAAGGCTGTAACTGTAACAGAGTATGCAGTAGTGGACGGAAGACGGAAGCATGAATCATAATCTTTTTCATCGAGGTCTACGTGAAAATTGTATGAAAATCGGAGCCTAGATTTGGCAAAAGAGTAAATCACATCCCGCTCCCTAACTGCGAGCGACACGTAGAACTATTCAACGAAGGCATGTGTGTTGGCTTTCATAACACTTTATGTAGAGTTTTAAAATTCGACGCTTTCGGCCTTTATTTGGGCCTTATTGGGCGTTCACCATTTACGAGCTGTCCAAGGTTTGAAGGAACTTGTCAGGACAGAAGATCTACGGACAGGTACCTAACTCTAAGTGCATCAACCTTTGATCGGTCATACAGCCGTTGCTTAGCCTATAGATTTCAAATATAATTTTTTATAGGTGTCAATGTATTTTGCAAAAGTTAGCGTTAGCGTATCGTCAAAAAAAAAGTTATCAAAAAATTCACTTATTCATTAGCTAGCCATAGAATTTTTGAATCTCTAGGGTAAACTCGTTAGAGATGGCCATACGGGAGAGATGGCCAATCGAATTATTTTTGGCATGCATAGCTAGATGACGCTACAATGCAGTCAGTACACCGCAAGCCACGCTCGGGAACACAATGCGACGACGCTGCTGCGAGTATTTATGTTAAAAAGTAAGTAATTAAACTTTTATTTTACAGGTTATTGCAAAAATTGTATAGTGTGGTCATATATTATCATGTAGTACCACTTTTTATTGCATTTTTTAAATGTTTGCTTAGTTTATTATGTTTATCAAGTGTTAACGTCTATTCGAACCTCAAAATGGCGCCTGCTAATGTTTAACTAAATCAAAAATTTGATATGGCCATGTCACCCGCACAAAAAGGAGAGATGGCCGTATAAATTCAGGTTGAGATAGCCATATTATTTTTTGTTATTTGAAGTGATATTAATGCGTTTACTGTTTTGTTACAGATGCCAAATAAGTATCAGAGAAAAGCCATAGCCACTCGTGGTTGTTGGAATGAAGATTCACTAAAAAACCCAAAGATAAGAAGACTGATACAAATAAGAATAGAAAACGGAAAGCTGTAAAGCGTAATAGCGAAAGCAGTTCTGATCTCAGTGAACCAGTGTGATACATCTGACGAAGAAGATCATCATCTTCCGAGCCTTTTCCCAATCATGTTGGGGTCGGCTTCCAGTCTAACCGGATTCAGCTGAGTACCAGTGCTTTACAAGAAGCGACTGCCTATCAGACCTTCTCAACCCAGTCGCCCGGGTAACCCGATACCCCTAGGTTAGACTGGTGTCAGACTTACTGGCTTCTGACTACCCGTAACGACTGCCAAGGATGTTCAATGACAGATGGGACCTACAGTTTAACGTGCCATCCGAAACACAGCCAATGATGTCTAAGATATACTTAAAAAGTACATACAAACGTAAAAAAGTTGCATTGGTACTTGCCTGACCTGGGATTGAACCCGCGCCCTCATATTTGAGAGGTTGGTCCTTTACCCACTAGGCCACCACGACTTTTACAACCTGACGAAGAAGATAAAGAAAACTGCGCTGGATGCGGAGAAAATTATCATAAGACTCGTCTTGTGGAAGAGTGGCTCCAGTGTCTTACCTATTTGTGACAGGTACATGAAAACTGTACCGAGTTTGATGATATGTGCTCCAAATGAGGACAGAAGAAGAAAAAAGAAGCTACACGAGCCGAATTTCAGGGCAAGGGAAAGGGAAAAGGGAAGTCAAGTACTGGTCATCTATCCCGTATAGCTATGGCCAACTTACCCTGAAGCCCCGGGAGAGATGGCCAATTCTATTTTTTTTTAGAAATTGTTTTTTAATATGTTTCTGAATTATAAAAAAATATTTGTCGTTGATTTTTACAAGACTAATAACTGTTAATTATGATAAGAATAAAAGAATGATTATAACAACACTTTTTCTTTTTTTTATTATGTCTAGATAAAACTATGGCCATCTCTAACGAGTTTACCCTACTATAAGTGAGATTTTTTTAGAATCTTACTCAAAAGCAGGAAATGTAATATAAGGTTTTTGTGTAGGTCATAAGATTACGGAAATATGGAAAACCTTGGCAAGCAATCTTGATTAACTAACCAATGGGTAATAAGTTGCCCAGGTAACTGGGTTGAGGAGGTCCAATAGGCAATTACTACATATAAAACATGGTACTCAGCAGCATCTAGTTAGACTGGAAGCCGACCCCAACATAGTTGGGAAAAGGCCAGGCAGATAATTTTTGATTAACTTTCAAAATACATAGAAAAAGAGAGGTCGATCACTACAAACCCGAATAGTTACTCCGCTTTCCGATTCCCTTGATGAACTTTAACTGGACAAAGTCGCGGACAAAAGCTAGTAAAATTGTTTACTTACATGGTTTCCATATTTCCACATCTTTCACTTACATAATATAGGTTCAGCATTATTATAACAACACAGACAGACAAAAAAAACTTCCTACCTAACTTAGAAACTACTGGTCCGATATAAAAAATTCTTTCAGTGTTAGATAGCCCATTTATCGAGGAAGGCTATAGGCTACTTTTTATATCAATACGCGAAGTAATTCCTTCGCAACACGGGTGAAACCGATGACAGGAGTTAGATATAATAAATATGTATAAATCGTCACAGTAGCAAGTTGTAGTTACAAACTGTATTTTGTAAGCTGAGTAAATACAGACAATTTAGTTATTAATTCCTAGTGTACCTACTACTTATTTAGTTTTATTTTTGCATATAAATTAACTATGAATACCTGTTAGTTTATGCTAAACTGCATTTTGGGCGGAGCGTGTAACGGGGCGGAGTATACCTATTATATACTTGTTTTTCTTTATCTAAATTACTTACTTATTATAAAAAAGTTGTTGTTTTTTGTACTCTAGAGGCATCTAAACGAAAATACTGAATGAATTTGAAAAATCTTTCACGATTGGTAAACTGCACTATTTGGTGACGTAGGATAGGTAGGAAGAAGTTCCGTCGATTGATCATCAACATCAATTAACCAGTGGGGCTAAGAGAGTGAAGGAATAGTGAGTGCACCTGTGTCTGCGCAAATGCTCGAGCACTATAATATGTCCTGCGCAGCTGGCTGAACTCCCTATATGAGAACTGCGGCCGTTTGGACGCGACTATTGCCTAAATCTGAGTTCAGAGCCGGCGTTCCCTCTGTATCTGAGCGTCATATATTTGAGCATGCATGCCGACTCGTCTCGTAGCACATTCACAATATGTGTACGCGTAACCGACTACGCGTACATTGGACCGCCAAGTCTGTACGTAAATTGAGCGTTTGAGGTGCTTTCCGAAACACGCAGCGAATTTAAAGACCCAGTAGACGAAAGAGTTATCGCGGCCCTGGTGCATAAAAGGCAAAAAATGGGTTCTGGTCACTAAGAGTCTGACACTCCCTCACTAACCCATCGGAAAAAAGGACGTAAGTAGCAGAGAAGGTTTTAAAACAAGCAATAGAATTTCGATAATCCATCATCTCGTCTCCGCCCACTCAATAGTAGGTACGTATACGGGAAATTTTAATGCCTGTTACAAAACTTCTTTGCTCCGATCCGTTTTGGTGCAGTGTCTTCCCAAAGTCCAAACGTACGTTTTAAATGCTAACTGCTGACTGCAACTGCCGAACGCACAAGCATCGACTGCATGATATCGGCCGCAGCTGCACTACTAGTTTGTATGTATTTACATGAAACCGTTTTGTATCGAAGCGGCAGCAGCACGTACAGTCACCCTAAACTATCGACTGATTTCATGCAGTCGCTGCAAGAGCGGTCGACAGTTACCTTCAAAACGCACCTTAATGTATGCCGCTTAGATATTTAGTCATATTATTATAAAAAAGTGGTTTTGTCACTCCGTAGGTAGTTACCAGTTATATCAAGATGCATTTTATCGATATCGAGCGACTTCTAACTGACCTCAAAATGCTGGCTAATATTGGTACCTAAAATAAGTTTACCACTCTATTTTAGACTGACTAAAAGTATTAATTTTATTTCTGTTCATTTAATATTGATTACTAGACGTTTTTCCGCGGTTTCACCCACGTCCCGTGGGAACTACTGCCCGTACCGGGATAAAATATAGATACCTAACCTAAGTTACTCAGGAAGAGTGTAGCTTTGCAACAGTAAGAGAATTTAAAAAATCGGGTCAGTAGTTTCGGAGCTTCATGTTTCCTCTTCATTTTATTAGTGATGATGATGTCCTCCTAGCCGATTATCGGCTACGGCGGCTGTTCTCATGTAAGGAGATTAGCCAACTACGCAGGACATATTACAGTGCACGAGCATTAGCGCAGACACAGGTGCACTCACTATTCCTTAACTCTCATAGCCCGATGGGACGGTAATCCGACACGACCGGAGAGAGATCAGGCGCAGGACCGACATTTACGTGCTCTCCGATGCACGGGTGTGTCAATCACCAGCTTCCAGGCTCCGGGCTGCTTTGTGAAAGTCTTCTAAAACCCACAAAGCGATTTCGGCCCAACTCGGGAATCGAACCCGAGACCTCGTGCTCAGCAGCCGCACTAGCGACAGCTAGACCAACGAGGCATTTTATTAGTATAGATTGTATGAAATTCCCGCGATCGTCATTTGACATAGGTCACCCATCCATTTATTGACCGCGTAATTATAGCTTTACATCTCAGGTAAATCAATCAAGGTAGGTATATTATTTAAGAAAAAAAAGGTAGGTATATTGTTTAAAAAAAAGGTAGGTACGATGATTTCCAAAAAAATGTCGTACGTGCGCACTTAACGCGTGCAGTAGCAGTTTTTACGATCCAAGATTAAAAAGTTACATAAAATAAGTATAATCATAGATAATTACAATTCAAAAACAGTTTTAACAAGATAAAGTAAATGATAGTTATCTATAAGATAATACTGAGTATATTTTAAATATTTCCAATCATTGTCACACGGTTACATTAAGAATTAACTATTTCAAAAGATAAATAACGGTTATCACTTATCAGTTATAGATTGTCAAAATGACCAGTAGACTTTGTTTTTTTACTTAAAGAATAGTCAAAAACAGTATAGATTAACAGAAAAATAAAACTTGTAATCAAAATTGATGGCTACTGACTACCCAAACCTATCTATTATAAATATCACCATTGGTTTATGTACTTAAAAAAAGGTCAAAAATCTTGACAGGACTTTTTACACAAATACATATTTAAAAAATTAACAACTTTCGAAACAAGGATTCAATTGATCATTTGGCAATCATTATTGTACCTATTAACACTAAATTTTAGTCACATTTCATTTTTACAGTGAGTTTTTATATAAAAATCTCAAAATTGTTAACCTACTTTTAAGTACCTACTCAACAAATTGAGTATAAGGTCCCTAAAGTTTAAAAAATGCAATAATTTTATCAATATTGCATCCAATTTTGCAAGCCACCATTAAAACAATATTTGCATAGATAAGATAACTAAGGATTATTTATAGGTCTAATAAACTGTAGGCTTTAAAAATATTCTGTTTATATCAATGTTCTATTCTAAATGACAATTATTAAAAAGCTTATTAGAAATAATTCAGTTTGTTTCATCATCTGCCTTGGTCCTCCCAACTATGTTGGGGTCGGCTTCCAGTCTAACCAGATTCAGCTGACTACCAGTGTTTGTTTCCCGGAACACTAATCTATCATTTATAATTTTAAAACTGTAAGCTCATCAAAAGGCTTATTCAAGTTAAAAGAAAACCTTAATATTTAATGATTTGACCAAATTCTGATTCAAAATAATAATTGATATAAAAAAAGAAAAAAAAAGATTGCATTGGGTTGTTTACAAGGGCAGCTATTTATGTCTTAAATTATTCAGCATTGTTGTTCCAGTTTAACCAGATAAATATAAATAACATACTAGCATATTATTTATAAATGCATTTGAAGAAAACAATTGCTCATATAGATAAATTAATTATAAATAAACAATTAAATATTTAGCTTGCATTATGTAAAAAAAAATAAAAACTATAACTTACCTCTTAAAAATCCTTGCATATTTTTTTTCGCACTAAATATGCGTTATGGTATTTCGCGTTCAGCCAACAAATATACTTTTTCGCACAATTATTAAAACCACAATCACTGATTATAATATAACAATGATAATAAACTTTGCATATAGTTAACATGTATTATATCAAGCAGTTTACGCCCAATCAAGGGTTTAAATATGAAATTTGTACTAATATAGATAAAGAAACAATTACGTTTGATAAGTAACGATTACAGTTAGGCGTTTTAATGCTATACACCGAAAAACGAATGTGGGCGACCGTCCTCCCGCTAATGTATGCGCCGTCGAGCGAATAGTAATAAAATTATACACGGCATAGCGTCGAATTACGCGTCTCCCGCTTTTAGTTAAAAGGTTAACAGCCAATTGACTACGGTTTTTTTTAATCAGTTAAAAATACAGGCACTAGCATTATAGTAAGGAGCTCGTGTTGTACTCACCGTCGCTAGCGGGTCGCATTCCACCTTTCCCGATATGCGTGGGTTCTCATTTTCATCTTGTTCACGTAATACCACTTTACGAATATCTAATATTTTGGTATCAAAATGCAAGGAGGTATAAAAAAACTAGGATGACCACTGTTACATTACAACTGTCAAAACTGAACTTCATTCGGGTACTTGTGCCAAGTGCCATAGACAAGGTTATGTTTTATAAATAGAATTTTAGAATTTTAGTTGCGCTACTCGATAACAGATGGCGCTAGCAAGGATTTATATGTTCTGCTAGTGGAAATTGCCATTTAGATTTTCTATTTGATTTCTTGTGAAAAAATATGTTGTTTTAATTGTTAAGCTTTTCACCTTATTTTAAACTTAAAGATATTGTAGTGAATATCAAACCAGTAAAAATAAGACTCGTAAAAACTTATTAATTGATTCTTTGAGGTAGTTAAGTATCTACTAAGTAGACAAATAATAGGTACTAAAATGAAACGCATCGCAGCAATAGGTACTTAATTATCAGCATTACTCACCATTTTATAAATTAATTTTGCTCATTGTGACGACGCCGCATTCTAAACAATAGACGCACGCAGTTTGAAGACGTCATAACTATTATGACGTTTTACACATCGGTAAAAGATACCAAAAGATAAGTAGATATGCATGATTTATAAGTATATAGATGCTTTACTATTTTGACTGAAATAAATACACCTACTTATACCTGAATATCATGACGAAATTAATTATTAAATTAACGGCTTCTAGTTAAATCGGATGGAGCTAAATCATCAATTGACTGATCTGAACAAAGTAGGTACTTAGGCATATTGATAGGTACCTCGGCTAAGCCTTAGAAAACAAAAAAACTAAAGTAATTATATTTTATAGACTTTATTTACTGGCTAGGTTTTGAAAATAAAACCACGTACCTGTCTCCCTTTTATTTACCTTCTTTTTACAATTTAGGTATATGGACCTATTTTATTTCACACTTCTATAATACATGATTAACAATAAAAATTAAAACTATATTCACAAAACTAAAATGATTACCCACAACTAGGGCTGCCATCCGTCCGGGTTTCCCCGGATTTGTCCTCGTTTAGAGGCCGTCCGGGGGCCGTCCGGGCGGGGTTTTAAGAAGTGTCCCGGACAATTTTTATGTAAGGAAGCACCTCATTGAATTTAAGTATATGTTAATAGTAAATGGATTACAAATTAGGTATTATTTTGTTTAAAAAAATCGTACTCGTTCGGGGAAAAAATGCGATTTACGCCAAATGTCCGGGTTTTTTTAATGTTTGTCCGGGTTTGGCGAAATTCGAGATGGCAGCCCTACCCACAACTAAAGATCTACAAACTAGAATAAGAATAATAAAAGTAATAAAAAAACAGCTGAGAGTTAGTCGTCGAAGTACTCCGCATCGCTGTCTGTCCCCCGGAAATTTTCACATTGATCATGCATGTTCAGCAAGGATTTTTTAAGACTATTTTATATTGTCGCTAAACATCGTCAGCATCAACTCTACATGGGGAACAAGCACAATTTGATCGTCTAACGAGCGCCTTAGTTTAAGATGTTAGCAATATGAATGAATATCTGCTAAGATTCGTTAAAAGCCAGAAACTTAAAATGACTGCGGCTTACTTATTTATCTTCCATCTCACCACTACTTTAAGGTAGACTGGTGGAGAACGCCTAAACTACGTAGTTGTACTGTTATGTTACAGCCATTTTATCGTCCCACTGCTGGGCACAGGCCTCCTCTCACACAGAGAAGGACGGTTCACGTAGTTGTACAATGTGCAAAAAATATTAATATATAAATATCAACAACTTAAAAACAGCTTAAAAATATGTATGCATTGACCCTACCGTTTTCCTCTCTTTGAATTGTATGCCAACTGAACAGCTAAATTAAAATTATGCTTTGTAATCCAAGCCTTACAATAACTTCAGCCAAATGGCTAGACCATTAACATACACGTTGTAATTAATGAATTGGCTTTCTAATTAAAGACTCGGATCACTGCAGCTCTGATTGGCATGTTTTTAGAACATTTAATGAGCTAAATTAATTAAGCTTGCGATATTTAATGGTAGCCAAAACTAGCTACTCTACTCGTACCTAGATTTTATGTAGCTTCGTTGCGCGTTGTACCTGCAGTCTGAATATACCGACATAAGGGTTTCTTTCAATCTTTTTAAACTATGGGTTTTTATTTTCGAAGTCGGACCTTCTCCTTGCAACTGCACAACTACTTACTGTTAATAAAGAAAACTTAAAATAGGGAATAAAATCTTTATTAGGCGCTTCGATAGGTTTATTTGGGCTATTTAACTAGATAAAAAAAAAATAATCAAACTTTTGAATATGACTTTGCACATGCATGATTCTATTGTCTTTTATGTTTTTTTTGGTGTGTCAACCATCTCGCTTCTAACAGAGAAAGAAACCGCAAGAAACAGTTAGGACCCATAGACGTTAGTTATAAGTTAGAAGTCCTAACCACGCTACGGTCTAATTGCTAATTAAAACCATCATAACCAACGGAAACCCATACAATTCTGGGCGCCATTAAACCAAGTTCCTAACATAAACGGAATACAATTATTATTAATTGTTTAACCAAAAAGGTTTGCGGCTGTATGGCCGATGCCTTTGCCCATAGTTTAGATATATTCTCTTGTATACAGTTCTGACACTTCCTACTAATTTTCGTAAAAATGTCACTCACACACGCACGTGCATTAAAGAGCTTCTATGATCTTTTCTAGGTGGTGTCAGTACTGAGTGTCGTGCATCGAGCACATGCGTGTGTGAGTGACATTGTTACGAACGTTAGTACGTAGTTTCACAACTGTTTACAAGAGAATATAGCTAAACTGCGCGTTTGCCAAACTAAACGGTGTAGTATGCTAAGCGGCCATCGATACCATCGTTATTGTCTATGGCTGAGCGTTCCAATTTCAATATGGTGATCGGAACAAGGGATGTGGAGTCGAATTTAATTTGAATATTTTGACTTCTTGGTGTGCACTCTCCACAAAACAATTGTGTCATTAAATTCCTCCTTTTCTTTTCCAATCAACAATAAGTACCTACTAACTTGCAAGATTGAAAATTTGTAAATGCAGGCAATGTAATCTTCGGAACTTTGGACCGTTTAAAAAATGTAAGTGATATAGCTTATACTGAACTAGCATGTTTGAAATGATTTACATATCTATCTAGTCTACATACTTAGGTATGAGAATTTATAAATCTCCATCCCAAGTCATGGCCAGGGGTGCGATTCTCCTAATTTTACTTAAGCGCTATACGATTCACGTTCGACTCGATTCGACTGAGATCCGATTCCGACTCGATTACGATTCAAGCGTATGTGGCATTCCGCTATTTTTTCTTTGAAATAAACGTTTTTATCCTTTTCTGTCATTCAATAATGAATCATTTTGTCTGCAAATGATTTACGATTGCAAAATGATTGGACAGCAAACTACCGTATAGACCAAAATTACCAAAATACCAGACCAATCGCACACCAATCAAATGTAAATCGAATACGATTGGTCTTTTATTAGTAGCAAAATGCCCGATATGGTTAAAACTGCTATTGCGATCATATTGCGATTAGATTTCTATTCGATTTTGACATTATTAACTTAGGAGAATCGGGCCCCAGGTCCTAGCAATATCCTGATATTATAAAGCAGAAGAGTTTATTTGCTTGTTTGAACGCGCTAATCTCAGACACCAGGGGCCCGATTCTCCTAATTTTACTTAAGCAACATTCGATTGACGTTCGACTCGATTCGACTGAGATCCGATCCCGACTCGATTACGATTGAAGCGTATGTGGCATTCCGCTATTTTTTCTTTGAAATAAACGTTTTTATCCTTTTCTGTCATTCAATAATGAATAATTTTGTCTGCAAATGATTTACGATTGCAAAATGATTGTACAGCAAACTACCGTATAGACCAAAATTACCAAAATAGCAGACCAATCGCACACCAATCAAATGTTAATCGAATACGATTGGTCTTTTATTAGTAGCAGAATGCCCGATATGGTTAAAACTGCTATTGCGATTATATTGCGATTCGATTTCTATTCGATTTTGACATTATTAACTTAGGAGAATCGGGCCCCAGGTCCTAGCAATATCCTGATATTATAAAGCAGAAGAGTTTATTTGCTTGTTTGAACGCGCTAATCTCAGACACCAGTGCACTGATGTAAAAATTACTTCCGAGTTAGATAGCCTATTTATCGGAAAAAAGCTACTTTTCCTTGATAAAACCGCAGGCTGAAGCTCGTATAAAATTAAATCCATATAAATCGTCTCTATAGATTTTCTTACGCCACAATCAATACAAAGATGGCGGGCCCAACAAATTGGTTGCGTGACGCGGCACTACGCTAAATAATCTTATTTACATAATGTACTGTCACTTTTTGAGAACACTTTATTATTTAATATGTTGCTTTGGAGATCCTGCGTTTAAGTATTCTTATTAAAGAAAAATCTTATGTAGGAAAGTTACTTGAATGTCCTTATACGTAGATCCTTTTTAATTTGAGTTAGTCAAGTTAATCAAGATATATATTTCTGTCCTAATCTGGCGGGTTTACCTGCGTTCTGTGGTAACCATTCAGCGCCTAAAGCCTACCTTGATAAATTTATGAGCTGTCTAACACTGAAATATTTTTCAGATTGGTTTAGTAATTCCTGACATTTCCACGTTCAAGATAACTATCAAACTCTTCCGTTTGATTGTGTTATATAGATAAATGTATACATGTAAATATGTCTGAATATTTATATACTAGCTTCCACTCGCGGCTTCGTCCGCGTAGAGTTCGGTTATATCGTGTTTCCAAGAGAATTCTTCAAAAATCCGAGATAAAAACTATCCTATGTTCTTTCTCAAGGTCAACTTTATCTCTGAACCAAATTGTATTAAAATCAGTTCAGTGGTTTAGACGTGAAAGCGTAACAGACAGACAGAGTTACTTTCGCATTTATAATATTAAGTAAGTAGGGATTCATTTTCATCCTTATTATTTATTGGATAAGTGATAAATCTTTAGTCAGGCCATTAAAATCAAATCCTACAGAACCATTTCCCAAAAATCAACTCTCACGCATCCCTACCCAACAGATAATATCACAACCATAGAGCGTTTGTTTGGTAATTTTGGCGGGATTGTCTATGGTCTATTGTTTCGTTTTTTTCAAAAGTCATGGAGTTTCATTGAGTTTGAAATTGATCTGTTCACACTTGTAACATCCGGTCAGATAAGGTTTTACTATTCAAATTATTATATGTGTTTTACATAATAGGTTTTAATAGATTACGAGATAAAGGTGTTAGGTACTTATTTATTATTATACAAACGGACTGCACCGTTTGTCTGTATGCTTGTCTGTACGTTTTTCGAGCAAGGCATAGTGATTCAGTCCTGTCTTTGAAACCTATGATTACAAAACTGTACCTATACCTACAAGCTTTGAATTAAACTTTCTCTTGTGGTTTCAGGGCGTGCCTGCTGTACACTGGGTCCTAGGTTCAACACCCGGGTCGGGTCAAAACATTCTTCACTGGTTTTTAGTAACATTCACGAAGCAAGTTGTATTCCGGAAGTGCCTAGGAGAGAACGTATATAAATGTCATTCCGTCTCCTAATCTCTTGCCGGTGCTGTCGGATTGCCGTCCCATCGCACTGTGAGAAGGAATAGTGAGTGCACCCGTGTCTGAGCAAGTGCTTTAGTGCACTGTAATAAGTAAGTAGGCATGTCTCGTGCAGTTGGCTGATCACCTTTGACGAGAACAGCTACCGTGGCTGAAAGTAAGCCTGATCGCCATTTGACTTGGCTAATTTTATTTTTATTTTCATTTCTGAGATACCTACCCGAAGAATGGATCGGTATTAATCTGGTCAATGGCAATTCCTAGGTACTGTCGTTGACAAAACGGGCATTCTGACATAATCGCCAAAATTAAGGAACATTATCATTACAACGGTTTCCGCGAATATCGTACAATAGGTTCCTTCCTAGTACTGACCTAGTCTATTTGTGAGACAATAGGTTGTAAATATGATTTGACAAATCATTATAGGTTCCTGTTAACTGTGATCACGTAGGTACATACTCTAAACTTTGATATAAGACTGCGTGGTGGGCCGACAGTTTGATCATCATCCTCCGAGCCTTTTCCCAATCATGTTGGGGTCGGCTTCCAGTCTAACCGGGTTCAGCTGAGTACCAGTGCTTTACAAGAAGCGACTGCCTATCTGACCTCCTCAACCCAGTTACCCGGACAACCCGACACCAGTCTAACCCCTTGGTTACTTTGTTGGTTTTGTTGGTTTGTTTGTTGGTGAGACTTACTGGCTTCTGACTACCCGTAACGACTGCCAAGGATGTTCAATGACAGCCAATGGGCCGACAGATTGATAGGGTCTATGAATTAGTATGTAGATGAATGGTAGTGTGCACATTAGATACAACGGTCAGGTAACCGGTCGGCGGTCAATATCAGACCGACTAAACTGTTAAATTGCATTTATATTGGATTACCTTATAGATAAACTGTCTACCAAGTTCTAACCATTGGGGCAACTGTTATACTTACTTGTCTTAAAGGCCCCAGCAACTGATTTGAAAAATTCTTTCACTGAAGTTCCCCATCCCCGGATGACATGGGTCATATTTATACGACTACGAGAAGAAATTGCTTGGTACGCTAGTAAAACCACGAGAAACCGCTAGTTATTACTATCAGGAAAAGCCACAGCCTAAAACTCACCTCCAAACAAATTCAAGCAACTGCAACAATAAATTAATTAAGATTCAAAGCTTGCATTACACCTCATTTCTAATGAATCGACGATAAATCAACCCTGTTGGGTCAATTTAGGCGCCATTAACGTTCCTGTGAGTTTTGGCGCGAACGATACCCAATATGGCGGACTGGTTCCTGTTTGTCTGTGGTGGTTAAAAAGTATTCTAGACTTTGGTTTATTTGAATTTGCATAAGGAGTCCTGCTGGGTTTTCAAGGAAATTAAATTCTGGCCAGTCAACTTTTGGATTTATTTGTGGATAAAATAAATACACAATAAATATTTATTAATTATACCAAAATACATAAAAAAAGTTCTTCACGTACATAAAAAACATGTAATTTTGTTTTTACTGAGTTATGGAGCTTCATTTTTTCATTTTCATAATTTGTTGAAAATATTTTCAGTTTTTATAGCAATGTAGGTGAAAATGTTACAAGAGGTTCTATTATCTAGCCACACATACCTATTTAGGTACGTACGTTAAACTTCTAAGAACGATACACGTTAAACCTAACTGAATAGCCACTTAACCATAACAATTCGGTTACAAGAAACTATAAACCGATTAATATTCAAACCACAGTTAATTCGGAAGCAATCATAGAGTTTATGACTGTTAACCGCTGCCATAGACACCTGGCTGAGTATTAATATCCTTGTCTATGGTTAGCATAGTTTATTGACGGCTCTATGAGTCATGGTAGAATGTTTCATTGATCGAGAATGTAATGTGAACTCGATATTTTAATAAATACAGCTTTTCTTGAGGAGTCCGTGGCTAAGTAACAACACAAACACTGTAGGTTTGTTAATGGGTGTAAGAGTCCATAAGAGAGAACATAAGGGGATTACATAAGAGGAGTACATAAGAGGGGTACATAAGAGAGTCCAGGAGAGAGTTCTTAAGTGAGTTCATAAGAGAGTACATAAGGGTAGTATATAGGGGTAGTACCTACATAAGAGAGTAAGACTTAAGAGAGTTCATAGGAGAGTTTATAAACTCTCCTATGAACTCTCTTATGAGAGTCCATAATAGAGTGCATAAGAGAGTCCATAAGACAGTACATAAGTGTTCATAAGATAGTACATAAGAGCAATACTTAAAAGGAGTACATAAGAGAGTACATAAGAGAGTACATAAGAGAGTATATAAGAGAATACATAAGAGTAGTACATAAGAGAGTATATAGGAGAGTACATAAGAGTAGTACATAAGAGAGTACATAGGAGAGTACATAAGAGAGTATATAGGAGAGTACATAAGAGTAGTACATAAGAGAGTACATAAGAGTAGTACATAAGAGAGTACATAAGAGAGTTCATAAGAGAGTACATAAGAGAGTATATAAGAAAGTACATAAGAGAGTATATAGGAGAGTACATAAGAGTAGTACATAAGAGAGTACATAGGAGAGTACATAAGAGAGTATATAGGAGAGTACATAAGAGTAGTACATAAGAGAGTACATAAGAGAGTACATAAGAGAGTACATAAGAGAGTACATAAGAGAGTACATAAGAGAGTACATAAGAGAGTATATAAGAAAGTACATAAGAGAGTATATAGGAGAGTACATAAGAGTAGTACATAAGAGAGTACATAGGAGAGTACATAAGAGAGTATATAGGAGAGTACATAAGAGTAGTACATAAGAGAGTACATAAGAGTAGTACATAAGAGAGTACATAAGAGAGTTCATAAGAGAGTACATAAGAGAGTATATAAGAAAGTACATAAGAGAGTATATAGGAGAGTACATAAGAGTAGTACATAAGAGAGTACATAGGAGAGTACATAAGAGAGTACATAAGAGAGTACATAAGAGTAGTACATAAGAGAGTACATAAGAGAGTACATAAGAGAGTACATAAGAGAGTATATAAGAAAGTACATAAGAGAGTATATAGGAGAGTACATAAGAGTAGTACATAAGAGAGTACATAGGAGAGTACATAAGAGAGTATATAGGAGAGTACATAAGAGTAGTACATAAGAGAGTACATAGGAGAGTACATAAGAGAGTACATAAGAGTAGTACATAAGAGAGTACATAAGAGAGTATATAAAAAATTACATAAGAGAGTATATAGGAGAGTACATAAGAGTAGTACATAAGAGAGTACATAGGAGAGTACATAAGAGTAGTACATAAGAGAGTACATAAGAGAGTACATAAGAGAGTACATAAGAGAGTATATAAGAAAGTACATAAGAGAGTATATAAGTAAGTACATAAGAGTATACATAAGAGAGTATATAAGAGAGTACATAAGAGAGTACTTAGGAGAGTACATAAGAGAGTATATAAGAAAGTACATAAGAGAGTATATAGATGAGTACATAAGAGTAGTACATAAGAGAGTACATAGGAGAGTACATAAGAGAGTACATAAGAGAGTACATAAGAGTATACATAAGAGAGTATATAAGAGAGTACATAAGAGAGTACTTAGGAGAGTACATAAGAGAGTACATAAGAGAGTACATAAGCGAGTACAAAAGAGTAGTACATAAGAGAGTACATAAGCGAGTACATAAGAGAGTACATAAGAGAGTACATAAGAGAGTATATAAGAAAGTACATAAGAGAGTACATAGGAGAGTACATAAGAGTAGTACATAAGAGAGTACATAAGAGAGTACATAGGAGAGTACATAAGAGAGTACATAAGAGAGTACATAAGAGAGTACATAAGAGAGTACATAAGAGAGTATATAAGAAAGTACATAAGAGAGTACATAGGAGAGTACATAAGCGAGTACATAAGAAAGTACATAAGAGGTATGTCAAGGTAGTTAAGGTTTATATTAAATTGTTGTCTTCAAATGCGCTGCGACGCGCTTCCAGCGGTGTGCGCTGGGCCTAGACTTCAGACAAGGAAAATGGCGTCCAGAAATTAAAAACACTACATAAAGCAGTCTGGTTTCGCACTGTATCAGAATATCAATAACCAACACAATAGACGGTTCATAAAAATGCTATAAAAATACCTAATAATTTAATTAAGCACTATTATTGAATCTATATCCTTATATCGTAAAATCGATTCTCGAAAATCGGTTTCTAATCGATAATCGAGGTATTTGTATGCTGTCGAATGATTGGAAGTGGCTGTCAACCTTTTTTAGTGCTAGATTTTATTTATGTGTGTTGTAGAGTTATCATCTCACCTGCCGTTTCTCCACTATGTTTGGGATCAGCTCCTCAGATTAACCGGTTGCAGATGAGTACCAGTGTTTTACAAGGAGCGACTGTCTATCTGATCTCCTCAACCCATTTACCCGGTCAACCTGATACCCCTAGGTGAGTCAGTTTTAACGTGGACTAAATTATCTAAAGATATCTATTTATCTGTAGTCAGAAAGTCTGTGATGCAGGTTATTTTTCTTTAGTTGTATGTAGGTCACCTACTCCAGCATTCATAGGTTGTAAACGCCTATCCAAAACGGCTTTAAGATTTTTTTTTTATTTTAAAATCATTCTACACGTAATCCAGATTCTCCAGTACACTGCCCCAATTAAACCCAACAGTGTAACATAACCTAAACTTTGGCAAGCACAGAACATTATTATCAATCAGTCATGCATCACAAAATTTTGCATACAATCGTTTCGGTACTTATTTGGCGCGCAATCGACTCATAATTGTCCGCCATATTGGTTACATTTCGCGCCAACAGTCGCCATTGTGACTAATTTGTAACAATGGATGCAATTAATTTAATATTAATTAATGACGACATTTAATTGTTTGATGTTTTTTTATTATGTGTAATTGTTTTTTGGTAGTCTAATTGTGATTTGTTTTTGGGTTTGGACTAATTTATATTGTGTGACGTTAGGAAATGAAGGTCAAATAAAATGTCAATGGCAGAAGTGTTGACATCACTACCGAGTACTGGTTGGACTCCTAGAAACTAACGCGAACATTCCCTCAGCCCCGGCAGTCTTTAGCTCTCAGCAGAGTGCCGCTGGTTTTGATGATTCTCTCTGAGGAACGTGTGCAACAGCGTGATCTCCGACGCCTAGATCAAGCATCTTATGCAGGAAGCTGTACTTCTAGACATGGCATGCATCATCAGGAGGCTTCTTTTTATGGAGCCCTTTTTTTAACGACGTCAAAAATCATCAAATGACCCCTCCCGCTGTGGGTTAGCACTGTTAGCAGCGGTGAGGGAGTGTGAGACTAAAAACCGTCGTGTTCCGTCGTAGACCTTTTATGTACCAGGGCCGCGGTAACTCACACGAACAATCACGCAGCCCGGAAGGCCTTGGCCCTGCTGGGCCCCGCTGATCTTTATGGAGCCCTGACCTGCAACAAGAAGCCGACCTCAACAGATTTGGGAAAAGGCTAGACAGATGAGGATGACGTTTCTTCAGGTGTCAAATCTAAGTAAATAGCCAGTCTGAGATTATTCTGCACATACGTATAATATACCTGTACATTTAATATGCAGTCCTACTTATGATTATGATAATAAGCACAAATTGCGTACTAACGCTGAATGACAATTGTTCGCACCGTTCTAATCATTTCTGAGTGGTGACGTAATGTGTGGGTGACGTCATTTGTCACTGTTTTTGCAGAAATATTTAGGTCAAAGACCATTTTGACTTTGGGTCTACAATGATTAGGAACGAAAAATTGAAAATATTTAGCTTGCTCAAGTCACAACTTATTTTAAGTAGGCAGCACTTTTTTAGACATGGCTTTTATCAAGAAAAAGATCCCTCGAAATGTGGGTGAAACTGCGAGAAACAGATATGTAGTCCTTTATAAATAGCTCCTGCTGAAAATTATTTACACCTGCATTTTTAATATGGATCTTAGTATATTACTTTGAATTTACAAAGAGAATGCTTATTTCTAAAGAAATCTCTTCCAGCATACCTGCGAAAGGAAAATGAGAATAAAAGAGATGTAGACAATGTGTAAAAAGCAAAGGAAACAGAAGTTAAAATGGAAGAAAACAGCTTGTAAGTATTTAGAATGATTTCCTCATTGAGTCGCACATAGCAACGCAAATCCAGAAACACGTACACTATACTTATTCTTAACAGTGCAACCACAAATTACCAACACAAAACGCATTAAAAATAACGATAGCACATTAATAATCAATAATTAGTTAATAAATCCGTCGATAATATCCGTTTAGAGACAGAATGTTCGGCGATTAACATAATAAAGACATTTGTCCGCGGCCACGACTACCGGACGCTTGACGGAGCGTTGGCAGGCAAACTTTGTATTATTGAAATTAAAATTGTTATAAATTATGAGAAATGAGAGTTATTAATTTTAATGTGTTTTAAATAAGTAATAGATAGCTGTGACAAATTAATACTTAATTTATGTACCAGAGAATAACTTTAAAGATGAATGTCAATAATATGCTAAATGCTGAGTTACACTTAAATTATCCCAAATCAAGAACTCTGAAATGCTTTAGTTACTTTATAATGTTATATTCTATGCTAATCTTATCCAGAAGTAAAACTACAAAAGTATTTTTATTTTATGTTTATGTACTTGAAACTCTGTCATAGAATTTGATTTTAACCGCACATAGTCAGGAAGACAATCGTAATCACTAGACGGTGTAGAAAGGACGATATAGTAAATACGTAGTTAAGAAAATGCGTGAGTTCACCATTCTAAAATACAAACTCAGGAATGATCTTTATTTTTAAGAAATACTTATAATAAAGAAACAACTCATCACTTAAACATTAGAATGTTACTAACCTCCCTACAAAATTCCCAACAATAATTTATTATAACATTAAAACGAATTCCAATAACAATTTGGCAATAAAATGAAAAAATCGATAAATCGTCGAGTTTATCTGCTGTCTGTATATATTTCGTGAAGGAACGCAGTTCGGTTCAGCAGTTGTCAATTCTGTGTGTGAACTGTACAGATATATTGTGTTAGCTGTGGTATGTGACAGTGACATTTGACAGTTAGGAGCACTGTCATAATTAAACTTACCATACACCTAGCTTATGCCCAGACTTCCCCGTGGGGGAGTGGCAAGAACGACAGCTGTGATCCTTGCGAAGTCGCTTTGAGAGTTCTTCGGAAACCATCAGGAAGCCTTCAGTCTGGAAGACGGTTGAAATGCCTTGGAGAGCATTTAAAAGTCGGTTCTGCTTGTAATCTTTCTCCAGTCGTGTCGGATTGCCGTCCCTGAAAACTAAGAGAGAGGGATTAGAGAGTGGGTAAACTTGTGCACGTTTAATAGCGTCCATGTAGCTGGCTGATCTCGCAGCTCAAAACAGCCGCTGTGGCCGAGAATATCAGTTAGGTCAAATCGTATTGACTTAGGTTCAACGAGGCAAAGACATCTAGAGCCTTTAGTGTTTCATTTTTGATAGACGTTTACGGTAGTCGGAAAAAAGAAAATTTGTCTGTCAGTGTGCTGCTGAGGTCAAATCAAGCAACCGTTTCGTGTGAACTGAATTAGATTGAAAGTCGACCTCGTCACAATTGGGAAGAGGCTAGGCAGATACTAAGTTCCGGTTGCTAACAGACTTCAAAAAATGCGATGGTTCCAAATATGGAGGTGCCAATTTTTTACTGTCGATTTGTCTGTCTAGCTCTTCAATCTGATGGATGAGTAAATGTCTCTCTGTCTGGCTGGATCCTACAGGAAATGGAGGTGTGACTCATGACCCATAGACAACAGTTGTCACTTTTGATTGCTTATTAAACTGATTTATATTCCGGCTATAAATAATTTAATAAAAAGCTCTGACTTTTATGTCTACACCTGTTTAAAGCTATAAAAATAGATAGCCTTTTTACAAAATCTATTTTTATGATCGACATCCTGAATTTTAAGGGTTGGTCTCACTGCGCCGTATGGCTCCCAATGTACATCGTAACAAAATGGTGTTTTTCTATTTGAAAGAAAATTATGAAAGTTGTAAGTGCTGAGGGTACAGTATTGATACATTATTTCCAATGTTTCCGTTACCCAGAGTTTCACCTGGTTGAGTCAAATTAAACGCACTCATAGGTAACTATTTTGACTTTGTGGCTACGGCTGAGAGACACCTCGTTACCCACCATCATCTATCATTCAGATACTGTACCATACTTACCTAAGCCAGTACTATATGGTCAATAGCACAATTCTTAACAGGTACTGCGCAATATAATTAATAATCTAGACTGCTCCCTTGCCTATTATGGTAAATCTGCTCCGTTTGACGAATCATATTTTTTTTTAGACATACCTATACTTTTGACTCAAGATTTAAGGTACTGGGTGTCCCATAAGTCCTTTGAAATCTAAATTTCGAATAAAATTTAAATGGCGCGCGGGAATGGCATGCGGGGTGCGGGGATAGCATCAACGATCTTTGGGAATTCATTCGCCATTGAAAGTTTTACCGGAGCGGACCGTGGTTTTTGTGTGCTTGAGTTTTATCACAACAATGATCCGGCCACCATTGCGCGGCGTAAATTTAGAGAGTATCGCAATTTGCGTACGTTTAATACGACTGTCCCAGTGTTGAAACGGTTAAAAATTGGGTTCAACAGTTCGAGGTGACTGGATCTAACAACGATCGGGCCGCCCAAGGACATCACGGACGGAAGACAACATCGACGTAGTGCAAGAGTCAGTTCGTGAAAATCCTACTCAATCCATTCGTAAGCGTTCCAATGCATCAAATACACCCAGATCGACGTTACAGCGCATTTTAAAGAAAGATAAGAAATTACCATCCATAAAAAAATCAGTTAATACAGGAATAAAAAGATACGCCACGCAATGGTGGCCGAATCATTGTTGTGATAAAACTCACGCACACAAAAACCACGGTCCGCTCCGGTAAAACTTTCAATGGCGAATGAATTCCCAAAGATCGTTGATGCTATCCCCGCACCCCGCATGCCATTCCCGCGCGCCATTTAAATTTTATTCGAAATTTAGATTTCAAAGGACTTATGGGACACCCAGTGTATCTAGGAGCATTTAAATCAATAAAATTCAATATTTTCTACAGTGAAACCAACCACCAAGCAACGAGTTTTTAATTGCAGCCTACACTGAGTATTATGCGTCGCGCGTCCGTCGGCAGTATAAAGACGACGCATCGCGGTGCATGCGTAATGCACTTGAAATGAACGCGCCTAATTGATTTGTACGCGCCCGTCATGTTGGCAATGCTTATCAATTTTGTATTGTGACGTCAGAATTGTATTTGTGTGGATTGTAATTGTATTTTTTGTTAATGTCGACTGCTGTTTTGTAGTTAAAAGTGTTGACACGAATGATTGGCAGCTCAGAGTTAAGAGTTTGGCTGACGTTCCCCTGCCCTTATTCTAACTTATTTTTTGCTGTCGGCGCAACATGTCTTCTTCTATACTTTTCTATCTGACTTCATCACACAACTAAGAGTTTTTACTGTCATATTGATTTACACGTTTCATCTCTCGTTTCTTTGGTCGTCCTCTTTCCTCTATATCCATGAATGGCTACAGGTTTACAAACCTAAGTTTTTCCATAGATACCGTGTTATTCTAAAAGTAGGTAATGTCAGTTTCATTCAGGAATAGTACCTTCACGTACCATTCGTACTACCATAATAAACCATTCGTAGAGTACATGTTTTGCAATAAGCTTCTGTGAGCTCTTCTTCCTTCTCTCCTAAACCAACGAAGTATTTACAGCAAAATAAAAACACCATACATTTTATTCAAACAAAACGCTTTTCTCACCAACAACCACTCGAATACCGCCAAAAACCGCAGATTTCAATCTTAAAGTTTGACAGCTCAATTCGGCGGGAAACCTCACAAAAATGGCTTCCCAAGAAGTTTCCTGGAACGTGAAGTGATGTGAAAATTAAATTAAATCAGCGTACGTTTTATTTGATCGGCACAAAACTGCACTTTGTCGCGCCGACGGCCGCTCGATTCCAATTAATCAATTACCATAACATAAATACGCGCGCGGCGGCCATTTTAAGTGCGCCATCTTTTGTTGAGCTGTCAGTTTTGGCGCGGTTTTTTGATGGAAATTGTTTTTGGTGTTCTTAAAATGGTGAGTGGAAAGATACTAGGTTTATTTTTAGGGTTTGGAGTGCCTATTTTGGTTGAACACAAGTAGCAATTTTAACGATTTCGTTACCTATCAATTACATTTTTTATTTTTAGAACGATTTTCTAGACATGTTTTTTATTTCAATACTAGCTTCTGCCAGCGACTTCGTCCGCGTTAGAGTCGGACTTTGTGCAAAGAGAGGAAGAAATAATAAACACCAGCCCCTCCAATTATCTAAATCTATGCGTACTTACTGCTACTTTAAGTAATAAAATGTAAACTATTATAGTTCGGCCATTCAGAGAATGCGTTCCTGACACGTCGCGATTGAACTGACGACGTAACTTTGCAATGGCGTTGCAGTTACGATAAAAATATTTTTGCTGGTTGTTTACCGTTTTAACAATTAAGGAGCATTAAAACAACATTATTATATCAATAATCAATGAATGTTATAATTTTGTGCCAAACTGAGTGTCAAATAACTTGGTAAACAATATTTTTCTAAATCTATACTGCGCTATTACAAGGTTATGTCAGCGGTTTATATTTTGTAGTGCTGTGCTAAAAATAACAGGCAAGTATCGTAATCTGTTCTTATACAGTTATAATATAAAATAATACGTTTTGATTTTCTTTTTAAGAATTGGAAAATAATGGACTATAAGACTTAATTATAACGTTTATGAAATATAAAAATAAAACTATGACCAAACCGCATTTTTATACTTAGATTAAAAATGGTAACCCCAAATGGCGTTATGGGCCGCCATTTTGTGACGCTAAAACAGTCGTCCGTTGTCGTTTCGTGCGCATAGACCACGTTTTTCAAGTGTTTTCGATCTGTTTTTATTTGATTACCCGGCTTTTGTTAGACCGAGATATCAGGATTGATTCTGTTATTGATAATAATATAATTATACATGTAGGCGAAGATGATGATGAAGACACCACCTCCTCAAGCAAATCGGAGTCTGATTAATATTCTGTTCGCACATTCAATTCAATGTACTTGTAACAAAGAATAAATAAAACAATTTTATTATATGAATATTAACTTTTTTTGGTTTCCACTTAAATAACTAAAATATAAAACAAATGATTCCGCCAATTTAAAACGAAAATAATCTTAAAATAATGCGGCGGTTCATTTTGAAGGAACGGTAACGAACTCAGTGTTATGTTGTGCCCATCACTAGTCGTGACTAACTGATAGGTGTCAGGAACGCATTCTCTGAACGGCCGAAGTATAATAATTTGTATTTTGAACGAATATTTAAACACAAAAATAACTAATAGGTACCAACCTATTTTATAAAATAACAACAAAAGAAAGTTAAAAATAAATTATTTAAAACCTAAAAGTCGCGCAATAAGATAGAACGCTCTGAACATCTATTCGCATCAATCGCACCAACAGCCAAAATTGTATGAAGCTTGCGCAGCGACCGCGCCGCGAGTCGCGCCGTGCGCGGCGACCGTTGCACAAAAATGATCCTTATAGCGTGATTCAGTATTCACGCGCGATGGCTTATTACCGTTTTTCGTGTATAACTTTGGTGTTTCTTTACCGATTTAAATCATTCTTTTTTAATGAATAGGTAATACTATTAACTATTTTTAATTAGTATGAGTGAGAGTGTCATAAACGAAATAGTAGACAAATATAATCAGAAAGCTCCGAACTGCTAAGCTACCGAGAGTTTTACGTGTTATTGTGAGTCAACCATAAAAGATAGACATATGCTGCCACGGGATATTTTTTACATAATTTTATGAAGAACATTTCCGTCCTACATGGTTTCTGTGTAGCTGTAACCATTAGGGCTGCACACGCGACGGAAGCTTAAAAAATGGAGTAACTTCTCCCGTTTTCCCAACATTTACCTTCACTGCTCTGCTCCTATTGATCGTAGCGTGATGAAAAGTATCCTATAACCTGCCCAGGAGTATGAAGAATATTTGTGCCAAGTTTCATTAAAATCCGTCCAGTAGTTTTTGTTTCCATAACGAACATACAGACAGACAGACAGACAGACAGACAGACAGACAGACAAAAATTTTACTGATTGCATTTTTGGCATCAGTATCGATCACTAATCACCCCCTAATAGTTATTTTGGAAATATATTCAATGTACAGAATTGACCTCTCTACAGATTTATTATAAGTATAGATAATAGGTCCATTAAGATTTCTCTCCTCAGTTTATTTCCTTATTTTCCACATCTAAAGGCTCAACATAAACTGGCTACATTCACATGCAACAAAACGCGAAAACCATAGACAATGAGTGGTCACTTTTTACCGTCCAAGGCAAAGGGCATAAGGTTGTTATTCCACAGCTGTCAGTTGTTTGACGTTGCACTTAACTTTGTATGAGCATCAAAGACGGATGCTATCAGGCGCACGCGCGTAAAATACTAAAGAGGTTGGTAGCCCTTTTTAAATGGTTTTGTTTTGCTTTAACGATTTCTATATTGCCTTGGAAGTATGTGGTTGGGATTTCTGCTTCTAGAACTCAATTGGTGACATTTTAACTTTTTGGACTAGAAAAGTATGTACCTATATTATCAGGAATTTAATTATATTCCAGCTTCTGCCAGTGCCACTTAATAGCGGAACTACGTCTCACACCTGGATAAAGTAGCCTATGTAATATAATAATGAGCTATATTATACTGTCCTGAAAATCTGTTCAGCGGTGTGCAAGCCCGAGTTGATATAGGTAACTCGTACTTTCTCGCGATCCAACCAAGCTACTGTCTCCATGCCAGCACAATTGATGGATAATCGAAAAATCCAATATGGCCGATTTTCCTGCTTATAAGCCGAATCGATCACAATGCACCTCACGAACATTTGTCGATTATTCACAATATTCACCGAACGCATGATCGGCGGCGCTTTAAAGAAATTAAAAAGAAATAGGGCCATAGACAACACCGCATTGTCTATGGCGGCGCCTCAAAGGAGGCTCGTTGCAACACAGAATTTCTAATGAATTGATTAAAGTATAGTTTATTACGCGTGACAAGATGGCCGCTTTTGATTATTTGAAACAGTAATTGTTTGAATTTTAAGTCAATTGGACGGTGCGTCGAAAATATTTAAGTGAGCTGCTACCGAATTGCTTTTAAAAGGTTTGAGGACGAGCGCTCTCTACAACTCAATGCAAGGTGTAGTGAAACATGTTGCATGGCGAGCATTCATGTACTTACGTACGGAGCGGCTCTTTACTCGCTGCTTTTCACCTAAAACTAAACGAGCGAATCATTGAACTCAGTGATGATGATTGAGGAAAGCTCTATAGCACGCAGATAAAAAGTAGCCTCAAGCTCCATTCCGCTCACATGCTACCTTTCATCCACGTTGCGCAGTTTCCAGCGGACGAACCTGGCAAAAGCAGATTTATCGCTTAACGAAACTTCATACCTATCGCATTAGAGATTAAAGAGCTTTGACTTTGACTTTGACTTTGCAAATGTATATGAATAAATAAATTGATTTGATTTGAAAATGCGTAATTGTAAATCTCCGTTGTTCAAAGAAAATCTGAAGAACTTTGAAAATACACAATTAATTTCATGGAAGCCGACCCCAAAATAGTTGGGAAAAGGCTCGGAGGATGATGATGAATTTCATGAGAGTCAGAAATCAAAATCTGCCAGCGAGTCTCAAGTCTCAACAAGACACTGCTTTAGCATCCAGTTAGATTCTGAACCGAATCCAACATAGCAACTTGGTAACCTAGAGATGTCTTATAGGATTCCTAATGGACCATTTTGGATAAATTAATAATCGGTAATTTTCCAAGTAACCATAAGAGTAGACTATTAATAGTTAATATAACAGCCAAATTATGCAGATGAATACCATTAGAACAATAGGATGATTCAATAGACCTAATTTTATTTCCATTCAAATCACGTACACCCGGCGCCATTGTTTTTTGTCATAATTTCTAAGAGAAGCTTTTTTAATCCCGCCGGATTTACAAAAAACTGTTACAATAACTTTATTAATATTAATTTTTGTAACAAAAAATAAGACGGCGCCTTTTCCCGCCAACAGCGTTAAAAAAATCGAACAATACAGATAAAAAATGTATTATGATTTATATTGGCTATGGTTCCGCTGTTTAGTATTCAAGTAGGATAATAGATGGCGCCAAAAGGTATTTCAATATTTGGATGTATTATACTAGAAAATCGTGAGAATAATATTACAATGCAAGAATAATTTCCCTATAAAAAATGTGTAAGTCGACATTCTGAGCGGATTCGACAACGACTTATCGATTTTTAATTCTTTTCTGTTGTTGCTATATTGAAAGACGTACAGAAAAATTATGAGTTTGGAAAAGTTAATTAAGTACATAACATACAGGGTGATACGGTAAATCGCTGAAAAATTATGGTAATTTTA
Source organism: Helicoverpa zea (assembly GCF_022581195.2). NCBI lineage: Eukaryota > Metazoa > Arthropoda > Insecta > Lepidoptera > Noctuidae > Helicoverpa > Helicoverpa zea. The sequence goes on from NC_061478.1 coordinate 5,917,499, forward strand.
TCGTTTTTAGGATACTTTTCTAATTGGAAGGAAAATTGATTTAAATACGTATTAATAATAATAAACAAATGTGTGATCTTTTTTTTTAATTAAAATTTATGTTGTGATCGGCTTCCAGTCTTAACCGCAGCTGAGTAATATTACTTTACATGAATCGACTGCCCATCTGACCTCCTCAACCCAGTTACTCACCAACCCGATACTCCTTGGTAACATTAGTGACAACATCACTAACATCGATAAAAAGTGACAAATCGTCACGATTAGCGTCCCTTCTCAAAAGCAGAAGAGTGTAATCTTATGAATATCAGCTTGGATAATATATTCTTCTCGTAAGTGACTTAACAGGGCATTTCAGAGCTCGTCTGTTGGCGAGGGAACACGAGTATGAATTTTATGCATCGCCTGCTCGCTTGCTGCGTAGTGGTGTGGTCCTGTCGATGTGGTCGATATCGATAGCTTGGAGGGGTTTTCCGTTTTTGCTTTTAATGTATGTTTTAAATAAAACTTGGCCAAATGTATCCCTTATTGTTTTATTAATTATCCTTAATTGCTATCACTTTATTTAATTAGATATCACAATGATGGACGTTCAAGTGTATGATACCACTATTTAATGCGATGATTTGACAGTGGCATTCATATTACCCTTTAACATTAAAGACCTTGGGCTATCGTCTACCTAATACTTTAACTTTAACCTTAGTTAAAGTTCTATTTTCTTACAACTGTTGACTATAAAGTTACTTACCTACACGTTCAAATTTTAATCTCAAAGACACTTGGACCCTTTCTGTCAATGTAATCTAGTGGCGTCTTTCCTGTAATGTGAATTAGGGCCACAGAGTACATTATTATAATGATTAGGGCCCAAGCGTCAGTTCATTTTTGCCTACTTTGAGTAAAATGTAAATGTAGCCACTTATTTATCGCACTAAACATTATGTATGGCAATCATATGGAAATGATGGGCATTGACGATTTCCTTAGATAGCCGCTACATGAAAATAATAACAAAATCTATCGACAAGTCTACAAGTCGAGTATCGACACGACACCCCCACACTACTAGGGGTATCGTTTACACAATCGGGCATCTGCATAACAAATAAAACATGGAAATTGATTTAAAAGCCGCGTGGAGGGTGCCTAGCGGGAAGTGCTTGGAAATTATTTAGCTTTGTTACTCTTGTGGGGAAGCAAGTTAGTAAAGACTTACTCTAGATTACCGTTAAGTACTTAAATAGGTATTTTGGGATATTCATTTCAAAAAATATATTATCCAAAAAAACAAGTATGCCTTGCCTGCCATGTATATCTTGGCTACAATATCACCAATTTAACTTCTAGTATTGTTTATCCCAAATTTTTTTCAAAGAACCAATTAATAAGTGTATTGAGGTTAGTTAATTTAGTAAGATATAGGTCGTTTGATAGATAACGACTCAAATTATCTGTAAAAAAAAATTACCGATCCACGCAAACATAAACTATTTATTCACAGATTCAGTCTTTCTGCAAATATTCTACTTACACGTAGTAGAATATTTGCAGAAAGACTGACATATATGAGTATTTATACAACTGTTATTGGTTTCATAATCCTTCAGTAACTATTCTGGACTAGTTACCAGCGAATGAATATCTTGCCCAGACTTACATACCTAAATATCATACAAAGACAGATCAGTAACATACCCGTGAAAGATTAACAGACATACAAACGAACAATCGCATTAGTATAGATTAGTGCAGAACAATTAGTTAATTAAAACAAGTCGTGGTGGCCTAGTGGGTAAAGGACCAGCCTCTCAAGTATGAGGGCGCGGGTTCGATCCCAGGTCAGGCAAGTACCAATGCAACTTTTCTAAGTTTGTATGTACTTTCTAAATATATCTTAGACACCATTGGCTGTGTTTCGGATGGCACGTTAAACTGTAGGTCCCGGCTGTCATTGAACATCCTTGGCAGTCGTTACGGGTAGTCAGAAGCCAGTAAGTCTGACACCAGTCTAACCAAGGAGTATCGGGTTGCCCGGGTAACTGGGTTGAGGAGGTCAGATAGGCAGTCGCTTCTTGTAAAGCACTGGTACTCAGCTGAATCCGGTTAGACTGGAAGCCGACCCCAACATAGTTGGGAATAAGGCTCGGAGGATGATGATGAGTGCAGAACAATTAGTTATGTCATAAAATTGATGCACAGACGGGAGGCGTGGTCGTGTCACATAGGGGTGCGATGTACGAAACTACACAGTTGTAATATGGCGTAACTTTAGTTTGTTAGTAGCGCATGTCTATAGCTGTACTTATTATGTTAAATATACAATTATTATATCTACTACATCATCATCCTCCTGCCCTTATCGCAATGTTGTTCGTGGTCGGCGCAGCATGTTTTTTTGTACCATACTCTTCTATCTGTAACATTCTTTTCTAGCCATATTAACATTCACATAGGTATCAATTTCGTTCATCGTTGTTTTTGGTCGTCCTCTTCCTCTAAGTACAAATGATTTACGTTTTACCATATCTTATGCTAAAAATTATAATGCTAGAGTTTGTTGGGACGCAAAAACCCCAGGAGCTGCAAGTCCGATTTGAAAATTTCTTCCAGTATAGATAGATAAGTTTTTTTTTTTTATCGGAGGGCTTTTATTAGTTCCCTAAAACAGTGGGTGAATATACTGGAAAGTCGAAGATCACCGTCTCAAATCAACCACAATCCTCCAATAAACCTAAACAACGCATTTAATTCACGTTGCATCTTACAACAGCTGCCGAAAACCACCCAAAAACACCATAATCCCAACATTAAAATGATCAATACTGCCAAACATTATGTTCACGCCCTCTAAAACTGACGTACGCGACAGAACACTAACTGTTAGGGGCGTAACCTTTTAATTCATCTTTTGTGACCTTATTAATTGTCCGTATTTTAGGGTTCAGTGATGCTGTAGTGAAACCCTTGTCAAATTAACGGTTGGCTGTCAAATTGTCAGTTTTTTGTTTGATGAGTTCACGCCTGTCGATTTTTTGAGAGTCAAATTTTTAGAAAACTTTGTTTGTTTGGTTGTAAACTCAAAAACTACTGGACCGATTTTAAATATTCTTTCACCAATAGCTTTCTAATTAATAATAATATAGCTTTCTATATTATCTGCGAGTAACATAGGCTATATTTTATCCCGGTGCGGGCAGTAGCTCCCGCGGGACGCGGGTGAAGCCGCGGGAAAACGGCTAGTCTCATATAATACTATAGACTATACTTACCTACTTACTTATATCTGTAAGTAAGTATAATACATCTGTCCATCTGGGCCGCATTCCAATCAAAGGTTGAAGTTTCCTGGAAGCTCCCTAGGGAGTTTCCAGCACCGGATAAAAGTAGCCTATACCTATATGTGATTCGGACATTTTGTATGAGCTGAATCGCTGCCAAGTTCCATCAAAATCAGTTTTTGCGTGAAAGAGGAACACACATCCATCTGTCCATATGCAAACAATAAACTCTCAAGTTTATTGTTTACCTAAGTGAAATTAAATAAGCCACATTCATTGTATCGAGAAATCTTTAACTCCTGGCTAGTGCAATTTCCTTACTACTGCAAAGACTTTGAATTAACTTAGGTCCTACTTAAGATCTTATGAGATACCCATTTGTTCTGATATTTTATATGGCCTCAAATGAGCCCCATGCAAAATGGACCATCAAATTCATCATCATCATCATCATCATCATCAGCCTATCGCAGTCCACTGCTGGACATATGCCTCTCCAAGTGCAAGCCACTGAGATCGAGACCATCAAATTATCGATACCTAATTTAATATAAAAAGGCCCACCAAAATAACAATAAGTCGACAGATGTGCATCTAACTGGGTGTATATGTCGCAAATCTATGGGCGTGTCTGCGCAGGAGTGAGCACAATACTCAACTTCAGACTCCAAATGAACGATGATCCCATTTATAGATAACTAGCCGTTTTCCACTCGCGTCCCGTGGAAACTACTGCCCGTAGCGGGATAAAATGTATCCTATGTTACTCGGGAAGAGTGTAGCTTTCCAACTGTGAAAGAATTTATCAAATCGGTTCAGTAGATTCAGAGCCTTCGGAATACAAACAACTCTTTACTTTAAGGGTCAATCCCCACTGAAAGAGCAGCGGCCGGCAGCGGCCGGCAGCGGCCGCAAATGCAAGTGATTGAGCGCGAGCGCCGCGCCGCGCCGCTCTCTTACATTGTCCGTGCTCTTACGGCCGCTGCCGGCCGCTGCTCTTTCAGTGGGAATTGACCCTAAAAGGTGTAGCTAGTATACAATCTAAAGCCGACCCCAACATATATGGAGTTGAGAAAAGGCTCGGGAGATGATGATGAGTATGAAATTTAAGTGGATACCTACTTATTTCTTCTAATATTTTATGTAACCCCAAATTATAGTTCGGCCATTCAGAGAATGCGTTCCTGACACGTCGCGATTGAACTGACGACGTAACTTTGCAATGGCGTTGCAGTTACGATAAAAATATTTTTGCTGGTTGTTTACCGTTTTAACAATTGAGGAGCATTAAAACAACATTATTATATCAATAATCAATGAATGTAGTTAGCAATGAATTCTCTTTATTTTTATATCAAAAAGGCCCACCAAAATAACAATTAGCCGACAGATGTGTATCTAACTGGGTGTATATGTCGCAAATCTATGGGCGTGTCTGCGCAGGAGTGAGCACAATACTCAACTGTTCAAACTCCAAATGATCGGTGATCCTACGTAAAGATAATTAGCCGTTTTTCCGCCATTTCACTTGCGTCCCGTGGAAACTACTGCCCGTACCGGGATAAAATATACTTAGCATATGTTACTCGGAAAGAGCGTAGCTTTAGTGAAAGAATTTTTCATATCGGTTTATTTTATTAGTATAGATAACTTCTTTCCTAATAAATGTAATAATATTTTCCCATTGTGATTCGGGTTAATTTAATTGGTAAGAATATTAACATTAATCTATTTTATTACCTCTAAGAAGATTGTTGGTAGAATGGTACCTAAATGGGTGGCAAGTGTAAGTGTAATAATTTGTACTAATATTTCATATGACCTCAAATTAGCAACAACGTTACTTTTACATTTTACCGACGATATAAAATTGACAATCAATTCTCAATATTTCTATATCAAAAAGGCCCACCAAAATAACAATTAGCCGACAGATGTGCATCTAACTGGGTGTATATGTCGCAAATCTATGGGCGTGTCTGCGCAGGAGTGAGCACAATAGTACACTGTAATGCTTATAATCGTTCTCACTTTAATAAGTCAAATGGTATTGTTGGCAGCTGCGCTTTTTCGTCATTTATACTGATATTATAAATTATTAACAGGATTTACCTACATCAGACACCAGTCTCTATGTTTAATGCAATTTGTAACTACTAAATCTACTAAATTCATGATGATGAGAAATTGTGGGTTTTATTTAACTGATTACAAAGGAGGAAGGAAAATAAACAGCATCAAACCCTGCTGTTTGATGCAGTTTATTGATGACAATGACTTCTAGAGACTTCATGTCCCGAGCCTTTTCCCACCTATGTTGGTGTCGGCTTCCAGTCTACCCGGATGCAGATGAGTACCAGTGTTTAACAAGGAGCCACTGACCTCCATACCACTGGCTTTTAGAACCATGACAGAAGTTTTATAGTAACAATTTCAGTGATTTTTCAGTGGTTTACCAAAAACCACTAATACTTTCAGTCTCAGTAAGTTATTAGGTATAATCTTTATCATACCTCTTTATACACAACCTTTTTGTTATTTAAATAAGGTTAAATGTACAACACTGGTTGGAATATCCTGGTTCTAAAGACTTATAGTAAATTGAACTATAACAGGGAAAAAATAGAGTCGAATATACAATGCCTTCTCAATGTTAGGTCTTATCAAGATCGCATTGTGAAAATGAAGAGTACTTCTTGTGATATAAGCATTTATGTACTTTATAGTAGGTAAATAAGGTTGAATTTGGTTTGTACATGTTGTAGAACTGAACAAATATTTGCTAGACACGCCCCTTTACATACAAGAGTATAGGGTGTTTCTTTAATAGTTTTTTTTAGAGATTTGTCCCAGAGTGATAAATGATGACAAAAATTAACTTTTCTTAGGCTTTTCATGTTCTATTATATAAATGAGTTTAAGATTGTGTGTACCTAAATAATTTTTGAGCCTTGCTCTATCTAGCGCTAACTCCTGAAATTCTTATACGTCACAACATTCACCTTCTCTTTTATTTGCTCGATATAGCTATACTTTTTATTTTAACGACCAAATGACTTCTCCCGCTGTGGGTTAGCAGCGGTGAGGGAGTGTCAGACTCTTACTGACTAAAAGCCGTCATATTCCGTCGTAGGCCTTTTATATACCAGGACCACTGTAAGTCTTTCGATTAATCCCGCAGTCCCGACGAGCCTTGGCCCTGCTGGGCCCCGCTGGGATGTAGCTATACCTTGGCCTTGGACGACCCCTTCCCCTCTTTCCATTGACCTTCTCTTCCACGATGTTTTTGATAAAATCGACGTATAAGGTGTCCCATCATTTTTCCTCTCCTGTTCTCTATGTTATGCAATAGTTCACATTCTGTTTAGCACTTATAGGATGGTAAATAAAATCACACAATATAGATCACACATTGTTTAATATCGATAATAATTTGACATAATAGGCATTGCTTTTATACTTTAAATATAATACAAGTTAAATTAAGTACCTACAACTAGAATTAATTGGCTCTTGGAAGTTTGACTTTAGAGATGTGACCAGACCGAAATAGAATTCGATTATTATGGATTCGGATATCAGTAAGGTATCATTGAACCCCTTTTCTGAACTACGACCAAACATTGACACATTCTGTCGAGGGAAGTAAAATGGAATAAGTAGTTGTACACACCACTTTCAACACTAAAAACTATCTTCGTTCGACAGAATACTCAAACGTCACTGAATTTTAAGTGTGGAGCATTTTTTTCTCTGCCACGCTATCCTACGTAAATTGCTGCGATGTAAAGAATTTTAAGCAAGTCTTAAAAGTTAACCGTCTTACCACAAAAACTTTTTAACGTCAGTTTAAGACTTGTCTAAAAAAATGTCAAATTATGACGTTGATATAAGGTTCATTTTGGAGACACATTTTTTTTAGACAAGTGTAAAACAGTTGTTAAAGTTTTTGTAGTAAGGCCATAAGTATCTTTTCAGTATTTCGGTTCTTACCTTAGGAACAGTTCTTTTTGTATCGATAAATGTAAGTACCACTGAAATCATACTATAAATCAAAGAGATTTCTTTTGATCACATTACAGTTCCTAAGTAGGTATTCCTATTCATGACCCAACTTGGTATCCCATTTTTATAATTATTCATATTTCTTGAGAGTAACCAAAATGGACAACATTCTGATAGAAAATTGGGCCATCAATACACCTCATAAGTCTCACTCCAAGAAACCATGGTCCATAAATAAAATAACCAACCAAAAATTAGCTCGGCCGGCCATTTTGAAAATGTCTCATATTCGGACTCATTGCCGCCATTCGGCCTGTCATTGAAACGTCAAACATAGGGCTGCGACCATTCACAATCGGTTCCCTATCGAGTCGATTATTTGAATCGATTTTAGTTGCACTTAAGAACGCCGAAGTTTGGGATTGTAGCAAGCTTCCTGGTAACGGCTGCTGTCTTTCTAATCGATATTGCAAGTTCTGTTTCTCCATTTGATGGTGTTGTGTTCTGATGGCGAATCGATTGACGTGGACAGGTATCGGAACGACAATTTTGGTGCCGGATCCGTTTTTGCTGGAGTGGCTGCCGGATGCAAGGCCGGCTTTTACGCGTTTCCATTTCGCTCGACGATTTTGGAACCATATTTTTACCTGGGGAAGATGAATTTATAACTTAAGAACTTTAAGAGAATAATATTTTCATTCATGATACTTCTGGTTATTGTTACTGGGTTGTGATCTGGGTCAGTAATTTTGAGAAAATAATGCAATTATCACTTAGGGCGACTGTAAATAAAGAAGTGAAATACAAAAATATTTACGTGGAGATAACTGCCTGCACGTGTATGAATACATATTTATTGTAAAAACGTTGATAATTATTTTTATTATTGTCTACCATTGCACCGCACTAAGCCGCGTAGCGCGTGATAGCAGATTTTTTCCCTTGAAATTTGCTGTGCATTTCCGCGTCTGTAGTGTGCTGTGCTAGGCTTGATTTCAGTATAAATTGAGATACTTGCATACCTTCAATGGTAAAATCTGCCACCCTGCGATACGCGGCTTGGTGTGGTGCAGTGGGTGGAGCGTCTAAGTTTAAAATTGAAAACTAGTAGCCTAAGAAATCAAAAAAAAACTTTTTATTTCCTCGGGAAAGGCACAAAGGAACTTGTAAACATCTACCTATTTATTTAGATACATCGATAACTCACCTGCACCTCACTAAGCTTCAAGGCAGAAGCTATCTGCGACCTCTCGGTGAGGCTCAGGTACTTCTTGGCGTGGAACTCTCTCTCCAGCTCGAGGAGTTGTTCCGAGGTGAAGGCGGTGCGGCGTCGGCGCGCCTTGCTCTCTCGGGCCGCGTCCGTGCTCGAGTCCTCTTGATCTGGCTCTGAGTCGTTACCTGGTGAAGAGGTTAGGAGTTCAGTTATTCTGCTGGCTTTGATTAATGAGTAAGGTTTAGCCCCTGGGTTTGTTTGTGTCCCTTAGGCTACAATATAGTTTTTCTTTTGGGGCACCCTTCTGGTTAACCCCGAGGTCAGCTATTAACTAAATTGTGACATGAGAACTAACACAACTAATAAACTACTTTGTAGGTATATATAGCTACATACATAAGTAGATATGCAATGCTTACGGGAAATGGACTAAACACTGAAATAATTTCAAAATCGTTTCAGAATTTCTTAACATTAGCGTATTCTTACAAACAAGCTCTAGCTTCATAATGTTACTAACATAAATTGATATTAAAATATGAATTAAAATTAGCCCAAATTACGCTTTGATACAGCTATGTGATAACGCAAGGCCTTTCAGAATCGGTTCAGCCGTAGGAGGTTCAAATATTTGCGTTAGCGTTACAGAAAACTGAACATGTCCTCTATTTTTTCCATACAGGTTTATATAAAGATTTATAAGAAAAACATATTCCCTTATTCAGGCAGGTAATATAATAGCAATAGCATGACAAATACCTACTCTTAAATATTCATCAAAATTATTTACTGGTCAGGGGCCCGATTCTCCTAAGTTAATAATGTCAAAATCTAATAGAAATCGAATCGCAATATGATCGCAATAGCAGTTTTAACCATATCGGGGCATTCTGCTACTAATAAAAGACCAATCGTATTCGATTGACATTTAATTGGTGTGCAATTGGTCTGCTATTTTGGTGATTTTGGTCTATACGGTAGTTTGCTGTAGGTACAATCATTTTGCAATCGTAAATCATTTGCAGACAAAATGATTCATTATTGAATGACAGAAAAGGCCCCTGGACTTTCACAATCGCTTTTCACAAGCCATAATTTATCAAATCAATAAAAAAAACGCCGTAATCTATTAAAAACGAATACGTCTGTAGCTGTCAAAAGAACTATTAGTCTATGGCCACCCCATTTCCCGCGTTTTATGTCGCAATGGCGGCCGTTTATAGTCGGTCGTTTAGACGACTTTATTGTTTGTCATTTAGTTTTAGATTATTATGATTTTGTTATTGCTAGTAGATGCTATTCATGTAATGGTAGTTTCTTAAATCTGCCTGCCATAGTATTTATATATGTTTAAGCTAAATTACACGTTCGACTTCATTCGGGTGAAGGAAATCTCCAACTCCAAGGTACATATTTCTTATCTCCATGCCAAACATCTCAATCGTTTCAGCGGTTTTAGTGTGACAGCGTCAACATATATGGAACTCACTTTCGCATTTATAATTATTGATTTATTTTACGGATTTAGAATAATATTTTCATTTATCGTTTAGATCTTTTCATAACATGTACTTAAATCGGTACTTCCAGTCATAACTTGAAAGAATATACTAAGTAAGTATATAGCTATTACATTAAGTGTCCGTCAAGAGGATTTGAGAAAACTCTTACACTAGGGTTTATTAGGTGATTAGGTTAATCTGCAGCTCACTCGATAAGAAGAACAAGATTAAGTGTTAAGTAGAAATATTCGTGTATCAAGAAGGACTTCATCATTTTATTCAATTCTGTCTCCAATTTTCAGCAAATTACGACAAACTTTTGTTTGCATGTATTTATTACCTACCAATCTTAGAAACTATGCTATGCTCGGCATTTCGCTGAGGGATCGCATCAGAAATGAGGTAATCCGTCAGAGAACCAAGGTCATCGACATAGCCCACCGAATCAGCAAGCTAAAGTGGCAGTGGGCTGGTCATATTAGCCGAAGAACCGATAACCGTTGGGGTAAACGAGTTCTAGAGTGGAGACCGCGCCTCGGCAAACGTAGTGTAGGACGTCCTCAGGCACGGTGGAGTGATGACTTGCGCAAGACGGCTGGCAGGAGCTGGATGCGAGAAGCCGAAAATCGATCTCAGTGGCGTGCACTTGGAGAGGCCTATGTCCAGCAGTGGACTGCGACAGGCTGATGATGATGATGATGAATCTTAGAAACATTGCGTAAAATTCAACAAAATAAACAGCCTCAGAACGAAAACACCACGCCACAACTTATTCCTCTTCCATGTCAATCTCGTTTAGTTTTTGCGCAGTCATAACGCGAGGGTCGAATGAACGATAAAAAGTCGTCCGTCGTCCGTCGGCCGCGTCAGCGCCACGCCCCTTGCGGACTAAATCTAATCATTAGATTGGGGTGGAGGGTGCTGAAGTGTTTTGAGATTTTCTGAAGGAATCGTAAGTTGGATAGACGACTTGGCTATTTGTGTAGTTTAATGTGAAGGATTGTATAGGAATCATATCTAGCTGCAGCCAGCGTTATAGCCTGAGGTAACTACTGAGGTGGTCTATATGTCAATCTGATGTGTAAGCTTCATTATTCCCAAGTTTCATAAAAAGCTATTCAGTAGTTTTAGCGTAAAAGAGGAGCATACATTCCTTCTTTGCGCATGTTCAATAATTATTGAATAGGATTAAAAAGGTACGAGATAACTTTTGGTGTTGTGAGTATTAGTTCTGAGGCAGCCGGTCTTCAAAATACTCCAAAAGGTTAAAAGTTCAAGAAGTGGTCCTTGTCGGCAATCCCTAGCCAATATACTACGCCACAACGGGTCTACGACACAGTTTAAATATATGTCTTTACTGTGTCTACGATCCTTCCGATCCTTACTATTTTTTTGAAGCCCGATATTTTTCTAAAGGTTAAAGATCTATGTGGCCCTGGATAATTGTGGCAGTTGTAAGTATTGGGTTGTGCAAGTCAAATGGAAGTGGTCAATTTAATGTCTACTGATATTCAACTGCATCCAGTTAGACTAAAAGTCAACTTAATATAGTTGATTTTAAAAAAATAAAGATGTTAATTTATTCAGTAAACCGTCGTCTGCTTGTCTGTTAACATAACCAACACGAGCTCCTACTAAGAAATAGGTAATAAGTCTTTCAAATACCCGACACGAAATACGTGCTCACTCACACAGCCATTTCTTTAAAACACCAACAGTTTCCATGAAAACCACGATAAACGATCCCTTAAGCAAATAAATACATTTATTCCTCACAACCGAACAACGATTGACAGTTATCGAGAGCGCCAAATGAATTGTAAACGCCGCCATCTTAGATTTACCGTCAAAAATCAAAATTCGAACGGGGAATAGACAATACGACTGCATAAGCAAACTTTGTAGACGCATAAAGTCCCCGCGCGTTCGCTTTTCGAATTTTAAATATATCGTACGAGCGGCGAGTTAAATCGATTGTGAAGTCGAATGCATTTTACTCGAATCAGATGTATCGATTACGATAAACTGCTTTTCAAAATGGCGGTCACGTTTTATTTCAGTTTAAATTTTCACTCTGTCACTTTGGCAGTTTTCCTCGAATGAATGATGAATTAGGAATCAGTGTGTTGTAAAAACCTTTATGTATTTGTTTACTTGCTTATTTTAACGTAAATGGGTGTTTCTGTGGTGTTCATTATTTCTTGTTGTCTTGTCAGAGCATGCAGTTTGCTTTTGAATGCATGTTAATCTTTGGGGGTTATGTAATACTTTGAGCATTTTTTTTAACTTTATTAAAGTATTACCGAACTATTTTCTAAACTATCCTGAATAAATATAACATTGACAGCCTAACCAACTTCAAAATATGGTCTGAATTCTGACATTTGAAGTCATCATCTCCCGAGCCTTTTTCCCAATTATGTTAGGGTTGGCTTCCAGTCTAACCGGATGTAGCTGAGTGAGTATCAGTGCTTTACAAGGAGCGACTGCCCTATCTGACCCCTCAACCCAGTTATCCGGGCAACCCAATACCCCTTGGTTAGACTGGTGTCAGACTTGCTGGCTTCTGATTACCCGTAACGACTGCCAAGGATTTTCAATGACAGCCGGGACCTACAGTTTAACGTGCCATCTGAAACACAGTCATTGGTCTCTAAGATATACTTAGAAAGTACATACAAACTTAGAAAAGTTGCATTGGTACTTGCCTGACCTAGAATCGAACCCGCGCCCTCATACTCGAGAGGTTGGTTCTTTGCCCACTAGGCCACCACGACTTTTTTTGAAGTATGTTTTATATAAGATTTTTCTTCGAGCACAAAAAAAATAACCCGTAACAATTTTCCCCAGTATTCTCGATCAAAAGAACTTGAACGTTGGAAAATCCTGTCCATTTGATTTATACTACACCCTGTATTTCTTTAATAGAAAATGAAAAACTGTCGAAATATTTTGTAGAGCTTCTACGAATGAACGAGGAAATAAAACAAACACACGTCAAAATAAATAAAATAATTAATATTAAACCTGTAACCAATTGTAGAGTACCAAATTACTATTAAGTTGAATGACACCAAAACAATTCCATCAATTCAATCAGTTATTGCCCAAATAATTATAGTTTCTACAACATAAACAAAAAAATTAGTATCTGACAGATGTCACATGAAGAATTCGCGCCAAAATCACACAAACAGTTCGGATTTCGAATTTCACGCTACAGATGCGTTCTAGTGGCGTGAAATAATCTTTTAAATGTCAAGCAGCCATTTCTAATCGGTTTATTTGTTGATTTTGTACGTTAGTTAGGGAATGCATGTGAACTATTTCGAGTGGGTCTCTATGGTTCGCTATGAGAATGGCAGTTTGGACAATTAGTTACACCTAATTTTGAATTTGGAATTGTGTTTTATCGAGCGATAGGTCACTACTATTTTGTTAATTGACAGACCGTTAAGTTATATATGGGTGTGTCGTACCTAATCACATTAAATCCTATCACATATACCTACCTACTTTATGATATTCTATGGCGAATTGTACCTAAATACATAATCCATTCAGTGGTTTAGCCACAGGAGTCATTTTTCGATTTCATAATTTACAACATCATGTGTAAAGCAGAGATAATGTTAGGAGTATCGAATGTTTTGAACAGTTGACAGCTGTCAGTTTTCAAGGGAAACATTCTATTGTTTGTAATTACTCATTACAAACAACTATATTTTTTACAGTTCGGCATATAATATTATAAAGTATATGTGATAGGATTTAATGTGATTAGGTACGACACATCCTGTATAAGCTTAGCTATAGGAGGTACCTATTGTTTTTTGACGTGACAACGTCTTATAAATCGATGGAGCCGGCTGCACGCACGAAAAAACATGACTCATGCGGCGTTACCTCGCTCTGAGGCGTTACCTCGCTCTGAGGCGTTCCATCGCACAATCGGCCTACGCGTTCGGCAGCGTTCGACATCTGTCTCTCTCCCACTTGAGTGAGCGATGCGTCCGCGTAAACAGCTGCTATTCAATAATATATTTACATATTTTCGTCAAGTATGAAGTGCAGTGAAAAGTGAATGTGGTGTAAATTGTTTATAGCAACGATAATTGCGACGATAAAGGTAATGATTCTTTCGATATTAAATATATATTCAGTGATATATTGTCGAATATTCGTGCTTTCATAATTAAAATAAATAGCATCAGTCCGCTAGTGCAGCGATTGTAGGTTATGCTATAACAAAAAACTATAATAATAAGGTAATAGAACTATTTCACGATGAGTAAAAAATCAATTGCTTTACTATTCGATCGAAATAATTATGGAGCATAGTCAGTGTTGGGCAAAATGAAATCTAACTACTGATTACTAACTACAACTACATATTGTAGTTAGTAATCAAAACTGCAAATTACATTAAATAATCGTAAAAAGTAGTTAAAAAATTTGATTACTAACTACAAATTGTAGTTGCAATCACGATTACGAGATTACTTTTTATAACTACCTACACATATTAAATAATCAATCGCGCGTTCATGTACTGACTTGTCGTTTGCTAGTTAAGTACAGTTACCGGCACGGAAGTCGAGCCCTGACTTTCACCTGCGCAGAAGTGATTTATTGGGTCCCTTTGGTGGTATGAAGGGAGCGCGGGGGCGGCGGTAAAGCGGTGATTGGCCCGCAGCGCATCGCGTCATAGCCGTCACTCGGGATTGGTTCTTAGCTGCGGTTGACGACGAAACACTTCGGGCCAATTTAATTGACACCAATTTTTATAAAATATATTTTTCTTTTGACGTGACAACGTCTTATAAATCGATGGAGCCGGCTGCACGCACGAAAAAACATGACTCATGCGGCGTTACCTCGCTCTGAGGCGTTCCGTTTAAGGCTTGAAGTGCAAGCGAGAGCACGCAACGAGCAACAAAGAGGCACGATCGGCCTCCGTGTTCGGCAACGTTCGACATCTGACGATCAATTTCTTAAGACGTTGTCACGTTCGACTATCGTCAGTAAACCGACTTTACAGACAACCGTTTTTTTTTGAAGGGTTAGGAACTCTCGCACTTTATGATGTTTTTCTTGAGATCCTAATTTTGTTTCATTAAAAGTATGATGCAGTTTTATCGCCCTGTTTTTCTAGGCAACAATTTATTGGTAGCAGTCGGTACAAATGACGTGATAGACCGCGGAATAGATTTTTGCCGCTCGGAGTACGTCGCTCACTCGCATTTGCTCGCTTTTGCTACATTCGGAAAAAGAGTGGAAAATCTGCTAGTGAGATAGGTGCTTCGTCAAACGTAGCAATTAAATCCAGGATATCATGCATATACATAGCACGTGCATACTCTAAAGCTAGATAATCAGAGTCAATTAACGTTTGCATAGCTAATTAATTGATGCACCGGCTTTAAGACATCTGCTCCGACAGTTAAAAGCTTAACCAAATCCTTACTAACGGCCAGTTTCTTCATCAAAAGTTAAAGTTAAAGTAATGTCTAAAGTAAAAGTAACGGTCAAATTCGTTTTTTCAAGGCTAAAGTGACAGCAAAACTAATAGAAAAATTGAATTTGACCGTTACTTTTACTTTAGACATTACTTTAGCCATAACTTTAACTTTTGATGAAGAAACTGGCCGTAAGACTTATGTATTATTAATGCGAAAGCAACTCTGTCATTGTTGTGTTTTCAGGATTTCAGGACAAAACTATTGGACTGACTTAATTTTTTTACATTAGCTGGTCTAGCTAGAGCCTCCAAAAGGACATGGGTATTTTTTATCCGGTTAGGAACGGGCATAAGCTCCCTCGGGATGCGATTAGTACTACGCGGAACAGCCTATAAGTAAGTAGATGAAGCGTGGTTTAATTTGGTGTGTCCCGGTAGTCATTTGAACATCTTTGACATTAGTTATGGGTTACGGGTAGTCTAAAATCAGACCAGAAGCCTAATTCTGACAACCAGTCTTTACGGAGGGTTATCGGTTGCCCAGGTTCATTGAGGAGGTCAGATAGGCAGCCGCTCCTTGTAAACGCGTCGGGGGTGAGTGTCCCTCGATGTAAACCCGTCGGGATTGATTTCTTTCCAATCTTCTCATTTAATCTCATCTGCTAAACGAAGGTATTGAAGGAATAGAGAGTAGATACAATACAAACATTGCACTCAGCACTCACTAGAATCAGGAACAATCTCTTCAGCCATATCGTCTCTTACACAATCATTATTTCTTAGGTATTTTGGAACCTTGTGAAAAGTAATACATAATAACTAGACATTGGATTACATGCATTTGCATGGTTGTATATGCAAAGATAGATCGCCACTTTTACAGCAACAAAAAAAAAATGCTAGCTAGGAAGTAGGTAGGTACTACCTATTTTTTTGTTGACCTTTTGAAACCGTCAGAAACTCATGACGCGGACGGTCAAAACGATACGCTAGCTCTTCGATCTGCTAAAGTACTGTAACGAGGGTTAGCAGTATATAGATTTTACACAGTAAATCGAAAGTGTTTCTAATTTTTTTTGGCATTGATATTTTGCTCTTTTATCATGCATGTAATCCAAACTAATATGTAGTAACCCTGAATTTTTTTAATGGATTCATGGATGGACGAACTTTAATTATAAGTAGGTATTACCTATTAACTATTTTTAAACACCCTAACGATTGCAATATAAGTACCTTTTACCAACACAAAATACTTACTGCAGGCAGACTGAGGTGTGTTTGTAATGGCCTATTATCAATGAGAAGTGAGACTATCTGTCATGTACCACTTGATAAATTGACGATTTAGGGTCTTCCCCATGAGGATGTATTTGAAACAATATCTCCCGGTTGTGGAAATTATTTCAAATTGTCTTGGGAATAATCCGGGCCGTGGGGTCCAAGTGCTCATCTGCTTTTTAAAGACCTGTCAAAGCGACTTGCTGACACTTCAAGTGACCCAAAGGCTGGTTTTTATTTTGGTTAAAAATTAAGCATTGCCATCCAACGTGGCAATGCTGCCAGCCTCTTGGGTACACTCCCGGTGGGCAGCGATGAGTTTTTTGATGCCATTTTATAATTGTTTTTAGTTGTATATATGTATAAATAAGTTTATTTTCCTGTAAAGATAGTTTAAGTTGTTTATAAATAAATTGTTTCAGTCGTAAAAAAAAAATCCGCGGTCGATAAATTGTTGAGATATTTTATATATTTGTAATCAAACACTGCAAGAAACAGGCCTGGAAGTATTTATGCAAACAAAAATGATCGGCTAATCTAATATTAAATTCACGACGCTTGCTCAAGTCGGACTGCCGATTTCAGACTTTTAAGTTCAGGTTTCTTCAACGATGTTTTCTTTCGCCTTTAGTCAGATATTGGTGTCTAAGATATATGTAGGTATTTTATGAATATAATGAAGACACCACTATGTGGAAGCTCATAAGCAAAAAATCTACAAATGCCAGCGGAACCGACGGCATATTATAAGTGACTGATAGTTAGGCTCTTAACGGATCAGAAGTCATAGTATGAAAAACGTAATTTTAGTAGTTTTCAGTACTTAATTGGAATGAGTTCGTATGAGTAAGAATGTACTGTACATGGTCATGAACCGTGATTTATTTATGTTCACTTTTTTCATGAAACGCGTGAATCAATTAAGCTAAAACTGCGGGTAAAAAGTAGCCTGTAGCCTTCCTTGGGCTCACTACGCTTACCGTCGCTGGTCCATTCTGATGACAGCTACATAAAGCAAGCAGCTTAAAACAAGCAGAAGCAAATGTAGCCGTTGGCGCCGGCTATCAGTTTTGTTTCTGTATACGGGCCAACACTGCAGGGATTTATTCAAATCGTTCTATAGTCCTTCTCGTCCTTCATGTCCTTCTACTTTGCGTTTCAGCAAACAAAGAGACTCTTTATCAGCTAAAGCGTTTCATTGCAAAATTGTAACATAGTAAAATGCGTAGTAATTTCTAGCCCTACCAGTCGAGTTTTAAATGAAAATTAATCAGGTGTAAAAAGTATTAAGAAGAGATTATGTAGATATGGAAAAAAAACATATTCCTGGACAGCTTATTTAAAGAATACTTTTTTAGAAGCCTACAAGATCACTGCGTGCAACCGCAGAATATAATAAATCCCTATTAAACGGTTGCGGGAAGTACGGTTTAAGGACGTAAGTATAAAGACCCACAGCAGGAACACCTAGTAATCTTCATGTCTAAGGTGGAAAACCATCGTCAGACTCTTGTGTCATATAAATAATACTGGCAGACTGCTGATGTAAACTTTTGACACGCATACCTACGTCTTTTGATTCTTGTGTGTTTTTCTCCTGTTTGTCTGTGTGTTGCGTCAATAAATGTTTACCTTTATTTATCTTTCTAATCTATTTACCTACAATAAACAACAAACCTGGATTAGTCTCTTCCCCACCATCACTCTCGGCCTCACTGCCAACACTAACAGGACTCTCTCTCTTCTCTTCTTCTCTATTTTCTCTCACCGGCGTCGGTACAGCACCCAAGACCCTTGACAACCACGGCTCAGGGTACCCAAGTAAGAACGGGAAACCATTTTGTTGCAAAAATGGCGCGTAATAACGCATCTGATGAAATCCCTCTAATCTTTCACTTTCATCATCTTCCGAGTTTCTAGAACTTTCCGAAATATTGTTTTCTATGTCTATTTCTGGTGATTTCCTGTCCCCAATCAAGGATTCTATGGAAAATGGTTTGGGGACTTTTTTCTGTGTTTGGGTTTCACCCATTTCGACTTTTGAGTCCATTATCACACACTTTTTCAGTCACTTTCAAATCACAAGGATACAGTCTTATTTAGAGCATAGTTACGTTATTTTTTTAACGTCTACAAATTTAAAATTATTCGTTGCTTCAACTTGAATTTTCACTGGCCAAAATCAAAAAAGTAATTACCGTACTCATTCATTAAAAACACAACATTTTCAAAAAATCTAATCACTTTTAACCCGATTCCCAAAAAAATACACACAATTTTACTTCAAAAGTTTTCGTAAAACTTTAATATTCTCTTTATTCATTTAAAAAAGTCACTATTTTAATGCGTAAAACGTAACGTATGTCCAAACGTCCGTTCACCGCGAGAACCGCGCGTAAACTCAGTCGCCACGCCTACATACGGGGTGTAGTCAAAACGTTATTTTATTTTATTACCACTAACCAAGCAACGAGGGAATCTAAGCTTTATTGCTACCATCATAATACTACTGTCATTATCCACAAACATTATCACTAACGAGCCTATTATATTTTCTTAACACACCAAAAATCATCCCTAACTTCTTCATATTACAACTCAATTTTCTTTAACACAGCTCAAGAAACAACTTAACCAATTACCATTGCAATTTGAGCCCTATACTACAAACCATAGGATTTATCAACGAAAATACTTCACAGGACTTACGCCCTTATAGTGACGCTACAAAAATGATTAAGAACACTTTTGTGTGAAGACTGAAAGGGATAGATATGGGTGTTTTCGTGTGTTAGAGGGGGATAGAGCTAGTGATCTTTGCGGAGGCAGTACAGTGGTAATTGGTGGTGATCAAAATGTTTTGCTGGTGTCAGCAAGGAGTATAAATTTCATCGTTTCGTGCTCCGTTGGGTTTTGGTCTTTTACTTACTTCGGACTGGCGATTTGTGAAGATTTTCTTTTTATGTAATATTTTTGGATTTCGGTGTGCTATACTATACTATTTCTAAATGACTTTCGTTATAATATTTTCCTAGTGCTCCTTCATAGGCAAAGGCTATGTTCATAGCTGTAATTAAATCCAGAAATATACACTAACTTATCAATGATAATTTGGGACACTGGAGAGCTCAGTTAGCTGTATCCAGTCGTGTTTTGTTGTATTTCCAGCTCTGAGGAATAATAGAATGTGGGAATATAGAGTGCATACCTATTATCTATCTACGCATCGTCTGTTATATGTCCTGCACAGATGACTGATCTTAATTGAGAACAGCCACCGTGATTTTTTATATTCGGACCTGAGGCTAGCACTTTGTCAAACAAATAGACTCTTCAGTTTTAAAATATTAGCACTTAAATAACTATATAGAACTTTATAAAGGCTAATTATATTATTTATACCATTTTCATTATATTTCCATTAAAATACCTCTTTGCACACATTTTATCACATGCTTAACCAAAACAAAAACGTTTTGAATTGTCAAAGTAATTTAAACACATTTACGCCTTCCTTCCCCAGGGGGTGAGCTGTGCACTTAATTGTATGTCTGTCAGTTTGTCTGTCACTGTCAACTGATATTTGCGTATATATTATGTTTATGGTGTGATTGTCTAGGGCAGCGGTTCCCGAATTCTTTTGGCTTCGGAACCCTTTTCGTTTCACCATTTTTCGGCGGAACCTTAGCTTAAGTAAGAAGTTAACTAAAGACGTAAATACACTTAGGTACGGCTCGTAGCGTGTGGTAGCGCACCAAATGGTTATATGGTTAGAGACATATTCAGTATACTCAGGCGTAGCATGGCTATCTGCCACACGGGCCAGAAAACAATTTAGCCGCTCTTGACTTTGTGCATTATGTGAATAGTTTTCAGTTTAAAAAGTGACAAAGTAAACGCAAAAAGAAATAGATTGGGTTTGTACAGGTGCGAGGCGAGCGAGCGCGATTTTTTTAATTAAAAGAAGAAGTTCCAAACACCCGCTAGCATTGAAAGACATACACACATAGTGGTAGCCAACATCGCGAGCGAAGCGAGCGCGAATTTTTTTTAGTTTTAGTATCTACACAAAATAAACAAAACCACTGTAAATTAATAAGGTCTCAAAAAGTATAATATCCACACAAAAAAGCAAATGCAAATGAATAAAAAGCAGAAGAAAGCGCTATTGCTTTTTCTGAACCAGAGGAATAAAAAATAAACATCAAAAGAAACCTCGACGGAAAAGCGCGAAATTTTTTCGGTGTTGGATACCTGAGCTATTAAACGAACATAAAAGCATCACAGGCAATATGGAGTCGCGAGCGAAGCGAGCGCGAAATTTTCGGATTCGCGGAGGTGCAAAAATTGGAAATAATGACCCTTTTTGATTCATGGTAAAAATAGCCACTGGAAATACTCGTATGCCGTGTCATTTCACGTCCTGTCAAATGTATGAAAACGTATAATCCTGGCAATGAGATAAGTCCAAAAAATGCGGTGATTTTTGGCCGACTCGCTACCTATTTTTGCCGATTGCCGAAGACCTGGAGTTATTAAGTTAATCTACAATTTGTAAAAAACGGAATTAAATTATCTGCTGCTGTGGCCTTCCCCCGCCACTTGTCGTGAACTCGTACTTACAGTCCCGAGTGGTACCCACCTACATGGTGCCTAAATGGAATTTTGGAATGCATATTTAAAACAATTTGATTGAAAATGAATAATAATGTAATATTATCAAAAGTGAAACAATTTACCATATGGAAATCTTGAATTTTCCACGGAACCCCTGAGGGCCTGTCACGGAACCCCAGGGTTCCGCGGAACCCCATTTGGGAACCGCTGGTCTAGGGATTATACTTGGTATCTGAATTCTTAAGGGAGTTTTGGTTGCTGTGGTTTGAATCGTTTTGATTTAAAAATTAGTTAAGATTCCTCTTTAAGTAGCAAGTAAAGTCAGAATGCATGAAATAGCTTTCAAGTAGGTAATTTTAGTAAAATTATATCATATAGAAAAAAAATAAAACCACTTACTGACGCAACAGATTTCCTAAGAAATGAAAAGTAGGTACACAAAAATATGGTTGTGTAAAATGGACCCAATTCAGCATAATGTCAGATAGCGAGTGCCTGGTGCTGGTTTTGAACTGGACTAGTTTTAATCCTAATAAATGAACTCTATGAATGTAGTTAATGATAATTTTAATTTTTTTTTTCAGTTATATTTTTTTAAAACACTTCACACGCACAAAAAAATCAATCTCTTTCCGTTCTTCTTTCACAGTCTTACTAACCACTTTACTGCCTCAGTTCAAAGTAAGCACCGGCACTCGCCGCTGGTCATTAGCGAGCAATTTGTCCTCCCCCCACCCGCAACCCCTCTAAATTGATTGTGGCTATTTGCTACACCGATCTGTACGGAGTAATTTATGAACTAAGAAGTGGTGTTTGCTGATGATAAGTTGGTGCTATTTTTAGGTTGATGATATTTTGTCTGGTATTTGTGAGACATGAGAAAAATCTTGGAAGGAGATTATACGGAGTAAATAAGCCATTTATTTTTCGAGCAGGTTAGACTAATACTTAGGTTCAACTATCACAGTACCTATGCTTAAAAAATAATGTTTGATACGGACCTCAGTTTAAGTGACTATGATGATTTGCAAAATGATCGGTTTGTAAATAATATCGTCCACTTTAATACTGATTCAATTCATGTCGTCTGTCAAGGCGTTAGGTAACCAGATAGTTTCCTAAGATAAGGATTGGCCTTTGTTTTAGACTGAGTCGTTGTTTTCATGTCTGATCTGAGCTCGGTAAACTAGCAAAAACTCTATAAGTACGGCTTATCAGCATTCGCCATAAGAGATCATCAGAGGACTTATTTGTTGAAAGTTTTTATTAACTATTACTTAATACTGAAGATTTTATTTATTACAACTCAAAATTTCAGTAATTTAGAGTACACAGGCACATCAACGACATTATCGTATGTAAGTGGTCACTAGTTGTCGTAAAATCAATTTGCCCCAATTTTCTTCAAGAAAACAGGATATCCTCACTAAAACGAAGCCTTAAAAACGTCTAAGCAATAACTTAGAGAACACAAATAGCGAGTCTCGTCTCGTCTGTAGTTCTCACAAAAGTGTAGTAAATTAGCTTCCCAAATGTCTTCGCGGCCTGAATGCGTTATTGCAGCGGCTATTAATCTAGAACAATAGACTATTCAGTCATATTTATAAGCTAGGATGTCGCTGTGACTTTGTCCGTTAAGATATGTTTGGTTTTGTAGAACAGACATCTAAGAATAGGACAAGCTTATGCGACTAAGTATCATTAGGTGCTCTTATGCCCATTTTCACCAACAAATACCTAAATTTAGGGATTCCCTAAGAGCATTTAAGGAACACTTAATGCGAATTTCGTTTTCACCAAAGTTTAAGTGTACCTTATAACCTTTGTTTTTAGGGGAACCCTTATTCTAAGTGGTACTTAGTTAGGGAAACGTTAAGAGATTGTTGGTGAAAACGGGCATCTTCATATTCGGAAAAACATCTGCCATAACAAACACAGAAAATCAGATCGCAGAAAAGGCAAGGAAGGAAATAATTAACTAGCTCTGATTTGGTACTGCTATTAGGAAATTAAAGAGGAAAGGATTTTGTATGGAAAGAGTACTTACCTACAACAGGACGCGGGTGAACCGCTAGTTAGTAGTATTAATAAAATGTCTCTGTCCTGCCATTTTCTACATCTTGCAACAGTTGCAACTTACCAAATCAGGATATATAATATGGCCAGGTTCCAATTAGGTATCCTGCAAACCAATTTGCATCAAAATTTTCATTTTGCCTTTAGCCTGCAAACAGACAGGCGGCATTTTATATTTATACAGACGGGATATCGAGACGGTATCGATGGTATCATCGTGAGGGAAATCATTTATTGCGTTTAGATCATAAACTGAGGCGCAGTCTGTCATATTAAATGTCGGTGACGCGGCCGCAACGGTCCTGTCTGCGAGTGAAGACAGAATTAAAAAAACTCACGAGTTATAGGTAATGTGGTATGACATTTAATAATTTTGGCATATAACTATGCATGTATGAAACAATTTGGTATATGAGTTCTTTAAAGATATATTTATTTTGCAAATATGGGTACAAAAGTAAATGGTGTTATAAATAAATAAATAAGTTCTGCCATATTTTGCCATTCGGCGTGCAAACATTTTAGTTACGGATAGCTGTCGTGTTTTGTCTATCTGTCAGATTTCTCAATTTCATTTTTTTTAGCTGGAATGGCTATTCCTAACTACACTGGGTTTGGCTTCCTATCTGACTGTTGAATTCAGATAACTGAGCAACCCAATAAATACCCTTTCGTAAGAATGGCTGGCAGACTGTCTGGCCTCTGACTGTCATAACAATTGCCAAAGATGTTCAAATATCGGCCGGAACGCACCAATTTAACATGCCATCTCAAACACGAAGGAACTCGCCATGGCAAGATCCTACTAAGTCTGTTTTTTAATCTCGTAGACTAAACTGACATTACGGGTGTGGTCAGTTTATTGCAATTTCTTAAATAGTGATGTGGCACGACCGAAACTTAGCGTTAATAAAATCAAGTATCGTTTTTTTTCAGTAAGTCATCCTGAAATAATGTGCTTATTCATGATGATTAAGCATGGCGTTGCGTGGTCAGATATCCAGATATTCAGATATCCCTGACGTACACACGTCGTGCAGCTGTGTGTACGTACGTGAATTGTAAATATAAAACTTTGAATGAATATTAAATTCGTCTATTATATATAAAAAGTTACGATTCAACAAACCGATATCGTAAGTACAACACTGCACAAAAAAGCTAGCAACATTATTTGTAAGTTTGACATTTTGCAAGTGTCAATTTAGTCTACGAGATTAAAAAACAGACTATAGCCACAGATAACTATAATAGTTACTACGTAACTATAGCATTGCGAAGCACCTTATGATCGATCTACTAGTGAGACTGTAACTTGGCCAAGAGCTCTTCAACAAATCCTCTACACACTCCTGTAGGTACCTACATGTAGTTAGGTAGGCACTTAGCTTCCATACCTTTTAAACCGTCTAGCCGTCATACAATTTACATACATTTTGCATCACACAAGCCGGTACTTAGCTATGTTAATTAATGCGATTACTCATTAGCGATAACATCTGTCTAGGTATCTTTATTTATAGCATGGCTATTGTTTAGCTTCTGAATAGATCACAAAGGATCGTTACTTGGTAGTGAAACTGCTGTTGAATTTATAGTAGCGGACTTATGGGTGTAGGATACCTAGCATTGTGGACGTAACTAAAATGTATAGGTAGGTAGGTACCTATATGCATATTAACATAAAATAAAGTTGTGTTAGATATACTATTAAAAACACAAGAAAGGCTGAACCGATTTAGTTGAAGATTGGTGGCGAGCTAGCTTAGAAACAGACAGGAGAAGCAAGGAAGGTGCTTTTTGTTCTTATCCAAGTACGGGAAGTAGTTCCCTCAGGAGGTAGTTGAAACCGCAGGCGAAAGCTGATTATTTGAAAGAAAAGTAACTAGGTTTGTCTGGCTACTTCGAAAAAAACACAATTAAACAGTTTCTAGAAAAATATATCCCACAGAATATTTTCCAATAGGATTACCTATGTGAAAACGCCCGTCGAATAATTGAGGATCTGCTTAAAATGGTAGAGGCGACATCCATTTTAATAACACCACCTGAAAGTTAGGTTAGGTTAAAGAAAGGTTTTTTGTAAACACACATCAACCAGTACAATCAAATAATACAAATCACAAAATCAAAACCATCTTCAAATCCACAAGCGTAGCTGCAACTAATTCCCTCTAGACACACACAACCCTAAATGACATTCGACCTCTAATCGAGTCACATCTTACGTCTAATTCAAACAAATCACATCTCCAGTATTAACACGAGACAAACTCCCGCCATTACCGCGCCCCACACATAAATCCACCATAATATAATAAAATTCATAACAAACTTAATATGGCTATAAAATTAAATAATAAAACACGCTGTACAGTCACCCAAATTACTCGACAAGTCTACCCATCTCTTTTTACCACACATAAAAAAGACAGAGATAACAGTATTTCTCTAGCTTCGTCTTATAAGTAATGAGCACGGTCACGCCCCGCAATCAAATCCAGGCGCCATGATTGGTCGTTTAATAGGGTTCGAAGTTTGAAATTTGTTTTTTTTTCCGTGTAATTTTGCGTTCAGTTCCATTCATTATCTGTGTGTTAATGACGCGAGCCGTTTGACGCTTGAAACGTTAATATTTAATCTCGTTAGAGTTTTCGGTTTATTTAATTTGTTTAGCATTTTGTTGTTGTGGGGTAAATAATTTTATTATGGTGATTTAGTTTACTTTTTTATTGGATGTGGGAATATTTATATACTTAGCTCTGGAGTCTGGATCTTTAGTCCAGTGGTTACTGTTGGTAACAGCTTCGGTTTCAGAATTGAGCTTATATGTAGGTACCTACATCGCAATCACACACCTCATATCATCAGAATAACTTAATATTCTACATGTTCCAATGGATTTTTATTGCGTTTAAGAGTTACATCAGAATTTGTTACGAAATGGACTTTTAGGACCTGTTCGTATATCTTAAAACTCATGTGCCTTAAGGTACCTGTACACTAGAGCAATGTGCCTACCACTAATGCACTATGTGGATTAATATGTATTTGTATAAAAAAGTAACTCCACTTTCAATATTAGTTTTTTTTCAACTATGTTACAGCAACAACTTAGGTACGTTTCTAGCGACATTAGCCTAGTGGTGAACTTCTACTATCTAAGTACCTATTTTTACATAATTACATAGAGCTCAAAAACTTACTTAGGTAGCTAGCCTGCACGATACCCATACCTCTAAACTTGGACTTTCAGGATTTTAAGCACTTACCTAGGTACCTTTGACAATTGTCAGTGAGCTAAATACTCAGGTACTATTTACTTCCAACTAGGCTTAAAACTTTTTACCAAGCATCGGCTCTTGCAATATTTACATTGTTTTATCGATCGAAATACCAAAAACAAAGATCACACATCAAACTCACCCCAAAAATCACTGACACCAATAAAATATTCAAAGCATTATACAAAATATGAATTGCAAATGGCTACAACAAACACTTTTGAAATCCCCGCGGATATTTCTACAAAATCATATTATGACATTTGTTCCGCGTATCCGAACGTCATTTCCCATCACTATTTGAGTGCTCTTAAAAACCATTACTAATGTCACATATCCACCACCTTTCATCTACACTCGTGCTAAGGGAATATCAACTTTAATGCGCAGTAAATAAGGCTTATACCACGCGCAAATATAAGCTGTAATTTAATCGAGAAATGGAAAAATAAATAATAAATTTTGCGCATTGGGAAATAGAATTTGAACCTTATTAATATAGTAATAAGATGTAATCTAGAATGAAAATTAGTAGACATAAAATCGGGAATTGCCAATATAAGAATTTTGATTTACGAATGTTGTTTATATTTTATTGCTTTGAAATAGAGTTCACAATTGTCTGAAAATTATTTTATTCACAGCAAAATAACTTTTGTAAAGTTATGCGATTCGGCGCGCTCGTTTTCCCGAAAATGGCAGTCTTTTGACATTTTTGACAGTTGCTTAGGAAAGTCACAGTTTGTGACGAAACTTATTCTCGGAGGGGTACCTAGTCAGGATTAACGGGAAGGGTTCAAATCGAGTTCTTTAACCACACAGGAATTTGATAAATCCATAAGTAGTAGATCCTCTTCATAGATAACTAAGTAACTAGATATCGGCCGAAATACTTACTTCTCGCATCCGGATAAAAGTAGCCTAGCCTAGTGAAACTTGATAACTTTCATGTCTATTTTCTCCTATATTTAAATGGGTTCAGTCGTTTTAGTGCCGGTATTTGTGAAAAGATTAAAAAAAAAACAATTTTTAATGGGACCTCATGGATAATTTAAAAATTTTGTAAGCTAAAAATAAACCAATCAAGTAGAAATACATCAACAGCTCTGCTAATGAGAGCTCATTAAATCGTTTTAATTATACACATGATACTTACCTACTTATATGTATTTATAGTAACCGCTCGTTATTTACCTAATTATTATTGTTTAATTATAAAGCAATTTCATTGAACGACTACACAGGTCTCATTATCAGCCCTTTTATCGTCCCACAGCTGGGCTGCAGCCTCATTTCACATGGAGAAGGATCACCACTTGAGATGCGAGTGATTTCAGACTTTATAGTCTCGATTTCCTCGAGATGTTTTCCTTCACCGTTAAACAATCATTATTGGCACTTGTCTAATTATTTATTATTACCCAGCCGTTTTCCCGCCTATTCACTCGCGTCCCGTGAGAACTACTGCCTGTATATAGCCTATGTTACTCGGGACTCGGGAAGAGTGTAGCTTTCTAACTGAGGAATATTTTTTCCAACAAACAGACAAAAAATGTTTCGTCTTCATTATACTTAGATTGTATGAAATTCGCCCGTAAGTACGTCGTATGACATGATCACCTATCCTATTTATTGACTGCGTGTTTGCAGCTTAACTTCTCTTAGCTTCACAAAGTAGTTTCGTACAGTATCTAGTACGTACAAACAGACAAAAAATGATTCCTCCTTATTATTCTACTACAGGGGCCCGATTCTCCTAATTTTACTTAAGCGACATACGATTCACGTTCGACTCGATTCGACTGAGATCCAATCCCGACTCGATTACGATTGAAGCGTATGTGGCATTCCGCTATTTTTTCTTTGAAATAACGTTTTTATCCTTTTCTGTCATTCAATAATGAATCATTTTGTCTGCAAATGATTTGCGATTGAAAAATGATTGTACAGCAAACTACCGTATAGACCAAAATCACCAAAATAGCAGACCAATCGCACACCAATCAAATGTCAATCGAATACGATTGGTCTTTTATTAGTAGCAGAATGCCCGATATGGTTAAAACTGCTATTGCGATCATATTACGATTCGATTTCTATTCGATTTTGACATTATTAACTTAGGAGAATCGTGCCCCAGATAACAAGGACTAGGTACGAAAAATACAGCTATGTTCAACAAATGAAAGCTAGCAGAAGTATAAACAGATCATAACAGTTTATTGATTTATACATGGCCGTCTCGCCACTTAGTGCGAGTCCCCGCTACCACAATACTTGTGTATCGGGGAACCGTGGGGGAAATGTTGGGGGAACTTGTGTTAAGGTAGTGTCACACAAGGAGCATTTTCTTCATGTTGTGTAAGAAACAAAATGAAGGTGTTCTTTTGCTTATTTCATAGTCAAATGTCAATGTTATTACATACATGAATATAAATATCTCATCAGATTTGTATCATACGAGTTTGGATATCCATGTTTTTAAAGCAAAACCTGCTGAACAGATTTTAATGAAACATAACTGTAACAAAGCTTTTGGTACTCCTGATCCGGATGCGCGGTGTTGTATCCAAGGGATGGGATGACACCGGAGGCGTATCCCGAAAGCTAGTACATACTTTTTAGAGGTTTTCTAACCGTTTATTTCCAACCTTGGAAGTTGTTGTGTTATTCATTGAAACTGTGACTGATTATATACTTATTATATTATATTCTGTTTCAAATAGCAATTCGTGACTAATAAAATCGCTTGATATTTTTGGAAACTACACAGGCCTAGTGTGACATTACCCTTACAGAGGACATTAGCAAAACTTTATGGAGCAATATATTTATTCGCTAATAGTTTACAAATAGAAAAGATGACCATACAGGAAAATGTTTTAACCATTAATATGACAGTTGGTAACAAATGTCCACGATTTTGGTCATCCTTTCTAAAAGTAAGGAGCTAAGGTAAGAATGTTTGCCTAAGGTCCAATGATTACAATTGCTAAGCTGTTGGTCTTGATCCATGACATTAGTTAACACGAATTTAAGATATGCACTTTGTAGTCTTCATTTTATTTAAGTTCCCCGTTTATTTTTTTATTATTTTATCTGATACTAGCTTTCCCCCCCCGGTTTCACCCGCGTCCCGTAGCCGGATGGTGACAAAAACTATCCTAAAACCTTCTCCCGGGCTAAGTTACTCCCCTCTAATTTTTCAAGCCGTTTTCATGTTAGTCGTGACAACAGAAACCGGGTTTCATTTATATATATATAGATAGATATGTTCTTGAAAAGTCTGTCAGGTACAAAATGAAGTACATACCTACCTATACAATACATGGCATGATCGCTTTCATAATCATGTAACCTAGTTTACCGGAATTAATTAACAGAAAATTTAAATTAGGACCACAATATCACATTAGGACTTAGGATATAGGTACAAGAATCCCAAACCTCTTTACATCCATCTCGAAACCACAGCATAATCTGTGGCATGTAATTTGGCGCGCTGTCACGATGACAGCTCGGCGGAAGGGGCGTGGCTTCCGGCCGCGTTCCGTTTTACTTAACGTGCGCTCGCAAAATGACACGAGCCATTAAAATCGACCAGCGTTGTTTGAACTACCCTCGGTTTCGCTTTGATCTGAACTGTTGACAATATTCAAGTGGTTTGCCAACTTTATCCGATTAGGTTTTGGTTATAATTCTTTAAATTCATTTTTTTTTATATTTTATGTTTTTGGAAAGTTCTGATAAGTTATAAGTAGTTGGTTTTTCTAGTTCTTGGACTTAGATATCTTCGAGACCTACGTCCTTGATGGCTAATGCCGGATAACAGATCTAACAGATTCCACATTAAGTTTTTTTTTGTTTCAAGCCAAATTAGATGAATTTATATTTTATTTCTAGCTTTCATATTTGTTAAACACAGGTCATCAATGCCAAAATTATAAATACGAAAGCTTTTATGAAATATAAAACCAATCAGTCTTGAATTATGTATTTTCCTAGATTTGAAAAGTTATCTACAGAAACGTTCCAAATCATATATGATGCACAAAAAATTAATGCAACTCAAATTCATCCCTCAATTATCCCCAAATAGAGCCACCATTAAGGGTGGTCTCCTATAAATAATATTCAACAATACAAAGCAAAGCTCTTACAAAACCGGCCATATTTCCTAATGGGATAATTAATAATGTCAAGATATATCGCGCAGAACGGAACGACGCGTCGCCATCTTGTCAACCAAAAGAAAATAAATAATTGAAATATTTTTTTGGAGATGTGGTTACTTAGAGCGTTTGAACCACTGGAGCTGCCACGAATGTCTATGCGAGGATGTCTGCGGCGAGAGAGGCAATGATGACTCACTCATCCATTTTCATAAAAATACATAAAAAAATTACATACGTAAGTAAAAGCTGGTACGCATGCTTGTAGAGCTATCTAAAATGGTGAGCCTCATTACCACATTTTTCTCCACATTTCACTATTTGTGTATGCAAATAGCTTAGACAAGCTACAATAATACAAATATTGTACATTGGAGTAGCTGTTCTAAACAGTTTCACCCGCATCCCGAGGGAACTTTTTTCCATACCCGGACAAAATAAAGCCTAGGTATAATATGTAGGTAACTCAGAGAAAATATATAGGTACCCGGAGATAGTCTAGCTTCATAACAGTGAAAGAATTTTTCGAATGAGATCAGTAGTTTAAGAGTCCTCAAATAGACAAAAAATGTTACCTCTTTAGAAAAAAATATGGCGCATCCAGTTAGTTAGATGTTCTAAAACTTTGAAGATGTGTTAACAAATTATTGGCGATGCGGACGACTTAGTTTTACGGTAATTTAAAGTTGTCAAGTGTGGAATTTAATGCCCAATGTTCGTAAATACACAAATCTTTTGTAAAACTACATATTTTTTGTACAGCGCTTAAGCTTAATAAGAATACGAGATCAAAACAAACCGCATATGTAAAAGGTCTATGCGTAGATATCCTGTTGTAAATGCTTATAAAGGGTTGAAAGGAGTAATTTAATAAAAAGGCAGATTAAAGTTAACTCGAAAACCAGAAAAATTGCGGAACAAACAAGACGTAAGGAAAATTTATATTTCTATATACTTAAATATTTTACAAATATTTCGTTTGGGTTTTCTGTCTTTACCCTGGCTATCTATGATTTCTTTCTACCAAATGAAACAATAAAACTAAAAATATCTAAAGCAAACATGGGTCATTGAAAAAGCAAACATTATGAAACCTACAATTCAAGTACCTATCTAATGGCTACCTCGCAACTGTGGGGTGTACGTACCTACCACTTACCGATCGTACAAATTGTAGCTCATTATCGAATTAATATTGATTTGTTATTATTGAACATGTTCGAATAAGTTTTTTTGTAACATACTTATTTATGTTTTTGAGTTATATTTCATCATAGACTTCTCTCAACTATATTCGGCTTCCAGTATAGGTAAATGGATGCAGCTGAGAATCAGTGTTTTACTAAGGAGAGCAGCTAGCTAGACATCACATCATTCGCAGACAGAAGTGCACTCACTATTCCTTTACTCTCATAGCGCAATGGGACGACAGTCTGACACCACCCTCCACCGGAGAGAGATCACAAGCAAGTTGAAGCAAGACCGACATTCGTGTGCTCTCCGATGCACGGGTGTGCATCAATCACTAATTTCCAGGCTCCGGGCTGCTTTGTGAACGATACCTCAATTATACTTCTAATTCCGTATCTATAACCGTCGGACTTCCCTCGTAATTTTCCTTTATAATAATAGTAGCTTCCGTCCGCGGGTTCGCCCGCGTAGTGTTCGGTTATATCGCGTTTCAAAGAGAATTCTTCAAAAGTCCGGGATAAACACTATCCTATGTTCTTTATCAAGGTCAACTCTATCTCTGTACCAAATTTTATTAAAATCAGTTCAGTGGTTTAGACGTGAAAGCGTAACAGACAGACAGACAGAGTTACTTTCCCATTTATAATATTAGTACGGATCATCGGGACATCCTTCATGGTACCTTTATAATAATATGATTATCCCGATTTAGAAACGTCTACAAATCGTGAAAGTCTAAAAACTTTTAATGTTACCTAAAATAAAACCCACAAAGTAATTTCGGCCCGATGACTTGGGAATCAAACTCGCAGTGTATTCATGCTTGTTAGTCACTAGTAGACCGATGTGTAACCAAATTATTATATTGTCGAGCACACAGGCAGGTACTTAGAAGGCGTAATTGAAGGCTAGCTACTGCTCACAGCTCAATATGTGTTATTTGTGCCGCAAACGATGGGGTATTGCTTCAAATTGTTTGTTTTGTTATGTAGACTTTAGAATATGATAGAAGCGGTATTAAATAAACAATGTCCAACGTCCCATTACAGCAGTGAACTTCTTTCCATACCAGGATAAAATAAATACCTACAGCTTATGTTACTCGCGAAGAGCGTAGCTTTTCGACATTGAAATATTTTTTTTAATCGGTTCGGTAGTTTCGGAGCCTTTAGGGTACAAACTATCCATAGTTCCTTCCTCCGAGCCTTTTACCCAAACTATGTTGGGGTCGGCTTCCAGTCTAACCGGATTCAGCTGAGTACCAGTGCTTTACAAGAAGCGACTGCCTATCTGACCTCCTCAACCCAGTTACCCGGCCAACCCGATACCCTTTGGTTAGACTGGTGTCAGACTTACTGGCTTCTGACTACCCGTAACGACTGCCAAGGATGTTCAATGACAGCAGGGACCTACAGTTTAACGTGCCATCCGAAACACAGTCATTGGTGTCTAATATACTTAGAAAGGGGAAATAATAAGCGTAGCCACAAAATTATTTATTGGACACATGATTAAACTTCTAATTTTATAACTAAGCAACGGGGAAATGACATAGCCTCTAATAAACTAATTCGTCTTTTTTACAACGCCAACTACTAGAGAGCTTCAATAAAAGATCATCAATTATTGTAACTTGTCCTTTTTATTTATACATTGTCATCTAAGGTACTAACTCGGCCTCATTTTTCCAAAAACGAGCCAAGAAAAACGAGATCAAAGTTTTTCTTGGCTCGTTTTTCTTTTGATGGTAGAATTTAATTTGGATTCATTCTGTTTAGCATATTGCCATTTATAACCTTCAATTAAAAAACATTGTATTAAAAATTGAAGTTAGTGACGAAAACGAATCGCTGCAAAACCGACTCCACGTAGTCTTGTCTGCCCTACCCCTAGAGTGCAATTCAAAACCGCGTAGGCGCGGAGGGGCGAGCCGGCCAGCAAGCCGAAGCTGTGATGGTGAGCGTGAAACCATCTGCGACGATAAGCTCGCATGGGACCGCCGGAGCCCCGCAGCGTCGGAGCCGTGACAGAAGTCATGCTTGCTGCATGTTGCAAGCTTACTTCCTAGCTGGGTTAATTAATATGGGATGTGTTATATTTTAAACAAAAAACTCAGTAGGTACGAGTTAAAAAATTAGAAGCTAAATAAATATTTTTATGATGTCATTTAATAGTATTTAAGAAGTTTACTGTTAGAATGTATGCTACAAATTTAGATGCAAAAAAATAACCATCTTGCTGAGTTGTATTTAGAGTGGAAGATAACTCGTGGCTAAGATAGTATTATTTAGATGCTCGACGCTTTATTAATTGTGGCTGACTTAGTAATTTAGAAGGCAACATACATTTTTGGGGGCGAATAATGATATTAAAAAGAAGCCTGTTTAATTAGCACCCCTTAGAAAGTACAAACTTAGAAAAGTTGCATTGGTACTTGCCTCACCTGGAATCGAACCTGCGCCCTCATACTCGAGCGAGAGGTTGGTTCTTTGCCCACTAGGCCACCACGACTTTCCATACACCGAAACTATCCATAGTTCTCAGTTTATATTGCCAAAGTTAGTTACTTATTTTTGATGACTTGACGATAACTGCCTGTAATGAAAATATTTGGCAAATTCACATTTGAAGAAGGTATTATTATTTAAAAAATATTTTTATCCCACCAAAAAAAATATTTAATATAATTTCGTTGCCAAATCTAGAACTTCACAACTCTAAGCGCTCATTTGTGTAATCAATATATAATTTGATAATGTTAGGGTGTGACCTGCGCTTGAGCATCGATTTATTGTCACGACAATGCCTGTCACGCTATTTGTAATATTTAAATATGCCTATATTTATTTATTTAAAACGATATATCTGAAAATAGTTCTGAAACTGGTGGATCTCGGCTGACCTTAGAGCATCTTTGGCAGTCTTTACGGGTAGTCAGAAGCCAGTAAGTCTGAAACCAGTACCAAGGGGTATTCGGGCAGTCTCTTCATTAAAAACTCTGGCACTGAGCTGCATTTGATTAGATTGGAATCCGACTCCAAAATTGTTGAGAAAAGGTTAGACAGATGATAGCCTGCTCGCCTCTCATGTCCTCGCATTTAATTCATCAGATCAAAACAAAAAATACTTTTCAATTTTCAAACTAAAAATATAATCAATTGTGTCACAAAATGACAACTAACATTACAAATTAAAAGGGTCGACAATAGTTGGCTTCTCCCTTTGTACTCCCAGTTTATATTCAATCGATCATTACAGCGGGGCTTATTAAACAATAAGTGTAATATTTAAATGCAAGGGTGGGTTGTGAAGGGTGATATTATAGTAATAGATAGGTTATTATTTTAAGTTAAAACTACTGAATAACATTTTAAAATAAAAATGCTCTGAATCTATGCACTTTAAGGGAGTGTCTCTTGTCTCTGTAATTTAATCATTAAATGAATGCTCTACTTCTGAATACATTAAAATAGATAGAGAAGTGCTAAAATCTGAAATGCTACAAAAGTGCAAACGCGACAGCAAATCAACCACGAACAACCTCAGAGCGGTTTCAACCCGGGAATCAAACCATCGACCCGCGAATTGAAAACGAGACACACACAGTTTGCAACCATAAGACCGATAGGGTAGGCAGCATGTGGAAATAATACTTAACTAACAATTAACTGGGTTCTCACCGCCCAGAGCCAGAAATTGTTGTCTTTGAACTATAATAAATATAGGTATCACAGGACACCGTTTACCATTTGCACTGCACAGGTGTTGGCATCATACTTAACTAGAAAGCTATCCCTGGTTAACGCTGTATTTAGATATTTCAGTCTACTGTAATGTTAAACATTTTGAGCGCTTTAATTTCTATAACCTATTCTTAAATCTAAACAAGGCATTGTTAAACGGCTAGCCCTTGTTGGTTGAATGGTTATTTAAACTATGTTGTTGAGTCTGATTTAATGCATGAGTAATTTTAAATTAAAATTGTTATCTAAAACTCGCAAGAAAACTTACGAATCTGCTCACACTTAAAAATAAACTTCATAACAAGGAACGCATCCAAAAAAACGAACATAATTAAAAGCCCGTCAAGTCATTTTGTCAACAGCCCTAATTAGAAATCCTCAGTTCTATATTTAAACGTGGCAATTAAACAATTTGTTTTCGAGTCTGGCAACACGCATGGCTGGACACAGTTTATTGCTGTGGCAACATTTTACTTGCAAGTGTGAATAACGTTTTAAAATGGCGATGAGTCGTGAAATGGAGTGTTTTCGCGTCTTTGAATCTAAAAATGGCTAACAGCTGTGTTGAGCGTTTGAGGTTCACTCGACAATGTTTTATTACTTGTGTTTGACTTGCTAAGGATACCTAGCCATTTGAAGTTTGGCTGTTATTTATTTCATCATCTGCCTAGCCTTTTCCCAACTATTTTGGGGTCGGCTTCCAGTCCTACCGGGTGAAGCTGTGTACCAGTGTACCACAAGGAGCGTCTGCCTATCTGGCCTCCAGTTACCCGGGCAAACCCTTGGTGAGACTATTTGTCAGACGTACTGGCTTCTGATTACCCGTAACGACTGCTAAGGATATTCAAATGACAATCCGGACTTGGGACCTACAGTTTATCGTGCCATCCGAAACACTGAAAACATAGAACAATGAAACAAGTACCTACATCGGTATATAAAGGAGTATGTAATGTATAAGGGGCGCACACATGACATGAACAGAGAACAAATTAAATTAACACTTTAAACAGATCGACAATCTAAACAAATCAGTACCGTGACACACGTTTTAAAACTCCTAAAAATAAATTAAGTAGCCATCGATTGTACTAAATACTCGCATCTCGATCTGTTCGCGCCAAAACAAACGTCAAAATTCCCGCCCATTCGTATCAATCACTTTGACAGCTAGACTTTAGGGCTGTCAATTAATGATTTAAAAAGTAATTAATTCATATTTATGGCTAATTAAAATTTTAAATCGCGGCTATAAAAATAATTTGTAGATTTTAATATAGTTATTAAAATGTGTAGATTTTTAAAGGAATAACGACGCCGACGTAGAATCACCTCTTTAAAGAAAGAACCTCTTTCTAAAATGTGTAGATCATCATCTCCCGAGCCTTTTCCCAACTATGCTGGGGTCGGCTTCCAGTGTAGATGCATAGACCCAATTTATTGACAGATTTTGTTCAAAAAGTTTGTACTTATTCACTTCTAATCTCCTGCGGTATATTCAAGTAGATTCTGTAAAAAACTAACATTCAAAATCTTGAACTGGATGCTAAAAAAAATAGATACTTAATACGTATTACTTGCCAGCGGGACCAGAAGCTCCCTGTTCCAGCTACTTCACGCACACATAATATAAAATGTAGCGTAAGCCTTCCTCGATAGATGGGTCATCTAACCCTGAAATAAAAGTCCTTTCCTTCCATTTTAAATCTCTAGGTTCTAAGCTACTATCCTAACAATTTTCAGTCAAGTCGGTTCAGCCGTTCTTGAGTTAGGTACCTAGGTATATACTACTAGCCTATGGCACTCAGAAACATTGTAGCTATCTATCATTGGAAGATTTTTGGAAATCCGACCAGTGGTTCCAAAGATTACCCCCTACATACAAAGGAGATGGCCAAATTTTCATAGTAAAAAAACCCAGAATCGACAGCAACGAAATGGGTACCAATGGGTTCGTTATGATAGACCTTTGATGGTGCCAAAAAATCCAGCCTGAAATCCATGGGGTATAGGAGCTATAGCATATTTTCACAAATATAGGTTATGTTGAATTTATGTTGATTTTAAAGATTATTTACATAAAGGACCATAAAAAAATAAGGCATACGCATGCAAATAGTAATATCACCATAGTTACAGAGTTTGCCTGGTAATTAAAAGGTCTTGAGTTTGACCCCCACCCATTGCACTATTGACATGAACCACTCCAGATACGATTAAGTACCGGCCTAACTTACTTGAAGTGGTTTTCCTGTTATGTTTAAACTTGCGAACTGGCAAAGGTTAATTAAAAAAAAATCTTAAGTAAAAAAAAAAAACTTAAACTTTTTTTATCATTTTTTTTTAATTTTAACTTTTAGTCACTATTCGCATTAGTGAAAAAGTTCTCGTCAATGCGAATCATATAAGCCCAAACACGAGGTAGTTAATATTTACCATTGCCGAGTTCCCTTGACCTTCTCTCTTCTCCATCATCAGGTCAGCTCTAAACCTTCACTCGTGTATAGTGCTAACAGACATACACCTAAGTGGAAAGTTTTTACCCTATGCACAACTTTTAATGAACAGCAAAAAGAAAAGTTCAGCTTTTTCATGTACTAAAATCTTCATCGAAGAAACCTTGTAAAAAGAGAACCCCATGGTTTTTAGAAGATATGGAATACTTTTTGTAATCTACACATTCTACAGAATCCAACCATACATACGAAGTTTCTGTCGACTCTGGGTTTTTTTTTGGCCATCTCCTTTCACCTCTTTATATACCTCTATATAATATTGGTATAGAAATACTTATAATATACCTAACTAACACGACTTTCTGGATACATATCCAATAATGTATTTATCGTTTCTAAAGCCATCCCTAAACAACCGACAATCGCTCGTTAAGCATAGATAGCTTCGTTAATTGTGAACTGCCACAGAATTAGATTGTCACTAACGCTAAAGACCGTGGATTGATGGCCGCCAAGGCATGTTAATTTGAATTCTTTTGACAACCGCGACTGTCTTGATGTTACCAATGTGTTTCGGGAACTTTGAGCGGATGAATGTAATTTGTAGTGGTGACAAGGAATTGTGAAGCAAAAAGATTGATTAGGTAACAAAAACTACAAACTTGATCCATATACGTAGGTTAGTTTAGGTAGGGTATTTTTCCGTTAAAAAAGCATTCTGTAGGTACTCCGTTTGAGCAAGCACTTAAAAAAAGGTAAACAATCTTAACATGACTTATATATAACCACCTACAAACTCATCACAAAAATGAGATTCTTAAAAAAATCTTTTCATTCCTCATCATACAAAAAATAAGATATTTTTATACTTAAACGAAACCTCTATTATTATCACTCGGTTAAATCTGTTAATGGTCGTACTAGCGCTATCTTTTGTCCAATAGTCTTTATTTAGTTTCAACCATTTAAAGAAAATTCGTTACCTGTAGCGACATCTAGTATCGAGTAGAATTTTCCAAGGTCACATGAAACGAATCATAGACAATCTCATAAATCATTCAACTCGCCATGAGTATAACCCGGCTCATTTATATTGTCCTATGCATTTTGACAATACTGCTGCGTACACGTATTTCGAATTTAGTTGCGTAGTTTGAATTTTAAGGTCACGTTCAAAACCTTTACTCGTAAAGATATTTCAGGAATAATTGAAAAGTGGTTTTATAACTTGCTTAAGCAATATATTCAGCTATGTTTTTGAAATAAAAAATAACAATAAATAATTTTCAAAACTTTGCTGTGGTTGAAAATATATCACACTCGGCAGTAATATTGATAGTTCAAAACGCACCTCTGCAGTTTCAAGAAAAAAGAACAAAAATAAACACGTCAGCTGTCAAAATTTGTTGTGTCATGTCGTTGTAATATTTTTGTAGAAAACCAAACACTGTGAATTTGTCTCAAATAGAATAAATAACGCCCATAGTTTATAACTGAACTAGAAAACTACCGCGAGGTTCAAACACCATGCATTGGTACGGGGGCAGCATCGCGGAAGCGGTGACATTATCGAAGCAAAGAAATGCAATTTTCGTGGTTTTTGTCGAAGGTAAATCTTTTATTTCTTATTAAAATATCAACTAAAACGTATTCCTAACCTGATAATTAAGAAAACAGCTGTATTTTCAGCGAAATTTTTTGCAAAAATGTAGGTCAAATCGTATGTCAAGTTTAGGAGGTTAAAAGGTAAAATTTTGACGTCATACTGAAGAGGATATTATTGAAATGTATATTTATATATATTTACTACAAATATTAGTGGAAACAATCAGCCATATACGCGAGTAGGTACTTAAAACTCGACCATGCAAAATAAGTAACTTTCAAGAATTCTTTGTGTCAATGATGATAAGGTAGTTTAAGTATATTGATGAATGTTTATGTATGTACATATTTGACCAGCTTCCGCCAGCTAATTTCACCCTATAAACCTTTACTGAACTGCAGCCTTCCTCAATAAACAGGCTATCTAACAAAGAAATATTTTTTTAAATTAGACCTGACTTCGAGATTAGCTCGTTCAAACAATCAAACAAACTCTTCAGCATTATAATATGTATTAGTATAGATTTGGTATACTTTATGCTTACTATCACGTGAAACAAGCTCTAACATTTGTATATCATTGTTGGTTTCTTTTTTCATCAAAATATTCATCAATTACGCCATTTACTTTTTTCCTGTAATCTATTCTTAATTACCACATCTAGACACACGGCAGTGTGTCCGCCAAGTTCGAGCAAAAAAAAGCGACACACCGGCCATGGGTTATATTACACGAACCATTTCAGGCCAAATTCGACCCCCCTATAACTCGAAATCTATTTTATTTACGCATATCAAATTTCTAGTATCTGTTGAGACCCCCTCACTTATCTAAAATACAAAATTTCATTAATATACCTATTGTAGGTCTTGAGATATTGACGTCAGAAAATCGCTATTTTTACTATACACTCACTGACTGACTTACTGACTGACTCACTCATCAAAAACCTAGACCACTTCCAATGGTCGCATTGACTTG
Organism: Helicoverpa zea; assembly: GCF_022581195.2. NCBI lineage: Eukaryota > Metazoa > Arthropoda > Insecta > Lepidoptera > Noctuidae > Helicoverpa > Helicoverpa zea. The sequence continues at coordinate 5,958,368 of NC_061478.1, forward strand.
AAATTTGGCATGGAGGTAGGTCTTTATGTCAAAGTAAAGGGAAAAATCTGAAAATGGCCAAGTGTGAGTCGGTTTCAAAATAATGAAGGTGTTTTATACCCGGTGTAAAGGACAATGCTATTCTTTGTATGGAAGTTGGGCTCAAGAGTTGCCCACAGTAACTGCATAGTGTATTATGTTCCATAGGCTTATAATAGGTCCCAGACCGAAATATTTCGAAATCTATCCCAGGAGTCCTGAGAAAAACTGGTTTGACTCTTATTCAATATTACGAAAAATATGCTTACGAACTCTTAAGTATTCCACTTTTATTACCTCAATTGAAATGCATTATAATATTAATCGACAAATACGAGGTATTGAACGAGATTTTTTTTTACCGACTTCAAAAAATGGAGGAGTTTCTCTGTTCGTTTGTATTCTTTTTACGTAAGTACGTGCATAACTCCGTCGTTTACCAACCGATTCAAACAATCATTTTATTGTTTGAAAGGATTTACTTTCCAAATGGTTCCTTTGTTATTCGGTCCAGGGTCTGGTGATAGAAACCTGAAAACAATAGGGAACTCTCGGAAATTGTAAGCACATATCGAATAAGAACTTGTCATTCGGGTATATGTCTCCGACACCACAAAACAGTGGAGTTTAAGACCTAACCCGACGATGGAGACGACAGTGAGTCGGGGGAACTCCTCAACGGTATCTATTTACTACCTCGTGTTCGAGCTTATTTTATTCGTCTTGATTAGATTTTTCCATTGCCATTACGGATATTAATTGCATGACGCTACACGAACTTAGAACTGATTGTGGTACTCGTAGATAGAGACTGAAAAGCAAGAGAAACAACAATTACCTTTAAACGTCTATTTCTGTTTTTTTATCCTGTTAACAGTGAAACCACTAACTATCTGAATGTTATTTCAAGAAAAGAGGTTGTTAGATTTGTGGCTGCTTAAAATGGCTTGCTAACAATGGCTGGCTAACATTAGAACCGGTTTTTCTCGGGACCTCTGGGACCGATTTCAAAAATATTTGGATTCCGTCTTAAGAGTGAAGTAAAGAACCTATTCTAACCATTCCCACTACTGGGCAAATGGCTTGGGCTTTATAAAGTGACTGTTCAAGTTTAACATTAGAACCGGTTTTTCTCGGGACCTCCAGGACCGATTTCCAAAATATTTGGATTTCGTGTTAACAGTGCAGTAAAGAACCTATTCTAACCATTCCCACTACTGGGCAAATGGCTTGGGCTTTGTTAAGTGAATGTTCAAGTTTAACATTAGAACCGGTTTTTCTCGGGACCTCTGGCACCGATTTCCAAAATGTTTAGATTTCGTGTTAACAGTGAAGTAAAGAACCTATTCTAACCATTCCCACTTCTGGGCAAATGGCTTGGGCTTCATAAAGTGACTGTTCAAGTTTAACATTAGAACCGGTTTTTTTCGGGACCTCTGGGACCGATTTCAAAAATATTTGGATTTCGTGTTAACAGTGCAGTAAAGAACCTATTTTGACCACTTTCATTGCTGGGCAAATGACTCAGACTTTGTTAAGTGACTATCCATGGAGAACATTTGAACCGGTTTTTTTCGGGACCTCTGGGACCGATTTCAAAAATATTTGGATTTCGTGTTTAGAGTGCACTATGGAACCAGCTGGAACTACGCCCACTGCTGGGCAAACTTTGAGCCCAGACCCTGGCATTGTCCTTTATACCCCTAAGGAACTAAAACGAACTAAACTTATCTATATTTATATAATATATCTTCGAATGGTCGTACCGATCTGAAATTCGTTACAAAGCTTTGTATTTAGTCAAAGTAAAGTAAAAATCTGAAAACGGCCAAGTGTGAGTCACTTTCGAAAATAACGAATGTGTAACTTTGATCCACGAACATAATATATGATAACATGTCATGTCAGTCAGTTGGTAAATCTAGTCCATTTAGTTAATCTAGTTCATTTCTTTGTAAGAAGCATAGAATTTATAAGAAGCAAGTTTTAATAGAAAATTATATACTTGATTCATTGCGTTTAGTAGGTTTATAACAAGGTGTGTGAAAACTTGCCAAGTAACATCATGAAAAAGTAACTATTTTTAACTGAGGTATGTGTATGGAACTTGGTACTTATTCAGATCTCACTTCTTTTATAGGCGAAGCCTTCCCATATTATCGAACTTGGCAGCCTTTCACATTTTTGTTTTGGGTGGGTTACAATCTGAATTAAAAAAGTTATATTTTCTTATTCTGTTGTTCATCTCTTAATAAAAACCCATATAAGATTAAAATATTCTAATTTTATTCCATCATAATAAAAGAAATATTGTAATTGTAAAATCATTCATGTTATACATAAATAAATCTGTTTTAAATAGGCCAGTTTACTAGAATATTTTGGACCTTAGCTTAATTAGCTACTTGAAATTGAATCATACAACAGCATCATGAATTAATAACAATGGTAATTACTTAGGTATACAATAGAATTGATTAATTTCTAAAAAGATTACCTGTTAAATTTTATTTAAACTTGTTGCTAAAGATAGAAAGGAGCAGAAAACCTTCTGCAAATCCTATAACCCGATGAGAAATAAAGCATCTTCATCATTTAGATGGCATGTTGTAGGTGTGGTTAATATGCTGTTTTCTCAATTTGATCCTACGTTCCTAAGGATCCCTATAAAGATCTCTGGGTAACCCTAGCCATTTCTAGCAATTATACTTGCATCCAGTCAGAACTTCTTTATTCATATACCTACATATAAGAGCGTTCTTCAGAAAATATGCTAGCTAACACTGTAAGAAGTTTTCTAATCAGACAGCTAACTCCTCAGATTATCTGCATTCAAGCAAATAAATAAACTTTTCGGCTTTATGATCATCATCTGCCTAGTTTTTCCCCAACTATGTGGTTTCCAATCTCAGTGGCTGAATACCAGTGTTTAAAACTCTTCAGTTTTATAATATTCCATGTTAGAGATATTCCAAATACTAAGCTTTATATTCTGAAACCTATTATATAAATGCTGATTTTTCTTGAAATAAACCAATTTTTATTACTATCAAAACAAACCTACACTCATAAAAGTGCAACAACCAAAACAAAACTTAACAAGTTCACAAATACCCACATTAGCAAGCCGATGAGTCAACACTACAGTGCTTGCACGCTACATTGCCAACTGTTCACGTAGTACTTAGATTGTGCAACCAACTGGATAGTTCACAAATACCCACATTAGCAAGCTGATGAGTCAACACTACACTGCTTGCACGCTACATTGCCAACTGTTCACGTTTGTACTTAGATTATGTACCCAACTGGATAGTTCACAAATACCCACGTTAGCAAGCCGATGAGTCAACGCTACACTGCTTGCACGCTACATTGCCAACTGTTCACGTTTGTACTTAGATTGTGCAACCAACTGGATAGTTCACAAATACTCACGTTAGCAAGCCGATGAGTCAACACTACACTGCTTGCACGCTACATTGCCAACTGTTCACGTTTGTACTTAGATTATGTAACCTTCTGGATAAGTTATGGAGTCTATTGTTACTTTGCTGAAATCGATGATATACAATGTAGGTAAAATATGTATTGTTCATTCCGGGAGACAATGAATCGAGGCTTGAATGTAGGATAGTGTGCTTCTTACATGCATATGCTGCTAAGATTATCATGCATTTGCACAAAGGAGACCAAAGTTGTGTTTCATCTCATGAAACCCGGTGGACTTGTCTGTGTACATACTATACTTCGGCCGTTCAGAGAATGCGTTCCTGACACCTATCAGTTAGTCACGACTAGTGATGGGCACAACATAACACTGAGTTCGTTACCGTTCCTTCAAAATGAACCGCCGCATTATTTTAAGATTATTTTCGTTTTAAATTGGCGGAATCATTTGTTTTATATTTTAGTTATTTAAGTGGAAACCAAAAAAAGGTAATATTCATATAATAAAATTGTTTTATTTATTCTTTGTTACAAGTACATTGAATTGAATGTGCGAACAGAATATTAATCAGACTCCGATTTGCTTGAGGAGGTGGTGTCTTCATCATCATCTTCGCCTACATGTATATTTATATTATTATCAATAACAGAATCAATCCTGATATCTCGGTCTAACAAAAGCCGGGTAATCAAATAAAAACAGATCGAAAACACTTGAAAAACGTGGTCTATGCGCACGAAACGACAACGGACGACTGTTTTAGCGTCACAAAATGGCGGCCCATAACGCCATTTGGGGTTACCATTTTTAATCTAAGTATAAAAATGCGGTTTGGTCATAGTTTTATTTTTATATTTCATAAACGTTATAATTAAGTCTTATAGTCCATTATTTTCCAATTCTTAAAAAGAAAATCAAAACGTATTATTTTATATTATAACTGTATAAGAACAGATTACGATACTTGCCTGTTATTTTTAGCACAGCACTACAAAATATAAACCGCTGACATAACCTTGTAATAGCGCAGTATAGATTTAGAAAAATATTGTTTACCAAGTTATTTGACACTCAGTTTGGCACAAAATTATAACATTCATTGATTATTGATATAATAATGTTGTTTTAATGCTCCTCAATTGTTAAAACGGTAAACAACCAGCAAAAATATTTTTATCGTAACTGCAACGCCATTGCAAAGTTACGTCGTCAGTTCAATCGCGACGTGTCAGGAACGCATTCTCTGAATGGCCGAACTATAACTTGCACATTGTGTTTGTATTTTGTATGACTCAAATAGTACTACTACAGTCCTTGTGAACATATTACCTTTTTAAAAAAGAGTGTCCATGGAGTTTCGTGCCGGCTCTTCTCCACGAGACCAACTTTTTGGAACCGTGCAACTAGTGTGACGTTTCACAAGAGCCTTCAACAGCCTGTTTGAAATAAAAAGATTTGACTTTATGGAAGGAGAAAACATGCTGCGGTGACCACAAATGAAATTGGGATAGGGACAGGAGGATGATGATAATGATGATTAATTATGGTTAAGGCGATTCCAGTAGTTTAAATGCTCTTAGTATTTGGCAGTTTGCCACTGCAGCATCATTGTAAGAAAATTGGCAATTGGCACCTCTGGCCGTGACAAAAAACATTTTTATTGGTTCAAACTTGCAGTTAGTTTGTTAAAATTAACTTTGGTTATTTTTGGGAATGCTGTTTTTGGTTTATTTTGGGTCGCTCTCGATATAGAGGTTTGGTTTTATGAGGTTGGTGGCACTGTCAGATTTAAAAAATATTGAAGCTTGATACAAAATATCAAGTATATTTTGTTTATAAAGTTTGTAAATGTCTTAATTGCATTTTTTGACAGTTTGCAGTATAAAAATATTTTACTCTTGCTTTGTGGATATTGTGGATATTCCGAATAAACACTGGTCACTTAAGAATACTTTCAGAAATGAAAATAAGTTCCACAGGCTAAGCCAAGAACCAATTAAATATATATTTATTTATTTGTTTATGTACACATACAGAACACAGACAAGAAGAAAAAATAGAACAAATAGTACAAAGGCACAACTTTTTTCATAAGAAATCTCCAGCAGTTATGGGAGAGTTAGAATAAAAAGAGATGTAGATAGACTGTGTAAAAAGAAAACCAGATATGTAAAAAAATATTATTATACTAATACACATAAGGGTAAATAGCTAGTAAATTTAGCTAAGTATACACAATAGTTACTATAATGTAAATACTTATAAATCATTCAATTTAGATAATGGTCTAAAACCCTTGATAATAATATTAAACGCTACCTGTTACTAAATGATGTCACCCCACCCACTGCACTAAAATAACTTTGTATGTCATTCAAATAATGTGTCATGTTACATATTAAGTTCATTTTCATGTTAATCTGGCTTAGAATGCTGGTTTTCATTTATTTTGTTTGCCTGTTTTGCCTTACAATTTGAAAACAGCTTTTCATATAATAGTTTCTGCTACTTTTCTATACCCATATCCCTAGAGAACTACTTTGTGCGTCTGGATAAAAGCCAGCCTATAGTGGGCTTCAATATTCTTAAAAATCGGACCGAGAGTTTTTATGTTTAGGGGGTTCAAGCATACAAACAGATATACAAACAAACTCTTCAGCCTTAGAATATTTTTTACTAGCTTTTGCCCGCGACTTCGTTCGCGTGGAATAGTGACTTCCGGCAGATTTTTGGTTTTACCCACATAGTTCCCGATCTCGCGGGATTTTTGAGAAGTTCCCGCTCCCGCAGGATGAATTAAAACAATAACATGAACCGAACACGTGTAATGACACCATTGCGCGATTAACGCCATCTATCTACGGAGCATAGGAACAGCTCGACATTTGACCAATAGATGGCACTGTATGTCCGTAATAAATTTTATTTTTTATTTTTATTTTTTGTAATAAAAACTATCCTATGTCCTTTCTCAAGTTTCAAACTATGTCTGTACCAAATTTCACACAAATCGGTTCAGTAGTTTAGGCGTGAAGAAAAGACAGACAGACAGACAGAAAGACAGAAAGACAGACAGACAGAGTTACTTTCGCATTTATAATATTAGTTTGGATTTAACCTTTGAGTATAACAGTAACACAAAATAGTACAAAGGTGCTGCTTATTTCTGATGAAATCTCTTCCAGCACGAGAGTTATAAAATAGATAGGTATTAGTATAGATTTACTTATCAAGTATTTTAGACCTTTAAATCATTTAAGTTGCAATAACTCATAATCAACCATTTTAGAAGACAATTTCTCTCTCATACATATTTTTTTTTTGCAAGTTGAACAGAACAGTCTTACCACTCATTAACACTAAGCCAAAATAAACCTAATTTAAATGAAAATAAAGGTCAAAACCCAATTCTCTCAATCACATACTTCCATTTATCAAAATAAGACCTTATTTCCTTCATTAATGAGGTTTAAATTTCCCTCACCAGGTGACAATGACCTCTCAGCGGAGATGGCAGCGACAATAGACGACAGCGTGGTCCTCGCCCGGCTGTCGGACCCCGCCAACTTCTTAGCGGTCAAGCTCAAGAGCGGCTCCGCTAACTATACGCATTTCGCGCAGATCTGTATCCTTTTGAGTAATAGTTGTATATATATGGGGTTCATTAAAAAAAAAAAACAGAGAGAAGATATAATTTGAAAATAATAATAATTCAGATCTTATTTATTAAAAAAATATATATATTTACACAAGTATAATTCAACTTATTAGAATTGGTAATCAATAACAATCAAGGACTTTTTTCTACTGTCAGAAAATTTTATTTTGCACTTTTTCCAAAAATAAACTAAATAATTTATTATTTTTAATTACAGACGTATATTTCGACTCGCACATAATGTTAATATAAATAGATGATAAGCAGTAGTGAATCACCTATTCACTACTTAGCAACTGACATAATAATTAGTAGCAAATAGATTCCCAAATTCAACAGCAGATTACAAAAGTAAATTCTTAATTATTATTATTAAGAAACTCCCTATAAAATATCGCTTTCTTTATATACCAACGATTTCATTTACTTCCCGAGGGAACTACTTACATAAGCGGACAAAAAGCAGCCTATATAACTTATTATTCTGATTTGTAAGCTATAATACTGCCAGTTTCATCAAAATCCGTTATACCGTTTGAGTGTGAAGAAATAATAAACAACCAGACAGACACAAACACACAGACAAACACTCAAAAACCTTCACATTTCCTGATTCTATTGCGACATAAATTTTCTTAACACCAGCAATCAGATCAATTCGTGCCAGTTCCCTCGCTATTCTTCATAGGCAGGAACGGCACGCCGCTGGAGGTGGTGTGCGCGGGCGTGCAGCCCAGCAACCTGGCCACCAGGATAGACAGGATCCTGGAAGAGCATTGTAAGTAGAACATACCATCAGCTTCCCAACTATTTTAGGGTTGGCTTCCAGTGTAGGACGCAGCTGAGTACCAGTGTGCCACATGGAACGACTGCCTATGTCATGAAGCCCTTTTACGCCCTTTCCCAATATTCTATCTATCTATTGCTTAGCTTACTGGAGATAGGAATGTGACATTGCGGTAATCTCAAAATTCTATATGTATGTAGTACCTACGCAAATCAATAGATGAAAAAACAATTTATTCATCAAAAGAGTTACAATATTTTAAAAATAATATTGGAAGATCCGGATAATAGCTAGAATAATTTGAGAATAACCATTAATAGAAGCCAGATTAATGAACTTTAAACCTCTCAAGATTTCCATCTACTTAGTCAACACAGTTTCAACAAAATGATTTATTTATAGCTGAATTTAGCACTTAGGAATAAGTTTTTATTTTATTAAGAGAATGGGCTAAAATCTGTGTTATTTTCTGATAACCTCTAGACCAAAGAGGCAGCAGCATGTATACTAACCACAATATAACATTTTGTCCTCAGTCAAAGACAAACAGGCATCCCCAGCTTCCGTCCCCGCGCCTTCAACATCGTCTTCCAACATACTCGAGGACTCCTCAATCGAGGACCTGTCCTCCGACAGGGAGCCCGGGTTCCCCCCAGTGAGGGAACTAGCTGCACCCAATATTAGAGAGCAGACTGTCAGCTTTGTGCAGACTGAGAGTGCTGCTTTGTCCCGACAGGCGGAGAAGCCGAAGGAATCGGATTCAGGTTAGCATAAACTACTGAAAAATAATCATCATCATCCTCCGAGCCTTTTTTCCCAACTATGTTGAGGTCGGCTTCCAGTCCAACCGGATGTAGCTGAGTACCAGTGCTTTACAAGGAGCGACTGCCCTATCTGACCCCCTCAACCCAGTTACCCGAGCAACCCAATACCCCTCGGTTAGACTGGTGTCAGACTTACTGGCTTCTGACTACCCGTAACGCCAAGGATGTTCAATGACAGTAAAATAATTAAAAAACATTGTTAAAAAAACACGCTTCGTTTCTTAGCTAGTCATGTATTGTCATCAGAACTCAGAGCGTGTGCAAAATTTCATCCTAATCGAAGACCGGGAAGTGGGTCAAATTAATATTCCAAGATTTTCTTATATACATAGTTACAAGTGAAGTTAATATAAGCGTGTTAAAAAGTATATAATAAAAATGAATTCTAATTAGACCGCCTTTTAGATTATCAAAAAATATTGGACACGTGTTTTTTTATTTTCTTAAAACATAAAAAAAAATCATTTAGATATAAGGCATTAAAGTTTGTGAGTACGCGACAAGCCCCTTGTCGCGTCTATGTAAAATTTGTACTTAAAATCACAAAATTCAATCGGGTTATATCTTCGTTGTTATTTGTTTTTGAGAGAAAAGAAAAAATACGTGTCCATTATTTTAGGGATCTATCAGATAGGGAACGGTCACGCGGTCCAGCGTTCATGCGGCCAGTTTTGCGTTCTATGTGTCATATTACATTATACTCACACAGGAGGCATTCTAACCGCGTCAGTCAAGTAGAAGTAGTAGAGCTCGAACGCAGAACGTTCGACCGCTTGACCGCTCTCTGTCTGATAGATCCCTAATTACTTTTTTTTTATTCGCCATGCCTATTGTAGTACTCAATAAAGATTTTTTTTATGTTTTTCTTCCATTATCAGGCTCACCCCGTGCGAAAATCCAGAAGATAGAATCAGAACCAAGGCCTAAGACTCCAGAACACGAGATAGTGTGCGATGGTGACGTGTGTGTGCGGCGGCCCAGGAACAAGCCCGACGAGCCGGGGCCCAGCCAGGCCCCCACGCCCAGCCTGCCCCATGCACCCGTCGAGGAAAAGGTAGGCTCCAGAGTATATAGTGTGTGACGGCGATGTGTGTGTGCGGCGGCTCAGGAACAAGCCCGACGAGCCGGGGCCCAGCCAGGCCCCCACGCCCAGCCTGCCCCATGCACCCGTCGAGGAAAAGGTAGGCTCCAGAGTATATAGTGTGTGACGGCGATGTGTGTGTGCGGCGGCTCAGGAACAAGCCCGACGAGCCGGGGCCCAGCCAGGCCCCCACGCCCAGCCTGCCCCATGCACCCGTCGAGGAAAAGGTAGGCTCCAGAGTATATAATGTGTGACGGCGATGTGTGTGTGCGGCGGCTCAGGAACAAGCCCGACGAGCCGGGGCCCAGCCAGGCCCCCACGCCCAGCCTGCCCCATGCACCCGTCGAGGAAAAGGTAGGCTCCAGAGTATATAGTGTGTGACGGCGATGTGTGTGTGCGGCGGCTCAGGAACAAGCCCGACGAGCCGGGGCCCAGCCAGGCCCCCACGCCCAGCCTGCCCCATGCACCCGGCGAGGAAAAGGTAGGCTCCAGAGTATATAGTGTGTGACGGCGATGTGTGTGTGCGGCGGCTCAGGAACAAGCCCGACGAGCCGGGGCCCAGCCAGGCCCCCACGCCCAGCCTGCCGCATGCACCCGTTGAGGAAAAGGTAGGCTAGCTGTACGCTCCAGAGTAAATAGTGTGTGACAGCCATGTGTGCGGGGGCTCACGAGTCGGGGCCCAGCCAGGCCCCCACACCCAGCCTGCCCCATGCACCCGTTAATGATAAGGTAGGCTAGCGCTAGGCTCTAGAGTATATAGTATATGATGGCGATGTGTGTGTGCGGTGGCCCAGGGACAAGCCTGACGAGCCGGGGCCCAGCCAGGCCCCCACGCCCAGCCTGCCCCATGCACCCGTTGAGGATAAGGTAGGCAAACTGACTCCAGAGTATATAGTGTGTGACGGCGACGTGTGTGTGCGGCGGCCCAGGAGCCGGGGCCCAGCCGGGACCCACGATTTTAACGTGGCATCCGAAAAACGGAATAACCAGAGGCATATTCAATTTTCATAATCAGCAGATTTCCTTAAAAAAATTGCTGAAGCTTCACATTCAATTACAGACAGTGTGTAGGGGGACGGGTTCTAGAGCCAACGGAGGCAAGTAATAGAGGGAAACTACAGAAGGGAGTACATAGGAAGAGTACATGAGGGAGTACATAAGGGATGTAGGAAGTACATAGAGTAGTACATAGGGGAGTATATGAGGAGAGTACATAAGGCGAGTACCAAAAGGAATATCAGGACATACAGGGAGTGCATATGGTTAGTACATGGGGGAAGTACATTGAGGACTTTCGTAAGGGAATATATCTTAAGAATATAAAAGTGCATAGCCAGCTCTTTGCAATAACATCACTTAACACAAATACCTATATTTCTTTCTCTGTTTAGCAGGAGATCCCCAGCTCCGAGAGCGGGGGCAGCATTGAGGAGAAGATGGAGAGAGCCAAGGAGCTCATCGAAGCCAGGAGGCGGGAGAAGGCTGATAAGGAGAAAGAGGTATGTTTACATTATATTTACACCTATACTAATAAGAACTGGCTTATTATGCTGGTGGTTTCATCCGCTTTCAGAGGAAACTACTACCGTCAACCAGATAAGAAGAAGTCTACATCTTATTCTGATGTATAAGCTATAATACTGCCAAGTTTCATCAAAATAAATCCAGTAGTTTTGAGGTGATGTGTGTGATGTGTCCATCCAAAGATACAAACTTTTGTGTTTTTGTGTAACAGGACTAACTTTGGCCAGCAGTTTCATCCAAGTCCCGCGGTGACTAGTCTGCGCACCCAGATAAAAAAGTAGACATTCCTCGATAAATAGGCTGGACCGAATTTAAAAAAAACCCTTCTGTTCAGTTACCGATATGTACTTGTTCAAACATACAAACCCTTCAGCTTTACAATATTAGTATAGATTACATAACCAGATAAAAATAAATTGACACTCTATCTCTTTCGCAGCTGGAGAAAGAGAAAGAGATGGAGCGTCGTGCGGCCGGCAAGGGCGTCGCCGAACTTAAAAGATGGCAAGCCGACCAGGAACTCAAGCAAATACAGGTGATATTTATATGTCTTACTTTACATTTACTTCTATTTATTTAAGATTTATGTACACACACAATAGAGCAAGACGACAGGAAAGAAAGAATTTACACGGCGATTATTTTCCCGTATACCGTATACGAGATTTTATCGAATAGCGTAGTGACAACAGAATATATGTGAAAACTTGAAAATTGCTTACACGGCGTTCATACGGGTAAATCCCGTGTTCGAGAAATATATTTTAAGTTAAAACCGTATACGTGAAAAAATCGCATCGAATGGTCGTCGTGTGAACGTGGCCTTATTCTACCTCTATGTGTATTTGTCTGTCATTTTCCAAAGCTTAAATTTCAGAATTTTTCTGGGCCCAAATTATGGCAATTTTGTATAATGTCGCTTTGTACTTTTTTGGTGTTATTTTCTTCGAGTACGATACAAAATTGTGTCTACGGTCTACGGTGTAGACATGATAAGGACTCGGTTGTTGAGCAAATATTGATTTAATATAATTAAGAGTCACCTTTTACATCACAGTCTTACATACCTGTTAGTAAGATATAGACATGAGAATAGATAAATATACCTATGTCCTATATAATACACACCACGCCGTTTGACCCATACTTCAATAGACCCCGTACAATTTTTAATTTTGAAATATGCCTTACTTCTGTCAACAGGAAGAGCGTCGCCGCGAAAAGATGGAAAACAACCTAGCCCGGCAACGTATTTTAGAACAAATTGCCCAGGACCGCCTCGAGAGAAGAGCACGAGACGTGACGCCCACACAGGCACAGCCTTCCCTTCAAGCTACACCTAGTGAGTATAGTAGCACCTCCTTCCCGCAGCTGGGTAAGAAGATGGAGAACAACTTAGCCCGGCAACGTGTTTTAGAACAAATTGCCCAGGCACACACGGGCACAGCCCTCCGTACAGGCTGCACCTAGTGAGTGTATATGTGTACATAGGGTTATTTCTAAGACACCGATAACCTAGGTCTACCACTAAATGTCAATTTTATTTCGATTAATGTTCACAAAAAATTTGAAAAAGTCGTGGTGGCCTAGTGGGTAAAGGACCAACCTCTCAAGTATGAGGGCGAGGGTTCGATCCCAGGTCAGGCAAGTACCAATGCAACTTTTCTAAGTTTGTATGTACTTTCTAAGTATATCTTAGACACCATTGGCTGTGTTTCGGATGGCACGTTAAACTGTAGGTCCCGGCTGTCATTGAACATCCTTGGCAGTTGTTACGGGTAGTCAGAAGCTAGTAAGTCTGACACCAGTCTAACCAAGTGGTATTGGGTTGCCCGGGTAACTGGGTTGAGGAGGTCAGATAGGCAGTCGCTTCTTGTAAAGCACTGGTACTCAGCTGAATCCGGTTAGACTGGAAGCCGACCCCAACATGATTGTGATGCCAAATTGTGATGAATTGTTAAAAGTTTGTGTAATAAATAACCCTATATATGCAGCTAACTGATTGTAATGGCCGTTCAATCAAACACCTTTGATTGAACAACGCCATTTAATCACATGTCGTTTACATAAAGATGAAGAAGACTTTTTACACGCGAAGTGCATACATTTGCCTTGTGTAGTCCATTTTAAGTTTTAGGTTTTTAACAGTATTTTGAAGGTTTATTATTATTTTATTATTTATTCAAAAACTATCATTATTTTTTAGTTCTGTATATGTAAAGTTATATTAACTTCCAGCTGCCGGCGACGGTGGTTCTCGCGCCCGCATCCAGTTCAAGTTACCCGACGGAACCTCGCATACAGCACACTTCGACGCCGACGGCACTCTCGCCGAGGTGCAGAGATACGTGGCGGACAATCTGTCGGTAAGACACACTTACATTATAACTGTTAGGCATAGGGATAGAGACCTTGCCCGGGTATAGTCATCGGCACGAATCTTGAGCTCTGACCTTCACCTGCGCAGAAGTGATTTATTGGGTCCCTTTTGTGGTGTGAAGTGAGGCGCGGGAGCGGGCTAAAGCGGTGACTGGCCCGCAGTGCATCGCGTCATAGCCGTCACTTGGGATTGGTTCTTTGATAATAAATCACTTCTGCGCAGGTGAAGGTTAGGGCTCAAGATTCGTGCCGATGATTCTAACTGCGTTGAGGAGGTTAGATAGGGTAGTCGCTCCTTGTGGCACACTGGTACTCAGCTGCATCCGGTTAGACTGGAAGCCGACCCCCGACATAGTTGGGTATAGGCTTGGGAGATGATGCATATGGACAGAGACGCACCGACATAGGTGATAAAATGTGGTTAAAAAGTTTGTACTTAGACCAAAAGACGAAGATAAAAATGTTTGTATCTTTGTTAATTAAAAAATATTAAATACATTCTACATATACAATTTGATATTCTAACATGAAATTCCTTGCTGTTTTTTAACACTTCTTCTTAAACAAATACCTTACCTCTAGGTACCTCTATCGCAAAAGCGTTTTTGATTTCTTGAAAATGATCGGACCTACAAAAATAGTGTATGAATGAACATAAATGATTTTCAGTCAGTAAGAGCCTGATTTTGGCTTATGGTTTGGTTAAAAATAAATATTAATTCTCAAAAATAATCTGTAAATGTTATTATTCTGTAAGAGATTTTTAAGAAGGTAGCTCTATTTAACAATTACTTTTAAATTTGGCATGCCTACTGGCAGAATGTACAAGGTTTTAAGCTATTGCATAGTTTTGAGCGCGGGGACGAAATCCAGAAATGCCCTAACGAAAAATCCTCACACTCCCCACTCCGACGGGCACGGAGGCAGAACCACAAAAGTAAAGTACTAGGACAGCATAATAGGCATGATGACAAATTTTTAAATTCCTTTGTATGATGTAGGTATACGTCTATTTTATATGAAAAATTATTAATTTTAAGAAAATGCGAAGATTTTTTATCAAATAATTGCATTTTTCTCTGTCCACTTTGGATCCGGCGCGAAAACGCTTGTCAGTGTCATGTCGTCACTTGTGACGTCACGACTGAAATTACAAGACGCAAGTAAACAACGCTCGTGCAATAATTAAGTTTTTTGTGTTATTAAATATGAATTCGAAAGGGCATAGGTGTTGTGGGGTCACTGGGGGACTAAGTAAGAACACATCCAAAACAACTCCTGATAAGTTATTTGTGTACGTTCCTCACAATAAAAAAATACGAAACAAGTGGCTTAAACTTGCAAGGCGAGATGCAAAAGCAATATTGCCCAGGGTACAACTTTATTTTTGTGAAGATCACTTTGATGTAAGTTATTACGTAGTTCTCTAGATTCTAGCATAGTTTATAATGTAAATAACTATTTCGAGATTAGGTTTCATCTCTCATTGTTTTTTAATTAAACTAGTATACTTACATGGAAGTTTTAACATTTCTAAATTCAGCTGAACAAAAATCTTTATTTGATGCCAAAAACTTTCCCAGCATTATGATATCAATTCTAGGCAAATTAGCGCTGTTTGCCTTGATAAATCCGGGCTCCATAACTCGTGTTATAAACAATTAATTAATTAAAAACAAAGATCGCAGTGGAAGTTCACAATAACGAAATGTGACGTTCGCGCGCTTTCGCGCGAGTTGTTTTGAGAAATGACGTCACGAGCTCTGATTGGTGTTCAAGATATCATGGCGGATTGCCTTATTTCGTAATTTTATTTTATAAAAATACATATTAATCACATTATTAATAAAGAAAACAATGCGCGTTTTATATTCCAAGCTTCAAGTTTAATTTAATAAATATATTATTTTAATGATTTTTGATTACTGTCATCATGCCTATTCACCTTAGTAAAGTATACCAATAACGAAATTTCGATGCAACTGCTCACCATGTACCAGGGTAGCATAACTTATATGAGTATACCAATACCAAGTGTAGGTAGACGCTACTGCTCACCATGTACCAGAGCGGCAAAAAATACACCGGGCGCGGGTAATACCGCGGGGAACGGCTAGTAATTAATAATTATAATTGCATAAGTTGATACAGAATGCTATGCAATAGCTTTACCGCGGCAGTCCCCGAGTGCCACACGTATTTTATTTTGTTTATGTAACACTTTACTTATGTACCTATTCTTGGCAATTGAACGATTTCTATTTCAATTCATTATTTTTTTTTTCTCCCATAGTTATCAACATCATCGTTCGCGCTATGGACGGCGTTTCCTCGCCGCGAGCTGACGGAAGCGGAGTCCAGCCTGCGAGGGCTACAGCTGGCGCCCTCCGCCGCCCTGCTCGTGCTGCCGCGACGCATGCCACCCGTGGTCGCCAGGCCTTCACCCGTGTCTAATCTTATCAGTAAGTTGATCATTGTCACCCACCCAGAGGTTAGAGCGTCACTCGTAGTGGCCAGGCCGTCAACAGTGTCTAATCTTATCAGTAAGTTACATAGTGTCACCAACTCACAGGTTTCAGCGTCACCCGTAGTGGTCATGCCTTCACCCGTGTTTAATCTTATCAGTAAGTGTTACGCAGTGTCACCCTCAGGTTACAGCGTCATCCATCGTGGCCAGGCCTTCACCCGTTAGATGGAGGCGACCAGCCACTGCCGAGGGGTGCAAGCCCCACATAACCTCACCGTCTTCCCGGGCGGTGTGTGTATGCGTCAGGCATTTTCCTCAGCTGAAACAAAAAAAAAAGGCCTTCACCCGTGTCTATTCTTATTAGTAAGTTACTTAGTGTCACCCGTGGTAACAGTTTAACCTATAGTGGTCAGATTGTCACCGTTCATAAATGTTACTTAGTGTGAGCCGTGGTAACTAGTGCCTACTAGTGTTTCTAATTTGCATGACACCCGTGGTGGCCAGGCCGTCTCCAGCCTTATAAGTAAGTGTTACTCAGTTTCACCCACGGTAAGTAACCTTAAAAGTGTTACGAAGACGTATGTTACCCGTGGTGGCCAGGACGTCACAAGAGTCCAACCTTATTTGTAAGTATTACTTAGGGTTTCCCGCGAGTTGTTACTCGTATAGTATATTACTGTTGTAATATACTGCTGGCTATGTAGACCGTACGTCATAAGCAAATTATCTTGTTCATTGCCTGGCATAATGCTGAACTGTGGACCTATTTGATCAATATTTCTTTTTGTTTATTTATTTTTTCTATTCGTGTTTGTCTTGTGCTTTTTCATCAGCTTAAAATATACAGTTTCCGGATGACAGCAGCCCAAGTCATTAAAAAACCCGAATAATAAAACTAAATATTTTCTGCCCCACAGCATTCTTCACGCAACTCTTCACAACCATGATCCTAGAGCCATCGCAACAGCTATTCATCTGGCTCCGTACCCGCTTATTCCCTCCCCCCGCTCCCCGCGCCGTCAGCCCCCAGTCCGGGGCTCCTTCAGCCCCTTCAGCCCCCGGAGCCCGGCGCCGCGGCAACATACACCGCCTGCCCAGCGACCGAGCCCCAGATGATGACAACAATACATGGAACGGTAACTCTACACAACAAATGTAATGTTGCCATGTTAAACATATTATTTTGGGGTTGCCTGTGAAGGTACTGAGGAATTTGAGGTTGGTTGTGTTTGAGCTTTCATGATTTTTGACATAGTGTTGGGTGATTAATCGATTTGGTTGTGCAATCGAATGGTTAGTTGATAATGCAGGCGATTTTTATCGATGTTTTAATATCTTAATACATATTTCATCTAAATAAAATAAAATTGTAACTTATAAATGGTGTAATCCACGCCGGTAATAAATTGTACAAAAATTTTACCAAAGCAACATGATATTTCAAACTTACTCATCCTTAAATGTATTCAGTAACTTTGCAAGTACCCTTTAGGCGATAGTTCGCACTGCGTCATATAATTTCAAAATTAATTCTTATGATAATGACGTAATTATAACGAACTTTGCGTCATTTCGGGTGTTAAAAAATCACCCATATTTATAATTGTACCATTCCTTCTAATTTGCCATTTTGTGGCAACACTGTAAATATGTCCTAGTGCGGGCAACACTCATTGATTAGTGTTCCCATCTATGTTTTTAGCACTACATATTTTGTGTGAGGTTGACTGCACACTTACGACAAAAAATCGCGATTTAAAATCGTTAATAACTCGCGTAGATATTTCTTAAAAGTCCGACAAGTTAATTAATATCTTAGGTTTAGACAAGTGGCATTTTGAAAAATAATAGAATTATAAATGAATGGAACTGACATTACCTACATAAATATCATATAACCTATAACAGCTATGAAATGGTTTCGTCTCTTTTTGTGAAACTTTCATTTACTTTTGACAGAAAAGGACAAAGCACAGCTTAGTAGCTTATATAGGATTAAGTAGCTAATGTCAGCTCTATACATTTATAATTCTATAATCTAGCATTTGTTTTGAAAGCTTGTCTAAACCTGTCTAATTCTATGTACAGTCTTAAGGCCATTCCCAATAATTTATCTATCTATCAATTCTTTTGCTTACAAAACATAGGAATTTGACATTACGTGTATGGAGCTAATTTCAAAATTCTGTCTCTGATAAACGAATTAATAGATAGAATATAGGACATGGCTATTATACGAATTTCGGAATCAGTAAAATCTTTCTCGTAACTTATATTATATTTTTAGCATTCATTTTAACTATCTAAAATGGTGCTATACGAGTATTTGAAAGGAATTAAAAAAATGGAGAAAAAATGGATACTAAAACTATAATATCAGGTCAAATTCGCCATATTTTTGAATGATATTATGCAATTATACCTACTTATTAAAATAAATAATAATAAAATAAACTCAATTGCATTACGGTTTAAAGTTCTTAGCAGAAACTCTGCAGACTTACTAAAAACTCTGCAGGCTGACTAAAACTCTGCAGTGTTACTTAAAAGTGATTTAATTAATATGCATAGCAACACACAAGTGTTTAGATTATGCTTCTTAAGATTTTGATTGCAATTATTTTTCTAGTTAATATGATAAATATTCGTGTCACAGTTTCTCTTATAATATCTTACAATTGTGCAGTTTTTCAATGCAATATGTTTCAAAATCCAACTGAAGTTCATTTGACATTGACAGCTGTCAAATTCAAGCATGTGTCAATGTCATTGATCTGCCATTGCATTGAACAACTGTCAATAATTAATAAAACTGTGGTTTTTCATCCTGTACTTTATCTTTGCATCATATCACATAAGATCATAATAATATTATTCTCAAAATAAACTTAATTTAAACATCAAATACCAGTAAATGGAGTTTAATGAATATTACCTACCGTAGATTAAAAATTTTGACAATTAAATGAAACATACCATCATTTCTTGTCTTTAATATTACTATCAGAACTAAATGTATAAATATTTTCTATGTATATATTGACCAATGTTTGAAATGAAAATAAAAATTTACACAATTTTCGGCGTTCCCAAAAAAAATAAAAAAAAACTGTTGGAAAACTAAAATTTTCCTTCATTTTGTTTTCAGCTACGAAAAACGGGATAATTCTTTTATTATTTATGTTACTGATTATGTTTCGGAGTGAATAAATTAATGGAAAGTATAGACAAATTCAGTGTGGCATACGACCTTTTTGAACCGTTTGACATTTACGCGCCAATAAATCCAAGATGGCGTCGGCATTTTCAAGTTTCGAATGCTAGTTTTGTCTATGTCACATTGAATGTGTCAATACTAAAAATAAATAGGTTTTCTAGATTAGTTATGAACTATTATCAAATTTTCGTTGTAATTTATATTTCAAATAAATATTTGTTGAATACCCACAATTAGATTGTTTTATTTTCTTTTATTAGTTTTTTTTCCTAAGCCCAATAGGCTCCCAGACCAAAGAGATCCTTACTCGACTGTCAAAATGACTACTTACTGCAAAACTTCTGAGCTGATTTTGATGAAACATGTCTAAGAATCACCGCTAATATACTACATCTCTAACTTATCTTGGCAAAGGCACTTAGAAAAAAAATATTTCACAAAAAATATCTAACTTCTTACCTATCTAATTTGACAGTCGACAACACCAACCAAAAGTATTTATTCAAATGCAGTAGAAAAAAAGTCAAACGTAAAGTGCTTTAAAATCATTTCAAATGTCATCTCACGTAAGATTAATATCGATATCGTGACTACAATGCATTCAAACGACTTGGTATTTTGCGTTTTGAAAGTTTGTTGTCAATTACTGTGGAAAAATATAACAGTAATTACTTGCATAACTGTGAATTCAGGAATTTTATTTTCTTTAAAAATATTGACAGTTGCGCTTACCGCGGTCGGTTGGTGGATGGGTAACCATTTGTATGTACCTAATAATGTCATACCAAGACTCCTTCTTGCCTTTGACCTCGGCTGTCATTTGAACATCTTTGGCAGTCGTTACGGGTAGTAAGAAGCCAGTCTGACAACCAACCATACCAAGGGGTATCGGGTTGCCCGGGTAACTGGGTTGAGGAGGTCAGATAGGCAGTCGCTCCTTGTAAAGCACTGGTACTCAGCTGAATCCAGTTAGACTGGAAGCCGATCCCAACATAGTTGGGAAAAGGCTCGAAGGATGATGTCTTGTCGCGGTCGATCCGTGGATGGATGACCATCTATGTGTAATAATGTCATACAGAGATTCATATTATAACATATCCAATGGCATAAGCCTTTGAAAATCTGACAGTCGTTACGGGTAGTCAGAAGCCAGAGTCTAACAACGACAAACCAACCTTACCAAGGAATATAGGGTTGAGGAGGTCAGAAAGACAGTCGTTACATATGATATACTGGTACTGAGCTGCATCTGGTTAGACTGGAAGTTGATCCCAACGTAGTTGGAAAATAGGCTCGACAGAAACGTCAATTTCTTAAAACCAACCATTTACTATGAAGTTTGAAGTTCAATTTTAAATGACCTAACTAAAATTGGTATAAGATGAGCGGGAGAAACCACGTGTTTAAATACCGTAAAGATACTTAATGGATTCATCAACCTTACTCTTAAAGCTAATGAACCGACAGATTCTATTAATTATTGAGTAACAGACAGCGGAGCATTCACTCATAGCAGACGTTCACATCTATGTACTAATATTATAAAGCTGAAGAGTTTGTTTGCTTGAGAGCGCTCTCTATGAATCTATCTCTGAATGATGTGAAAATGTATTTCAGTGTCAGCCTATTTCCAGCGAGGCCCAGTAGAGGCAAGGCCTGCCAGGGATGCGGGATTGTTCGAAAGAGTTACCGCGGCCCTGGTACATAAAATGCCTACGACGGAAGACGACGGTTTTTAGTCAGTAAGAGTCTGACAATCCCTCAACGCTGCTAACCCACAGCGGGAGGGGTCATTTGACGATTTTTGACGTCGTTAAAAAAGGCCTCTTCAGAGTCAGCCTCTATCGTAAATGTTGATTCGCCTGTAATTGACAAATGTGTAAGCCAATCTGCTAATAGCCTTTTATTTTTGTTAAATTATACACAGAAACTGTTGGTGTACACAAAATATAGATATCATAGGTAAGTGAAAGCTCTTTACCTAATCTGTGGTCATAAGTTGCATAGATGTTCATATTTAACGTACCTAAGGCTAGAACTTTTCTTTATATAATTAATATCTATAATTTAACAAGCAAAACCTCATGTCGAGCTTCTAGCCGTCCTGTGCATCAGAGCAACACTCTCGATCAGCGTTCGACCGTGAACATTTGAACACGCAACATGTCACTGACTTGTGACGAATTTACATACCTTTGTGTAGTCTAGAACATTACTTACTCTTTCCTCTTACACGCAGTTGTTAGGTACTTATTTATTTAGTAGCAAGCATAAAAAAGGATGAAAAGTAGCCTATCTATAGTAATATAGAGGTAATAAAGAGCAAACCCTTTTTTTTTGTTTGTTTGTAAAGGCTCCGACTATTGAAAAATGCTTTCACTGTTAGAAAGCGACACTCTTCCCGAGTAACATAGGCTATTAATATATATTTTATCTCGGTACGGGCAGTAGTTCCCACCGCAAAAACCGCTGGCGGAGGCTAGTAATTCTAATAAACTTTAAAGTAAATAAATAAACCAATATGCTAAGTGACACTTTCGCTCCTAACCTCCATTCCTCCTGGCTACATGACAAGATTATTTTAACTTCTAAAATGAGGGAGAGTACGGAACTATTTATTCAAATGTTAGGTACTTGAAGGGAATGAGACCAAGAATTCTAATATCTACTTGTTTCAGTTACTTAGGTGTAGATATATTTCTCCCAGCTCAAAAACAGTATGCGTTTAGAAAAGTTAAGGAAAACTTAACGCTCTAACGATTATTATCGAAGTTGGCAGTTGTTACGGGTAGTCAGAAGCCAATAAGTCTGACACCAGTCTAACCAAGGGTATTGGGTTGCCCGGGTAACTGGGTTGAGTAGGTCAGAAAGGGCAGTCGCTTCTTGTAAAGCACTGGTACTCAGCTGCATCCTCTTAGACTGGAAGCCGACCCCAACATAGTGGGGAAGAAGGCTCGGGAGATGATGACTTACCTATTTTTCTTATAGCTCAGAAACAGTATAAGTTTAGAGAAGTTAGGGAAAACTTAACGCTCTACCAATTACCGAAGTTAACTTTTTAACTTTTGGAATAACTGTACCCACTATACTTGGGTAATTTCGACAAGGCAATATATTTGATGTAATGCGGTTTGAAAGGCATAGCATTGTAAACAAGGGCACCCCATCGGCCCTTCGCGATGCAGTTATATAGCGGTACCTAATTTATTAACGGTACTTATTTCTACAGGCCCATAAACAAATACCAACTTATACCTACTTATTAGGTATACCTACCTACTTACTTATTATAAATTCGAAAGTTAATCTGTGAGTTATTTGAATGAATGTTACCTTCTTGTGAGATGACAGCAGATATGTAGTAGAAGAGAGTGAAGATGATGACTGAGAAAGTAGTTGAACCTATTGACAGGTTTGGTAGGAGCAGAGATAAGTGGTAAAGTCCTGAAGACGGACATACGTAAATACATCGGACCATGGGGCATGCATGTGAATAGTCTCCCAGAAACGGTTGTGAAACCGCGAAAGGAAACTAGAGCCACGTCTCTAGACTAACTGAAACTTATGATAATTCATAGATTCTGTCATAGATTTCAAGCCCATAAGTAGGTTAAAATAAAAACAGTTTCATCTACATTTCTACTATCTAATTCTGAATTCTGAATATCTTTCACTGACCAGTATTACTATCTACAAGAGAGTTGCGTTCATTGTGATGGGACTCCATTCACCACGTGTTATTTCATTATTTGATATTATCTATCAAGAGCTTTTAACTCGCGTGGCATTTATAGCCATACTTACAAACAAAAATCCCACTAAGTATACAATAAGTTACTTGAAAAAAAAAAGATATTTTTGTTTACAACAAATATATATAGAATTTATAAAATATAACACGAGTTAAAAATACTTAGAGAACAAACAATACTTACTTAGATAAATATAAAGCTATTTTGGTCAGAGGATCGTCTTAGTAAAAGACTGTCAACACTATGGTTTTTCCACAATCGACTGTAGTACCAAAGTTCAGAAAAAAATACCTCAAAAAAAATTACGACACTATCAAGGTTCTTAGAAACTCGTCAACCGAAACCTTTTCCTTTTAGAAAGTAAGTATACATAGCTACTTAAGTTAATGTTTCCACTAATTGCCTAAACAATTCATAATACGCAATTTTCCTGACACTAAGCCAAAATACTTCCGACATCGTTTAAAAAACAATGCCTAAAGCGAACGCGGCCTAAATAATAAAAAAAAGAAACTTTCTCGCCTTTTCCGTTTCCGTAAAATCGGTTTTTGACAATCCATTTAAAGTAAAAATCGGACAGGACATGAATTTTAATGGGAAAAGCGAAAGTTTGGTCCAAAGTTTTTTTTTTCAAACGGCCAATGTGCAAATGTCTTTATCAGAGTGAAACATGGATAACAAAATGACTAACGGAGGTGCCATACCGGAAAATCTCTGAAGAAAGTAGCGCGACAAAATTCGGGTGTGTGGGGTAGGTACGAGGAACGTCACTGTCTTGCTACGCTACGCCTTCTTTGGACCCGAATTTTTTTTTATACCAAAAATCGTTGACAGACCACTGTCTTGTAACTTGCACGCATGCACGACTAGTAAGAAAAGTGCAGACTACTCACTCACTAAATGCCATCTTGCTTTAGTTAGTTTCCTTCTAATATTTTAACTTCTTTTTTGGGATTCATGAAATAAAACAGTATATTATTTATTAAATGATTTATTTTTTAACTTTCTTTTGAATTTTTCAAATGCTTTCTTTTGCATCGCAGGCAAATATTTTTCTTTCAGTCTTGAAATGTCGGTGCCCATCAAAATTACATTTTAAACGTTACACCAATTCATTCCGTAACTGCTTGTTTTTGTCATGCCCACCGTACGTATTTGACCTAGAAAGTCGGACCTACCTGCATTATGGCATCTCCGCTCTTTCTTCAATCCGTGTAGTGAAAGAAGAAATGGGTGAGCGACCTCCGCGCGCTTAGTTCGAACGGAGCGTTTGGCGCGAAATGACAGCCGCACTTTTTAATTTACCGCGTTCAAAACGTAATTAAAACAACAAATAAACACAAAAATGGATTTAAAAGAAATTATCAAGTGGTTTATCCCGTGTTTTCATATATTGCTATTAAAAAAAGTGAAAATGTTCGGGCGTTTGACGTTTATAGTATTGTTTTTACTTTTTATATGGCGACCCGGTTGTGGCGCAAACGCGAACCTTGTTAGTGATAATATTGATACCAAAAATGTAGTTAATAGTTATTTAGACAGTAAATATAACCAAAGTGATGTTTATGATGTTAAAATGGATAGAAATGAAGGGAGAAGTCTGGATGTGTCAACCGGTAAGCTTTTTTTTTTTGGCAATGAAAAGTCTATTTTTTACTTTTAGTCTATGGTTTATTTCGAACAAAATAATATAGGAATGTTATTTTATACGCTACTTATACTCAGTAAAAATAAAATGAATGAAAAAGAAAGAAAGTACTTAAAGATATTCTAAATTACGTAAGATTGCTGTTTAATTTAAAAATATAATCAATCAAACTGCTATGGAGGTCAATTTCTCCAACTAAATCGATCTAGGGGGAGTGGAAATGCTACAAACCAATTATTTTCATTTAATCAAAGGGAAACTTACTTACAGTCTTGCTATAAATTGTTACGAAATGCAGCTCGCGTGTATTAACTTTGCAGTAAATAATATTACGCATACAAATAATTATTATACTAGTACCTACGTACTAGCCGTTTTCCCGCGGTTTCACCCGCCTCCCGTGGGAACTAGGTACTGCCCGTACCGGGAAAAATATAGCCTATGTTACTCGGGAAGAGTGAAGTTTTCCAACTGTGAAATAATTTCTCAAATCGGTTCATTAAGTATTCTCGGAGTTTAGGGTACAAGCAAACATACACCGTCTTACCACAAAAACTTTTTAACGTCAGTTTAAGACTTGTCTAAAAAAATGTCAAATTATGACGTTGACATATGGTTCATTTTGGAGCCACGTTTTTTTTTAGACAAGTGTAAAACAGTGGTTAAAGTGTTTGTAGTAAGGCCAGCAATGTTTCTTCTTTATTATATTCAGAAGTCGGCATTAGGTTTCTTGCATCGAAATGTTGATATTAATGTGGACCTTCTCGGGATTTCTAATGGACAATCCCGTGTGACCAACAATATTATAACCAAATAATAATAAGAACTTCAGAGATAGACAAATAAAACAAAGATAATTAACATAACATTTATAAGTTTACATTAATTCACAAGACAAATTATTGATACTTAGTCTTAAAAGTAAATAACTTTTTATTAAAAAAATCACGGAATTTTTTCTGCTCTTTAAAATTAATCTCGGTATTTGAGGCATACCCACTTTATTCTTTCGCTGCATAAAATCAGTGTAAGTACATGAATAACTCTAGGTACCTAATTCCGAACTCTGATCATATTAGTATAGAATTATAACTATCTACTATCTTTGAAACTTCCTTTCGCTTGTTTTTCATAATTTTCCGCGCAACTGCACATACTTTTCCTATCTATTAATCGGTATTATTTAACTTATTATATTTGTTATCTTATATATCTGACTTGCGCGTGAAATTAATAGGTAACATGATGTTTTTAATGTGTAGAAAGCGACAAGTTATGAAAACGAAACCGATTTTAATTGCTTTAGAAACAAAATGATAAGTTTTCATACGTACGCAATTAAAATGCTGTAGACTGAAAAGTGGCTGCAAAAAGAATTCTATTTTTATGAAATTTTTGCTTTGGCTAGCAGTTTCACTCGCATCCCGTGGAAACTTACTTACTGCTCGTACCTACCCGGTTCAAACACAATCTATGTTACCCAGAGCTAGTGTGGGTTCCCAACAATAAAAAAATGCCAAATCGCTTCAGTAGTTTTGGACCCTTTATCGTACCCTACACATAAATAAACCTCTTAATCATAGTAGATACAGGTTAGCTGCTTTCCCGCGGTTTCACTACCCGGATAAAATATAGCTTATATTATGCGGGTATGATGTAGCTTGTCAACAGTGCAAGAATTTTCAGTAGTTTCAGAACCTTCAGGGCAAAGGAATATAAAATGTTTCTGAAAATTAGCTCAGCTTTTTTTTCTATCCAGTCCCGAACAAAACAGGATTTTCTCACACGATATCAAAATCACTCTATTTATTTCATCCATGCATTAGAATAAACTTTCATCTGACCCACAATAATATAGGAAGTAAAGTACGAAGGTAATAGGCATGATGACAGTAATCAAAAATCATTAAAATAATTTAAATTAAACTTGAAGCTTGGAATATAAAACGCGCATTGTTTTCTTTATTAATAATGTGATTAATATGTATTTTTATAAAATAAAATTACGAAATAAGGCAATCCGCCATGATATCTTGAACACCAATCAGAGCTCGTGACGTCATTTCTCAAAACAACTCGCGCGAAAGCGCGCGAACGTCACATTTCGTTATTGTGAACGTCCACTGCGATCTTTGTTTTTATTTAATTAATTGTGTATAACACGAGTTATGGAGCCCGGATTTATCAAGGCAAACAGCGCTAATTTGCCTAGAATTGATATCATAATGCTGGGAGAGTTTTTGGCATCAAATAAAGATTTTTGTTCAGCTGAATTAAGAAATGTTAAAACTTCCATGTAAGTATACTAGTTTAATTAAAAAAAACTTCCATGTAAGTGTATTATAGAATCTAGAGAACTATGTAATAACTTACATCAAAGTGATCTTCACAAAAATAAAGTTGTACCCTGGGCAATATTGCTTTTGAATCTCGCCTTGCAAGTTTAAGCCACTTGTTTCGTATTTTTTTATTGTGAGGAACGTACACAAATAACTTATCAGGAGTTGTTTTGGATGTGTTCTTACACTGGGGGACCCCACAACACCTATGCACTTTCGAATTCATATTTAATAACACAAAAAACTTAATTATTGCACGAGCGTTGTTTACTTGCGTCTTGTAATTTCAGTCGTGACGTCACAAGTGACGACATGACACTGACAAGCGTTTTCGCGCCGGATTCAAAGTGGACAGAGAAAAATGCAATTATTTGATAAAAAAACTTCGCATTTTCTTAAAATTAATAATTTTTCATATAAAATAGACGTATACCTACATCATACAAAGGTATTTAAAAATTTGTCATCATGCCTATTCTCTCAGTTTCACTTCAATTACTCGTAGATACAAACTGTCAACAAAATGACATAAAACAAAAAACAGCAAAAACAGCTGACTGACGATATCTAAAGCGATTACCCTGAATTCAGACGGAACTATAAGTTTTTTCACGTAATATAGTATTTAACACATTAAGGCTAATAGACTTGAGTTTCCTGGTCGTTTTAGAATTATATATGACAGTATGTTCGAAAGTCTAGCCGACTACATGTTTTTTTATATAATTTAATGAAAACCCCCCTAAATACATGCAATATCGCATCGCAACTCTTAACAGTACATTTTGATAAAACAATCAAGGAATGAGTTATCAAATTAGTTTAATCTGCAACCCGCTATCCAATAGAATAAAGAAAAAAGTTCAGTATTACCTACATAGTCCGTTTATTGAGGAAAGCTTTAAGTTTCTTTTTTATTTCGGTGCGCCAAGTATTTCCCACTAGACAGTGTGAAACCGCCAGCGGAAGCTATTATTATAACATGCCATCTTCTTCTTCTTATCGATTAAGCTTACCAACAAACCCACTATACACTGAATTCGAATCCGCCTGACAGCCTCTGACATGGAATAATAAATAATATACTTTAACACTCTTTAGAATCTTAAGAATTTCCGCTATACTGTCGACTTATTTAATGACAAATAGCTCTAAAAACTCGACTCCAAGGTAAAAAGCTCGCTAAAATGCCAATAAAGTCGGATAATATTTATTTTCCTTCGAATTCTATGAGTTATGATCTTCACCTTGTTATAATGATGTCATGTTACCTCTAACATTTTGTAAATACCAGTTAAGAGCCAAGAAACGCAAAAAAGACTGGCTAGATTCTGCTAGCGGTTATACTCACGTCCCGTAGGAACTACTACACGAACCTGGATAAAAACTAGTCAATAAATCATTTGAATTCATTTATTTCTGCGAATATGCCTACTTACATACATGTAGAGATCTTATATTATTTAACAAAAGGAGCATTGACAATATCCTACCATAAGGCTTGTTAAATTAAACAATTAAGTACATACAAAAATATATTATATAAAGGCAAATTTTATATACAAATCAAAAATCATCAGCCTTTTTTATCGTCCCACTGCTGGGTTGAGCCTCCTCTCACACAGAGAAGGATTGAGCGTTAATCACCACGTGCGGTATGCGGGTTTGATTATTTCAGGCTTTTTAGTCCAAGTTTCATTGATATGTGATCTTCCCTGGTAAATGGTAGGCTGTACTATTTAACGCTGAAATATTTTTTCAAATGGGACCAATAGTTTAGATTAACTTGATTAGCTCATGAAAACCAGTAGTTCTTGAGTTTAGCGTGTTCAAACCACAAACTCTTTTAGTTTTATGTCATAGAGAGTTCAAATATTAACACTATGGTATATAAATAAGCCTTTTAACATTACTTAAAATTACCACAAATCAATTTACAAATACCTTGCTACTTTACCCAGTAACTTAGAGACGGGGCCATACATACACACATACATATATGTACAACTTATATATAACAAACCGGTCGCAATCTGTTACAACACGCAGCCTCACAGCTGGACCACTTTCATCCCATACCTGGCTTTAACCATGGTAAGTATATGGTGGGTGTGGATATGCTAAAAATGTGGCTAGAATTAAGTGTAGGTATTTCTTAAGTTAGAGCTCTGGAATTATTTTGATAAAGGAGTGAATTCTGAAAAGTCATCAAGGCAAAAAGAGCTCGAAAAATGCTATTTATAAAACTACAGGCATCATAATTGTTCTTTGCGAAACACTCACACACATACAATTCGTAGTCAAATAATCAAGCTACGGTCCCGCAGTTTCTAAAATCCACAAACCACGAGGCTGTTAATAAGTAAACCGCAAAAAAATATACATAGGTACTGTAGCGCGTGGCGCGCTAGGGACCGGGGATCTTCAGACTTATACTCTACTTCCGATCCAATCGCCAGCAGTTCCACAGGCTGCTCCGTATGCTGCTCCACGTGCAGCTCCTTCTCATTTTGCTGCATCTCCATGTCTTTGCTCGGCGTTGCTTCTTTCTTTACGCTAAAAATATTTTGTGCATTAAACGGTGTACATGGAGAATTTTCATATTTCTCAGGGTATTTCTTATCATCACTCCTCTGCGGAATGATTGGCAAATTCATGACATTTCTCTGTACTTTTCCAAATAAGTCTCTCATTTGAAAAAGTGTATCACGCAGCTCATATTTTGATGCAAAGAGCTGTGAGCCTAATGCGGCTTTATATTTAAAAATAAGCCCTTTTAAGTACACTTTAATAAAAATGTTATCGTCTGCAATGTCTGCTTTGGTCTGTAACCCACACAGACGGTAATAGAATGACAGTAATTCTTCTTCTTGCTCCTGTCGAGCGTTGTAGAATTTTTCTACATAATTTATATTATCTGGGAACTCTGCCCTAAGTTTATCGCATAGCGTCTTATACTCAATGCCCTCTACGTAAATATATTTGAAAAACGTCAGAGCAGGGCCTTGTAAATATGCACCTAGTAACAGTGCTAGATCATGATAAGAAATACCCTGAGAAATATGAAAATTCTCCATGTACACCGTTTAATGCACAAAATATTTTTAGCGTAAAGAAAGAAGCAACGCCGAGCAAAGACATGGAGATGCAGCAAAATGAGAAGGAGCTGCACGTGGAGCAGCATACGGAGCAGCCTGTGGAACTGCTGGCGATTGGATCGGAAGTAGAGTATAAGTCTGAAGATCCCCGGTCCCTAGCGCGCCACGCGCTACAGTACTTACTTATGTTAAGAACGTAAAACAGAAGTTTTTAAACATAACTCAGCAGGTGCATACACATAGAGGGAAGTATGTATAAGTTTGTACCTAAGCTAGAAATAAGCTGTAAATAAATCTTACAGCTACCTATGCAACAGAAAATCTTCTGTGTATGAGTTGCCAAAAAGTCGAATTTGAATAATTGAAAGTATAGCAGTTATATCCCGTTAGGTTTTCTCCTTATCTTCTGAAATAATAGAGCATGACTCTATTAACTTTATTACGTTAACGCTGGTTAACTCGTGTATTCCTTAGTTTCGGTGTTTTACCGTTTGTGTAAAGGAAATGAGGAAAGATGTCTGTTAAGGTTTTGGAGAAAAATCGCTACAGACCGCTTGCTTTTTTGATTGAAAGAATTTTTTCAGTCTTGTAAACCAGTACCAGTAAAATTGATTTGATAGCTAATTAAGAGTACGAATCTAATTAATTCATTGCAAACGTCTGTTCAGTGCTGTTTATAGGTTTCCATACATCTATGTAAATATAGGAATGTCTAATAAAAAAAGGGTTCTAATTAAACATGCTTCTTTTTAATATCATTATTCGCCCCCAAAAATGTATGTTGCCTTCTAAATTACTAGTGAGACACAATTAACGAGCATCTAAATAATACTATCTTAGCCACTAGTTATCTTCTAAGTAAACCACTCTAAATACACCTCAGCATGATGGTTATTTTTTAGCATCTAAATTTGTAGCATGCATTCTAACAGTAAACTTCTAAAATACTATTAAATGACATCATAAAATATATTTAATTAGCTTCTAATTTTTTAACTCAGTGCGTTTAAAATGTAAGCAAGCAACATGCAGCAAGCATCGCTTCTGTCACGGTTCCGGTGCTGCAGTGCTCAGCGGTCCCATGCGAGCTTATCGTCGCAGATGGTTTTCACGCTCACCACCGCAGCTTCGGCTTGCTGGCCGGCCGCGTCGTCGGCGGCGAGCGCTGAAACTACCTGCGCCTCAGCTCGCAGGCCGCCTCGCCCCTCCGCGCCTACGCGGTTTTGAATTGCACTCTAGGGGTAGGGCAGGCAAGACTACGTGGAGTCGGTATTGCAACGATTCGTTTTCGTCACTAACTTCAATTATCATTTAATACAATGTTTTTTAATTGAAGGTTATAAATGGCAATATACTAAAAACGAGGCCGAGTTAGTAAATTAGATGACAATGTATAAATAAGAAAGACAAGTCACAATAATTGATGATCTTTACTTGAAGCTTTCTATAGAATATTTAGTTGGCGTTGTAAAAAAGACGAATTAGTTTATTAGAGGCTATGTCATTTCCCCGTTGCTTAGTTATAACATTAGAAGTTTAATCATGTGTCCAATAAATAATTTTGTTGCTACACTTATAATTTCCCATAAAAAAATGTATAGAAAATACAAACTCCTCCTTTTAGGGAAGTCGCTTAAAAAGAAGAAAGAAAATAAAGTCGGCTTATTAAGAATACTTCGTTGTTCGCCGTTCATGTAAAAATCCGTTAATTGAAATTATCAAGAATAGAGCTGAATGGACCATATATTAGCTAAAACCAACAACGTCTGACAAGAGAATTTTATAAATACCTTTGTAGGTGCAACCGCAAGAAATACTACTATCTTAAACATCCTTTAATAATGAACCACCTTCCTCTCTTCCAGGGCGGACGTTCGGGCGTCCTCTCAAGAAGATGATGCAAGCTCTCATCCCGCTTGCGTTCCAGATCGGAGCGGCATCCACGTGGGCAGTGGTCGCTGCTATAGTCGGCATCAAAACGTTGCTGGTTGCGCTTGTTATACTGAAGCTACTGCTCATGGCTGGCGCTGCTAAGGTAGAGTGTAGCTGGGAATATACCTTACTAGCTTCTGCCAGCGGTTTCACCCGCATCCCGTGGGAACTACTTCCCGTACCGGGATAAAAAGTATCTAAGTTTCAGTGTTAGATAAATGGGCTATCTAACACTGAAAGTTTTCAAATCGGACCAGTAGTTCCTGAGATTAACGCGTTCAAACAAACTCTTCAGCTTTATAATATTAGTATAGATAACGAGTTAAAGTCCTGGCTGATTTTTACCATGAACCATGAGCTGCATAGGAACATGGCTAAATAACATCCGTAAAAGTTTATGGGCTAAACATTTAGTAATGCTTGATGCGTTGGCCCTTGGTTGCAAGTAGATGTAAGTAGATATATTATCATGTTGAGTTCCTCCGTGCTTCGGAATAAGAGTGCGTTGAAGCCAGAAAGCCTAACAACCTGTCCCACTAAGGGGTGTCAAGTTGCCCAGGTAGCTCCGTTGAAAAGATCAGGTAGGCATTCACACTATGTGGTACGCTGGTTCTCAGCTGTATTCACTTAGACTGGAAGCTGACCTTAATAGAGGCAGATGGTCTATCTACGAGCGTGACAAAATAAGTCCATTTTAAGTATATCTTGGTGACATAAAAACCGTGAAAGAAAACATCGTGCAGCAACCTGAACTTAATAAATCCGATCACGAATCCACCTTTGCCAAGCGTGGTCATCAATTGTCATGCCTTCTCTGTATGAAAAACAACCTATGGCAGTAAATAGGCCAGCGAAAATAACAATTTAAGTATAGGTACTTCCAAATGATCCTGATCTCAGGAACTACAACTACTATCTAAATCAGTTCATACCGATGGACATCCGCAACTCCGCATAGGTCCAGTTGAAAACCAGCGTCAGACACTAGCTGTCTGGCATAATGCTGAACTGGACCTATTTGACGCAACCTTTTGTTCTTTTATTTTGTTTTTTTTTGTTGTTTCTATGTGTATGTATGGTTTGTGTCAATAAATAAGTTTTCTTTCTTTCTTTCTTTTCAATCGATTTGAAAAAATCTTTCAATGTTGGATAGCCCAGTTATCGAGGAAGTTATTAGGCTGGGTTTTTTTCCGTTTGCTCAGAGTACTTTCCATAGGACGCGAGCAAAATTGCTAACGGAAGCAACTGTGTTTATAAATAAGAAGCTGCTAACCTTCCAAGTGGTATTCCATCATCGGAATTGGGCTGGGCAGATGACGAAACGAAATATAAACATACTACATAACGTCTAACGGACTACCCAATGCAAGGTCATTGCTCTTTACCCACCTGAGTCAAAGTCACGTAGTTTAGACGTTTCAAGGTCAATAACTGTCCACTGGCAGAATTAACAAAAATAAATAAACTTAGCACATTCTAGCTTAGAGAAAGTTAGCTTAAATTGCTGGAATGAAAAGGACGGATATATAGGATTAAAAGGAGTTGAAAAGAGATAGATAGAGCAAGAAACAATTGGATTGATGCCGTTCACGGAGGAAGGAAAGATATGTAGTGGACATGCAATAAGGAAGGTAGGTCAGGCGCCTTCTTGTAGATCAGTCGGTCAAGCAACGTACGGTAGGCGTGATCAGTTACTAGAACTAACGAGACGTTCGGGTTCCTTGTCAAATCAAAACTAATCTGTCAAAGATTGGTCTTGATTGATAAGTGATTTTATTTTGAAAATACTGGGCGAGCTCCATAGAAGTCGTGTAAAGAGCTAGTTAACGTTCCTCGTCTCCCCGTACACACGCATATTGTCGCGCTACTTTCTTACGAGATTTTGCGTTATGACATCTCCGCTAGTCATTTTGTTCTCCGTGATATCTTTTTATTTAGTGTTAATCAAGGATTTCTAAATGAAAGTGAGATTCGTAGTTTAGTGAATCATGAGAAGTGACTTTCAATGCAAAGTCCATGATATTTAAAACGTGATTCTTCTAAAGTTTCTGTCCTCGATAAGTTATTGATGCTAGCTAGAATATGTTGAAGTAACTTGACCTTTTTAGAACGTCCAATAATAAATTATAATGAATTATGAAATAAATACCAGCCAAGGGTGAGTTGGACTCGCGCACGAATGACTTCAGAAGTCGTTACGGGTAGTCAGAAACCAGAAAGAATGACAACCAGTCTTACCAAGTAATATCGGGTTGTCCAGGTAGCTGGGTTGAGGAGGTCAGATAGACAGTCGCTCCACACCGCTTGTGGCACACTGGTACTCAGCTGCATCCGATTAGACTGGAAGCCGATCCTAACATAGTTGGGAAAAGGCTTGGCAGATGATGAATGGCGAAGGAAAACATCTTGAGTAAACCTGGACTTGAAAGTGAAATCGCCAATGCATTGAACGCACGTGGTGATTATAATCCCATTCCTTCTCTGTAAGAGAAAAGGCCTGTGCCCTGTATTGTGAGAGTTAAAAGCTTGATTATGTAACACATTGGGCCAAAGTTATTAAAAAGTAAACTGATACATATTTGAAGTAGTTTTTTATATCTTTTCCAATCACTTGTAGTAATTTTAAACTTTCTTCGTATTAGAAAAATGAAAGTGTAATTGAATATCTAAATGTATCATTAAGTATACGGCCTACGCCTCGGGCCCTTTGTCATTTTGGGAAGCTGTTTGCAAACTGGTATTTCTTAATAATAGCAGCAGTTGCTGTTGTTATTATTTATGTTCCGTTAAATTTAATGCTTTAGAGTAGTAAAAAGTAGTTGTTCTTCGATTTCTCGAAGAGATCAGGACTGATTTAAAAACAAACATTATTTCTTTCGAAATTCATTTTCAGCTAGTTAGGATCTAATGACGGAAACCCAAAGATATCGAGTTATAGAGGGCGGGCAACTCTCCAAAAATATGTAGGCACGCATCTAGTCAAAACTTTACCTGAGATCACTTATCTACCCACTGTTAAAATTGTAAACTTAACTTCAAGTTAAAAATTTTAACAGTGGGTAGAGCAAAATTTTATAAAACACTGGTACTCAGCTGTATCCAGTTATACTGGAGCCGGAAGAATATAGGTGGGTTGTGGTTTAACCATAGACATAATATAGTAAACAGGACTGCGCACCTAAGCCCAAAAAACGAGCCGAGTGAAACAGTTAGTACGGAGGCCGTCTGTCCCTTTCTAATAGGGTGACCATAAGATTAAGCTATGTGAGACAATCCCGAATTTGCTTAGATTATTTAACACAAGTTCAAGTTTTAACTTACGCAGTTTGTTATCTCAAGATAATAATATAGGCTTTTAATAATTAGCGGGAATTAGCGGTATAAAAGCAATAAAATTCGAAGTGAAACACTGATTTTTTTGTAATTTTTTGCTTCACATATAGAGCTGCTGAGCCATTTATGTCGCCTTTCTTCATTTTTTGGGAAGCTATAACAATAGTACAACCGTTTTAGAATCCATCACACATATTTTGTCTCATTACAAGAATTCATGGGCATCCTAGTTGTTTGATTTACGAAAATGTTATTATTAGCTAACCTGCGGAACGACATATTGCAATCACCATAGGATTCACTTTTGCAAGTATAAACGCAACACTTTTTCACCATTTTAATAGTTTAAAATGATTTAATAGGAAAAAAATATAAACAAAATTTTAAATGCTGTTTACGCGCCAAGAATGTTCAGGGTTACTTGGATAAAAATATAAGTGATTGAATTGTTTTTTTGGGAAGACCAAACTTTTGATCACAATTTTTTTTTATGCTGGCAAGGTGTTAGAAAGAGACAAACGGCCTCCGTTCTAACTATCCCTCTCGGCTCGGATTTGCCTCTGTGTATTATGCAACCAATTTAGTACCTTATTTCGTTGGAATAGAGTTCATTTCCGTAAACATATATTTTGAGATTGCGCAATCTTGTTTAGTATATTATATCTATGGGTTTAACAGACGATGATGATGAGTAAAAATTTTGCTTATAATGCAGCTAAACGGTAAACAGCTATCATTGAAATATTGATGGTTTTATTATTGACAACAAATATTCATTTATGGTTTTCTCTCAATTCCAGGTGGGAGCACTATTCGGTCAGAAGACGCACCACGGTCACGGGTGGGAGGCGCCGGCGCAGAAGGAGATACATCTGCACATACACAACGGAGCCCATCCAGAGATACATGATGGCGCTATTTGTAAGGAGATTTGTTATATTTTTATTAATAATAGTAAGTAATAGGTAAGCAATTTTAGAGATGGAGTTAGAGCATTCATAGATAACAGAAAAGTAGACATAGAGAGCGAAACTCAGGAAATATTTTAAGATCGATGTAGGTAAATGTATTTGTGAATGGAACAAGGATAGGTAGTTTATTTCGGGCGATAAAGCACAGATTACTTGTGTTAGGTACTTCGTGTTATAGCTTACCTAGGTACTATGAAAGCAGCTAAGCCATCATATAAAATTGATGACATTACTGGGCCCCGATTCTCCTAAGTTAATAATGTCAAAATCGAATAGAAATCGAATCGTAATATGATCGTAACAGCAGTTTTAACCATATCGGGCATTCTGCTACTAATAAAAGACCAATCGTATTCGATTGACATTTGATTGGTGTGCGATTGGTCTGCTATTTTGGTGATTTTGGTCTATACGGTAGTTTGCTGTACAATCATTTTGCAATCGTAAATCATTTGCAGACAAAATGATTCATTATTGGATGACAGAAAAGGATAAAAACGTTTATTTCAAAGAAAAAATTGCGGAATGCCACATACGCTTCAATCGTAATCGAGTCGGGATTGGATCTCAGTCGAATCGAGTCGAACGTCAATCGAATGGCGCTTAAGTAAAATTAGGAGAATCGGGGCCCTGATATCAATCTAAACAGGTATAAGGCTATTTATAAAAAAAAATCAGCTTATCCTACATACTTACCTATTTAAGCAACATTTTTAACTTAAAAGTTTAGGAAGTATATGAGCGAAGGAATAGTGAGTGCACCTGGGGCCCGATTCTCCTAATTTTACTTAAGCGACCTTCGATTGACGTTCGACTCGATTCGACTGAGATCCAATCCCGACTCGATTACGATTGAAGCGTATGTGGCATTCCGCTATTTTTTCTTTGAAATAAGCGTTTTTATCCTTTTCTGTCATTCAATAATGAATCATTTTGTCTGCAAATGATTTACGATTGCAAAATGATTGTACAGCAAACTACCGTATAGACCAAAATCATCAAAATAGCAGACCAATCGCACACCAATCAAATGTCAATCGAATACGATTGGTCTTTTATTAGTAGCAGAATGCCCGATATGGTTAAAACTGCTATTATGATCATATTGCGATTCGATTTCTATTCGATTTTGACATTATTAACTTAGGAGAATCGGGGCCCTGTGTCCAAGCTAATGCTTGTGCACTATAATATGTCCTGCGCAGCTGGCTGATCTCCTTAGAGTCCTGACAGCTCCTGTGCCTAAAATTAGGTCTGGACACTATTATTAACAATCAAAAATATGTACTAAGAATTTATCTAACCCAGTTTCCGCATCTGGTTGGAAGAATACACCATACCAGGGGTATCCTCAAGCCCAGAGCCCACAGCCCACTGCTGGACTCAGACCAGAGAATGGCTACTTCCTTGGAGTACCACCAACTGTGGCGACGAGAAGAATCATTAATATTAAAGTCTAGAACGTTCTATGTTTGTAATGTAAGTGGTTAACCACGGAATGCTATGTCTATGAGCCACCCTATACAATTCTTGTCTGTTCAAGACTTTTTTCTGGGTCTTTCTTATTTAAGGTAGCTTCTTTATTTAATCTTCTGTTTCTTGTTTTTTAGAAGCACCACTTTCTTGGTCTTCTTTCTGTCCATGTGTGTGGTTGTTATTCTTTTAAATTCCAAAAAATCTGGTGGTATTTAGAAGCGAGCCGGTAATTGCCACTGCCGGTAACTCCTGCGGCGACTGAAAATATTTTGAAAATGCTTTAGCCAATAGATAGCCAAAGTCAATCATATTATATAGACATATTACCTACAGGTTAATACTTAGCTAGGTTCACGGTTCCAAGGAGTCTTATGAGAAGAATCGGCATCAAACTCCATAGACACTCTTTAAAAACTAGGTATTTGTCAAACACTAAAGGCGGCTGTGATATTTTTAAAACCTATATGTATTTCACCCGGTTACGGGAAATAGTTCCCTCGGAACGCAGGCTTAAACGCGAGGAACATCTATGACATATTTCATTCACACGGACTTAAGATGCCTACTACGCAAAGGCATTTTTACAACACTTAACACGTGAAAGTGATCTCCCAAAAGTAGGTTTCTCGATGACGCATGACCACGAGGTGCCGATGCCAAAACGGCTTCAATGGGTGAAAGTTTTGCTTGATAAGATTACGTTTGGGCACAGGGACATGTTAGGTATTTTTTTGTTATGTAAAAAGTAGGATTTATAATTGTAATTTTTTTAGAAAATATTAATTACCTAGGTATGTTAATGAGCTTGATACTTTAGCAAATGGTTTAGCAAACCACACTTTAGTTAGTATAACTGAATATGTGTTACGAAATAGACATTTAACTTCAGTATTTATTAACATTTTTAAATAAAATCTGCTATAAATAATAACTTAAAATACAAAAATTAGGTACTAGTAGGAAGTGGTAGACAGCGACATCTCTTATCGAGTAGCAATACAACTTAAAGTTCTGTTTACTTACGACAGCGATGGTGTAGCATTTGAACAGATGGCGCTAAAAGTTGTTCAAAATACAAAATAAATGTTAACATACTTCAATTTAAAATTGCGTGCATAAATATAATCTATTTCTAAGAATGTTATTTAAAATTCAGTTAGTCTAATTTATCTTTTTCTTGGATCTGAATTATTTTCTTATTAGCGCACAATTTTACCACTAGATAGCACTACTTCAAACATTTACTACCATTCACAACTAGATGGTGTTACTTCAAAAACTTTTACTACTCCCCGCTAGATGGCGTTGTAACATATTTTTATTTTACAGCCGCTTGGAACAGGGACAGCACAGGAACGGCAGCGGCTTCAGACAAGAACATTAATTTAGTAATTAACCCTTACGCTGCGGTTGCTGGACCACAAACTATAAGTACGCCGTATGGAAACTATGTGAGGGTTGACTCTCCTAATGCTTTGTCATCGTTGTCTTCTTTATCGAGTCTTAGTACTTAAGCCCGAAGTTTACTGATGACATAAACGTCAGATAAATAACTTAAAGCTTCTTAAAGTCCATTTCACGAAAGAAGTCCCGCGGAAAATTGTAGAACTATATATTTTTGTATGTATTTAACCAGCTATCGCATAGACACAAGCGCTGCGTCTGCGGGTCCTCTTTCGTGAAATGGGCTCTACTATGAATTTTCACGTTCAATTGGCAAAGGTAACAGTTGTTTTAAGAAGAAGGACGTTTATGTTGTCGGTGTAAATAGGCCTTAGGTAATTCGTAACTTCTACGACACCGTGTACCACCGCGGATTATGTACTTAATATTCCTCCGCGCGGACAGGCTTTTTGGGAAAGGTTTGAGCGGCTTTCATAGAAATAATAAAAAACAACGGTGCACTGTGTCGGGTGTGAATCATTTCAAGATGACGCAATTTTAATTAGAAGAGATGATTTTAAAATCCTTTAAAATGTGGCGGTACCTTCAGTAAGATATTTCTCATAAGAAATGCATATTATTTCTCATGTATAATGCGCAAGGAATGATTTGGTATGGGAATAAGCAAAGGCGTAACCGTGTTCCCAGTTCCCACTAGTTCTGATTACCCATCAAGAAGTATAATTATATTCAGATTCAGACCTTTGCTTCTGAGAAATTCTGCTTCCACCTCCTATCAAGCTGGAGATGTAAAGAATTAGTTTTCCTCATTTTTTTGTAGTTATTTATGCAACTTAGTAGATTGCTAGCATTTCCTCATTTCAATGAGCATTTGTTCAGCAATTTATTAAGTTTTATAAATGGCGTAAAGGAATTTTATGTGCACAAATATAATTAAGGTAGTAAGTACAGTTTGCCTCACAAAATTTTGCAATTTTGAAGTTAGACATTCGACTTGACAGAC
Source organism: Helicoverpa zea (assembly GCF_022581195.2). Lineage (NCBI taxonomy): Eukaryota > Metazoa > Arthropoda > Insecta > Lepidoptera > Noctuidae > Helicoverpa > Helicoverpa zea. Next base: position 5,998,730 of record NC_061478.1, read on the forward strand.
GACGATCATAAAAAGGTCGCCGTCGACGCTGGATTGCAGGTCGCCTCCAACAGGTATCTGTGGAGATCTAAGGGGAGGCCTATGTTCAGCAGTGGACGTCCTATGCCTGACATGATGACGATGATGGTGATGATGATAATGATGACAAGTAACTTCTTGCTGTCATTTGAAAATCTTCGGCAGTTGTAACGGGTGTCTGACAACCAGTCATGCCTAGGGATATCGGGTTGCCCGGGTAACTGGGTTGAGAACAGTCGCTTCTTATAAAACTCTGGTACTCAACTGCATCCGGTTAGACTGGAAGCCGACCCAACATAGTTGGGACAAGGTAGACTAACTTCAAATTGCAAAGTTATTTGAAGAAATCTGCTATAAATGTTATATTGTATGTAATTTCTATTGTCAACCGTTTTCGCTTGATTTTGGAAATACTTTTGCAATTTCATTTTACTTAGTTAAGTTTGGTCTATATTGGCAATAACTTAAGTTAATATTTGCCCAAAAATAGACTAACTACCTGTGGGTAGCACCAATAACTATAACGATAACCGAACCATTTTCAGTTGTCAAATCGTTAATTTGACCAATAGGCGGCAAGTATACGCTGGTTATGGTTTGGTTATCGTTATAGTTAAATGGTGCAACTTTCTAGAAATATTTCTTCTGGAAGTTTCTGTCCAGGATAAGAGGCTTTGATTTTAATGTTACCAGGAAATATAATTTATTTTTTGTAATGGTAGTATTTAGTTAATGTAGTGTAAGTTGTAATATTTATTTCTGTTTATGATTGTGAACGTAAATAATTTTAAGTGTAATAAATTGTTTCTAATTTACTTGGGCATTTTAATTTCTGCATTCGGTCATTATAAATGTATAAGATAATCTGAAAAAGTAATTCACTCATATATGGCTGAAAACTTATTACTTTATGAAGATGTTCATTAAATAAGGCCACCCTTCATTTACATACTTACCAGGAATGGAAGTGATGGAACAAACACCTAAGAAAATCATGGTACCAAATCCTTATTCAAAATTTGGTAAAATAAGAAAACACAATTCAACAGTTTTTAAAAGTATATTTTATTTAGAGGTAGACAACATTAAAATCTTAAAAAATAACGTCATTAAACAACACTGAAAATCTTTTAGACGCCAGAAAATGACATACATCAGCCTATCGCCAGTTCCTATGTGTATTTTGTTGAAAGAAGAAGTGGCTGTTAAGCCATTCCTTCAAATCCAATCCTTTTGAGAGCAAAATATCTATAAGCATTAATTGGATTCTATTCGTCAAGACTTAGTGACGGGTTATCTCATAATACAAACTTATGTCGTAAGCTTTACGACACTGTTTCTCAAAGTTTTCCACATTGCTGCAAACATTCATATTGTTTACTTATCTAGATTCTAGAAACTTCAACATACAGATACACAAATAAAAGAAAAAAACGAAATCTAAGAATATTTACAAAAAAAGGTAGCATTATGATAAGCAGCCTATATTCTTCCTCGATAAATGGGCTGTTAGGCTATTTAATGCTAAAGAATTGTTCAAATTGGACCAGTCATTCCTGAGATTAGTGTTTTCTTCAAAATTCTTCGGTTTTATAGTATAAGTATGCAGTTTAAATCGTCATAAGGTTAGGTTAGATCAGGAAGGCACTACAAATGTAGATCCCGGCTGTCACTTGAACATCTTTGGCAGTCGTTACGGGTAGTCAGAAGCCAGACAGTCCTACAACCAGTGTTACCTAAAGCTAAGTATTAGTAGTAGTAGGTGAGTAAAGCAATAAAATACCAAAGAAGCTTGCCACAAAACTTTGAGGTCCACTGCGCTAGAATACCAATAGAGTGCGCTAGTGGCTACCCTTGACACGCGACCTTGGCTCGCTCAAAATGTTAGAACTCCGAGACTGGTATATTTACACATTATGACTGGCCTGTTAGATTTTTAGTTTTATTAACTTGATATTTTGTTTTAATATACGTTCTAAAGTGAGAAGCCGAAAATCGATCTCAGTAGCGTGCACTTGGAGAGGCCTATGTCCAGCAGTGGACTGCGATAGGCTGATGATGATGATGATGATGATGATACGTTCGAAAGATATTTTTTGAGGTTTCAAACATAATCATCCTCTGAGCCTTTTTCCCAACTATGTTGGGGTCGGCTTCCAGTCTAACTGGATGTAGCTGAGTACCAGTGCTCTACAAGGAGCGACTGCCCTATCTGACCCCCTCAACCCAGTTACCCGGGCAACCCAATGCCCCAATACAATAGGTTTCAAATATAATATGAGCAAATAATATACAAATCACATACCTAACTATTTTACTAAATAAATGATAATTACCAATCCATCTTCATCTCTCGAACCTTTTCAACGAACCGAACCAGATGCAGCTGAGTACCAGTGTGCCACATGGAGCGACTGCCTATCTGACCTCCTCAACCTAATTCCCTACCAGGCCAATAGTTAGTCCTACGGTAGTCAGATAGTTCATTTTGCAAGAAAAATCGTGATTCCAATAAACTTGCTAGTCGGTCTGATACCTGGCCGTTGTAATGTACTTTACCATCCATCTGCACACTGTTTTATGGGCCTCAACAAACTATCACAACCTATCGTCTTAGGTAAGTATATTCAAACATTATGTAGAAGTTTTCTCAGCACGCATGTGTCACATTTTCTCGGAAACAATGACCTCAGGTATGACGTCATTCTGACAATCTTTGGCTAGCTAGTTAGTAGTGTGATTTCATTCTTTGGTTGTTTGATAGTTTTAGGAAATGAAGATCATTTTTTTTTTTTTACTGATGAATAGAGCCTCAGTGAGTAAGTTTGGGTCGATCGTTCAAAGCCCATCTACATATGCTAACATTATAAAGAGTTTTGTGGGCTTGTTGCGTTTTAGGGAATTATGTATATCCAGATTCTTAATAGTTTTGAATATATTTGATCTTGAATCTTAATATATTTGAATAGATATTTACAATACAAATTTACAATAAATATCAAAAACTATCCTAGTAAAACAAATAAATAAAAAGCGTCAAAAAATTCGTCCTCATCGCTGTCAATTGGGATAAATATTTGAATTAGATAATAAATAAATCAATTTATTTATTTCCAAAAAGTTGGTGACAAGAATAGTAGGTCTCCTGGCTCCTACTATTAGAGTTTATTATTTCCGCAAAGTAATGCCTGATTCCATAATTCATCTCTAGATACAGTTTTTTTTAATCGGTTCTATCTAGATCTAGATTCAGTTTTTTTTAATCGATAAAACCGATAGATAGAACCGATTAAAAAAAACTGTTTGCCAATAGAAAATTTCTTTATTTTTGGTTGTCATAAGCTACATTTGACCCTGTGTAAAGGTAGATAGATCCTATAACAAGCAAGACCATCGTGTCATAGCGAGGTCCTCTTTAGGAAGGCACGTTAAGTTGGTCCCGGCTGTCATTTGAACATCTTTGGCAGTCGTTACGGGTAGTCAGAAGCCAGAAAGTCTTACCAAAGGTGTCCGAGTTGAGGATCAATTTTTATCAAATGGTTGATCGCCCCTCGTGTTGCAGGGCGTCCCACGTTTTTCTTGCCTAATTTTGAGCTCCATTGTAATAGATAAGTTTGAGACAGAATATGGTAATATGTAATATGCTCAAGGTGTTTCCAAAATGGAAGAAGGATGTTGTCTTAACCCTGATCGCGCTAAGATATATGGCTTACACACACACACATACACAGACAAACGCCTACGCGACAAACATTTGTTCTTGAGTTAGAAGTTGTGATGAAAAATCCAAAGGTTTTGTATGTTGAAATGTGTCTTAATCTGAGCTGTTTTTTTTACCATTGACTCTTTAAAGTTAGGCAATGACGCTGGATGCAGGTCGCCTCCAACAGGTATCTGTGGAGATCTAAGGGGGAGGCCTATGTTCAGCAGTGGACGTCCTATGGCTAAGACGATGATAAATGAACAAATCGTGCAAAGCTTGTAAATGCGGTTTCAGGTAAATCTCCTTCGATAAATGAGCTAACCCAATCTAACACTGAAATATTTATTTGTAGTTCGTGGGATTAGAGTGATCAAGCAAACTTTGTTATATCACTTAGATATACATAGATATTAACTATGGATACCTAACCCTACCTAATATGTATAGTCGTCTAATTTGGAGCCTTTCTTTTTTTTATTTACCTATTTAACCAACACCCAAAAAGAAGCAGTACAAACCACTCACAGAAAAAACACATATTAGAGTCACATTTTAAAATAAACCTAACAAAAATAACTTCTAAAGCAGGTAAACCATTTGACTTTTAAATACGCCTCGATGTTCTTATCAAGGGCGACAAGATTTGTGACGTCATATCGTCTTGTCGACTGTTTAGACGTTTGAAAATAATATTTAATGTTCAAATAAAAAGGTTTTGTAAGTGAATTAAAGGTTAATTTGTGTTGGGAATATTTGTCGAAGTTTTTTTGCTGAGATTTTTGTATCTCAAAACTTCATTTACATTATAATATAACATACTAATTAATATTAAAAAAATTGGTCTGTCTCAGTCTGTTAGACGTGCTTTCATTCACGCCAAAACCACTGGCACACAAAGTTGTGGCAAGGACGTAGACATGTTACCCGTTTTTGGGATGTAGTCTCTATACTCTAAACGCAGCTAGTCTAGTACAAAATATCTGCAAGATAGGTTTTAACATCGTCATAATAATAAATGACACAAATATATTAAGCTAAGCTTTAGTAAAATTTCGTAAGATTTAGTTCATTAATTAAATCTTTATAAAAACCGCGAAAACCTTACATTATAATACAGACTACACTTAACACATAAAAGTTTTACACATTCAGTAAACACAGTACACATCAGTAAAGTATACACAAAAGAACCATTCTTCTGTCTTCTGAAACCTTCTGTATCTTCTTGAATCTTCTGATTCTTCTTGAAATCCATCGCAGTAACAAAGGGATAAAACGTAACCTCTATCAGGCTATGTCTGAAACATCTCTAAGATACAGACAAAGCCAAGGAGAGGCTAGGTCAACATCCCGGTGACGAGTTTATGACGAACCGGTGGCGAATCGATGACGAGTCGGTGACGAGTTTCTGACGAGTTCGTGACGAGTTGGTCATGAACTTGCATTGAGCGTGGTTGATGTTGGCAGTACAGTAGTATACAGCTGTTGAAGTTGAAAACAGGCTGGTAATATTACAAGTTACTATTCTTTTATAAATGGTCTATTTAACAATTAAATATTTTTTCTTATCGGTACAACAGTTCCAAACTCTGCAACTTGCTGGTAATCAAAATTCCCTGTAGCTGAATAGGCTCTCAAACCTGCCTGCTGATAATTTCTTTCATTTGACTTTAAACATTTATTTCATAAAGAAGGCTCTGTCTCTGACTAATTGAAGTTCCTACAAATTACAAGATCACAAACAGTTTTGAGCACTAATCGTTCTAATATGACATTTTAGAAACCCTTGTATTAATTTTAAGTAATCCTGGCGCCCAATATTTAAAACTTGACAAGTAGGAAAATTGTCTTAGTAAAGATATCAACGCGCCCTACTGTTGAGTTTTCTTACAGCCAGTTTCTTCATCAAAAGTTAAAGCCAAAGTAAAAGTCAAAGTAATGTCTAAAGTAAAAGTAACGGTCAAATTCAATTTTTCTATTAGTTTTGCTGTCACTTTAGCCTTGAAAAAACGAATTTGACCGTTACTTTTACTTTAGACATTACTTTAACTTTAATTTTTGATGAAGAAACTGGCCGTTAGTAAATTTAAATCTGCCTTGAGCAAACGTGGTAATTTTTACTTCCCTTATAACAAAAGTTATCAATTATAATATTTTATTTATATCTTGGTTCTTTAATTTTAATTCTTTACTAGGTACTTGTTTGCTACACGAACTTCATAAAATTATGCCTGAAGTTCGTGTAGCAAAAAGCTAAAAATATATAAGGGTAATTATGTCGTGCAAATCCGAGATTCAAATCACATTTTTCTCTTTCACCATTCATCAAACAAAACAACATAGAAATATCTACAGTTTATATGTCATATACCTTTGCCATCCCGAAGGAAACGAAAGAATTGGTCGAAATGTATGGATCGGCAATCGCGAGGCAGTCGTTACGGGTAGTCAGAAGCCAGTAAGTCTGACACATTGGGTTGTCCAGGTAACTGGGTTGAGGAGGTCAACTAAGCAGTCGCTCCTTGTAGAACACTGGTATTCAGCTTTGAACTGGACTGGTAGTTGAACCCAACATAGTTGGGAAAAGGCTCGGCAGATGACAACTTTAGCCAACTTCACAGAGTTATTTTATGAGAAGAATCTAATGATTAAAATAATATAGCACTTATGACTACTAGACCAACGGATATATTAGTACAGCAGTGGTTATCAGTGGTTATTAATCGGTGGTCCGCGGACCACTGGTGGTCCCTGGAGGCATTCCAAGTGGTCCGCGAAGCTTTGCTTCACGACGTTGCTGTACGTTATCTAACTTTATTTTTATCGACTTATCTATGCGCGCGCAAGTTTTCGCAACATTTTACGTAATTTTGGATTTGAGTCTTAAAAAATAATTAAAATTTTGCGCTCGCTTCGCTCGCGTATTCAGACTCTATATGCCCTTATTTTTGCATTTGTCAACAAACAAAAAGTTAAGTACGTTTAGGCTAAATTTTATGTAATATTTGGTTTAAGTCCGATAAAATTTCGCGCTCGCTTCGCTCGCGCATTTATCAAAGAACTCTCGCATCGGGTAAACCGATGGGGTGGTTCCCGGCAAGACAAACTTTAGTTAAAATGGTCCCTGATGTCAAAAAGGTTAAGAACCTCTGTAGTATAGTATTACGAAATATATTCACACTTGGTTGGAACTTGTTTGAACATATTATTAGCCACTTGAGCCAACAATCCGTTGCTACATAGCTGACAAACGGTCATATTTAGGAACCTAGTGAATATTTTGTTTCTAAATGGTATGTTTTATGTAAAGAGGCATTCACTTACTTAAAATTTCTTCTAAATGAACGTCGCGGTTTCACAAAAACACAAAACTTTAATCATTGCTACTATAATTTTTATAAAATCTGAAGTAACTCTGCCACTCGCGATGTTAGGCCAAACCTACTGAACTTATTTAATGATATTTTGTACAGAGATAGTCTCTGAGCCTCAAGAAGGACATAAATAGGTTACATTTTATATAGCCAGTTTATATTATTCACAATTTACTAACAGACCAAGATTGTTTTCTGAGTATACTCACAAAAATCTCTTCAACACCTATACTTATAAAACAAAACATCCACAAGTAAAAAAAATAACTTCTATTCAAGAAATAATATGAAGAAAAAAAACCTCCGTTTGCATGGAAAAATACTAGAAAACCTTGAATCGTTGCTATCATAAATAACCAGTTATACTAGGCGTGCCCCTCCCCCCTCTAGGCGAAGGAACTTGGAACCCCGCGGGGGGAAGCCGGGTAGAACAAATGTCAAGTAATAGTGGTAATTATTAATGTATGATAATAAGTTGTAGTTGGGCGAATTGTTGGGATTTTATTTAGTATATTAAAATCTATACTAATATTATAAAGAGGAAAACTTTGTTTGTTTGGTTGTAATGGATAAACCCAAAAACTACTGGACCGATTTTAATATTCTTTCACCATTAGAAAGCTATATTATCTGCGAGTAACATAGGCTATATTTTATCCCGGTGCGGGCAATAGCTCCCATGGGACGCGGGTGAAACCGCGGGAAAACAGCTAGTTTCATATAAAGTATCATGCTATTTTCTAAGCATGCTGTCATTGAACATCCTTGGCAGTCGTTACGGGTAGTTAAAAGCCAGTAAGTCTGACACCAGTCTAACTAAGGGGTATTCGGTTGCCCGGGTAACTGGGTTGAGGAGGTCAGGAGGTCAGGAGGAAAAATTGACAAGAAATAAAATGTTATCTGATAATAACAATATTTAAATGTCAAATGTAAATACACAGGCATGTGAAAAGATATCACTGACTAAGCGAGCATTTATATTTTGATTATAATTCATCTATTTTCCCAACTACGTTGGGGTCCATTATCAATTAAACAGTATTCGTGGGGTCCGAATGCCCACATTCTATTTAAAGATCTCTCTAGGCGGCTGGTTGACGCTTCGCGTGACCAGAAGGCTGACTATTACCTCGGACAAAGAATCAGCATGGCGATCCAACGAGGTGAGGTAATGCTGCCAGCCTCTTGGGCACGCTCCCAGTTGACAGCGATGGGGACGAATTTTTTGACGCTTTTTAGTTGTTTGTTTTACTAGGATAGTTTTTGATATTTATTGTAAATATGTATTGTAAATATCTATGTAAATAAAATACCTGCCCAAAAAAAAAAAAAAAACAGTATGCATTATGCATCTGAGTACCAAATTTTCGCATAGAGCGACTGCCTATCTGATCGCCACAACCCAGCGGTCTGGACAACCCGATACCCCTAGATGTTTTGCAATAATAAGACTGAAAAATATATAAAATTTCAGACACATGCCTTAGATTTAGCACTAAAGCTTGTTGTATTTTTAGCCCACTTAACTGCACTATTTTTCAATAAAAAATTAAAAAAACACTTAAGAAAAGCACACTCAAAAATATCAAAAGCCTAAAACATACGAATCAAGAATCGATCAAAACAAAATCGCTAAAACATTAATACCTTAGCATCAAATCCGGCTAGTCTATGACATCATAAGGCACGTAGGAAGATCGTCTCAAAGTCAACGCGACTGCAGGTCAAACACATTAAACTGGCTTTTTTACAACGAGGACATACCACTCTCCCGATCAAGGATAATGCGTTAGTGCTTGGTTTTCAATGTATACTAATATTGTTGAAGTGTTTGTTTGTATGTTGTGCTAATCTTAGGATTTACTGGTGTGTTTAGTAGTGGTAGATAAAAGTCTGTTCAGGAAGGCTAAAGGCAAATTTTTATCTAGTTAAATAGTTATGATTTCAGCTGAATCCCAGCTGATATCGCTGGATAGCTAGAATTTCTTTCTATACTATATATATAAAAGTTTATTTGCGGGCGCCAGGATTAGAAAATTCTAGTGTTTTAGGGTGTCAGATTAAAGGGGCTCTAGGTTTGCTTCAACTAGTGAAATATAACTCCATAAGTTTTCATATTTTCAATGTATGTAAAATCTTTTAATTGGCCTGTGCTGTGTCATTATTGGGTTCAGTTTTCTTGATAAAAAATTGTGACCTAGCTCTTATTTAACACACGTCTTGAAGTTGACTAGTTTTCACGATTTTCTTACAGAAATTGAGTAAAATCCGCTATTGGCGAAGTACAGGTATAATGATTATCACATTTAAGGTGTCTACTAGTTGTATACATTGTATTTTATCACCGATACCAGTGAACTGTCATGTAGTAATATCACAAATTAGCACTCTTGCCAAATGTTTCGGTAATTCACAACGAAAGATAACTTTATACTACTAACTTTACGGTAGACAAAATGTATGAAAATTACACTAAGAATAAGACTGGTAAAAAGACTTTCTGGCTTCTGACTACCCGTAACGATTGTTCAAACATGGATAATAGTTATTTGTTATACAAGAGTGCAAAGTTGCTTTTTAACCGCGGGCTCAATTTTGATGACCGAGCAAGCGAAGGATTCTAAAATTGAAACACGAGCGTAGCGAGTGTTTCAATAATTAGAAACCTGAGCGATAGCGAGGGAATCAAAAGAGCACAAGGTGAAAAATCTTTGCACTCGAGTGCAACACGTAACTTTTTATCCCACCTCATCGAGGAAATTACTAAATGCAAAAAAACAAAATGGCGCGCACATATGAGTAGGTATCAAATTAAAAAGAAGTACCTATTAGAGTTCATTTATTTGAAAAATCAGTTTAAAAATGAAACGAGGTTAAAATTCGATGTAAAAACAATAATAAAAACTACTGAATTAATTGAATAATTATTTTAAGCAGTATTTTATTTCTTTAATATGTATTTGTTTGAAAAGTCTTATCAAAGATTGTCACAAGTGGAGTATTGCACACGATGTTCTAAATTCAAATCACTTTGCCGCTCTAGAGGATAAAAACGGCTTTTGCGCTCAGATATCAAAGGGTAAAACTACTCTTTCCGAGATGGTGGGATGAAAAATTGTTTTGACAAGATCCATACACCGGTCGCGTTTAGCATTCCTCCATATATCTTTGGTCATCATCTGCCTAGTCTCTCTAACCAGATGCAGCTTAATACCAGTGGGCCATTCTCAACTGAAGATATTCTTCCAGGCTAACCAGTACCAGCGCGCCACATGGAGCGATTGCTTATCTGACCTCCTCAACCCAGTTATCCGGCCAACCCAATACCCCTTGGTAAGATTGGTTATCAGGCTATCTAGCTTCTGACTACTCGTACTTAACGACTGCCAAAGATGTTCAAATGACAGCCGGGACCCACTAATTTAACGTGCCTACTGAAATAGGGACTCATCATGATAAGATGGTCACCTATCCACGGACCGACCGCGCCAAGCGTTGCTTAACCTTATGATCGATCGACTCGTGCAGTTACTAAGCTACCAGTTCCTCTCAAGGTGGATTAGGTAAACCTATTATATATTTAATTTATTTAGATATAATATATGTATGTATAGATAGATGTTAAATGTCAAGGTTTCCTCAAGATGTTTTCTTTCACTAGTCAGTAGCGCCAAGACTTATTTTATTAGTCAGAAAAAAAACTTATTTTGATCGTAAAATAAGTATGTAAAAATTCAAAATTCATTTTTCAAGATTAGAAGATTTAAAAGTGGTAACTTCTCTGCATGCCCGGATAAAAAGTAACATGTAGCCTTCCTCTATAAATGGGCTATAAAACACTGAAAGCAATTTTAAAATCGCTCCAGTAATTCCAAAGATAATCACGTTCAAACAGACAAACTCTTTACCTTTATAATATTAGTCTAGACATACAATCCTGTTACAAAACAAAGGTCTTCAAGACATTAATTGGCACTTTATATTCGAAACAGTTATTAGTTTCAAGAAAACAAGCAAAAAATGTCCGCCTTTGTTAGACGTTAGCGTTTTTCTCAGAAACGACTAAACCGCAAATGATTTCAGCGTAGATTGTAAACTTGAACATTGACCAGCGTAACATTCTTATAAAGAAAGATGACTTTAGTGATTTTTTTGTCATCATCATCTGCCTAGCCTTTTCCCAACTATGTTGGGGTCGGCTCCCAGTCTAACCAGATTCAGCTGAGTACCAGTGCTTTACAAGAAGTGACTGCCTATCTGACCTCCTCAACCCAGTTACCCGGGCAACCCAATACCCCTTGGTTAGACTGGTGTCAGACTTACTGGCTTCTGACTACCCGTAACGACTGCCAAGGATGTTCAATGACAGCCGGGACCTACAGTTTAACCTACAGATTTTTTGTACGAAATTAAATATGTATATTAAAAACTAGTGACCACCCGCGGTTTCACCCCATCCTGAATGAACTTTTTCCGGCACATGGATAAAAATTAGCAAATGTTTCTTCTTGACTGTAAGCTATAGTATTACTACCAAGTTTCGTCAAAATTCTTACAAACTATCGCGCTTTTAGTAGAATTGGGAAGGACACAGATTATGTAGGTATAGTTCTTTTAGTAGGAACATTTGTACAAAGTACACACAGTCTAACCAAGGGGTATCGGGTTGCCCGGGTAACTGGGTTGAGGGGGTCAGATAGGCAGTCGCTCCTTGTAAAGCAATGGTACTCAGCTGCATCCGGTTAGACTGGAAGCCGTCCCCAACATAGTTGGGAAAAAGGTTCGGAGGAGGGACTTGTATAAGGTATAAAAAGCTACATATTATAAAAATACTCATTAAAAAAACAGTATAGATATGCTAATTGCAAATCTGTGTAGCAATTAATATGGTTCGTAAATATATAAAATAAATTATCATCGAGCCGCGAGATAAGCAAAGGACCCGTTTCCCGGGGGAAAATCTACCCGTACCCGGATAAAATATAGCCTATGTTACTAGGGAATAGTGTAGCTTTGTAACAGTGAAATAATTTTTCAAATCGTTGCAGTAGTTTCGTAGCCTTTGAGGTACAAAACAAGCAGACAAAATAATGTTTGCTTTTTATTATAATAGCAAAGATAATGAATTAATGATACATTCTTGGCGTAAGGTACATAACTTATTTCACAATTTTAAAAACAAACTCAAGGAATTATTATTTCTAAGATTGTATAAGAGATGATTACGAGCTATAATTAGATTTAAATCGACTCTTAATTATTGTTTAATTCAAGGTAAACTATTAAACATTACATTTACATTTTATAAATTACTTTTTTATGTTAATAAAACGGTCAAATGGAAAAAGTTATTTTAAAACGAATTTTTAAGAAACAAAAATATCAGAAAAACTTACCATATCACCCACATATTTTTGAAAAGGCAACACCAAATAAAAAATATATATTTTAGACAGAAAAAAATTAATCCTTCAGCTCTCAAATACGTCCGCACACTCAGACAAACAAACGCAACTGAACAATAAACGCGACGAACCGAGTTATCGATATGAGAATCGATTCAAAATATCGACAAAACTGGTTGTAGTTTAATCATGAGCCATTAGAGTGGCACTACACTGCAAACTTTTAGTCGGCCGACAGTTTGAGCTCATAAATCAGTATGAAGATGAATGGTAGTAAGCACATTACAAGGATTAGGTCATCATCTCCCGAGCCTTCTCCCAACTATGTTGGGGTCGGCTTCCAGTCTAACCGAATGCAGCTGAGTTCCAGTGCTGTAAAAGGAGCGACTGCCCTATCTGACCTCCTTGACCCAGTTACCCGAGCAACTCAATACCCATTGGTAAGAATGGTTATCAGGCTTCTTGTCTTCTGACAGAAATAAGAGCTCAAAATTCAGTATGCAGATGAATGGTAGCACGTTACAAAGATCAGGTATTTAGCCAGTATGAGACTGACTGAAACTTTGATTGGATTCCCAGTTGACAGCGATGGGGATGAATTTTTTGACGCTTTTTAGATATAGTCTTTTTTTTATTGTTTTACTAGGATAGTTTTTTTTGTGTTGTAAATAAATATCTACGTTTAGTTAAAATCTATTGTATGTCTTGAAAACAAAAAAAAATCACGATTTTCTTAAAAGAATTTTTGCCAACTATCGGACAACTATCGCCCAACTGTTTAGTCTACAGTGTGCAGGTATTCTTAAGATGAGACTGGTAGAAGACTGGCGGATTTCAAAACGTAACTTCAGAAAAATATGGCGCGCATTCGGGGACGGGAACGTTTTTTTTTTAATTTGTATTTGCTTTTTTGTCTGAGTTATTTTTTGATGGGTTCTGTAGGTTTGGGTACAATTATATAATGTTACTTATAGATATAAAGTATGTATAGGACAGTTTTTATATGAGCGTGGAAAGTAGTATTCAGGAAAAGCAGGTGAAAACTCGGGAAATAAGTAGTGAAAAATTTAATAACTAAAAATTTAATATAAAAAAAGCTTAAATAAAAAGCCCAATGATAAAAAGGATATTTTGTTTTTTCAAGTACCTACCTTAAAAGATCCGGAGCTACAGATCTGATTTAAAAAAATACCTTCACTGTTGGGAAGTTCACTACCCCTGAGTGACAGAGGTTATATTTTATCCCGGTCCTGGAAGAAGTTTCTCCGAGAAGTAGGTGAAACCTCGAAAAACTGCTAGCACTTAAAAAATAAGAACCAAAATACTTTTAAAAATATTAAAAACCACCAGTTTCACTACAATTTTGAATTCTCAAAACTAGTCAAATATTACACGTGTCGTTTCAGTGATTCGCCCACGGATCGCCAGGCATTCTCTCAAATGTCGATGTTCAAGGACAAACGAGACGAAATGTCAATGTATTTATTATTATGTGAATAGTATTAGATGTAGACGGTTATATTTTTGTTGTTTAGCGCTAGAATATCATCACCAAACCCGAGATTTTTCCCAACTATGTTGGGGTCGGCTTCCAGACTAACCAGATGTAGCTGAGTACCAGCGCTTTACAAGAAGCGACTGCCCTATCTGACCTCCTCCAGTTACCCGGGCAACCCTATACCCCTTGGTTAGACTGGTGTCACAGTTACTGGCTTCTTTCTGACTACCCGTAACGACGTCTACTTTACGTGTATTAGTTTAAAATAGAACGCCTCACAAGACAAGTCAGTATAAGCAGTTTTTAAGTACATTTGTTAAAAAGTTTTCCAGTATTAAATAATTAAGACAATTTAACACAACTCTGAAGCCAGTTATTTGACCTTCAAGTCCGATGAGTTTTCTAAATATATTCGAATATGATTACACCACTTGATTTGTGTAGGAATTTAAGAAGGAAAATGTCGTTCAACCCCGTATTTTGAACAAGCTACGGATATGGTATGGGGGATTTTTGTTGAAATAATAGATGTAAGCGCTTCTTGGCCGCGGAATTGTTCGCGCGAGTTACCGCGGCGCTGGTACATAAAGGGCTTAAGAAGGAACATGGTGGGATTTAGTCAGTAAGAGTCTGACACTCCCTCACGCTGCAGCTACAGGGGGAGCCATCTACTGATGATTTCCAAGCTAGAAAAAAAACGGGATTCCTCTGAATTTAAGATGAGCATAGGATTGCTCTTGATAAATCATAAGAAGTTTAAGCAACGCTTGGTACGATTGGTCTGTGTATGACTGACTAACTTGTCATGATGGGTTCCTCCGTGTTTCACAAGTCCTGGCTGTCATTTGAACATCTTTAGCAGTCGTTAGTCAGAAGCCAGAAAGTCTGACAACCAGTCTTACCAAGGGGTATCGGACTAACTGAGTTCGCGGTAAGTTGGGCAGTCGATCACATAGACGGTAAAATCCTGCATTACAAACATTACTCGTCACCGAATGCCTACGGCAAAATTTGTAGTTACAAATGATACCATAAGCAAGACCATAGACTAAGCCAAAACCTCCATAGAGGCAGCTAGCGCCGGCGCCATTTTTTGTCCCAACTTTTTTGTTCGCAACCGGTTAAAATTACCGGTTGTCCGATGATGTCAGACTCTCGTGTTATATGCCTAATGTAACCGTCATCGGCCGCGAATTAACTAAAACTGCCTATTACTTAATTATTTATAGACGAAACCAGAATTTCTAGAAGTTAATTCTCGTAAAAAAGTATGATAAAGTACGAATTTTTAAAGACGAAATTCCGCTAAAATTTTAAAGTGTCTGTGAGTCCGGTTCACAGCTAGCATGTGTTCGCGCTCAAAGGTTGTAGTTTCGCGGACATTTTAGTAATGTTCGCTCGCAATGTGTTACTGTTTGCTAGAGCGAGTACACCACGAGATACATTTGTGTACGTACTTCACACCGATAGAATCTCTCGTTTAGATGATTTTATGACCTGTAAGGTATATCAAAAACGTTTGGTAGTTCTCCAATTCGTAAGTGAAGTATTATTTTTTGTACTGTCTGGTATCATCTAAAATTCGTATCCGGTTGAGGAAACCAAACCCGTTTTTAATGTACATAACTGCATCTGAGTCATCACCAACCTTTTTATCGTCCCACTGCTGGGCACAGGCCTCTTCTCACAGAGAAGGAACCGAGCGTGGCTACGCTTCATCTTAAATCCGATTAAAAAAATACATTGGCGTTGATGCTTTTTTATTCTAGACCTTTCAAACGAGTGAAACCGTGAACAGAAGCTAGTCTTCTAAGTCTTCCTCATCTAAGTACATGGAGAACAAAATGACTAGCGGAGATGTCATAACGCAAAATCTCCTAAGAAAGTAGCGCGACAACATGAGTGTGCGAGGGGGACAAGGAACTTTACTGTCTCCGCCCTTATGCGCCTTCTTTGGACCCGATATTTTTTTAGTTATACCAAAAGTCTTTGACAGATGCCTCAAAGAACCCGAACGCTTTGTTAGTTCACTCATAACTGATCGTTTTGGTCATGCCCACCGTATGTATTTGAGCTAGAAGAAGGCGCGTGACCTACCTGCATTATTGCATCTCCGCTTAACTTTTCTTACTTCATAGAATAGAATAGAAATAGTTTATTTGCAACGGAATGTGATGATGTCCTCCTAGCCGATTATCGGCTACGGCGGCTGTTCTCATGTAAGGAAATTAGCCAACTGCGCAGGACATGTTATGGTGCACAAGCATTTGCGCAGACACAGGTGCACTCCCTATTCCTTCACTCTCATAGCCCGATGGGACGGCAATCCGACACGACCGGAAAGAGATCAGGCGCAGGACCGACATTTACGTGCTCTCCGATGCACGGGTGAATCAATCACCAACTTCCAGGCTTCGGGCTGCTTTGTGAAAGTCTTCTAAAACCCACAAAGCGATTTCGGCCCGACTCGGGAATCGAACCCGAGACCTCGTGCTCAGCAGCCACACTTGCGACAACTAGACCAACGAAACGGCAACGGAATGTAGGTACAATATAAATACAGATGTTACAAAAAATGCAATTGGCGATCCCTGTACATTCTACCTTAATTTAGGCATGCAAAATTAGGAACTTTGATTAATTACAATAGATTCATGTCTAAGTACCATCTAGAGGTCGATAATATAATTTTCCTGATCTCCTCACGATAATAATTCCGTAATTATCAACAACTAGATCTATCAATGTAATACAAAAAACAAGGCTGGTTATAATTGAAAAAGTAATTAATTTTATTATTGTGTCTATGGCTTTGCCTTCAATTGTCTGTGGTATGAAGAAATATTGATAAATGTAGGTTTTTCTCTTGGGTTAAATGGTTAAATAATGAGGATTGATAGGTTACCATTTAGTGGTAAACGAACGTTTAGGAGTCGAGGAGGTCAGATAGTCGCTCCTTGTAAAACACTGGTACTCAGCTACATCTGGTTAGACTGGAAGCGAACATAGTTTGAGAACATACGATGATGAGTACGGAAGATAGCAAGCAGGCAGCGGTCTCTAAGTATAAATGACAAAAAAAAATCACAGACTGATATTGCTTACCCATTATTTATGACGAAAAATGGACCCCATCAAAGCTTAAACTACGAAAAATTCGCTAAGAATATTATAGAAACTAGAATTCACATATTCAAAAACTTAATAAAACTACAAGAAACGTCCATCGTTTCTCACGAGCAAATAATAATATCAGAAATCAGCTGTTACCGGTCCGCCATGTTAGATATATGTGTTTTTTTTTATATAATCAAACGGCAAAGGAATGCAAGGTTATGCCTGACACGGAATATTTTAATATATGTCTGGTAGGATGTGTGTATGTTGTGTGCTTTATTTTAGGAGAAAAAATGTGTCTAAGTAAGTATCTATAGTTAGAAGAATGTAATGCTGAAGAGTTTGGCTATTTGAGCTTACAAATCTCGGGAATTACTCGACCAATTTGGAAAATAATTTCAGCCCGTTATCATAGCCGTTTATCGAAGAAGGCTATATCCAGATGTGTGGAGTTGTTCGCGTCTACAAAATCACAAGCTGAAATCGTAAAAAAAAACTTCGTAGGTATATTATTCTCAACGTTATGATCATAAGTCAAAACCTCCGTCCGTCAGTGTAAAGTCTAGACTATAGACGTTGTGTAAAGGTCAC
The DNA here is from genome assembly GCF_022581195.2 of Helicoverpa zea. Lineage (NCBI taxonomy): Eukaryota > Metazoa > Arthropoda > Insecta > Lepidoptera > Noctuidae > Helicoverpa > Helicoverpa zea. The sequence goes on from NC_061478.1 coordinate 6,016,436, forward strand.
TTGCTATAGTCTAGGTCATACAATGTGGGCAGGACAGCTAAGCTAATTCATTTCTCAACGATTGTATTGGACTAGTTGATTCCTACGGTTACGCTTGCATTCTGAGGGAACTAATTTGCAAATCTAGATGAATAGTAGCTAAGGCTGCCCGCCCACTCTGTAGGTGACCGATTCTTTGTAGAAGAAGAATAGAAAAAGTCAGAATAACCAGCATTACCAAGGAAAATCGGGTTGTGCTCGATTGACTGAGTTGTGGTGGTTAATCCATGTGCCTGTTGATACCTGGTACTTAGCTACATTTGTTTTGACTATAAATTGTAATAAAATAATATGCTCTCTGATGCATGTTGTTAAAACCCTTCGTTTGATAATGCCCGACCCAGGAATCGAACCCGAGACTCCGTGCGCTATGTGACTACCTATCTAGATTCTTATATTATATAATTCAGTGTCATCCTTGATTAAAAATATCAATAAAACAACGTTTGACATTATAAAGTGACAGATGAATGTCAAGCAAAATACATAATAATTGATTAATTTATAAATAACACTGGATTTAAACAAAATTGACATTCAAAAGTCAGTGGTTTTTTTACAAAAAGATACAAAATGTGAGCAAGTTGTTCGGGAAACATTAAGAAGTAATATTAGTTTGATAATATCTGTTAACGATTATATATTATATATTTATTGATTGATTGATTTGTTATTATTTTGTCTGCGGGTTTGGTTAATGCAAAAAATGAGGATACATATGTAGCACACACACTTGCTAACATTGTAAATGACAAAGTAACTCCCAACTTTGTCTGATGCACTTTCACGACAAAACTACTGAATTAAATGTTTCGTAGGTACGCGGATAGTCTGTAAAGCCTGAGAAAGGACCTTTTATCCAGGTGAAGAAGTTCCCTGGATTAGAGCCTCAAGTGAAACCGTCGGGAACCGATAGTAGAAAATATGGGAAAGAAAATACAAAAAATATTTCTTCTCGATGAAATGCCATTTTTTTCTTATAGATAGATATATACGAAAAATTACTTACCTATGATACGGGAATCCCTATTCACAGGAATCTGGCAAAACGGTCAAAAGATCGTAGGTAATTATCGTTTGATATTCAAAATGTATCGCGGGCCGGATGTGTTAGAATACCTGTATCAGACCACACTAAGTAGGGTTCCTCAAGAACTGTAGAAAAACCGTATACATTCATCAGTCACCAAAAACGTGAATGTACCTGTGTCATAAATACGACAGTGGTCATGACCATTGAAAAAAATATATTTTTCTGCCTAGTTATGTTGGTATCCACTTTTGGCTGGGGATTGGGATTTGGACTTCTGAGTACCAGTATTAGTCAGTGCATGTTACGACTCCCTATCTGATCTCCTAACACATTACTGTTACCAAGGCAATTAGACAAGCCGATACCTCTTGGTGAGACTGTTGTAAACATTTCTAGTTTCTGTCTCACGACTGTCAAAGATGTACAAATGACACCAATTTAACGTGCCAACGATGACTTAGGCGCAGTTGTTCGTACGTCACAGTAAAGTTAAAGCATAGACATAATATTAGTAAACAGGACTGCGCATATAAACCCAAAAAACGAGCCGAGTGAAACAGTTAGTACGGAGGCTGTCTGTCCCTTTCTAATAGGGTGACTATGAGATTAAGCTATGTGAGACAAATCCGAATTTGCTAAGATTATTAAACACAGATTAGTATTGAAGTTTTAACTTACGCAGTTTGTGACCTTAAGATACTAATAAAGGCTTTTAATAATTAGCGGAAATTAGCAGTATAAAAGCAGGAAGATTCGAAGTGAAGACTGTTTTTTTTGTATTTCTACTTCATATATAGACTGCTGAGCCATTTATGTCGCCTTTCTTCATTTTTTGGGAAGCTATAACAATAGTACAACAGTTTTAAAATCCATCACCCATATTTTGACTCGTTACAAGAATTCATGGGCACCCTAGTTGTTTGGTTTACGAAAATGTTATTATTAGCTAACCTGTGGAACGATATATTGCAACCACCATAGGATTCACTTTTGCAAGTAGAAACGCAACACTTTTTCACCATTTTAATAGTTTAAATTGATTTAATACAAAAAAATATAAACAAAATTTTAAATGCTGATTACGCGCCAAGAATGTTCAGGGTTACCGCTAGAAAATAAAAAAAAGCAAAATAAAAATTTATGTTGTATGTTTTAATAATAAATACGAATAAATTAATGCGATTTTTATTAATTTGTTGACTTACAATTGTTAAAATAAGATAAAAATATAAGTGATTCAATTGTTTTTGGGAAGACAAAACTTTTGATCACAACATTTTTTTATGCTGGCAAGGTGTTAGAAAGAGACAAACAGCCTCCGTTCGAACTATCCCTCTCGGCTCGGATTTGCCTCTGTGTATTATGCAACCAATTTAGTACCTTATTGCGTTAGAATAGAGTTCATTTTCGTAAATATATATTTTGAGCGTGCGCAATCTTGTTTAGTAATATTATATCTATGAGTTAAAGTTAAAATTTGACCGATGTCAATTTTGACCACGGTTAATTTGACGTTTTTATTATGAAATTTTAACGTTCGTAAAAATAACTAGTACTTCAACAGCGCTTTTTTTAAACCCTGTTAATTTTACTGTAACTAGAATTTAACCCTAACCTTGACGTAACTGAGCTTCGAACAACCGGGCCTTAGACAGAGACTAAACATCGTAAGGAACCCGACGGTTTTTTCTAGCGATCGCTCTTGCCATATTTTTTGGTATACGTATATCAAGAAACTCCGGTATTTTAATGGGCCAACAATATGCATAAAATAAAACTAAGTAGATATAACATTATGAGCCAAAACTTAATGTGCTACGCTTAAGTATACATACTTCTATACTAATATTATAAAGCTGAAGACTGTACTTATGAACGTACTAATTTTACTAATTAGTGAATCTATTTGAAAAGCTCTATCAGTATTAGATAGCCCATTAATTAAGGAATGCCGTAAGTTACTTGTATCTGGGTGCTCGGTAGAGTTTCCATGGGGTGAGGCAAGGGTCAAGCAGTTGGCAGAAGCAGTAAGAAGAGCAGTTATAAACGGGGTAATTGGTAATTACCCCGTTTTGTATTTATTGGTAATTACATAATGAGGTTTATTTACGAACTAGATATTCTGTAATATGTGGTATCTACTGATAACCACACCATAGTGGAAATGTACAAATAGAACACTACAGGGCATGTGCAAGGCATTAAATGGCTTACTTCAGAGCAGCAAAGTTATTTGATGACAAATAAACTTAGGTACGGTAGACCGCACATCAGTGGTAACTCTCAGGCACCTTAACCCAATAGTAATAAGTACGATTTTCCTATAAAACTGTTACCACTGAAATGAAGTTGACTGTACTAGGAACAGTTACAATACAAAATTGTTAAAAATCTTTACAATAGCAAGTTAGTAGTATGACGCTGCGCAGGAGTTTAATCGCGCCGAGAGACACCGTTGTCATCAAATGCGAAAGGTTTAAGAGCTAGAGTCACTAATTCTTGCTTTAACTCATACTTTAGAAAAAGGAAACCTGGTATAAGGATAAGGACAGAATTCACCTATAAACATCAGCCTTACTTTTGTCCCAGTGCAGGTCACATGTCCCTTCTTATTTATATAGAAAAGTCAGATAAACGTCAATCACTACGCTTGCTCAAGGCGGATTGGTGATTTTAGACCTTCAATTTTAGATTTCCTTCACCATATTATAAACAAACAACTTGAAAAGTTAAATTGTTACTTACCTGGTCTGGAATCGAACCACCACACTCATACTTAAGAGGCTGGTACTTTAAACAATAGGCTATATTTTACCACACATAGGTTATATTTTATTATTTCCTGAAGGTACGATTCAAAATCAAATATTTCTTTTCTATACCTACATTCTTTGCAAATATAAGTTTTCTTTTTCAATAGGTATCAATAAAAATCTAAATCAAATAGTTTGAAAAACTTTTAAACAACAAAATAACATGAGATTGAAGCCTTTCTCAAGTAACTACAAATCTAAGTAGGCTAGCTCCTACACTATAACATCCGGGTCATCTCATGCATAATACATGTTAGCTTCAGCTGTTAGATCGCCAAACCTTGCTGAGAAGCCGGCGGAATATTGATACATAGACTACACATGAGTAGTAGTACTATGTAGTGGGATGCCAAAGAGGTTGGTTATGATGAAATTAGACTCAAAGAGAAGCCTGTAAGGCTGTTTTTTTATAATATTTAAACGGAACAAGAAAATAGTTTTACAATAATTTTATTGTTATTTTATTGTTATATTTAGGTACTCCAAAATTTCTTAAGCTTGCTTGAATGTGGTTCTTAAATACCTACAATACAGGTTCTATTTGGTAGAATTAATACTTAAGTACGTATATCCTTTCTAGAATCACTGCAGCTTATTTTAGTTTTATCTGAGAAACATACTTTTTCACGTAATAAAATTTTTGAGAAGATATCATCTGCAAATGGTTTCACTACATCCCTTAGGAACTTTTCGGCATATGGTTCTTCAAACCATACAGACAGAATTGTGTTGCTGGGGAGTTTGTTCCACCAGTTTTTCCCAGCAAAGACGCATAGGAACTTAGGAAGTGGTGAAGGGCGGCCAATTTGGGGGATGTCTCTTGTAAATTTGACCTTCAAACAGTGCTGATTTTCAGCCTACTTAAAGAAATGATTTTTTATCGTTATCTTTATAAAATAATTTTGGTAACTGGGTTGAATAGTTCAGATAGGGCAGGCGCTGTTTGTAAAACACTGGTATTCAGCTGCATCCATCCATTCCATTTAACATAAAGGGAGATGTCGCTGGACTGATTGCCCTACAAGACACAGTTTATAAGTTCTTAATCCTATGCTGAAAGTTCACATGAAACAGATTGCAATTAATAAATACAAAAAAAAAGCTGCATCTGGTGAGACTGGAAACCGACCCCAACAAAGTTGGGAAAAGCTTTGGGAGATCTTTACATACATACATTTTACCTTTTCATATATTTTATTTTTATATATTTTATATTTGCACCAGAAAAAAAAATTGGTAAGTCTTTGTAAGACTAAAATGCAGGTCCAAAACCCAAGACATAGGTTGTATCAACCTTGAGCTCACTAAACCATCAAGAGTTGACCCTTAGTGAACTAATACTAATAATACTGCATTCTCAACGTGTGTGTGTGTGTGTGTGTGTGTGACATGACGTCATTATACCTGAACACGTTCTAAGAACTAACGAGTTAGAGCTTCATGGAGGTAAGAAGATTTTGATAGGCTAGGTATGTATTTAAGGCCTCTGGTGGATTGAGAAAATTCTAGGTACGTGTAAGAATTTAACTGAAAAATAATGCTTAAGCATTAGTTTTAGTTAAGTTCCTGTAACGTCGTTTAAAGTGTAATCTTATCATAGGGGTTAACAGAGCCGGTTTTAACTCTACCAGCGCCCTGGTCGAGATTTCTACGGCACCCTCCAACTGCAATTCAAACTCATACGAAAAACAGAGACATATGTAGTTACAGATTGCGCGAGCGAAGCGAGCGTGAATATTTTTTTATAGTTACCAACTCAAAGTAAAAATTACGTAAAATATAGCCCAATCGTACATAAGTTATTGGTGGTTGGTGAATGCAAACCACGAAAACATAGCCTTCAATAGCGCGAGCGAAGCGAGCGCGAAATTTTTTGTTATATTTTGGAACTCAAAACAAAAATTACTTAAAATGTAGACTTAAAGTAGTACCGTAAATAAAAAAGTTCATATGGGAACTAGAATTTACTTTCTTATTAATAAAAGGACTTAAAAACGACGCTACCTTTTTGCTAGGGTAGACTAAAAAATTTTGAAAAATAAATCAACTGTAAAGTCAAGCAAGCCCGAAAATGTTTGAGTTGTGGATCACTAAAAGTCCTAAACATATTTAATAAAAAGTAACTGCGAAGCAAAGAAACCGCGAGCGAAGCGAGCGCGAAAATTTTTGAGTTTTGGGACATAAAAGTAGTGTTTGTTCGAGAATTTCTCAAATTTAACGCGAAATTTAACACAAATTAAAAGAAACCGTGACTGGATCGACAGTCAGCTGTATGTATTTGTATGTTAAATTGAGAACTCTAAAAGTAAACGCAGAATAAATTAGAAATATAGAAGAAACCGCGAGCGAAGCGACCGCTTTTTTTCTTCTTCGAAGTCTGCAGCAAAGCTTGTCTATTTGACATTCTACAAGGCTAAACTTCCATATAACGCAAGCAATCCCATGTTTATTATTTTTACTGGCTAGGAATTGACTTGGTTCGTGGTTTTAAAGATTGTTATTGAAAAACCTATTTGACTTCTAATCCTCTCAAGTCGAGTGATCGTCTAATGGAATCTAATGTCCAAGGCCTGTATGGCCTTTGGACAAATCTAACGCGCCCGGCACTATACGACAATACATTAAATTAATTGAATTTTCTTGGTTCAGGAGCGTACCGCGGCGCCCCTGAGCCCGCGGCGCCCGGTTTAATCGCACACTCTGCACCATAGGTTTAGACCCTGATGCTATCCATACATTGGATACAGTTCTTGTAGGTTGCGATCTTTGATGAAAATTAAAATAAAAATAGGAGTAACATTCTGATCAAGGATTGGTTAGAGCGCCTGTGGCGCCCGCTGTGGCGCCCCTTAAATCCGGCGCCCTGGGCCGTCGCCCAACCACGCTCTACCCTAAAGCCGCTAGGTACTGGGGGTACCTAAGCATATGATAAGTAATATAAAATATATAGATTAGAAAGAATGTTACTTGCGAGATCACGGCAGATAGAAGAGTATGAAAGGAGAAAACATGCTCAGACCTGGGATAAGGACAGGAGGATGACGCTGGGCTTTTTTTTATAAAAAAAGTTTAAATACATATGTTCCTACACAGCTATGCAATAAGTCAATCTTTTATTAAGCCTTCTATCCTCACAGTAAATGCCGCATCCATTTTTTCTATGCTGCATTGTCCGACCACGCGTTCTTGGGTCATTCGTATTTTTGGGACAAATATGCGACTTTGATCCGCCATATTGATATCTCTGACCGTAGCTTTGTCAAACAAGAAACAAGTAAAGAAATACTTTACAATAAAACTTACAAGCGAACAAAAATGTTATAAAACGACTATAGGTAATGTCGGCGCTAGCAAAAATAGAATTGGCTACAATTTAATTACCATGTTGTCGTAAAATAAATGTAAATATATTCCTTGAATACTGATTGATACAAGGTGTGATGTAACTAAGAGATTAGCATTGAGCCGAGATTAACATATTATTACTTAAGATAATTAATTTTGTTACGAGTCGTTGATTATTTTACGATTTGAATGCCAAGTAACGGTACAAAATCTTTTCAGAGTCTTTTAACGCCATCTAGCGACAGATACATATAAACAGTTTTACTAGCGACATCTGTTGTCGAATAGCAGTACTGCTGCAAAGCTAAGAAAAGACGCGTACTAAATTTCGCGTAAGTTGTAAACTAGGTGGCGACAGCTTAACAAATGGACGGAGTACGCATGTCAAAATTTCATGTCATTCACACATCATTTTATTTAGTGATATCGTAAAAACGAGTTGAATTTGTGGAAATATAAAGACGTGGTGTCTTCGGGCATGAGTGCCGTTTACAAACGAACGATTGTGTTCAATAAAATACCCTGGACAATGTATTAGTGGACTACAAAACGGGAGTTTAACATGGTGGTAAATCCTGAAAGGAAAATCGACTCTTTCGCAGTTTCCCTCTGAATTTCCGTGTGGAGTGTCCTGTTCACTGAGTTTCTTGTTTAGTTTAACATTCCGAAGATGATGTGACTGTATTACGACTCGTGTGTGTAGTGGATAACTTATTATCTATTTTTGACTGCGTTTTCGATCTATATTTATCGGGAGTGATACGGTTTTAATGAATAACTTCTATGAATACGAGCAAATTGCGTAAGTTCACACTTGTTTTTTATAATTTAACGTGCGGATTATAGTTTGACTGTTTGGCTTTATTTACAAAAGAAATAGATAATTATTTAATGCTCAATATCTACATTATAACTCTGTTTACATACAAAGTGTGTACACATAGGCAATGAATGAATTTCAGCTATGTTTTGGTACATAGCAATGTTTTTTTTGTAGGTAGTAAAAAAGGTTGCATAATTTAAATATTTTTGATTGGAGCTACAAAGGTTTTAGACAATTTATTCTAAAAATAACACAAATCATACTAGTTTTATTGTCAAAATTAAAAATATTATAAATTGAATGCTGAAGAACTATTATTTTACCTTAGTGAATAGTTTATTACCTAATAATGTACTGGTATGAACCATTTTAAGAATTCTAGTTGGCTATGCAGAGTCTAATAAGAAAATATTATGTTTGCTGATTATAATGGGGGATTTTTTCAAAAAATATCGCTGATCGAACATACACAAAACAAATCCCAGCTGGTAAATCATTTATTCATCTGCCTAGCTTTTTTTCCTACTATGTTGGGGTCTGCTTCCAGTCTAAGTGAGCATGCGATGCAGCTGAGTACCAATATGCCACATGAAGCAACTGCCTATCTGACCTCCTCAACTCAGTTATACGGCTGTTAACGACAGTTCAAATAATGATCTTCTGACTATATATTATCCAGGCAATCTCATTTTTATTTTAGTTTATATGTAATTATTGTTTTACCTAATTGGAACGAACTTTCTTATATGCCAAAACTATTGAAATACTTTTTAACAAATTTATTGATCTTTAATTTTAATTCCTTAATTTTTAAGCAGATGCATTTTGTTAATCTGTGGATAATATTGTGGATTGCAATATTCCTCTATACATATTGTAATTGTTATTTCTATGTGCTATTTTTATTTTGCAGCTTTTGCCCATCCCTAATACACAAAATAAAAAGAAAAAACTGATTTAAATAAAATTATGTACAACGTCTAGATCCTGAGACAGGCTACTTTTTATCCATATGCGGGGAGTAGTTACCTCGGGACACTGGAGGATCCGTGGGAAACAATTAGTATGTAAATACTTTTATGACAAAAATGTAGGTGTGTTTGGCACATGCCAAAGTTTTGGAAAAACAGATGTGATGGATTTTTTACGAGCTCTTTTTGGCAAAGTTATACTGACATCTCATAGTTTTCTGCTTAGGTCAGCATTGTTTATATTCTGTGTGCTAAAAAGTTTAGCCTTACTGTATTACTAACAAACATATACATATTATGTCATTGTAAGAGGTTGTTCACAGCCTAAAAAATATACTTCGATCAAAAACCATATAATATGTCTGATAATGAATCTACACCTTTTTGAGAAGTCCGTTAAATATATCACTATTATTTATTTCTATTAGGAAAAATACAAGTTTAAGAAAGCTGGAAACTAGGAATTAATATCTATATAAATAAAAATGAATTGTTGTTCGTTAGTCTGATTAAAACTCGAGAACGGCTGGGCCGATTGAGCTGATTTTGGTTTTAAAATGTTTGTCGTAGTCCAGGGTAGGTATAAACAGTGAGCAAATAAGGAAGAGGCGGTACGAAGTTCGCCGGGTCAGCTAGTTTAAAATAAGAATTTATGTCTATTTCAAAATTCTGACCAGGTTTCCCAGATAAAATGCAGAGGTCAGATAGGCAGTCACTCTATGAGGCACGCTGGTATTCATCTGAATCTAGTAAGATTGGAAGCCAACCCCAACATTGCTGGGAAAAGGCTAGGCAGACGATGATCAGGTTGTAGAAGGAATCAAAAGGAAGCAATTGCAAAAGCTGGATATAGGTACATTCTGAAAAAAATTACCAACTATGTACTTACATATTTAGAATTTCCTCAGTTTAATACTGAAATCGGATCATTAATCACTACTATGTTGAAATGTTGTTAATTAAATTGCTAATTAATAAACTACAGTTATTATATGAACTTCATTGAACTGTTAACTCGTATTAATAGTTCAAAAATAATTATTATGACCTTCATATAGTACTAACAGATTGATAAGTATGAGTAACTATGGGTTTTCCTGTACTGATTTAGATATATATTTTATGAAAATATAATTGCTTTGTTTTCCTACTATATTTACAGTAGCTAAAGCTTTCACAAAATAGTCAGTTGAAACAAAACATTTATTATGGTACTGGAATATTATAATAACAAGACATAAATCCAAATTCCTAATTATTCCTCATACTAGCGTGTTTCCCGTGATTTCACCCGTGTCCCGAGAGAACTACATACTTCTCGCACACATATAAAAAGAAGCCTATATGTAATTCTGATATACAGCCTGTATGCAGTAGTATAGCCTGTATAATACAGGCTATATTACTGCCAAGTTTCATCAAAATCCATCCCATACTTATAACGCAAAAGACTGACAAACATCCATGCATACAAACTTTCCCGTTTACGCAGCTCAGATGGCTACCTATTAGGCAGCGTCGTGAGGTGAGGGCATTGACTACTCTTTTCTCTATTCTTCACACTCCTACTTCACCTTCTTATTTAACTTCTCATTTCAAATATCTTGGCTCACATCATGACAAAAATTTACGCTCTTTCAACAATCGCCTTCTACAATGTCCTACACATCGTTCTGATATCATACACTCTTCCTTCTTTGTAAAATCTATTCTTCTCTGGAATGAGTTACCTCTGGAGATCAGGATGGTAAATACCCGTCACACCTTCAAACTCAAAGTTCGTGACCACTATCTTGGGAAATTGGCAGAAACATAAATAGTCAGTTTCAAATTAACTTTCTTAATATGTTAGTAGTATTGTTTGTAGTGTACATATTTATATAGTTATATATATACATATATATTATTATTAATTTATTTGTGTATTGTAATATATGTAGGTATATGTTTCACACTAGTTTTTCAGATTTGTTTGCACCTACCAACGCTTTCTCTCCGCCACCCAAAGGTAGACTGGTAGAGAACGCCTAAGGCGTTAAGTCCGCCATTGTACTATGTGTGCAAGAAGTATTTTAAATAAATAAATAAATAAATAAATATTATAGTAAGATTACCGTCCACTACCGAACGTAGGCCTAATCTATCAAAATTATCGCGTTTTCCAGAAAACCTAGTTCTAAAATACAGCATTAAAACAGCCTACGCAATAACTCAAAAACTAACTTTAATCAATCCGATCTAACCTTTATAGTCATAGTTCTACGAAGGGTGTTACAACCGACCCCCACAAGGGGTGGGCCTCGTGGGGGTCGGTTGAAACAGTTGCAGTGAGTCAAACGACCCTGACATTAACGGAGGACCAATTATGTTGATGTTTTATGAGCTAGATAATGATCTGTTAGGGCACGATCAAAGAAACGATGGATGGATTGGGTGAAAGACGACATGGCAAGAAATAATGTTACTTGTGAGATGACGGCAGATAGAAGAATAGACCCCAAATTAAAAATTGGGATAAGGGCAGGAGGTGCTTGCTAGGGTATGTTCGAAGATGGGTAATCGTTTGATTAAAGGCAGTTTGGGCCCGTTGTTCTTTGCAATTCCTGGTTTGAGCCGAAATCGGTGTGTGAGGTGTTAAAAGAAAGTTTCACGGAGTCTGGAAGTTCTGGCACGCGTCAAGTGTCCCCGAATACTAATATAATCAGTAGCAGTCGTTGTTACAATTCCACATTAGAGGCCGTCAGGAGGATTTGAGAAACCTCTGACACTAAGGCTTGTTAGGTGATTAATTCTACAGCTAACTTGATAAGAAAAAGAATATACATAGGTATAGTTCTAGTCAAATGCAATGGCGTCTCACAACCAACTTCGCATCATTCCACGCCACCCGCTAATATCGAAAAACCGTTTCTGGGCACCAACTCTCACGATGTTCACACCCGCCATAAACTTTGACTCGAACCACACCAATGAACTTTTACAAAACACTAGTTAGTTTACATCTTTGTACTAAGATCCGGGAGTGATGACGTCAGCGCTAAAATTGGATCCATGTTGTACAGGTATAATGTTTACGAGTTAGATTGATTGTAGAACGATTTATCTTCTTATGTTTTGTATTAACTTTGATTGGAGAACTGATTTATGGGTCTAGTTCGAGTTAGTACTTTAGTTGAAGGGGAAACATTCATCTGGTCAGCCTTTTCCCAATTATGTTGGAGTCGGTACCAGTGTGTTACAAGGTGCGACTGCCTATCTGACCTCCTCAACCCAGTTTTCCGGGCAACACCTCTTAGTAAGACGGTAAGACTGGTTGACAGACTTTCTGGCTTCTCCCACTACCCATAACGACTTCCCAAGATGTACATACTTCTATTGTCATCACTAGCCTTTTTACTGTCCCACTGCTGGGCAGAGGCCTCTTATCATACAGAGAAGGAATAAGCGTTAATCACCGCGTGCGCGGGAGGCAAATAGGCGATACCTGATCATTGTAACGCGCGCACAGTCATAATACATTACTGATTTATAAGCTTGATTTAACTATCGGCCGACTAGAAGTTTGCAGGGTACGGGGGCTCTAACAAGACAAATAATATGACTAATAGTTTCAGATCCCATTTTTATGCAAGCTAGTCATAATGTTAATGTTGCTTATACTAAAAGTTTATGCCAAAAGTTTGTAATTATAAACACATGCATAAACTATTGTTTATAATATTTATTATTAGTTACTGAAACATATTTTGACCTGTAAACAGTAGAGGTCAAATGGACAGGTCAAAAAAGTCGTGGTGGCCTAGAGGGTAAAGAACCAGCCTCTCAAGTATGAGTGCGGATTCGATTCCAAGTCAGGTACCAATGTACCGTGTCAAAGTTGTATGTACTTTCTAAGTATATCTTGGACACCAATGACTGAATACAGGTGATCCCGCTGTGGGTTAGCAGCGGTGAGGGAGTGTCCGACTTTTACTGACTTAACCCATCGTGTCCCTTCGTAGGCCTTTTATGTACCATGGCCGCGGTAACTCTTTCGAACAATCCCGCAGTCCCGATCTTAAGGAAACCTTACCAAGAGGTATCGGAATGCCCCAGGCAACTGGGTTGAGGAGGTCAGATAGGCAGTCGCTCCTTGTGGCACACTGGTACTCAGCTGCATCCAGTTTAACTGGAAGCTGACCCTATAGTTGGGAAAAGGCTAGGCAAATGATGATAAGTTGTTATTTAAAACAAGAATGTCTATTTGATGTTGTTCTGTTATAATAGAAAAACAGACATAATTTTAATATCGTATGCTAGCGAAAATCTCGCAACTCACTGGCATATGTTGATAGATTGCTTTTACGCGATATTTCCGGCGTTTATGGCGTAGTGTTGTGCTTTGGTTTATCGATAGATTTGATTTATCGATGTTGAGAATATAGTTTGCTGTCGGTGGTTTAATATGACATTGTTAAACAGTAGTGGCCTTACTACAAAAACTTAAACACCTGATTTACACCTGTCTAAAAAAATTGTGGTTGCAAAATGAACCATATGTCAACGTCATAATTTGACATTTTTTTAGACAAGTCTTAAACTGACGTTAAAAAGTTTTTGTGGTAAGACGGTAGTGGTTTAAGTCTTTATTGACGTTTAACTGTACTTTGGTGGGAATCTAATATATTTACCATTTCAATTGATTTGGTAGATTGATATGTGTCATCGAGCACTTTTTTTAGTTCTGATAAATTTGAGGATGGTAACATTTTTACAGAATTGTATCCATTTTTTCACTTATGTGATTGATTACCTAAATAACTTCTTAACAATGAAAATTCATGTTCAAATACTACAGCAACGCCATCAATCATCGATAAAAAATCCATCGACACTTTCCCCTCATTACACCTCGACATTGACCGTTAGTGATGCTCCCATTCCAGCTAGTGATGTAACTGTAACGATATTCAGTCGCTAATGGACTACAATGCTGATGTTTTTCGCGCTTGCCTGGTTGAAGGCTAAGTTTTTAGCCCAACTGAAAAGAAGGGTTATGTTTTTAATACGTGCATTTTGTTTTTTCACCCGAAATCTGAACTCAATTACGTTAAAATATATTATAATGAAAGAAGGCAAAAAATCTGCCCTTTTGAAGGTCTCAAAAGAAAGCTCCCTATATGCTCAGTTCTTTCTAAGTGTTTTTGCCAGGAATATAAAATGGATGGAAACTCTGGTACTCAGCTGTATCTTATGGACTGGAAGCCGACCCCCACATAGTTGGGAATAGGGTATGATACAATGGGAGAAACCAGACCAGTCCACTGGAATCGTATGAAAATGTAGCCTTATAAAATTGCTTCTCAAAATATTGGTCTACGAGCTTGTTCATAAATATTACCACGACCTTGGTACACAAAGGGCTCCAGAAGGAACATGGTGGCTTTTAGTCAGTAAAAGTCTGACATTACCACTGCACCCACAGCAGTAAGGGTTATTTCATTATCATCATCATCATCCTTCTGCCCACGTCCCAACTTTTTATTTGTAGTCGGCGCAGCATGTTTTCTTCTTCCATACTCTTCTATCTACCGTAACACAAGTAACATTGTTTCTAGCCATGTCGACTTTCACACAATCCATACATCGTTTCTTTGATCGTCTTCTAAAGTGAGCCCTTTTTTATGTGAAATCATCAAATAACCCCTCCCGCTGTGGGTTAGCAGCGTGAGGGAGTGTCAGACTCTTACTGACTAAAGCCCACCATGTTCCTTTTTAGGTCCTTAATATACCAGGGTCGCGGTAACTCTTCCGAACAATCCTGCAGCCCCGGGAAGAATCATTTGTGGCCTCAAAATTTTCATTGACTTTGAAATCTCTTAGTTTCAGCATGTGTAACGAATGACAGGCATGTGTTTCAAGTGATGTTTTCAAGAATTTTTGTAACGCAGTCTAGTGACAGTTCCCTGGCAGTAAGCCCGTGTTATGACTAATTTCTATGTAAATGTTTCCTTCTATTTATTTATTGGTAATACCTTAGGAAGCTAGACTATCCAGAGTTGTTGATGTAGTTAGAAAATCGGGCGATAACTGCTGGATTTTGAAGAACTGATAATCTCTTCATGTTTCACAAGGCACGTTAAATTGGTGAGACTCGGCTGACTTTTGCAGTCGATACGGGTAGTTAGCAGACAGAAAGACTGACAACCAGTCTTTGTAAGAGGTATTGGTTGGTTCAGATAACTGGGTTGAGGAGAACAGACGGGCAGTCGCTCCATGTGTCACACTGGTACTCAGCTGTATTCAGTTAGACTAAATGCCGACCCCATCATATTCGCCAAAGGTCTAGGCATCTCAAACGACAGTCTCCTAAACTTCACATCAGAAGTTCCTCCGAACAGCCCATACCGCCGAGCTAATTACCCGTCGTAAACCGTCTTGTAACTCACTATGCGCAAGCGCTTGTGACGTCACATTACATTTGGTGTGCTATTAATATACCCCGTTCAGCGGCCCGGCTCGCGTGCCAACTATGTATGTGTATAAGTGTTTACAAATACCAGCTTTTTGCTATCGGAAGATGGGTAACTGGACGGTATTTTAGATTTTGGAAGTTAAGATTGTAGTTTTGGTCTTCTGTAGGAATATTTTGAGCTTTGTTATGTCTGTAGTTTCTTAGATATCATTGTTGTTTTCTTTCCACCCACGCTGTCTTGCCAAGCTTTCTTTTCGTTTTTGTCTTATCCCAAATTCATTCATATCCAAACTTTCAACGCTTACTCATTATCATCATCATCTTTCATCTATCTATATCCTAATATTTATTTGGTGTCGGCGCAGCGTGTCGTCTTCTTCCATACTTCTCTGACTGACGTCATCACACAAATAACATTGTAATAACTCAGTATCTCATTCATTCTTGTAAATTGTAACATTATTTCCGCACTGAAATTCAAGCTTTTTGACGGTAATATTTAGCCGGAATTTTTCATATACTTATGGATTAATCGCAGTTTTTTTGTTCATATTCGTCTACTACTGTTTTTTTGTCAGCCTGTACCTAGAGGTATTATTTTTTAAGGGTTCCGTACCCACAGGGGTTAAAACTGGACTTCGTCTGTCACCAGGCTATATTTCTTAAAAACTGTGTTAGACAGTTGAAATTTTTACAGATAATGTCTTTTGGAAGTTTTCGTGCGCAAATCCGATTTGCACTTGGCCGTTTTTTTAATTGGAAGATTTACCTAAAGTACCAAAACACATGCGAATTTGTTAGCACTCTACATGGGTCTTTCTAAATATTTTCGGATGGGGTAGTCCCCATCAGACTGTGATAATGTGGGCATAGACAGAGCCCTTAATTTTTTATTAACTCCGGTCTCGTTAGTAACCTTTTTATTTCGGATCGCTCTGGTAGACTTTTCGATAGTCTATTCTTAGGATCCGTATCGATTTTAACCTGACTCGGGCTGGGATGCTGCAAAAATAATATAGTATTAAGTATTAAGAGGACAAATTGGAAATTTTGGCGCCAAGGATCTCAATTTTTCTCAGTAAATACAAAACGGATCAAAATACAACTTGGTTACCTGAAAGTTCATGATATAAACCTTATTTTGTTAGACTTCAAAACATGATTAGGGAACTTTTATAACAGAGAAAAATATATCAAACATACATACTCTTTAAAATTGTGGAAGGAATTTTTATCAAATTATCATTTCTAAATAATAAAATTACAAAACCATTTTGTCGCTTAAGACTTTTAGTTATAAGCTAGCGCGCGTATTGTAATCCTTGCCCCGCTCAGACGCTCCGTCCCCTCTTGGCCCCTTAGATGCGCGTGCCGGTTATGGAATTATTGTTTACCAATTCGTCGCCTTAAGTATCAAGTAAAATATTTTATGTGTGATCCAATTTTTGCATAACTGTGCTGTTGATCATTGAGGAGTTACTATAAGTGGGTAAGTCTTGGTTCTTGAGTCAGGAGTTGTTTGAAATATTACTTACTAGCTGTTCCTCGTGGTTTTTTCGTGTCCTGAGGGAACTACTTCCAGCACCCGTGTAAAATATAGCCTGTGTCACCTGGTATACCCAGGTGTAGCTTCCCAACAATGAATTTATTTTTCAAATCAGTGTCAGAGCGTTTAGGATATAAACAGATATTTGTAACTGAACAGAAAAAAAAATCGACCCTCACTGATATTGCAAGTTCAATGCGAACACTAAAACTTTCCAAAGTGTCATGTAGCCTGTATGGGAAAAAGCCTAAACCAAAATAAACATTATTATTTCAATAAAACTCTGTTTCTAAACCTGACGCAGTTAGACAAAACAAAACAGACAAAAACTAATCTTTTATTATGTTTTTATTCTAAACGCGAAACACAAACATCTAGTTAGAAAGAAACTACAGAAATATTCCGACATTGTTTACAGACATGATGTAAATATACTAGATATTATAATGTTAGTAATAATAGTAGATCAAAAGGCGAATTAGCGACTCAAAGAGAAATTCATTCATTAAATGACGTATGAGAATTCAACATTTGGCGGGCACAGCTTGCGTGGGTAACGTACAATGGAAAACTAGATGTTTATCTTGAGAAAATACTGCACGGAACCGATGAAAAAATTGGTGACATCTTTCCCAAATACCCGTTTTGTAATGTCATCTTTCCGAACTTTGCAAACTCTGAAGATTGACCCCAACATTATAAGCCTAGGTTCTTTAAATGTTGGGGTCGGCTTCCAGTCTGGGATGCACATGAGTTCCTGTGTTTTACACGAAGAGATTATATATGTCTATTTTAACTCCTCAACCCAAGAATGCTTACGAACCTTAGACCACTGTTGAGAAAACACTAAGCATTTGATGACTGCAATGGCTGTCGGTTTTTAAGCCATGTAAGAATCATGTGGGTTTTAATCACAAGACACTCCCTTTTGTAGGATAACCCACCTACAATAGTCAAAACCAATAGTTTTTTCCTAACGTCAATACCTAGGTACACGGTTCCAAGGAAGTTAGTCTTATGGAGAAAACCGGCAAGAAACTCAAAAAAAGAACTCCGAAACTATGGTAATCTGGGTTTTCAAAACCAAGTACAGTAGCACCCAAATATCACCCGCAATACAAATGATATCCTATTCAAATGTGTGCGTTCGATGACGTATTCGCTTTACATGTGTGCGCACTGTCTGACGTGTTGTGTTGACCTTGTGTGTGTGTGGGTGTCTGCATGTAATACGTAGATTTCCTGTCGGCGTCTGTTTTTCTATTGTTGCGGTTTTAGAAATGGGTGGGGTCAAGATTTTCTTTTTTTTTATACCCCGAGGTAAAAAGAGGTGTCATAAGTTGGTCTTCCAGTCCTTTTGTGGGACTGCAGCTCTTATGTTAAAAACTGTCTTGGTGGTCAGTTGAAACCTGGGTTTCTAGCGATAGTCATAAAACGTGCTTCATCCATATTGGCTGAGCCATTTCACAGCAAAATATCAAATGTGTCGTGTTTATATTCGTTCCCTTTTATAGTTTTTATAAAAAATTTAAAACATCTGAACTGAGATCTTGCTCCTTTTTGGGAAGTCAGTTAAAAAGTAAAAAACGTTACGAAGCGCTATACTTTCATGTCTCAGTACTACTTCATGATTATGATCTTACCTGATTCTTTAAAACAAGAAATCCTTGGATTTGCCAACGGTTTTTAACCGTTACAGTTACCTGTATGTTCCCAAAACAATGAAAACCAGTTAGAACATCTGTCTGTCTGAATTTGATCCCCCTCTATGGTTTAAATACATGTGTTGGGGAGGGTAGATCTAAATAACGGTTAAAGCTCTTCAAAGGGCATTTAGATACTTTTGCTGTTGGTTTTGGTTTTGTTCATAGGCACTAAACGGTTGACCATTTCAAAAGATTGGACTTTATAATGGATTTAATTCTGTTGATGTCATCATCAATGTTGGTTTTCTATATTAATATAATAAAGAAGAAACATTATTTTGTTTGTTTGTTTGTATCCTGAAGGCTCCGAAACTACTGAACCAATTTTAAAAAAATATTTAACTGTTGGGAAAATGCATTATGGCCAAGAAACATTGCATTATGCCTGACTAGATCTGTTGGATGGGATATCTCACTCCATGTGGTGCACTGGTATTGGGTTGCCAAGGTAACTGGATTGAGGAGGTCAGATAGGCAGTCGCTCCTTGTAAAACACTTGTACTCAGCTGCATCTGGTTAGACTGGAAGCCGACCCCAACATAGTAGCGAAAAGGCTACGCAGAAGATTATTTAGACTAAAGCTTGCTGATAACTGCATCCCGGTAATACTTTAAGCTGACTCCATCATTGGGAAAAGGCTAGGCAAATGCTTTAACCATGAGATTTTCTCTGTCCATACACCGCCATGATCTTCTCAATAAGCATGTGTTCACCCTATCGACGTTATTTCACCCTTCACCCTTGACACTAAAAATAAAAGTGTGTGCGTCACAGCTACCCCGAGTGCCCTTTACACTTCTAGTCATTTTTATGTGCTTAAAGTTGTGGCTTAAAATTGTCATGGTAAAGTCTGTCTTTTCGTTTAATTTACACTAAAAATATTTTCGTTTTAATGATGAGATGAGATGTTGACAATCTTGAAGAAGTCCGCTGCTAGTAGCTTCCTTCAGTGGTCCACTTCCCGAGAAAACTACATCATGTAACCGAATAAAAAGTAGCATATTTGTTGTTCTTGATATGGTTTATTTAAAAGCTAAATAGCTAAAAAATAAATACAAGGTTTATCAAGGCCCATTCGTTCGCTTTTGCATGAGGAACAAACATCCATACATACACACTTTTACAGTATTCGTTATTATTGAAAGTAAACAGAAACTTATCAAAAAAGCAAGTTTAATAAAGTTACAGCCAATTCCTGACGTCAGATATCGAAGCGAAAATATGCCCAACCCAATCTAGCACTTTTATATCTCCGCAATCACATAAAAACCATTAATTAACACGCAACAAATATTAGCAAAACCATAAAAACGTTTCGTTACTAAAATCCCGCTAATTTGCAGCCAATAAGTGGCCCTCTGCGTTCGGGAGAGTTCGGGCGCGCTCGGGACAGCCGAACGATCCGGTGCGATCCGGTTCTATCCGGTTATCAGGTCAATGGGGCATCGCACACGCGCGTACCCTTCTTACAGCCCTTTGTCCTGTCTATGCAGTTTTTATGCAAGGGTAGGTACAGGGATGAAAGTACCTTAGAATATAGGTACGAACTAATAGGTGAAAGATAGGTAATTCAAGAAAAAGTATGTACAATCCAGGGAAAATAATCTGTTTAAAAACATCATAAAACGTTTGAAAACTTTTTTAATGAACATTTCTATTTCAGAAGAGGAAACTTCAGTCAGAAATAATATAGTCCAAATTAATAGCCTGTTATATTATAGCTTTCATGTAGGTAAAACTACTAAACTTACCTTTTTAACCAACTCACCAAAAAGGGGAGGTTCTTAATTCAGATGTTTATAAGAATAAGAATAATTTATTGTTTATAAATTACATGCAATTGTTTTGATTCCTGAAACTTACACTAGGATTCCCTGTGTCGTAAGTTCCAGGCTCATTCGTTGTCAGTTTTACAATTCATGTACAGATTTTGAGGTACTAAAGAGGAGACAGGATTTCAAACTAAACATTAATGTATACAAAAATCATATGCTCATCCGTTACAATAAATCACATATATAAAAAAAAAAAAAAAAAAAAAAAAAAAACAGAAACAAAAACAGTAAGGCTTGCAGTTGGGTCTTGAAAGAATGTTGCTTATATTAGTTATTTCCTTATTTGTATTTTTTATACCCTACTACTGGGCACCAACCGGCCTTTTCTCGTACAGAAAAGGAATAAATATATTTGACAGATAACTAGACCATTTTCAAGATTACATAGACTTTCACTCTCTTATATTCACAGCCCAATCCAGTTAAAACCACAGCTGAAAACTAGTCATCTCATACATCACTTCACCCTAAAAACGTTATCAGAAATGTAAATCTCCATAGTTTTATAACATTACCATATATTCGAATGCCCTATAGTTCGGCCATTCAGAGAATGCGTTCCTGACACGTCGCGATTGAACTGACGACGTAACTACATTCATTGATTATTGATATAATAATGTTGTTTTAATGCTCCTCAATTGTTAAAACGGTAAACAACCAGCAAAAATATTTTTATCGTAACTGCAACGCCATTGCAAAGTTACGTCGTCAGTTCAATCGCGACGTGTCAGGAACGCATTCTCTGAATGGCCGAACTATAAAAACCTTTTTTCTCGGAACACCAATACCATAGTACAGTCATACATGACTAAATCTACTAGCCGGACCAAAACGAAGTAAATTTTTTTGTGTCAAAAAAAACTAAAATCATTTATTCAAACTTGGCTGCAAAACAGCATTTTTTGAACGTCAGGAATTTACAAAAGACAGCCCCCAAAACGCCCACCCTTCACCACTTCCTATGTGTTTTTGCTGGGAAGAAGAAGTGGCGCAACAAACTCCCCAGCAACACATGTCTGTAGGTTGCCGGTAGTGTGTTCTTAAGAAATAGAGGCATTGTTAAGCTTTGCCTGTTTTGAGATTTTGCACAAAAGTCCCCGGTACTACATCACAACATTTCCCAAAATATCTAATTTCTATAAAGATCTGGCAAAGCGACTTGCTGACACTTCAAGTGACCCAAAGGCTGGTTTTTATTTTGGTCAAAAAGTAAGCATTGCCATCCAACGTGGTAATGCTACCAGCCTCTTGGGTACACTCCCGGTGGGCAGCGATGAGGAGTTTTTTTGATATGTAAATAAGTTTTATGTAAATATGCGTATAACTTGCTTCATTATAATTGTTCTTAAAGAAAATAGACTTCTACAACATGTGTCACTCAATAAAAACCAGTAGTCGTAGTCGGTTAAAATGAACGTTATTTTATCTATATATACAAATATATCAAAACTTTTGCGTTAACCTTCGGGGGCAGTTTCACCCTCAACCCGTGGTAACTATACCGCAGACCCGGATAAAAAGTAGCCTATAGCCTTCCATAATAATCGGGCTATCTAACAATGAAATAACTTTTCAAATATATATCCAGTAGTTCCTGAAATTACAGCAAACAAACAAAATCTTCGACTTTTTAACACGCTTATATTAGCTTCACTTGTAACTAAGTATGTAAGAAAATCTTGGAATCTTAATTTGACCCACTTCCCGGTCTTCGATTAGGATGACACGCTCTGAGTTCTGATGACAATAGGCTAGTTTCCTAAAAAATAATAATTAGTCCGTCTTGTAGATTGTCCAAAATTAAGCGATACGTATTTTTTCTTTTTTAAATTGGATCAGAACTTGTTAAGATATAGCGTGTTAAAGTTGAGTGTGACGTCACAAGTTGCTACAATTTTCAGGACACTGTGACGTAAAAGGCCCCCACTCCTAATTTTTGAAGTGTATTATCTTTGTCATTTTATGTTTAATTAAAAAAAGAAAAAATACGTATCCAATATTTTTTGATTATCTAAAAAGCGGACTAAATATTATTTCATTATTTCGACCCTGGACAACACCCTATTGACAATACATGACTAGCTAAGAAACGTTACAAAGAGCGTGTTTTTAGTTTTTTTTTTTAACTATTTCTTTTTTTTTCTTAGCCCCTTACTGTCCCATTGCCGGGCAAAGGCCTCCCCATTTTGCCTCCACTCTTCTCGATCTTTTGAGTCCTCCCACCAATCAGGGTTGTAGGCATCCAGGTCATCCCGCCGTCTCTTTTGGGGCCTACCCCGCCTGCGATGGTCATCCTGTCTTTTTTATTTATTTAATAGAATTTTAATAGTGTTTCTATATAAGTAGAGGTGACTGTACATCGTGAGTGAGACTCGCGGCTGATTACCGGCCGTGTGGGAGTCAAGGTCGCGTGAGTCAGCTCCTCAAGGCTGACAAGCTTCAGGGGTTGAAGTTCAAGTAAAGGTTTGCTAGTTGTTAGCTTGATGGATTTTAATGTCACTCTATTTGTTTAGGTAGGCTTTTCTTCTTCTTCAATTTTATTTGGGGTCGGCGCAATATGTCTTCCGCTTCCATTTTTCCCTGTCACTCGTCATACTGACACTCACTCCCTTTCTATTCTATTGAGTAGGTATTTAAGTAAAAATAAACAATCTTGATATGAACTTTGAAATAAGAAACCTACACTATCGCCGGATGACGTAGGCTATATTTTATTCGTGTACACCTAGAAGTTTGCCGGGTACGCAGGAGATATTGCAAGAAAGAGCTGAAAGTCTATACTGGTTCTAATCTGATGAACTATTGGGTACCGATTTGAAAAAATCTTTCAGTGTTAGATTTACTGAGAGGCTTTAGGCTAGCTTTTATCCAGTTGCAAGAAGAAGTTCCCACGGGGTGCGACTGAAACCACTGGCGTTTTGGGTTCGATTATTGCAAAAGTACAATTTTCAATATCATATTATCTCAACTCTATACCAAACCAGAAAATCACAATTTTCGTGACCATTAACCCCTTGTACGTCGGTGCGCGGATCTACGCAAGACACAATGGATTTTCTATTGTTCAATAATTAGCTGTTAAACCGGTCGATTTGCCATAAAATATACTGCACAAAAGATAGATAGGTCCGTGTAGCTTAGATTGGATAGATGCATTGGATAGCTGCAACTAGGTCACCTGTGTTGCCTCCGTCCCCTCGCATCGACTGGGATACCCGGTAAGTCCTATGTTATATTGGAACAATATTGAATAGGTAATAATCCTGACTAAACTAATATTATAAATGCGAAAGCACCTGTGTGCCTGTAGGGCTTTGACGACAGAATTCGTACTTCTTCCTGCCTTGTTCCCAAGTTACGTGGGGTCGTCGTAATATATTTTTAACCGACTTCCCAAAAAGGAGGAGGTTATCAATTCGGCCGGTATGTTTTTTTTTTTTTTTTTTCTATGTATGTACATCGATTACTCCGAGGTTTATGGACCGATTTACGTGATTCTTTTTTTGTTCGACTCGGAATAGCTGCCAGTTGGTCCCATAGTCATCAGGTCAGGATCTGATGATGGAAACCCTGAAAAATCGAGGGCAACCTTCGAAAGTTGTAGGCATACATAGGGTAAAAACTTGATACTCAGGTGTACGCCTAAAAGCACTATTCAACAGTGAAGATTTGGAGCTGATCTGATGATGGAAACCAGAGAGGGTCGAGGGAACTCGACAACTGAATATGTAAACTACCTCGTGTTTGGGCTTAAATTATTTGTATTGACAAGACCTTTGCAACAGTGAAGGTTTGAAGCTGACCTGATGATGGAGACCAGAGAAAGTCGAGGGAACTCGACAACTGAATATGTAAAATACCTCGTATTTGGACTTATATTCTTTGTATTGATGAGAACTTCCCACTTGTATGGATAGTGACAACCATACGTATCACTGAAAAGCTTTAAATAAAAAACTTTTATACAAAAAAATTAAACCGACTTCCCAAAACACTAAAAAGCAAAAAAAAAACTATTTTTAGGTGCATCGGCCTAGAAGCCGGTGGCAAAATTAACTTAGTAACATCCATTAGACACCGAATTCTAGGCCGATGCACCTAAAAATAGTTTTTTTTTTGCTTTTTAGTGTTTTGGGAAGTCGGTTTAATTTTTTGGTTTAAATGTTTGATAAGTACAAAGATAGTCTAAAGATCCTGAGAATGTATACAGATTGCTTTTTAACCAGCTGCGATGTATGGGTCTTCCGGGACGCGTCTATAACCACTAGCTAGTGGTATCTAGTTTAGTATAAAATAAAAGGAATCATTTTCGATACCTGTTTATGGGAAATCACCAAGTGACCCTTCGGCCCTCTCGCTGTGGGTGCAGCGTGAGGGAGTTTCAAACTTACTGACTAAAACCCACCATGTTCCTTCTTAAGCCCTTTATGTACCAGCGCCGCGGTAACTCGTGTGAAAAATCCCGCAGCCCATTTGATGATTTTAGCCATCGGAAAAAAAGACCTACCCTAACTTAAAGATAATTATAATTAAATTCTACTATCCCTACATCATATGACCGATATACCCAAGTCCTGCAACCGGGTCATGCCTACTATTGCATCTTGCTGGAGCGGCGACCTATTTGTGAGGTCGTTCACCCCGCCCGGGATACGCGAACTGGGGTACTGGGTCTGATCGTTATTCTGATGGCTGTTCTTTTTTTGTTTTGACATTGAATTTTTTGGGTGTTAATTGATTTTGAGATGATTGAATGTGATGTTGTGGTATTGTGAAAACAATGATTTGATATTTTTTGAAGTATTGCTGTTTGTGCATACATAAATAAATGTTAATCTGTTAGTTTCTTTGATAAAGTTGTTAAGATAAATGTGTATTAATATTATAAAGTTAAAGAGTTTGTTTGGATGTGCTAATCTTGAACTGTCTTTGTCTGAACCGCTAGAACTGTTTGAACTAGTCACCCCGTTCCTGAGGGCACTCGGATTCGTATAAAAAAGCAACCGATACATAATGTTGTTGTAAGCTATACAAGCTGTTGATTTGCATCCGTGCCATATTAAAGGACGTAATTAGGCTAATGATTCTCGACCCAAATCAACAAAAAAATTGGTAAGTAATTTTTTTTTTAATTTTTTTTCAGAATTCCGTCAATGTCATCTAGCCGTATTTAAACTTGGCGCGTGTGTTACTGGCCTTAAAACTGTGCTGCGCCCTCACACAAACGCAAACACAAAGCATACGCAACGATCATTCATAATTTTCATTCATAAAATTGGATTACTTCTGAAATACTACGACATTACAATGACAAAAAAAACACTGCATATTAGCTATTTCCCGTCTACTGTAATTCCAATCGATTATTTACGTATTTATGACCTCCTCCTGAACTATGGCACAAATGCAAATCAACACCTTGTATTATATCCAAAATCCATAACCGTTTGCGAGTGAAGAAGTAACATGCACTCTCACAAACTTTCACCTTCACCGGGATAAAAAAATTGTACAGACTTCTTCGATAAATCGCTTTCAAACACTGAAAAAAAAAATCGGACCTGATCAGTTCCTGAAATTACCGCTTTCAAAAAACAAACAAACAAATCGATCAGATTGGCAATATTATTAAATAAAAATACATACCTATAACCTAGACCCACCTAAGTAAAACAGCTAAATCAGAAACAAAAATCCCATACCTAATAATTTCTATAGTTACCACGCAATAGCCTAAGTATTTCCACGAATTCCATAGTCCGTATTATTCATGGGCTGTTATAGGAAAATCAGGGCTGTATCAAAATATTTTCTGTGCCCTATAAAACTATGGTGACTCATGGTGTGTATGAAGGTCGGATTTCGTAATCCTAAATAATTCTAGCTAGGTCTAGTGCTAATCATATTGGCAGAAATTTTAAAATGATGAGATGATGAGATGAGAATATCAGACTTTGTGTCGTGATCTGCCTAGCTATTTCCCAACTATGTTGGCGTCGGCTACCAGTCTAACTGGATGCAGCTGAGTACCAGTGCTTTACAAGAAGTGACTGCCTATCTGACCTCCTGAAACATGTTACCCGGGCAACCCGATTCCCCTTAGTACGACTGGTTGTCAGATTTTCTAGCTTCTAACTACCCGTAACGACTGCCTAGGATGTTAAATGACAGCCGGGACTTAGAGTTTAACGTGCCCTCTGAACCACAATCATTGATGTCTAAGATATACCTACTTAGAAAGTACATACAAACTGAGAAAAGTTGCATTGGTAGGTACTTGTCAAACTTGGAATTGAACCCATGCCCTCATACTTGAGAGGTCGGTTCTTTACCCACTGGGCCACCACATTATTCATAGGGTTTGTTATAGGAAAATCAGGCTGTATGAAAATATTTTCTGTGCCCTATAAAACTTCTGGTGTTTAACTATGGTGACTCATGGTGTGTATGAAGGTCAGATTTCGTAATCCTAAATTCTAGCTAGGTTCAGTGCTAATCATGTTGGAAGAAATGTTACATAATTTTCTTGCTTTGCATAGTATGTGGAAAAATTATTAATCACAAAAACATACAAATAAATGTTTAAACAACGAACCAAACAAATAAAATATTCAGTTTTACTTTGGATAAGAAAATATGAATTTTTGAAACTTAGTAATTCATATGAAGAATGAATTGTCAACAATTTTCTTCATGTTAAATTTTTTCCTATAGGTATCGCAAGGTCATTAGGTCACGTCAGTCAAGTTCATATTAGTATTTAAAAAAAATCGTTTAGATACTCACTGAAAAACAGCAACTTTTTGAACGTCAGAAAGAACAATGTCAGGTTTCGGCCCACCCAATCAACTTTTAAAACTGAATTCTCACGGACACAAAGTTCTTTACTACAACAATTTACATATAAAATACTAACTTCTTACAAAATAATAAATCCAAAAAAAAATATCATGTTATATAATAAGTAATTATTTTGTTTAACGAATTCAGGTTTTTCGTTTGAATAATTTGGAATAATTTGGTTTTGAGAAGTTCAATGCAAAAGTGGAAAACATAGAAAAGCTTCTGACATTAAACTACACAAAAAACTGTAAGAATTTTCACTGTACATGAAATATTTTTATTGAGCCTAAGTTACTATGGACGTTTGACATTGTTCTTTACAAAAAACAGCCCCCAAAATGCCCGCCCTTCACCACTTCCTATGTGTTATTGCTGGGAAGAAGTGGCGCAACAAACTCCCCAGCAACACATGTCTGTCCGTCTCATAACAAAAGACAATCAGACTTTTTAATTAAATCAATTTATTAATTGAAATATTCATTATACTTAATGACATACAGTGGACAATTTATGACGCTACGTAGGTTCTGCTACGCCGTAGTATTAACCGTAGCAAGTTGAGGCTCGTGGCCCGTAGCTTGGTGACTCATTGCCGAGTTTCATCAAACAAACAAGTAAACTTCTTCGTATTTTTTTTTAAATTTCACTCGATGTTGCCCTATTATTTCACTACTGGTTCAGCTTGTGTTAAACTATATCAGCATCTGCCTAGCCTTTTACCAACTATATTAGGTAGCTGACTACCAGTGCTTTGAAAAGAGCGACTGTCTATCTGACCTCCTCATTCCAGTCACTAAGTCTACGTGCTGACTACCCATACCGACTGCCAAAGGAGACCTCAAGTATAGAGCCCTCCGAAACACAGTCAATGGTGTCCAAGATACAAGATGTAACTTAGAAAAGTTGCATTAGTACTTGTCTAACCTGGAATCGAACTCACACACTGATACTTGAGATGTTGGTTCTTTACCCACTAGGCCCTAGGCTACTAGTACGGTAGACTGCACATCAGTGGTAACTGTCATGCACCTTAACTCATTAGTAATAAGTACGATTCTCCTATAAAACTGTTACCACTGACCTGAAGTTGACTGTACAAGTAAATATTAGAAGCCTCAATAAATAACTAAGTATGTATACCTACACTGTATGTAGAAGCAAGCCAGGTGAGTCAGTGACGGACGTCTGAACTTGCCACGGCATTAGGTCACGGCTATTTCCTCGTGGCTGCGGCTCCATTGTTATACGGCACGGTGTTTATTAGGTAATTCCTTATAACTAATGGATTTATGGAAAATGCAAGCTTGCTCCGGCGGCTTCACCCGCATCCCGGGGGATCACTTCCGCGCAAAAAACATTCGACTTTGACCTTCTTCGATAAATGGGCTGATATCGAAATATTTTCCATGCCGGACCAGTAGGTCCTGAGATAAGCGCGATGATCTAACAACTACTAGTGTCCGATATTTCTCAAACCTACCTTTTATTTTAATCCGGTAAATGATCCGATGACACATACGTGCTGCAGGGTAGTGTCAAAATGAATTCTTATTATATCTACCTCTTACACCTTTTGGGGCCCTTAGTGAGCCAGGGCCAGCTAATTTTTTCTATAGGAGTATTTTACCAAAAAACCTGAAATCAACATAAGGTTCTTTATTATTTTTCATGCATTATACAATTTAACATCCATAATTGTCGTATCGTCAAACACTGGACACTTACACGAAGATTGTTCGATAGCAGTGAGTGATTGCCGCGTTTCGTTCCGGCTTACATAAGCACGATAGTGTTCCTATCCGAGCTAGGTCCAAGTTCACCATCAATATGAGCGTTAGTTTTTCTTAAAACAACAGTTTACTGAAAATTGAACGTGAAAATTCATAGTGAAATGTAGTTTTAAGATGACTGCCGTTCTGCCGGGGCTGCGGGATTGTTCCCGCGAGTTACGGCCCTGTTGCGGCCCTGGTACATAAAAGGCCTACGACGGAACACGACGGTTTTTAGTCAGTAAGAGTCTGACACTCCCTCACCGCTGCTAACGCACAGCGGGAGGGGTCATGTGATGATTTTTGACGTCGTTAAAAAAAAAGATGACTGCCGTTTATGTGATCGGTACCTGCTAACGCTACTGTATGCCGTCGTTTCGTCGCTACTTAAATTTAAATTCATTTATTTCTGCGATTATGGGTACACACATATAGATGTTATGTTAGTTGTTGACTTTTAGTTGTTCTAGCCCGAAGATGGTAGAAATGATGACCACCAGTCTTACCATGGGGTATCGGGTTGCCTGACTTGTGGTTGGGTTAAAGAAGTTAGATAGGCAGTCGCTCCTTGTGGCACACTGGTACTCATCTGCATCTGGTTAGACTGAAAGCCGACCCCAACATAGTTGAGTAAAGGCTAAGCAGATGATTATGAGTAATACCGTAGATATTTTTTATTTCGGAATTTATCACGTGGCAGGAAAAAAATAAGGCTAATATCGTGAAAGAAGAATTTAGCTATAATCCCTAAGTCGCTAGACAAAACTGTTATTTGGCTTCTGTCTGACGCACTTACTAATTTTGATGAAAATTATCCTAGTAACAGTTATTTTTTTACTAGTAATCTCACCAGCCATCATAGGTAGCTATGAAGATTATATATTTTTAGTAGACGATGGAAATATTCACGGAATATTGAGTAGGTACTTAATAAGATTACTTATTTTTAAGTAAATAATTATATCGAAATAAAATGTACATTAATTTAGGCTCTCATGCAATGAATATGTTTTTGTCATAGATAACTGTGCGGAAACCTACGTGCATAGCTCCAACTCTCACTTGCATGGTATATTTTTACGGAAACTTTAAAAACTAAGTTGCTAATTTTTCCCTTTTATTTGTTACAGATACATGGCGACCTTGGTACAGAAGAAACACCAAATAAACACACCAGTCCCCCCTCACTTTTCCGCCATTTTGCAATAACGAATTTTCAAAAAAAATGCGCTCCGTCAACTGCCGTCCACGTGCACACCCATCAAAAGTCATAAAAAAACTAAAAATAAAAAAGAAATACGAGCTTACCAACATAAAAATAAAAATACTGTGTTCCAAACTATAGTTACCAACGTGAGCGCGCGAATTTTTCGTTTAAAAGAGAGTTTTTTGACTAAAAAGGCTTTAACTCTGTAGTTTATGGATGTAATGTTAAAATAGTTGCCTTCTTTAGTAGTAGACAGTGTTGGTCCAATCTCTAATAAATAAATAAGTAATAATTTTCCCCCTTTATATATATAAAAAAACCTGTGTTTTAGAGGTGTTCTATTTAAACGTGTGATTGAAGGTTAGTATGTTATCATAGTTTAATTAATTTAAATACTAAAGCTGTCGCCAGAATAAGTCAATAAATTCAATAAAACTCATTGATAAATAACAAATTATTACATGAAAAGTACGAATTTAAGCTATTTATCTGTATTTTTTCGGAATTCCTTAGATTTTTGTTGATTTTTCGAGGTACTGTATTTATATACATATAGTGGGCCGGATTTGAAACATCTTTATCTACATTGCTAGTCTCAATAAAATCAGTCCTAAGCTACACTTCGGACACAAGCAACTGTCGCAAACCGAACGCTGCTGCTGTGCTGTGAAACGGTCTCAAACATCCCCATACATAGACCATTGTAGCTTTGGCTGCGGCAGCTCTTATGTCCGATGGCCGACAGCCACAGCGACAGCGTTTGTGTCCGAAGTACACCTTAAAGGTCTCTGCACACAGCGGGCGCGGCGCGGCGGAACGGGACGGCGACGCGACACAATGTACTAGATCGTCGCGTCGCGTCGCGTCGAGCGGGACGGCTCTGTGTGGCGTCGTCCGTAATATCTAGTACATTACAACTGCTCAGTGTCGCGTCGCCGTCCCGTCCCGCCGCGCCGCGCCCGCTGTGTGCAGAGACGTTAAAGTTTACGTAAATTAAGGTGCATCTACATAGTGCATATAATAATATATAAAGAAAGTTAACATGCGCAAGTAGCAAGTGACAAGAGCACGCGGGTGGGTATTTTGCTTTGGTGCATGCGCGAGTCGCTAGACCCGCGCGTTTTTATAATGCATGTAACCTGCGCACGTGCCTCAACATGCGCAAGCTACTTGCACCGTGTAGATGCACCCTTAGGATGTAAAGGTATTTTCCTAAAATTTTGTACATTCAAGTAAATTGTAAGCTTTAAGGTATTTTTTTTTATAATTTCAGTGTGAACACATAAGCAATGGAGACCACTGAAGTAGAAAAGAGCGCGGGCGCTGAGGATAATAACCAACTGAACAGAAATAGGGTAAGTGGTTCTACTGACTATTTAAGTAATAACCAGCAGACTTGGTATCATATCAAGGTGACTAACATGTACAGAAGAATTATCTATACTAATATTATAAAGAGGAAAACTTTGTTTGTTTGGTTGTAATGTATAAACTCAAAAACTACTGGACCGATTTTGATTATTCTTTCACCATTAGAAAGCTATATTATCTGCGAGTAACATAGGCTATATTTTATCCCGGTGCGGGCAGTAGGTCCCACGGGACGCGGGTGAAACCGCGGGAAAACGGCTAGTACATAATATAGGTGATTGCAACATTTAACTTTAACCATAACTGGAGCATTATCACTTGTAACATCGCCCATTTGACCAATGGACAACAAATATACGGCTGGTTAAATTTCTAAACGCGCGTTTGAAAACGCGATGTGCGTAGACCCTTAGATATCCCTTTCCTTGATTAAGAATGAATACATGGGATACTTTTTATACGGTTAATTGACGTAGTTTCCTCGTTAATATGTATCTGTCTCTAATCCCTACTAATATTATAAATGCGAAAGTAACTCTGTCCGTCTGTCTGTCTGTCTGTCTGTTACGCTTTCACGTCTAAACCACTGAACTGATTTTAATAGAATATGGTACAGAGATAGAATTGTCCTTGAGAAAAAACAAAGGATAGTTTTTATCCCGGACTTTTGAAGAGTTCTCTTGGTAACGCGATATAACCGAACTTGACGAGGGCGAAGCCGCGGGCGGAGGCTAGTTCATAATATGCCGTAAACTTATATATTTTTCCGTGAAAACGAACACCTCGTCTACTATAAAACATATAAGAACAAACTACCTCTATTCTCTTACCCTATAAAACCCCTTGCATTACCAAGGCGAAGGCCAAGACATCACAAGGTTGCTATATTAATGGTTGCCGCTATCTCGCAAGGTTGTTATACGTAACATCTAGTTAATGAGCTTCCAAGTCTTGCTGGTAATTAAACTAGACTATGTAGGTATATCAAATTATGAGGTACTAGCTGTTTCTCATGGTCACATACACGCCCCTTTCAAAGAGAGTTTTTTAAAAAGAGTGTCTATGGAGTTATTGCCGGCTCTTCCCCATGAGACCAACTTTCTGGAACCGTGCAACTACTGTGACTTTTCATAGGAACCTACAAAGACCTATTTGAAATAAAAACATTTGACATTTACATTGAAGTTTTTCCCATACCGGGATAAAAAGTAGCCTATATGTTATTTTGATAAATAAGCTTTATCACTACCAAGTTTTATCAAAAATCCATCCAGTAGTTTTTGCGCGAAATAGGAACAAAGATCCATGGATACATCCATACGTGCAAATTTTCGCATTTATAATAGTAGTTGGGATAGCCTCGATGAATAAATTATGTAATAGTGAAATTATTATTTTTCAAATCGGACTTGAGGTTTTGAGAAAAGCGCATTCAAACAAACAAACACTTTAGCATATTTTTTTTGCTTTCCAGAGCTTCAAATCAAAACAATTGGTGCGCAGTCAAGCGCTACGCGAAACACATTCTCCGCCCCGAGCATTATCACCAGCGCAACCTACAATCACAAACTCCAATAATATCAATAATAACGTAGGCAATATCTCGCCTAGCGTCACAAACTCAAGCGCAGAACTCAACGGCTCTCCTAGCGTCGAAAAACCCGTCGAAAATGGCAACAACGCGCCGCCTAGCGCTGGAATCACGTCGCCTAGCGTCGGAAATAAAAGTCCTAGCGTCGGAAACAAAAGTCCTAGCGCAGAAAATAGTGATGAAAATAGAACTGTGAGCGTGAGTGGGGATTCTAGTCATGTTAGTGTTAAGTGTAGTGATGTGGTTAACAGTAGTGATGTGAAAAATAGTGATAGTGATGAGTTTAAGAAGAAATTGCCTGTTGAGATTCAGGTGAGTTCACTTTCTAATTTCTATATAATTTAAAGTGTTAGAACAGATTTCTGCTCTTTATTCTATTTATGCACATTTCAGAATGTGCTTTGTTAAAGTAATCACGACTCTCTTCATTTTAAGTTTCGATACTTTCTTTAATCTATAGTTTTTTTTTGTTTTCTCACAAAATTCTAAGGCCGTAGAATGCTAAAAGATTTATAGGCATTGCATTTAATTATTGCCTGTTTTATTGGTATACCCTCTGGAAAGGTTTGATTTTAGTAAAACTCATTTACAACTTACACTATATGGGAACTTGTTTATTTTTTCCATGAAATTGCACTTAGCGCTCATTTAAATGAAATATGTGTAAAGTATTTTATATTATATTTCTAGATAACATCAGGCAGCTGGGACGACAACCACCACGAGAGGCAGCGCACGCGACGCTGGCACTCGGACGCTCCGCGCGACTTGCTCTCCAACAACCCGCGCGTCAGCTGCGTCTGCGGCTCTTGTGCTGCTTGCGCACACTGCAGGTGACTGCGCTAATGTTGCGCAAAATTGCGCTAATGTTGCGCAAAACTGTGCTAATGTTGCGCAAAACTGCGCTTAGATTGCGCAAAATTGTTTTGCACATAGCTGTACTATATTTGCGCAAACGTTTTTCATTTTGCGCAAGACTGCTAAGTTTGCGAAAATGCATATATTTTTTTTTCAATCTACACACATAATAAAGAAAGACGTCAGAAAAGAAAGAATTTACAAAAGTAATGCTTATTTCTAAAGAAATCTCTTCCAGCATACCATGGAATAAAAAAGATGTAAACAATGTGTAAAGATAAATGGAAACAGAAATTAAAATGAAAGAAAGTAGCTGCGTACTGTATATTATATCTACATAAACAATATGTACAATAATTAATACTGTATAATATTCTTTTTTTTTTTGTTTTTGCATTAAAATATGCTTTTTTTTCGTATGATAGGGGTCGTCGTCGACGCCATTACTGCGCATCGAAGCAGGACTCCGGCATCGTGTGCCCGGACGACTGTGCTGACTGCTCCGATGATAATGGTGAGAGAAAATAAAACTGACTTCAATATCATCTGTCTAGCCTTTTCCCAAATATGTTGAGGTCGACTTCCAGTCAGTGTGCCACAAGGAGCGACTGCCTATCTGACCTCCTCAACCCAGTTAGCAAGGAAACCAATACCCCTTGAAAACAAAAATCGACTTTGATGATATACCTAAAACCTTTTCTTAAGTCTTAAAAATGCTATGATGAAAACCGCATCAAAATCGATTCAGCTAAACGAGATAATCGCGCAAAAATATAGACATAATATAGAGATAAACATGTTCAACAGGCCAAATTGAGAACCTCCTTTTTTAAAGTCGAATAAAAAAAGTCCTGTGAGGAATAGTACAAAAATTTAAGTATAATGTAGAATCAATAATAAAAAACTTTCAGGTGCATCTAACAATGATACAATAAGAAAATCGAGCAGTCTCGATGTTGACGACCAAACTTATTATTGTAGGTAAGTGGGACTAGTGTGAAACTATTAGATTATAATATATTTTTTTTTTGAGGTGTAGTAAAAAGACATGAAATAATAATTAGTTTCATTTGCAGATGCCCAGAGCGTAAAGAGAGACCAAAGAATACACCGTTAACTAGAAATGATTCAGGTAAGTTAAAATTAAAAATAAGTCCTAAAAATTAATAAATAAATTCTCTATTCGTAATTCGTTCGAAATAATCATGAACTTATGATCCCTTGTGATATATGACACGTATAAATTTGAGCGTCTAGAAGTTTGTATCTCAATCAAAAATTGAGGTATAAGGGTTTTCTAAAATGGCGTCCACGAGGTGGCAGCACTGAGTCGTCAGGTCCAGGTACCCGTCAAAGTGCTTATCTTTACCATGAACCGTGAACGATTTTAGTGATTTATATTGTATAATTAAAGCAGTGCATTATTGTTTAACAATTGCGGTTGAGTAAATAAAAAACTAAATCATACAATTCTATTTGACAGCTGTTTGGACCAGACGCGTACGTGGCGCCTCCCAGTGGCAGAAAAAGGAGAGAATACCCTCATTAGCTTTCATTACCACGCGTGTGTGCAGAGTTGATATTAATAAACAATCTTACTGACACGCGATACCAAATACGAAATCGCGATATTTTAAAAACCTTTTAAAATCAGGCTTTCTCAAGAAGTTTTCTTTTACTTTTATTTAGTTATTGGTGTCTAAGATAAAGTTCGAAAGTATTTAAAATAAGAGAACTTACTTTATTGGTACTTGCCTGACTTCGAATCGAACCGCAGGCACACTAGACTACTTAATAATATCGCCAGTTCTTCCAAGCTAAAACACATAGGAAGTGGTGAATGGTTTCGGGGGCTGTCTTTTGTATTGATTTAAATAAACGTTTTTGAATTTTGCTAACATTTTTCAGATGACCGCTACGAGCCAACAGGTCCTGAATTAGTGGCGTTTATCAAAGATACGCTGAACAAGAACGTTCGCGATAGAATGGCGCTCTTGAAGATCGAGAGAGAACTGCACGCGTTGGTCAATGATACCGGGTGAGTGGATCCAATACCAGGTGCTGATGAGCCGATGATCGGCTACGGCGGCTGTTCTCATGTAAGGAGACCAGCCAGCTGCGCAGGACATATTATAGTGCACAAGGCGCACTCACTATTACTTCACTCTCATAATGGCGCGATGGGACGGCAATCCGACACCACCGGAGAGAGATTACAAAAAGGACCGACGTTTACGTGCTCTCCGATGCACGGGTGTATCAATCACCAACTTCCAGGCTCCGGGCTGCTTCGTGAAAGTTTTCTGCCACTGAGTAGCATTCGGGGACGCTGGAGACACGTGCCCTCCCAGGTACAGGGGTGTAACACTGACTACAAACAGATTTCGGGTTGTTCTTTCTGTGTCTACTTGGTTTGGCATTCATCAAAAACTGTTTTGGGACTCTTTACGACTTTCTTTATTGATCACAAAACTTTTTATGATCAATAAAGAAAGTCGTCATGTCATTTAAAAAATCTACCCTACGGAGATTTTCAGCTATTACAATTTTTATTAATTAAGGATTTTATTTTGATGCTTCAATTGATTGGTTCCCAAGAATTCCTTACACAAAGTTTTGGAAAATAAACGACATATTTCTTTAAGAAAATCTTCTCAAATTGCATTAAAAAATAGGTGTAAATTATCTGATTTACCCAATTTACCCAATAAATTGATACCCAAGAACTTTTCGTACACAAAGTTTGAAGGAAAAACGATTTTGATTAGATTTTTGTTTCTTTCTGATTTCGCCATCTTACACTAGTACTAAAAATAATAGGAACGATGATACAACCATCGCAAAATATAGAGAACAGGAGAGGAAAAATGATGGGACACCTTATACGTCACGACGATTTTGTCAAAAACATCGTGGAAGGGAAGGTCGAAGGAAAGAGAGGAATCGGTCGTCCAAGGTACAGCTACATCAAGCAAATTAAAGAAAAGGTGAAGTTTGTGACGTATAAGGAAGTTCAGGAGTTGGCGCTAGATAGGTGTAAGTGGAAGGAGCTGCACCGACAAGAGCTAGGTTCTAGCTTAAATTAATGATAATGACACTAGTGTCATGCCTTCCAGCCGCTGCATAGTGCGGTTCCCGGTGATGACGTCATACGGACGCATGCTGGTGCACCGCTGCGCGGCGCTGTTCCAGCTCTCGCATCATCTCGACATGACCAACAAGACCTCCGTCATGGTGTCCAAAAGTGGTAAGTGAATGTAGAAATATAGTTCGGTGAATAATATAGTTGTTACCTTTAGGCTGAATTTTGGTAGCATTTTTACCTTTAGAAGAATCTGCTTCCTTTTATATTTGGAAAGAATTCTGACATTCTGTCCTACCGAAAGCGGTTTTATTTACACAATAATAATGTTTTTGGAATACTGCTGAACTGATTTGTAAAATTATTTCACCGATGGGAAGCTACAGTATACCTAGATGGCATGTGCTATATTTTATCTGGGTACGAGAAGAAGTTCCCCGACATACGGGTGAAACCGCAGACACCCGCTAAACTAGCCGTCAAACCGTTGACCATGGCGGGTTGTCGCACAACTCACCTTTATTTGCATATTTTTCAGTAATTAATAACTTCTATATTCCATTTATAATTTCCTATACATCAGAAAAGAGTAACTTATGATCTATTCTATATAAATTTGTTTATCTCAGGCACATCAGGTGGTCGTATTCCATGCACGAGCTTCAAGGAGTGGTGTACTACCACGTTCCCGCCCAGTCCTCAGCGCCACCAGCCAGATCATACGCATGCCAAGTTAGTACTACTTGTTTATCTAAACTAATTTTCTAAAAATATATATGTTAGTAAGTCTAGAATGGCGCAAAAACCGGGAAGCAGATGACACCGCGGGTGGAAACTAACTTTTATACGTATAAATTTTGTTAAAACTAAAAACGAGTATCAAACCTTTTTTTTTAATATATATTTTTCCATTCTTTTAGGGTACCTACGTCACTCTAGAGTCCAGCGTTTGCAGCTGTGCCGTATTTTTTGTGTTTCTGTAACTGTGTTAATATTTAGGGTCCGTTGACACAGACCGGCTCGGAGAGGAGAGCAAATTCTTAACACGTTGAAAACCGAGTTCTTAGTATTTGTAGTAAGGTTTACTTTTGCATGTGCACTGCGCCTTCGAGCATTCTTCATGACTTTTGTTATTAAGAATGCTCGAAGGCGCTTGGTGTGAAATAATAAGAGGAGCCGACCGGATCCGATCGCGTACTTTTTCTCGGTCTAGCAGACTTTTGGCTTCGATTGCATGCTCTCCGAGCCGGTCTGTGTGAACAGACCCTACACTACAAACCGATAAGACTAGAAACCTGGAAGGACTGGCAATAATTAATATGTCTCTAATTTCCCAGGTCTATACTAAAACGCGACACACACTCATTGGACGAGCCCGGCACAGGCTCCCTCGCCAGCAACAGGAGCAAGTCCCTGGAACAGAGGGAGAGGGACTACGAGCGGGTACGACGCAGGATATTCAGCTCAGTGAGTATATCACACACTCGTTGGACGAGCCGGGCACAGGATCCCTCGCCAGCAACAGGAGCAAGTCCCTGGAACAGAGGGAGAGGGACCTAGAGCGGGTACGACGCAGGATATTCAGCTCAGTGAGTATATCACACACTCGTTGGACGAGCCGGGCACAGGATCCCTCGCCAGCAACAGGAGCAAGTCCCTGGAACAGAGGGAGAGGGACTACGAGCGGGTACGACGCAGGATATTCAGCTCAGTGAGTTTGGTTTTATATTCGACTGGTCATCATCCTCCGGGCCTTTTTCCCAACTATGTTGGAGTCGGCTTCCAGTCTAACCGGATGTAGCTGAGTACCAGCACTTTACAAGGAGCGACTGCCCTATCTGACCTCCTCAACCCAGTTACCCAGGCAACCCAATACCCGTTGGTTGGACTGGTGTCAGACTTACTGGCTTCTGACTACCCGTAAAGACTGCCTAGGGTGTTAAATGACACCCAAGACATATACTTTTACGTACCATCCGAAACACAGTCATTGATGTCTAAGATATACTACGAAAATACATACAAACTTAGAAAAGTTGCATTGGTACTTGCCTGACCTGGAATCGAACCCTCATACTTGAGGTTGAGGTTGGTTCTTTACCCACTAGGCCACCACGACTATGTTCTTCTCGCAACAAAAAAACGGTTAATATTGCTTTTATTTATGGTTTTATTTTTTTGCAGCAAGATGAAGCGCAGTGGCCGTGGCTAACTTCGGGAGGACCTATCAAACTCCTCACTCCTGAAGGAGGCAGAAATAAACTATTAAAGGTATATTTTCACATACATAATCTCCGACCGTTAGTCTCAGGAACCATCTAAAATTATTTTTTGTATGTAGACTGAGAATACGTAGAAAAAAGAGAAGTTTAATGTATTGTCGGATTGTTTTATGGAGTACATAAGGGAAGTATGAAAGGGGGTACATAAGGCTAGAACATAGGGGTACTACACAAGGGTAGTACATAAGGATTGGATATAAGGGGAGTACATAAGAGTGGTACATAAGGGGAGTACGTAAGAGTAGTACATAAGGGGAGTTAATAAGAGTAGTAAATAAAGGTAGTACATAAGGGGAGTACATAACAGTAGTAAATAAAGGGAATATATAAGAGTAGTAAATAACGATAATAAATAAGGGGAGTACATAAGCGTAGTAAATAAAGGGAGTACATAAGTGTAGTAAATGCAAGTAGTACATAAGGGGAGTTAATAAGAGTAGTAAATAAAGGTAGTACATAAGGGGAGTACATAAGAGTAGTAAATAAAGGTGGTACATAAGTGTTGTACATAAGGCGTGTACATATATACGGGAGAATAATACCTTCTTCTAATACTTCTCAGGTACAATCTCTAGAAGGTACCGGTCCTGGTACCGGCTGGCGAGGACCTAGAGGTCCTGTCTCCAAGAGTCACAGCTTCGGAGGGTATGCTGCCGCTGAACCGCAGCCGCCGAGGCTGTTGAGCAGGCAGGGTAAGTCTTAGATCCCGTCGGTAACCTTCAAAATGGTGATGCTGTTGAAATCAAACCGTCATCATCATCTCCCGAACCTTTTTATTTTTTTGGTTTGTTTAAATTAAACCATCATTTATGTTGATAAAATCTGCATAATTATTACATTTGCAAACTTAAAATTACCAACTATATAGTAGTAAATTTCTTAAATCAGTCAAAGAATCAGTGAATGAATTTTAATTAATTTTCACAATATAACTCTAGTATGTTTATATTTAAGTTATTTTCACATTCTATTTAATTGTCTAAATCCAAGATGCCAATATTAAATTAGCCAATATTATTAATCTTTACTTTATTGTCAGTTTGTCTGTCGCGCTTCACGCCTATAATACTGGATATATTTATTATTCAAAATGAAATTTGTTGCACAGATGGCCTAAAATCTGGCTAAGGACATAGGCATATTTTTTTCAGATGCAGGAAGTATGTCCCTTAAGACTTTTTTTTTAACGACGTCAAAAATTATCAAATGACTCCTCCCGCTGTGGGTTAGCAGCGGTGAGGGAGTGTCAGACTCTTAGTGACTAAAATCCGTCGTGTTCCGTCGTAGGCCTTTTATGTACCAGGGCCGCGGTATCTCTTTCGGACAATCCGCAGTCTCTTAAGACTTCAGTTGCACATAACAACTTAATTATTCTCGACTTTCTCAGAAAAATAAATCCAACATCATGTAGTAATTTTGTAAATACTTTTACCCAGGTGACCTAGCATCCAGCAGTTGGCGTCTCTCGCCATCTAGTTCAGGGTATAAGACCCTCAGTCTTCGCAGCACTGACTCCATCACACCTTCACCCACTGGTGAGTCTACCATAGAGCATTTTGTCTATAGACTATTTGTGTCTAAAATTTCTGTTATGATCGTTTTCATATTTAAAGGTACAGTTACACATGCTAGTTAGTAGCACGAAAGCATGCTACTTTTGAGCAATTGCTGCTTAGTGGTATGTGTGTCGAAACATTGCTAATAATGAGCTTGCTAGTTTCGAGTTTGCTCGAAAATCGACTGTCGTGCGATTATTGGGCATGCTACCTGCAGCGTGGGTGGAAGGGGGCGTGCTTATAGCGTGTGTGAACAGATTTGCTTATTGAGCATGCTAGTATCGATCAGTCGTCAGCAGCAGGTGCGCGTGCACAATTTCGCGCTAAAAATGTCGCTGGGGCGATGAAAAAACGTTGAAATTTGTGATTTTATATCGGAACAATGAATGCCTATGGAATCAGCGCATACCAGAATACAAAAACTTTGAATGGTTTTGTTTGAACTGACAGTAAGCACGCTATAAAATGTCATGTGTACCGGAGTGTTTGCTTTGAGCATACTCTTTCAGAAGCATACTCAAAACTAGCATGCTTATAGCTAGCAAATGTAGACAAGTGCAGAGCATGCTCGAAACAAGTATGCTAATGAGCATACTAAAAAGCATGCTACTAACTAGCATGTGTAACTGTACCTTTACTGTTGAATTATTTGGGTATATTTTATGATATACTAGCGATCCGCTACACGTGCTTTGCTACGTTTAAAATCCACCATTTCGTATCGATAAATGAAGAACGCTCGATCGATTTTGTGCAAACTTCACATAAACCATTTACTAAATAGTCCGAACAAACCCTTGTACATTTCGTTTGGAGGGCCTATTCTTGAGCTGTAAAATTACAACGAAAGGTGGCATTAATTTTTATTTATAAAGATAGGCGTGAAGCCAGGGTTAAATAATAGTGATTCTAATTATGTAGTCCGTTTCTAGGTTACCAAAAAATATTGGACACAGAACTGATGAACCAATTTTAGTTAGATTTATTTTAACCGGCTTCCCAGATTGTGGAGGAACTCAATTCAACCACGAATAAGTATGTCTATACCGCGGAAAACAAAATGACTAGCGGAGATGTCATAACGCTCTAAATCTCCTAAGAATTTAGCGCGACAGATGTGCATGATCTCCTCATATGAGAACAGCCGCCGTGGTTGGCTAGTAAACGGTGACAGTCGGCTAGGACGCTCTTGTTTTTACATACAAAATTTTCCTGCGTCCTGATCTGTGTCAGAGAAGGCATGTGCCCTGCAATAGGATTATAAGGGTGATGATAATGATCATGACTCTTTACCAGGAGGTGCAAGCCCCGAACCAGCTTGCAGCACAGCATCCAGCATCCCCGCCGGTGTACCGGACACGGGCGTCGTGTGGTGCGTCACGGACATGGCCGCCGTGCCGGCCGGGGCGCTGCTCATACACCCCATGGTAAATATATTGCAGCCGAGTGCCTCACTGACCTCCTAGCTAGCGTCCCCGCCGGTGTGGCGGACAAATAATATTGCAGCTGAGTGCTTGTCTGACCTCCTTAAGCTGGACAACCTAATAAACCCTAGGTAAGATTGGTTGTCAAGCCTACTGGATGCTGACCACGCGTAACGACTGCCAAAGATGTTCGAATGACAGCCGGGACCTACAGTTTATCGTGTCTTCCGAAACACGGAAGAACTCGTCATGACAAGATGGTCTCTCATCCACGGAGCTACCGCAGCAAGGTTACTCATCGAACTAGCCAACTATGTTGGGGTCGGCTTCCAGTCTAACTGGATGCAGCTGAGTACCAGTGTATAACAAAGTGCGACTGACTGTCTGACCTCCACAACCCGGTTACCCAACCCAATACCCCTTGGTAAGACTCGTTGTCAGACTTACTGACGTCTGACCGCCCGTAATGGCCCCCACTATGTTTTAGACCTTCACTTCCAGGATGCATATTCTAACTAATATTTAAAGATGTAATTTATATATTGTTTGTTTCAGACCGGCCGTCCGCTAACAAACCCAGATGGTACAGTGTACCAGTTCGATCCGGCGAATCCGCCCGTTTTGTACGACCCGGCTGCCGTGCAAAATGATGAACAAAATCAACAAGTTAGTGTTGTATAGTTCTAATTAAATATTAAGTTGTTTATCTATACTTCTATACTAATATTGTAAAGAGGAAAACTTTGTTTGTTTGTTTGTAATGGATAAACTTAATAACTACTGGACTGATTTTAAATATTCTTTCACCATATATTATCTGCGAGTAACATAGGCTATATTTTATCCCGGTGCGGGCAGTAGCTCCCACAGGACGCGGGTGAAACCGCGGGAAAACATTAAAAAAAATGTGTGAAAACTACTATTTTATTTGGGTAAACTTTCAGTAGAAATTGTAAATGAATAAACTTCTTACATTTTAATTCATAATAAACAGTTATTTAATTAATATATAAGAAATATTTACGTGGTAACATACGAAGATTTTTTTGCCAGTTTGTTAAGAGTGATAGTGCAAAGTTAGAACTATTAAAGAAAACATGTTAACGCGAAGAACGCATAATATGATCATCCTGATCGTTGGTAATAAAACTAAATATACATACTTTGTCTTTTTCACAGTTGGATCCGAATATCGAGAAACGTCGCGGCAGATTGGAGAAACAGCACTCGTTTATCGACAACGGTAAGCTTATTTATACACATCACTAGACCAATAAAATGCAGTAAATATAAAAAAAAAACAAAAAAATACTCTTAATATTGAAAACTCGGTTCTGAAAATCTATTTTATATTTTTTTTGCCATGTATGGTTTTGTACATAACTTACCACTACAAACAATACAACATATTTGTTAATTTCCCGCCAAAACTTTACAATTCCGAAGATATTATTTACTCTTCTTGTTGTCGTTAGTTC
This sequence comes from Helicoverpa zea, assembly GCF_022581195.2. NCBI lineage: Eukaryota > Metazoa > Arthropoda > Insecta > Lepidoptera > Noctuidae > Helicoverpa > Helicoverpa zea. Next base: position 6,060,465 of record NC_061478.1, read on the forward strand.
AAAATTAGCTACAATTTAAGTACTTCACAATACTCAGAAATGTCATTCAAGGCAATTTTTTACCTTCAGAAGGCAGCTATGTAATGTTAATTTGTTTCTTGTGTCAGAGTGCGAGTGTCAACCAAGCGAGGAGTGTCGCAACAAGTGTTGCTGCGAGTGTCGGAGACACGACGCCTGTCATCTTAAGAATAATAATAATGACAAGGTATGTTATACATAACTATTGACAAACAGAGCTGACTAAGGCCAGCAATACACGGTCCGCTTGAAGCAGTCAGGGGCCCGAATCAGTTTCAACTGCTCGAGCGGTTCGTTTATGAGCGTTCATAGAACTCTGCAGTTCACTGTGCAGTGGCAGCTTGAAGCTGTCGCCCCTGACTGCTTCAAGCGGTCCGTGTATTGCCGACCTAAAGTTGTCTCAAAAGGGCTTCAGCGTGTTGGCTTCGGCCCCACGTTCGCCTCCCAAAAATCCGGGACTCTATAGTCCCGAGGTCTGGTAGAGACATAGAAAATAATAATAAATATATAAACCGACCTAATATAATCAAAACTTAAGTATAGAGAAGTTTTCAGTTTGTTTGGCTCCGAAACTAGTGGACGATTTGAAAAATTCTTTCACTATTTGGAAGGTACACTATCCTCGGGTAACAAGGTTGTATTCTATCCTGATACGGGGAGGAGTTTCCTCGGGAAGCGAGTCTAACAGCGGGAAACAGCTAGTAAATAGAAAAATATATTTTAAAAAATACGAAACTGAAAAACCATAAACTGACATGTGATCAAGTTATAAGCAATGAACAAACCGATGTTTTTTTGTTGCCCGATATTATACCGCTTCATGATATTTATTTCTTTACAGGAAACAAACACAAAACCACAAAGCCCATTCGAAACGAAACCAACCGAAACACAAGAAACACAACCAGAATTCGAACCAACCAATCAAACACCGGAACAATACGAGCCGACCAATCAGACGCCAGCTTACGAAGCGCCCGCCAATCACAAGCCGTTTGAGACAAGGACATTTGAGTCGACCAATCAGACGCCAGCCTACGAGCCGCCAGCCAATCACAAGCCGTTTGAGACGAGGACTTTTGAATCGACCAATCAGAACGCTGGAAATAACGGTTTGAATAACAGAGCGGCTAAAGTGACCAATGAGGGACAAGAGATGGGATATCAACAGTATAATCAAGGATATAGGACGGAAGAGGTAAGTAGTTGAAGTTTCTAACTTTTTAACTCCGAAATACTTAAACGACGTTAACTTTAAGTCTTACTATATAACGATAACCAAACCATTCGTGAAATTGTCGCCTATTGGTTGATCGAATCGAAGATTTGACAACTTATTGATTTTCGTTATTGTTAAATGGTGAAACTCACCGTAAAAGTATTTCTGTCGCAGCATTTTATGTAGGTACCTATTGTCAAACTGCATTACGGGATACTATAGATAAATAAAGATTTTCTGTGTTTTGCTGACAATAAACTTGAATAAAATAAGTAAAATGAAGGTATTTTTCTATAATAAGATAGCTCCACCAACGGTTTTTCGTGCGTCGTGATGGAAGCTCGTAAAAGATAGATTATTTGTAGAATACAAAAAAATACATACTTAGTAATATGCTTGTGTCAAGTGTGGGTATCATGTTTTTTTTTTGTACTTAAATGTCAATGATGTAGCAAGTGCATTCAGTAATCAGTGATACGAGAGCGAGAATAAATAAGAAAAATAAAATAATAATAACCAAATCACCACAATAACCACTTGCCTAATCCCCAGGTAACATCGCCACCGCAATTAGCTCAGCAGTTCGTGCCACACGACGCGTCGATGCAGGTGATGCCCAAAGTGGCTCCGTTGCCGATACAAGATCCTAATTTACGTGAGTATTTATTTATTAACTGACTTAGAAGAAGGGAGGAGTTAGTTCCAGTGTTCCGGGAGATTGTCGGATTGTCGTCCCATCGCGCTATGAGAGTGAAGGAATAGTGAGTGCACCGCAGTCCAAGCAAATGCTTGTGCACTATAATATGTCCTGCGCAGTTGGCTGATCTCCTTACATGAGAACACACACCGCAACAAACAGCCGCCGTGGCCGATAATAATCGGATGGGAGAACATCCCGAGGCCGGTCTTTAATATCTTTTAATTATAAAAGAATTACAAAAGATGACAGATAGATATTAAAGACCAAGAAAATTTGTTTTCTTATTTTTAATAAATCTAAATTATTATACTTAATCATATCGATTAAAACAGTTACCCGGGCAACCCGATAACCCTTTGTAAGGGTGCTTAACTGTTGACATAAAGAAACAGGTAAGTTGAAACAGGTAAACAACCTGTTTCTTTATGAGTGAATAGGATTGTATTGAAATATTATACCTGCACTGATCGGTACCTACCCGTACAGGTTTGTCTGTACCGGCAACCTGTTTCTTTATGTAAGCACCCTAAGACTGGTGTCAGACTTACTGGCTTCTGACTACGCGCAACGACTGCCAAAGATGTTCAAATGACAGCCGAGGCCCAACGGTTTAACGTGCCCTCAAAAAAATATTCTTACTGTACAAAAAACAGTACATATTTATCGTTTAAATTGTGTTTTTATTTTATGACAGGACCAATGCCTATGCCAAGCATGACAAACGTGGTGTATCAAGCTCCCATGGCGCAAGGATATCCTTACCAGTGCAGAGTCGTAAGTACCCACTAACTTAAATTTATTATAATTAATTTCTTCTTGAATTATTGTGTCACTATATCAGAAATATAATATATTTTTTGCCGGGTAACTCTGGTCTAGATTTTGTGTTTTTTTGACAATCTGATGTATACTATACTGATCTTTCACTTGTAAAAGATAAAAATGACTGTCATATAAACCGAGGGCCATATTACTAGACAAAGTTTCAGCCTTTATATTGGAGGGAGTAACTGTTTCTTGGTCTAAAATAATAATATCACGTTGTACCTTGGTCCCTGTGCCCGATATCGGTGACCACCTACTTTTTTTTTTCTTAAATGTTTTTTATAAAAAAAAAATGAAAATAATATGTCTTGAAACGAATAAATGGAATAATAATATCACGTTGTATTCGTATGTTGTTATTGAGTTGAATGACTTGAAATAAATTATATTATTTATTTTCTATACAGGAGCCATCCCTACACATGTACGGGCCGGTGCCGCCGGTGCTGCCGACCGAGGAGCACAAGCTCACCCCCTCCCCCCAGCCCAACGATACCGGCTTCAGGATCGGTGAGTACCATCTGGCTAGCCATTTCCCTACACATGTACGGGCCGGTGCCGCCGGTGCTGCCGACCGAGGAGCACAAAAAAATATATATATTATTTTATTCCTTAAACTATGCTAATTCTCAGCATGCAGTCTAACTGAAAACGATTACTATAGTCGTAGTTCGGCCATTCAGAGAATGCGTTCCTGACACGTCGCGATTGAACTGACGACGTAATAACATTCATTGATTATTGATATAATAATGTTGTTTTAATGCTCCTCAATTGTTAAAACGGTAAACAACCAGCAAAATATTTTTATCGTAACTGCAACGCCATTGCAAAGTTACGTCGTCAGTTCAATCGCGACGTGTCAGGAACGCATTCTCTGAATGGCCGAACTATACTACAGATTCAATATTATATCAACATTCCAATAAATATTGTTAAATTACATTACTATAACACAATTATTATGAACTTGCATATTACTATTCGCGAAAGAAGGTAAAAGGAACCCTTTTACCATTACAGAGAGATAATTAAATGATAGGTACGTATGTATTATCTCACAATGTATTGCATTTGTAATTGGTTTCAGACCCGAGCTACCCGTACGCGGCGGTGGACTACGCCGCGGCGGCGTGCGGCGCCTGCGTCGATACCAACACGCTGCAGCATCAGCAACGCAGGTGTTACATTACTAGCTTTATCTTATTCAATACATGGTTTTATTGTTCTTATTTTCAGTATTAAAATAAAGTGGGACATTTGCAGCAAATTGTAAATTTAATTAATCAGTTAGAAAAGTAAAGTTTGATCATCGCATATTCTTCCTTCTTCCCTTTACTTAAAATGTTATATTTTACCGATATTTCCGGTAAAAGGCCCTATAGTTCGGCCATTCAGAGAATGCGTTCCTGACACGTCGCGATTGAACTGACGACGTAACTTTGCAATGGCGTTGCAGTAACGATAAAAATATTTTTGCTGGTTGTTTACCGTTTTAACAATTGAGGAGCATTAAAACAACATTATTATATCAATAATCAATGAATGTTATTACGTCGTCAGTTCAATCGCGACGTGTCAGGAACGCATTCTCTGAATGGCCGAACTAAGTAAAGTAAGTCGTGGTGGCCTAGTGGGTAAAGGACCAACCTCTCAAGTATGAGGGCGCGGGTTCGATCCCAGGTCAGCCAAGTACCAATGCAACTTTTCTAAGTTTGTATGTACTTTCTAAGTATATCTTAGACACCATTGACTGTGTTTCGGATGGCACGTTAAACTGTAGGTCCCGTCTGTCATTGAACATCCTTGGCAGTCGTTACGGGTAGTCAGAAGCCAGTAAGTCTGACACCAGTCTAACCAAAGGGGTATCGGGTTGCCCGGGTAACTGGGTTGAGGAGGTCAGATAGGCAGTCGCTTCTTGTAAAGCACTGGTACTCAGCTGAATCCGGTTAGACTGGAAGCCGACCCCAACATGATTTGATCATCGCATATTCTTCCTTCTTCCCTTTACTTAAAATGTTATATTTTACCGATATTTCCGGTAAAAGGCCCTAATATTTGATTTTATCCGTAAAAATACTCAACAACCTGTCATTATATGCCTAGCCTTTTGCCAATCTATGTTTCGTTAGAAATTCAACTTGCCACAAGGAGCTACTGCTTATGTGACCTCCTCAACCCAGTTACCCATGGAACAAGATACCTTGTGGTATCACTTTTTGGCTTCAAACTACGCGTAAAGACTGCCAAAGATCTTCAAATGACAGCCAGGACCAATATAACAGGCTAGACATGTTAAATTGGTCCCGGCTGTCATTTAAGCTCTAGAAATAACTTACTGACAATAATTTTAATGTATTTGTTTCAGCTACAGTGTACCATACGGTCCGGTGGAAGTGCCACAGCCAGTGTTGCCACCCTACGCGATTCCTAATGTTATGATGCCACAACCTCATTTACAGCCTTACCCGGTAATTAACACTACACTAAAAATATTGTCTCCTTGTTGTTGTGTCTTTTTTTTTGTATATGTCGGAGGCGTCATCGGGATGGCACTATCGTCCGACATCAGTTAGGATAATCAAGCAAAGAGATAACTCAAAGAAACTCAAAACTCAAACGTTTGTTCAAATTAGTCAGAACAAAAGACAGCCCACAAAACGCCCGCCCTTCGCCACTTCCTATGTGTTTTGGCTGGGGAGAAGAAGTGGCGGAACAAACTCCCCAGCAACACAAGTCTGTCTGTTAGGTTAGAAGAACCGTTACAATACAAAAATCATAAGACACTACAATAAGTTTAGGTACTACAACGCTAGGCAATAACACTAGGTACACTACACGTAACGAAAGGCAGTAACGCGACAACTCCACGAAGACTCGACGAAGCCTCGACCAAGACTCGATCAAGACTGAGCTCCGCGGACGCCACGCTGACCGCCACGACTCCGCCAAGCGCGCCAAAATGTTGTTTCACCGGAAACGCCACCAGAGGGCGCGCTTGCGTGACGTTTAGTGTCCATACTATTGACCGTCTCCGACATATACGTATAAAAATAAATCCTGTGGATGGATATACATTGGTCACGCCATCACACGTGAACGGCTGAACCGATTAAGCTGAAAATGAGAGGGGATTGAGCTTAGACCCGGGAGAATGACTTAGGATAGTTTTAGTCACCATTCGGCTAACAGCTATCTCGGGACGCGGGTGAAACCGCGTACGGAAGCTAGTTGTTAATAAACATAAAATAATTACAAGTTTAAAGTATGTCAAAAACGCCAGCGTCATGAAAGGAACGTGTGTCAATAGAGATTAACGCAAGAAAGGAGTAGCAGCCATCTTTAAATCGGCAATTCCGATTTCCATTATCTTTGCCAACCGATTCGATACTACAAAACAATCGATTAAATTCCGTGCAGTTACAGCACTATGAAACATCACAACAGAAGGAACTATAAATGTGGTATTTGAAAGTTTTTAATGTATGTATTTTAATTCATATGCATTTTTTTCTCACAGCAATACCAAGAACAAGTCCCCTGGGGGATGCCAACCCACGGCGTTTCACACAAACTGATGTTACCGGACTTGTACCCCATCGTGCAGTACCCGCAGCCCTCCTACCAGCACTACAATATCGTCTACCCACAGGTAACTGTACAGGACTACTTGTTTATGTAGGGGACTACTTGCACACAAGCTGATGTTACCGGACTTGTACCCCATCGTGCAGTACCCGCAGCACTCCTACCAGCACTACAATATCGTCTACCCACAGGTAACTGTACAGGACTACTTGTTTATGTAGGGGACTACTTTGTACCAGCACTGCGATGGAATGCAACAACGGGTAAGTTCAATATTGTACAATTTTTCAATAGAGTACTTCATGTCATTATAAGAAATTATTTCATATCAGAAATATCGTGTAGCAACGGATGAATTAATACAGGACTACTTGTTTTTCGTTGAACGACATGTCCATATGATGTGATGGAGATATAAGATAGTAAGACACCCTTTACATAGTCTACAAATCTGCATTTTTTCGAATGCATTTATCACAATTTTAAGTAAATAAAATAGTGTAAAAAATTATGTAGCTGTTACAATAAAACCACATAAATCCTACAGCCAAAATTTTCTAAACCGAAATACATTATTTCTGCAGGTAATCCAACAGCCCTACCAAGTATGCCAGCCGGTCTACCCAGTGATCGAGAAGCCAGTAGACCAGCGACCCTCGAACCTGTCGAGCCGACCTTCCAAGAGGAACTCGGTGTCCAGCTCATCAAGGAACACTCCTCATGATGAGAGGTTCGAGGAGAATAGGCAGCATAATGATATTGCTGCTAAGGTGGGTTTGAAGACTACTTTTTACTAAAAACAAAGTTTATTTTTAAATCTTGTTAAACCTAATCAAAAAGTTGTAGTTGTAACTTGAAATAGATCGATAGAACTGCCTAATTCTTTATTTTAATTCCGATTTTTTTTACAGCTTTATTTGATAAAAAAAACATTCTTTAAACAAACAAATATGTACACACTATATTTAATACATACTTAAACGACTTATCTTTAAAAAAATTATAGTAAATACAAAAATAATATAAAAGAACATTAATTAGGGGTTACTAGAATATAAATCTTCAAGAAATTGTATGTAATCTCTAGTAATGAAATAAAAAAGAGTAAGTTTGTTTGCCAGAGCTTAGAGCTAGCAGTCCGATTTTTCCGATGTGTCGCTACGGAGTTTGTTGTGCCACTTCTTCCCAGGAATAATTCATAGGATGTGGTAAAGAGTGGGTGTTTTGGGGGCTTTCTTTTGTCAAATTTGACGTTCAAAAAGTGTAGTTTTGCGGCCAAGTTTGAAGAAATGATTTTGAGTTTGTATTTTTTTTTCTTTATCGGGGATGTGATCGCTACCTCGCAATGAATGTTCTTGCCAGGTATATCGTCTCCTATACAATTCATACATCGTTTTTTTGGTCGTCCTATACCTATAAAATTACTAACTGGAAAATAAAGCCCTTTTTATAAATATTTTGTTTTACAGATACAACAAATAAAAACACAAATGGCGCAAATGAACACCCGCGACAGAGACAAGCGACGCGACGAGTGGCGCCGACGCAACAGCGGCAGCGGCCTGCTCGGGAACTGTCCTGTCAACAGCTTCAGTGCCAGGGTTATGGGGTACGTCTACTGCAGTCTATTATTTACTGTAGATATAGTTATCGGCACGAATCTTGAGCTCTGACCTTCACCTGCGCAGAAGTAATTTATTGGGTCCCTTTTGTGGTGTGAAGTGAGGCGCGGGGGCGGGCTAAAGCGGTGATTGGCCCGCAGTGCATCGCGTCATAGCCTTTTCTTTGCTAATAAATCACTTCTGCGCAGATGTACATAGGTCAGAGCTCAAGATTCGTGCCGATCACTATACAACAGATAAACACGCGGATGCCTGCTCGGGAACTGTCCTGTTAACAACTTCAGTGCCAGGGTTATGGGGTACGTCTACTGTAGTCTATTATATTAGTAGGTTTCCATGTGGAACTAGTTTGTACCAGCACCAAAATATATTGTGCCCAGAGTTCAGAAATATAGCCCAGCTGGTCAGTGCATATTGAGAATTGCGTCGGATCCATAGCGTCATGAGCACATAACCCGCAGATAATATAATTCACGGATTTTTGATTTCAGCCGTTACAGTCCAGGTTTTCTCAAGATGTTAATTAATGTTCCCTCCAAAAAGATGTTAATGCTTAGTTGCCTGGAATAAATAAAATTTACACACTAGGCCACCAAGACTTATTTTGTTTTCACAAAGATACCACAATTTTTGTAAAACCACTATACATATTAAACCATAATTGTTTTGCGCAGTCGCAGTACGAACGACGACAGGCACCTGACGTCCGCGGCGCGTGCCATCGTCGACTCCATCCGGAGTATGCAGGCGAAGAATACATGTGAGTTATCATTTATACTTTTATTATACAGGGTGGCCCATCCATAGGCGTCCAAAAGAAAAATTTAGAAGCTCTATGCTATGGGGTATCCGAATCACCCCCATGTATGTTCAACGCTTTTTGTAGTTTAGGAGCTAGAATTGTTTTTAATTTTTTTCCGTAATTTTCATTTCAACATTGTTTTTTCTATTTTATCTTTTTTTCCTAACGTTTACAGATGTTTTTTTTTGTGTAATTAATCATCATGATAGTAGCTAACACCTGAAAAAAAGCAGTTTGGCTAAACATTCTAGAACTTAAATAAAATTTTATCTGGAGTTCAAAATTAGAAACCCCTTATTAGTTTTTTTAAGCCCTTAACATATTAGGCTACTGAACTCCAACAGTAATTTTGAACTTCACATAAAATTTTATGTAAGTTCTAGAATGTTTAGCCAAACTGCTTTTTTCAGGTGTAAGCTATTATCACGATGATTAATTACAAAAAAAAACATCTGTAAACGTTAGGAAAAAAAGGTAAAATAGAAAAAACAATGTTGAAATGAAAATTACGGAAAAAAATTAAAAACAATTCTAGCTCCTAAACTACAAAAAATCGCTGAACATACATGGGGGTGATTCGGATACCCCATAGCATAGAGGTTCTAAATTTTTCTTTTGGACGCCTATGGATGGGCCACCCTGTATAGCTGAAGAATTTGTTTGACCGATTTGAAGTATTATAAACTGAAGGCAGTTCGGAGTTAAAGAAAGACAAAAAAATATTAGATGATAACATCCACTACTGGTACCCACTTATCTAGTTTTAAGTTAATTTGCTGCGCCCGCCCTAACAGGGTAATGTGACCTAGGATAACTATGCATTTTGTAACTGTATACATTTTGCAATAAATAAATAAAAGATTACGCCTTATATCTAATAAAAAAAAGCTCCCGTCGTTGCATTTGAAACTCAAAATTATTTATTCGTTCAAAGCACTTTTTGAACGTCAAAAACTACAAAAGGCGAGCAACACATGTAGACATTATTCAATCACCTTAAACGCAAAGTACCCAACACTGAAATAACATGACTTCATAGAAAAATCGTCACACAAACACCCTCATTTGTAACCGACTACCCAAAAAACGAATTTCTCAATTAGTTTTTTCTAATATTCCCCACAGATCAAGACAACCGTCGCGACTATCCCCGCGCAGACCACAAACCGGACAGACCGGACTACCGGCGCCGCGACCGCGACGACAATAAGCCGGACAAGGACAACCGCCCGGCCGATCATCAGCCGGAACGGTTCGACGCGCGGAACCGGGTCAATGTGCCCGTGTATCGACAGCCTTATTTGTTTAGACAGGTTAGTGGAGATTTTTGTAGATTCCGGCAGGCTGATCATCAGCCGGAGCGGTTCGACGCGAGGTACCGGGTCAACGTGCCCGTGTATCGACAGCCTTATTTGTTTAGACAGGTGAGTGTAGATTTTTGTAATAAATAAAAGATGCTGGTCGGCCGATCACCAGCCGGAGTGATTCGACGCGAGGAACCGGGTCAACGTGCCTGTGTATCGACAGCCTTATTTGTTTGGACAGGTGAGTGAAATATTTTTATAATAAGTAAAAGATTCTGGCCGGCCGATCATCAGCCGGAGCGGTTCGACGCGAGGGACTGGGTTAACGTGTCTGTGTATCGACAGCCTTATTTGTTTAGACAGGTGAGTGTAGATTTTTGTAATAAATAAAAGATGCTGGTCGGCCGATCACCAGCCGGAGTGATTCGACGCGAGGAACCGGGTCAACGTGCCTGTGTATCGATAACCTTATTTGTTTGGACAGGTGAGTGAAATATTTTTATAATAAGTAAAAGATTCTGGCCGGCCGATCATCAGCCGGAGCGGTTCGACGCGAGGGACTGGGTTAATGTGTCTGTGTATCGACAGCCTTATTTGTTTAGACAGGTGAGTAAAGTATTTTTGTAATAAATTAAAGATACTGGCCGGCTGATCATCAGCCGGAGCGGTTCGACGCGAGGAACCGGGTCAATGTGCCCGTTTATCGACAGCCTTATTTGTTTAGACAGGTGAGTGAAGTATTTTTGTAGTAAATAGAAGATTCCGGCCGGCCGATCACCAGCCGGAATACTAAAATAATATTGATCTAAGGGTTAAAAAAGTACAATGTTAGATAGCTTATAACTACTGGACCTATTTGAAAAGTTCTAGTTTTGGATAGCCTATTTATAACGAAAGGCTATAAGGCAATTTTTTATCCGTGTTTTCTGAGTAGTTCCTACGAGTCCCGGGTAAAATAAGCTAGTATACTATAAATCAAATTTTAAGCTCGGCTGAAAATGTATTTAGCATTTAACTCTTTCTTCCTAAAACATGTTTATTTATAAAATATTTGGGCTATGATTTCATAAATTCCTCATTTCCTTATCTCCAGGTGTCACCAGGAACGTGGTGCCGACGTTCTCCGGGACCAGTACATCCAGGTAAATAGTTAACTCATTCAGCATTTTTATACGTTATCTCCAAAATACACACTTTATAAAATCATCATCATCATTATTACATTATGAGGTGATGATTAAGCTATATTACTGACAGAATTTCATCAACCGTTAAACAGTTCTTTTATAATATTTATTAGAAGGCATTTTACTGCCAAATTTTAACAGAAGCCGTTCAGCAGTGAGTGTGTCCTTCAAAAACCTTTCGTATATAGCTGTTTGTACTTGAAAATAAATATTAAAAAAAAACAAACACAAACTTCGCATTTATAATATTAGTGTAATTACTGGTAATTGGATAAAACATACTTTATATGTTATTCTGACGTTCAAGCTATGCCAAGTTTAATCAAAATCCATTTACCAGTTTATACATGAAGTCGCAACAAACATACACACAAACTTTAAACAGTATAATAATCATTTTTTCTATATTTCCAGTTTTAAATAACCCGCGGCGTCCACACCCGGATAACCGGAACCAACGTCGTTAGAAACAGACTTACAAGCAATAATATACATTAAACAAATATACATAATATACATACATGTATATACAATTATACATATTATGTATATACAGATATACATACATCGTATAGTCATGTGGTGAGGCAGAATTGTAGATTTTTGTTTTAAATAAAAGTTTGTGTACATGGTGTTCACAAAATAGGCAGTTGTAATTTTTTGAACATGCTGTATAATATACAAGGTGTTACAAAAATGCAAGTTATCAAATAGCCCAGAATTTACTGAAATCTAATTGAGAATGTAACTCTAATAATACATGGTGTTTATAAAATGAAAAATGAACTATACAGCGTGCTTCAAAAAAGTTCACAATATTTAGTAAAACAACAATAGTAGGTACTTATTATACAGGCTGTTGCAACAACACAAACTTTATAAGAGGTGTTTACAAAATGGTTGCATACCAAAACGATTGTAAAAAATGTACGCTTACATGAAGGTTGTGGTATTTTTAATAAATAAAAAATAAACATTAATAAATACATGGTTGTGCTTACCATAGTTAGAGACGAGTTTTAACATCTAGTGAGTGTTAACATCTATTTTAGGCTGTAAGAAAACATCAAGGTGACAGCCATTTTGTAAATAAACCTTTGAATAGTAGGAAATACAGTTTAAAGTTAAATAAATAAAATTAAAATATATGTAATGCTGACGTATATTTTTATGTAATTTACTTGACTTTTTTAACTTAATAATTGCTTTTACATCAGATTTAAGCATGATATAAAGTCTTTGAAAAATAAATAATTTCATAACACATAACTGTCTGGAGCCCGTATGTATTTACTGTTCAGTGTGCAATAAAGAATAAGAATATTTTTTGCTGAAAAATTGTTTCCTCTATAAAAGTCGAACTAAACAATTCTGTAACATCATCATCTGCCGAGCCTTTTCCCAACTATGTTGGGGTCGGCTTCCAGTCTAACCGAATACAGCTGAGTACCAGTGTTTTACAAAGCGCAATCTAATACTAAATTAATAAATAACAAACGATTTGAAAGAATATACGAGTTACAAAAACAACACCATGTATACGCTACATTTCTGCCTACCCCCCAAAAAAGTCAAAGGAATCTTACGTAGTCGGAAGATCTCACACAAACCGGATCTAGTCATTTTTTTAATTAAAAACAATCATAGATTAATCGTTATAGAACTTTGTTTTATTTTTGAAGTTTTTTTTGTAAAAACTGCGCAATATCCTTTGACTAAGTTAGGCTTAATTTATTTTAAGTTCTATCTCTATCTATTTAGTTTAAAAACTACCATTCTCTCTCTGTTTTTTTAGTTAATACCGGTGTAGGATTGAGTTTTGTGAAATAAATATTTGAAGTTCAAAAGAAAAAAATGTACAGGTCTCCTCAAATAGTTCTACCATCCCAAAGTTGCTTAGTGCCTTCAAGATAGTCGAAATGTACGAAAAATAGGCAATAACGTAAAATATCAAGTCGATTTTGATCAAATAACTGGCATCGAATCCATCCTTTTAGGAGCTATAGTGCTACAAATAATATCTAGCGGTCAAACTTATAACTACCCATTTTCTAAAGCACTACTGGGCAAGCATTAGACGATAAATAGCTGTTTTCAGAATGGTTAAGTTATTTGATAATAACCATATTATTTTTTCGTACTATTTGAAATTCTAAAACTTCATATTGTAATATAATATTCACAAGATGCAATCCCACATCATTCAATGTAATAATAGTTTTTAAGTAACTGTTAAGAACATACCCAACTCTACAGTTTTCACATAACTTTGACAATCTGAAGTTAGCTAATATTGATTTTACAATAAATAAGGCATCATATGGCTAACTTCAGACTGGCAGAGCTATTTGGCGAGAACTAAAAATGTTTATTTGGTAAACATTAAAGTGGAGACAATAGCAAAATTGCTCTAAACAAACTTTACTGACACTGTAAAAAAAACCTATTTGAAATTATCAGAGCAATGGAAAACTTACTTTTGTGAAATAAACAAAATAATTGATCACTAAAAGGCCCAAGTTCAAGACATTTCTTAAAACAACTACATATATACTAGGAATTTTCATGTTCAATTTTCAAAGTATATAGTTGTTTTATGAAAAACCGACGTTTAACTCTGCTTACCTACTGATCTATAGTTTCACCAAAATTGATTGAACATGATTAAAAACACACTATTAACCGACTCAAAAGATGGATGGTATTTTGTCAAAAAATCTAAACTGCAATATGTCAGCTTTAAAGGTTTAAACTTGAGTAAATAATACAAAAGTATATGCAACGCTGACGTATATTTTTATATTATTTATTTGACTGAGTATTTGGAACTTAATATTTATGTACATCAGATTTTTGCATGATATAAAATCTTTGAAAAATAAAACTGTTCCCTGTATAAAAGTTGAACTAAACAATTCAGTAATATCATCATCTGCCGAGCCTTTTCTCAACTATGTTGGGGTCGGCTTCCAGTCTAACAAGATGTCTAGAAGTGTTTTGACTAAATAAAAAAATACAGAAAATTCGTATTCACATGAGTATTGGTATTTCACCAAAAATAAATACTGTTTGATTGATGGAAATTACTGTGATTTTGTAGCGATTTTTAATAATATTATAACTTTGGTTATCATATTTTACTTCTTGTGTCATAAGGTCCAGAGCGGAGTTTTTAAACAATCAACAGAATTTCTTTCTTCAAACATCTCGTCTCAGCCCACTGAATAATATCCGTAAACTTATTGGTATAGAAATAAATTGAATAATCAATTTTATTTCGATATTAATAAGGTTTTTGTTGCCTTGACGTAGTGTCTTCAATGGGCGCTCGGGCCTTATAACTGCATGACATAACAAAATTATATATTGATTGATTAATAGTATTTCATATGATTTAACTACAACCAAAATTATTTTATTCTCTTACAGCCAGTTTCTTCATCAAAAGTTAAAGCCAAAGTAAAAGTCAAAGTAATGTCTAAAGTAAAAGTAAAGGTCAAATTCAATTTTTCTATTAGTTTTGCTGTCATTTTAGCCTTGAAAAACGAATTTGACCGTTACTTTTACTTTAGACATTACTTTAACTTTTACTTTTGATGAAGAAACTGGCCGTTAAAATATAGAATTATTAAAACTTGCTGCTAAATAAAGATGATTTTGATTGAAATGTCACAAATGATCTGTGTAAAAAAATTGTAACGTCATCTACGGATACCATAGAGACGGTTTGTCTCAAACGTCACGGACAGTAGGACGCTATTTATAAGAAAGTTTATTGTAACATGTAGAGTATATTATTGTTAATAATAAAGATTTTAGCCTATATATTATTGAGTTTTATTTTCAACCTTGTGATTAATCCAATTAAAAACGTTATGAATGTAAAGACTCAACCGATTTGAATTAATAGTACCTAGAAATACTCAAGAGAGGATTTTACACACAAATATAGAATCAGGATTTTGAAAGAACCAAGATGAAAAATTGTATGTATGGTACAGCGCCATCTATTGGCGTAAAACTTAACTACAATTAGAACTGCTAATAGCGACACTTAGCGGCATTTGGATATATTTTATGTGCTGCCATCTATTGGCGAATAGCTTTACTAAAAACGGTTGAGAAATAGTCTTGGTAATTATCGACAGATGGCGTTGCTAGTTTATGCCGCCACTTGAAAATTACTAATTGCATTTATTTTTCAGAACTCGAAACTAGGACCTTATTAAGTTTTCAATAGTAAAAAAAAACTTTTTACAAAAAAATAAAACCGACTCCCAAAAACACTGAAAAGCAAAAAAAAAACTATTCTTAGGTGCATCGGCCGAAAAGTCAGTGTCTAATGGATGTAACTAAGTTTATTTCGCCACCGACTTCTAGGCCGATGCACCTAAGAATAGTTTTTTTTTTTGCTTTTCAGTGTTTTTGGGAGTCGGTTTTATTTTTTTGTAAAAAGTTTTTTATTTTTAGCTTTTCAGTGACAAGCATAGTTGTCACTATCCGCATAAGTGGAAAGTTCTCATCAATACGAACAATATAAGCCCAAACTCGAGGCAGTTTACATATTCAATTGTCGAGTTCCCTCGACCTTCGCTGGTCTCCATCATCAGGTCAGCTTCAAACCTTCACTGTTGCAAAGGTCTCGTTGATACGAACAAAATAAGCCCAAACACGAGGTAGTTTACACATTTATTGTTCAAGTTCCCTCGAACTTCTCTGGTCTTCATCATCAGGTCAGCTCCAAACCTTCACGATTGCATAATGTTATCAGACATACGCCTTAGTGTCAAGTTTTTACCCTACGTATGCCTACAATTTTAGAAAGTTGCCCTCGATTTCTCAGGGTTTCCATCATCAGATAGGTAGGTACATATTTATAAAATTGTCATGTTATCCAACTTCAATATTACTAGTAAATGGGGTGTTTTGCAGTAGTGTAGTTAGTGTAAATTTTAACATACAGTCAAACAAGATTTGTTGAAATGGAATATATATTTATTTTCTTACATGGTTAAAAAAATAAAAATATGGTCTCACTACATAGGTACTCGACTAGTTATACATCATCTCACTACATACAATTGTCTGCCTACTCAGATATCCGTCATGCAAATACCCTTCATCTATACTAATATTATAAAGAGGAAAACTTTGTGTTTGTTTGTTTGGTTGGTTCTAATGAATAGGCTCAAAAACTACTGGACCGTTTTTAAAAATTCTTTCACCATTCGAAAGCTACATTATCCACGAGTAACATAGGCTATATTTTATCCCGGTACGGGCAGTAGTTACCACGGGACGCGGGTAAAACCGCGGGAAAACGGCTAGTATTTTATAAAAAAAAACATCATCAATTAATATACCATTCAAGAAACCACTTACACTCAATAAAGACCTGCACGAAACACAAAAAGGCCAAAACCACCAACCCCCTTAAAACACACAACCTCCCTCTGCAACCCCGGCTAATTCTCTCCCTCCTAAATCCGTCCCGTCATTCTCACAACAACAGCCAGTTGATTAACGCTACCATTGAAGCTGTCTCGCTCACTCGCGTACACGGTTGGTACTCTGTCTCTGTCTGACTGTGGTAGCTTTACTCAAAATCTTTTAATTGGGTAGTTTTGTTAGAATTCTTCTGGATAGACTTTTTTGAAAGAATTTAATTATCCAACTAGCTTAATAATTATGATACAACTCACCAAAATTAGAAATTGGTTTAGGTGGTAATCAAAATCACTTTTTAATAAATTCACCTTATTTAAAACGGGATTTTAAAGTATAGGATTTAGTACTAGGTTTAAATCTTCGAGACAGTGGTTAATAGCTAGTAGGTAGATACTAAAGCTGGAACTTCCTAAGGACAGTGTTTTATAATAAAGATAGAATTGGTTCAATTGAGAGCTCATTGAAAAATATATTCATAACATTATCAAATTTTGCGTTACGCATTTACCTAACGTACATGTTGTATAATTAGTGCAAAGTCCTTTACGGCGAATTGTAAATCAGAACATATAAGAAAATCCATCGAAACCTAACTAAAAACCGTCCAATAATCAAACCCACACCTCAAGCACACTACTAACCACTGAGCTATAGCGTTGGTGGCTACAGTTTGTCTGTTTCGTCGGCTCTCATCTTTAATTTGTTCGTTTCTGTCAGCCGACTACACTGGGTAGGCCAGGAGCTTGGTATCATGAAGAGATAAGTATTTTGAATGTACATTTTTCTTAATTACTTTGAAAATATAAATAAATTATTATAGAATGCATGTAAGGATGTCCTTTATTATGCTTTGATTTTCAGGACATCTAAACTTAATCTATGAAAAGGAAACCAATCGTTTGTTTTATGGTTTGATCTCTGAAGGCTCCGGAACTGCTGATACCATTTGAATTTGTTTTAATATTACCTACTATTACTGGAAAGATACGAAGAATAAACCATACCATTTATCGAGAGAGGCTATAGGTTATATTTAAATGGTTATATGCGAGTAGTTTTCACGGGACGAGGGTGAAACCACGAGAAACAGCAAGTAAACTAATCATTTAATAAGTCTACAATTAAAAAACTCCTAATCAAAATTAGATATGCCATTCAAAAATTAACTACTTACATACATAAAATATAACAAAAAAAAAAAACATCGTACACACCCGACTCCCGGCTCTCCCCGAGCACATCGCAAGTTCTCTAATTGCGACAATTACTGCAAATGTTCTCTCATTGCCCCCCCCCCCTCCCGCTGCCCTGTCCCCCAGGGGTGGGGGGGGGGGGGGTAGTCAGGCAATAATGTGACATTATATAAAGTTATTGTGAGCACAATCGCTAGATCTGTGCGGTCTGCTAGCCGGGGATTTGGATGGGATGGCGTGCTATTTTTAAATAGGGGTGTAAAATAAAACTGTGGTAGATTTTATCATTCATTTGTTATTATAATATTAACTAAGCACAACGGTTTAAATCGTATTTTTATCATTTATTGGGAAAATAGCAATACCTACTTTGTCAATTTTTTTTCGGTTGAGTAACTACTTCAGATACCCCTATAATTCATTAAATGAGTCCATCATAATCCAATATGTGTGTTAGGATCTACAAACATTGACCTATAGAGCAAGGTCTATTATTTTGTTGTAAATCTGAATTCCATACCTAATTAAGTTACAAACATTAGAAGGACACAAGAAATAATTCTTTTCATCCCACCATCTCGGAAAGAGTAGTTTTACCCTCTGATATCTGAGCGCAAAAGCCGTTTTTATCCTCTAGAGCGGCAAAGTGATTTGAATTTAGAACATCTTGTGCAATACTCCATTTGTGACAATCTTGATAAGACTTTTCAAACAAATACATATTAAACAAATAAAATACTGCTTAAAATAATTATTCAATTAATTAAGTAATTTTTATTATTGTTTTTACATAGATTTTTGACCTCGTTTCATTTTTAAACTGAGTTTTCAAATAAGGGAACTTTAATAGGTACTTCTTTTTAATTTGATACTCATATGTGCGCGCCATTTTGTTTTTTTGCATTTAGTAATTTCCTCGATGAGGTGGGATGAAAAGTTACGTGTTGCACTCGAGTGCAAAGATTTTTCACCTTGTGCTCTTTTGATTCCCTCGCTATCGCTCAGGATTCTAATTATTGAAACACTCGCTACGCTCGTGTTTCAATTTTAGAATCCTTCGCTTGCTCGGTCATCAAAATTGAGCCCGCGGTTAAAAAGCAACTTTGCACTCTTGTATAACAAATAACTATTAAAGTTGTATTACTATACAAAAACTGCTTACTTTACTATAACCCACAACTAAACACCACCTTTATTCAGTAGAGTAAAACAAAAGCACAACAATTTCCCCGCATTTAACACATTTCATCCCCTACAGTCCGTCCCTGGCTGCCATCCAATTAGCGATGAGATTAAAGATATGCCGGGGGAGCTATTACCTAACAAATTACCTCTCGACGGTGGAACTGCCGCCCGGCACTCCCCCGCCCGTGGGGGACGGGGGATAAGCGGGAGCGGGTGTAGGAATTATTTGGTAATGTATTTTGTTGGGAAAATTAGTGAGGAAGAATATATAATGGTATGGTAAAATAGAATGATAATGCATGTATCATACCTTAGTTACATGGCAAAACCATTGGTACCAATTATTACTGTGTATATCCCAGTTTGCTTGCTTGTTGTGCAAATGTTTCTACTGGTCTACTCGCTCTAGCAAACAGTAAAAATTGTGAAAGTAAAATTTAAAAAAACGTTCATGAAATTATAACCTGTGAGAGAAAGTATGCAAGAGCGTCCACTGTTCCTTGTTAGTTAGATAATCATTGAAATGCTGTCGACTATAATATGTTTTTACTTTTGTTTTGTTTTGATTTAATGTTTCCATGTTAATTATTGTAATTGGTGTTGCACCGTTTTAATTAACTATAAATAAATAAATAAATAATAACCTTGGTGCGCGAACACATGCTGGCTGTGGACTCACATCGACGCACACACATTTTTTGTTTGCTAATAAAATAATGTGCGTGAATAATTTCGGTAGAATCGCACCTTGTTCTTGATTGAAAATCATGAATCCTCGGTGTTCAACTGAAGTTGTTATTTAGGTACTTAATCTATATCATGTTCTTTTAATAAAGTGAACGTGACCATTTACCAACCCCTTTATGGAGTGTGTAAAACCTTTGCAAACAATTTATCTTACTTTAACCGCTCTAACTCATGCTTTGCGCCATCGCACGAACGCTGTACGTTTCATTCGCTGTTAATTGTTTTAATCGCACTCACCTACCGTTATATACGACTACAACCACTGTATACATATATGTACGTAGAAAGAATGTATTTACCTACTCGAAATATACGAATTAAATTATAAAATATACTAATTATCTACGTATTATGAATCTGTTCAGCCAATGATTTTCATTTAAAACTAGCTGCTAACGACAGTTTCAATTAAGAGAGAACTCTATCCCGCACACGGGTAAAAAGTACGTCCTTTCTCAGTCTCGAAATACTTCCAGGTTCAATGTATTTTTAACGCGAAAACATGACAGAACTAATTCCTCATTCATAATTTTAGCATGGATTTTTCTCTCAATCAGGAATATTACAAACGTAAGGCCCAAGTCAAAAGTTAAAAACTTAATGCAATTTCGAAAAAACTTAATAATTATCGTCACAGTATTTTATGTGACGACCTCAGCTGGATGTTTTGCTCCTATAAGCAACACTAGTTGATTCTAAAACTACCTACCTAAACTACACTATTTAAAGCAATTAAAAATAATTTAAAATTTCTTTATCTCTGGTTACATATGCTATAATTTATCCGATTACTGGAAGAATTTCCCTCGGAACGCGAGTAAAACCGCGAGACACAACTAGTTTTCTATAAGTATTGATTATAGCAATATTTCATAGAGTACCCAGTAAAGTCCATTGTTTTCCTATCTATGTATTTCTCGTGTATATTATTATTATTTTATCTTGACTGGTAACATAAAAAGCTTTGCTTTTCGACAAATACTCGTCCACTGCGGATCAAAGATGTTTAAATAACAATGTGGGCGATACGAACCGGGTTTTGTGATGGTGGTTCCGTAGCTAACTAGATGTAATTTTTGTATGAAGCAAGAATATTTTCTACTAAGTAGAAAAAGGTTTTTTTCCTATACCTATGTGTATCTTCTAAGTAGATATTATAGATACCAATGACTGAGTTAAGGCGAAGAAACACATCTAGAAGAAGATAAACTGGATATCAAAAGTTTGAAATTGCCAACATTTTGAGTGGTATCTGATAATTTAATAAAGCTATTTTGTACATATTTTACGTTTTATTGTATCTATAATTATTTATGCTATCGAGTGATATCTTCTAACCTACAGATGAGCAAAACACATAGGATACATTTTCTTTGTATTTTCTGTAAGTGGTAAAGGATGGTCGTTTGGCTGTTCAAAAAGTCATGCTTACAACCTAGTTTCAATGAATACATAATTTTGATTTAGCTTAGCAAGCGCGCACATACCGTCTGCGTGTGAGAAAAGGCTGCAGCCCAAATATGGGACAATCAAAATAATGAATAAACGCCTTTCCCATTATGTTAGAAGCTCTCTTTTACCTCCATCGAATATTCACACAGACCCCTAACAGCCAGCTTTCAATGTTTTATCGTTATCGCTATTATCAGCTCAGCACTAATTGACACTAAGTGACGGCGAGTGATGGCAAACAAGTGCTACTGTGTAATATATACCTACCTACTGTATGTGTATGTTTGTTTATGGTATGGTACTTACCTAGTAGTTTACCTGGATGATAAGGCTGATCTGCGGGCTGAATTGTGGGGTTTTTTTATGTTGAATTTTTAATAATAATAATCACAGTTAGGACCCTGTGCCCGATATCGGTATTCACCTATTTTTTATTGTATTCAATATTTAAAACTTTTGAAAATATATTGTGAAATAAATTAATGAAAATAAAGATCTTAGTTACAGGTTTTTGATGATGCGTTCGCAAATCGATATTGAGAAGCAAGGACAGGGCACGTCATACTAAATTAAGTATACCTACTTTCACACTGAGAAAACCTGGCTCCTTAAATAAAAGCTTAGACGGATAGGTGACCTTCCAAGTTTATGTCTTACATAACGTTTTAATCGTACATACTTTTACAAAGCACATAATGCATTCCCAGCCCAATTCAAATTCTTTCAGTTTTTCCATGCTTTTTTAAACGAACTGATTAGGAACTAAAGCTAAAGTGTCTGTCAGTTTGTCTTCACGAAATATAAAAGTGGAACCAATTTTTATGATGAATATAATATAATGAAAACCACCGGAGAAACATTGGTACTGGATGCAATAATTCCCTCAGAGAACCGAAAAAACAAGGCACACCGCTAAAACAGTACAAAAAGTAAACACCACAGGCCAGACACCACTTTCCCCATAAACGCCAGTATTTTAGACCACATACACATATGTAATTATCTTCCCACACCTCATAATATGTGTGTTCAGTCTGTTTGTATGTTTGTCTGTCCGATTCGCGCTGATAAGCCGGTCACACGATGTTTTAACAGATAGACAGGTAAGTATTAAAATATTATGATTATGGGAATCGGGCCGTGGGAGATTATTGGGGGTTTTTGGTGATAATTTTTATGGTTTCAACTCTCTAAACTTTGTTACTTTATGTGATAAAAAGTAAGGGCAAATGTTATGAGCTTGAAAAATTACGATATGAATGGACAAGCACTAAGTAGGTATTTTTCCAATCATAAACGTTTTATGTAATTATCTTCATTTTAAGCAATTAAACATTAGGCACAATTCTAAGTTGATACCAGAATTATTTAAAACACCTACTTACATCGGACAAATATGAGCGAAACAAAGTCATTAATATTGGCAATTATATTTGCCTGTCTGAAGTTGGCCTTAAAGTCTTCACGATAAACAAAACACACGAAAAGTGAAATGGTTGAATTCAGAGGGCCAAAATTATTTGATGATTACGTGTTATTATTACAGAAGTTTGGGCTAGAATCAACCAAAATCCTTCATCATCAGACCTTGTGTTATCTTATCCCACGTGGAATCCACGCTTGAAGGAAGGCAAGAAGGACGAGCGATTTCAGGCTAAAGTATAATTTTCCTCAAGTTTCCTTAACTCTTAGTGAAATCCATTAATCCCCAACAAGATTTAAACAACCTAAAAATCATCAAAAGTCCGACAAGATCTTCACACGACGATAATAATCTTTCATAAAAAAAAAACAGTTTATCGATCATACATTTCATCATTTCGTCAACAAATCGTGCCTATAGATAAAAAACGGACATTAAAAAGTAAATAATTCATACTTAGCCTGACATTATCTATGACAGCTGTCAATTTGCCCGCCATAACTGACGGGAGCCGGTGTTGCTAGTAGAAAGAATTTTACTGTAATTGTGGGTCATTGATGATAGGCTTATACCTGTTATTGTGTTTTTAGTTGATACTTACCTAATGATAGTGAATAGGATAAAATGAAGCTCTCTGGTCACATCTACCCTAAAATTATGTATTTCTTACTAAGACTTCTTTATGCTGGTGAAACTGGGCACCAGTGTGCCACATGAAAAGACTGCTTATCTGACCTCCTCAACTCAGACTAGTCACCTGAGCAACTCGATACCCCTTGGCAGGACTGCCAAAGATGATCAAAATACAGCCGGGACCTATAGTTTATCGTGCCCTCCGAAACACGATAATTGGTGTCCCAGATATACTTAGAAAGTACATACAATCTTTTAAAAGTTGCATTTGTACTTGCCTGACTTGTAATCGAACATGCACTCATACTAGAGAGGTTGTTTCTTTACCCACTAGGCCACTACCACTTTTTACTTAAGTTTATTGGGTAAAAAATCAACCATATATCTAGTAACACCAATAATCTCAAGAAAACCCAAAAATGGTTCGGAAATTACAATGTGATTCATTTCTCGTGACAATTCAGATGAGCTTATCTAAGATAACGACAATATATATCGGAGATTGCAACATGTCTCTTTAACATGTTTAAATAGGCTAAACTTGTTTGTTCTGTAAATAAATTGATGTTCGAACATGATGGAAAATATTTGAGATTTTGAGTCTGTTTGACTTTGTTAGGAAGTTTTTTTTTATTAATTTGTTAAAAGATGCTGTTTCGTTAATAAATGAATTTCTACATAGAAGTTTAATTTAGTTTATTCTTTATTGCACATATAAACACATTTTGACACACAGATAACAGAGAGATTATGCACAACGGCGAGCTTAACCCAGTGTTGGGTTCTCTTACAGCCAACTTTAGAGTGAAAGAGTGATTTGATAGAAGTTACGTATATTTTAGTAGGTAGTTGAACAATATTTTTTAGTCTTAGGTATAAAAACCACTTCACAGTCTACGATGCAGACACAATCAGTTTGAATCACGCATGACTCATAGGACAGGGAAAATAAATTGAGAAAAAAAACAGTAAAAAAGACGAACTTTTGACGAAGTATTTTTGTTTATAGTTATCGGCACGGATATTGAGCACTGTACACATAAGGCAATAAACCAATAAATCGCTTCTGCGCAGGTGAAGGTCAGGGCTCAATATCCGCGCCGATAATTATACTTATCTACTAATTAAGTTAATCAGCTCTAAAAATATACAAAACTACGTAGGTTTTACAAACTCAAATACTTACCTATATATATATTTTTGTCACCTTTTCAATCTATTAATATTAATCACTATAGTTCGGCCATTCAGAGAATGCGTTCCTGACACGTCGCGATTGAACTGACGACGTAACTACATTCATTGATTATTGATATAATAATGTTGTTTTAATGCTCCTCAATTGTTAAAACGGTAAACAACCAGCAAAAATATTTTTATCGTAACTGCAACGCCATTGCAAAGTTACGTCGTCAGTTCAATCGCGACGTGTCAGGAACGCATTCTCTGAATGGCCGAACTATATAATCTTATTACCAAAAAACAAAACTGAAGCATAAACAAACATCACAATTAGAATACATAAATACTATTAACAACGAACCTCCTTACCCCACTTCAATAACGAGCTATTCTCTATGGCAATCCTCCCTAATGGCGCCAATTTAAGTTCAAATGAATTTCATCCATATTGCCATGGAGAACAAAATGACTAGCGGAGATGTCATAACGCAAAATCTCCTAAGAAAGCGCAACAATATGCGGTGTTCGGGGAACGCGGAACGTTACTAGCTCCGCCTTTATACGCCCTCTTTTAAACATCAAATTTAAAAATCAATAAATAAAAAGTCAAATTCGTCTAGATTTGACAAGGAACCTGAGGCTCAATTCTGCAATTTTTTTTTAAGCGACATACGATAGCTATCCGACTAAG
This sequence comes from Helicoverpa zea, assembly GCF_022581195.2. Lineage (NCBI taxonomy): Eukaryota > Metazoa > Arthropoda > Insecta > Lepidoptera > Noctuidae > Helicoverpa > Helicoverpa zea. The sequence goes on from NC_061478.1 coordinate 6,085,684, forward strand.
ATTCAATCACGACTCAATTACAATTGAAGCGTATATGGCACTCTACGATTTTTTCATTTTAAATAAACGTTTTTATCCGTTTCTGTGATTCAATAATGAATGATACTGTCTGCAAATGATTTACGGCCCTTTCATACGGCAGTCCAGTTTTTTGCAGGATACCGTTTTTTGCAGGATCCCGTTTGATCGCAAAAGATATTATATGTTAGCGTTCACACGAGCAAACCGCATGCAGGATCCTGCAAAATGCTGTTCCCGTCGATTTGTGCGATTCGGTTTTGTCACTTTAAACTGGATCGTTTGTCCAGTCAAAAGCGGGAATCCTGCAAAAACGGACGCTGTGTTCACACGTAGTTCAGTTTTGCAGGATACAATAAACTGCCGGTCCCGCAAAACTGGACTGCCGTGTGAAAGGGCTGTAACATTTTAACTAAGAAAAGTGTTATTCCTGTGCTAATATTTATTTATTTATTTATCTACATACATTTACCATTGAAGGTTACCCCAATGCGATAAATGCGCCTTAATTAATATAATAAATCTGTAGAAAAGTAATTTTTGTACATTGAAGAAATTGACAAAAAAAATAGCCAGCGTGTTAAAGGATAACTAACAGAACCCATTTCCATCATTTTTGTCATTTTTGTCTGTTTATCTGTTTGTTTGTTCGCGATTCACGTAAAATCTACGAATTAAATGCAGACAATGCTTATATACAAAAATTCTACGTAACTTGGGGTATTACTTAGTTTTTGTTTCATCGAAATCGATTCACTCTATCAAAAGATATGATTAATTTTGTGAATTCAAGATGTAAAATATTACGACACGCAATCTATTTGTCAAAACTGTACATTTGAATGTTGTACTTATATTAGTTGATCGGCCTTTTATTAATCTTTACACAGAAAATCACACCTTTATAAGTAACTTCGGAAGAAAAAAAAATATGAAAATTTTGTTTAGCCAAGGTTAAAGTAGCTCCATCTGTGGTAAATAAAATACAACAAATTTGTCAAAGGAGCGAGGTGGTAAATGACAATATTACCATACATTCTATAAAGAGGATTATTATTTCAACAGATGGAGTTGTGTATTTTCCGTAATTCACCATATTTTAACACGTAGTGTAATTTTTCGATAGACATTTCAATAGTGTTTGTCAGTTTGCCGTGCCACATCAAAATCCAACTATAATTATTACCTTGATGAAAAGAAAATTAATAGTTCTCAGCCAAATTTAAAACGGTGCCATCTAAATTATTTTTTGAACATTATGTCAAAAATGATGACTTTAGTGGAACAATTAATTATCATTTAAAGTTACAGATGGAGTTCATATCAGGATTTTTTCATAAACATAGTTTAGCTTATCTTCCACTAATGTGGTGGCCTTAAAACAAATTACTTTGAGTGAGTAGTATTAAGTAGACCTTAATTATTTTTTCTGATGCAAAATATGTAAACTTAATCCTAGAAGAAATGAGGATCTATCTCTCGCAAGGGCTGCTAAGCGTGAGGTAGGTAATGTAGGATTCTGTAGCTTTAAAAACAAGCCCAGATACAAAGTGCAGATAAGAAATGGGAGCTATCTCTATTTAATACCATACACACGTAAAATGCTTTATGCGTCTGAAAACGTACAAATTACGCGCCGCATACCAGAGACATGCTTACTTTCAACTTCTGATCGCAAATACACTGTTCACGATTACGAACAGTCTCAGTAAGACCCGAGCCAAGTCTAAAAACCCTAAAAAACACCTTTTATATAAAACTACGTTTGATGTCATTTAATCACAAAGACAGAATTGTTCTCTGTTGCAAATCCTATCCACCTATATCCTATCCTAATCCAGAATGCATTGCAGGTGTACATTGCACAAAAACCAATGGTATCCTATTCGAGAAGTCAAAAGAGTTGACCTGCCAACGTCAGCTTCTGCGCTAAGCAAGTGTTCTTAATAGTACCATCAGAATTACATTCATCGTTGAATGAGGTGAATAAATTTTCAAAAACCACAATAACAGTAGGAGCCAAAGCGTATGATCGCTTCATAGAGCTCTGATTGGCCCCAGGTGACCAAGTCAGGTCTGATTTGTTCGTTCATCAGATCTTTGAAAGTGTTTCGGTGGATACTTACTGTCGTCCTGTTTACGTGTGACACAAAATATGGTATATAAACGTCCTCCGCAAGAGCGAAATTTTCCCGGTGTGCGGTAGTGACGCACAGTATACAACACTTCTGTTTCTTTTGATTTGCTGGCTCCACCAAGAAATGACAAATTGCGAGCGTACATTCTGAAAATCTTGGCAAAACTGCAGGTTTCAAGTACGAACACATGAAGTGGGCTCTCACAGATACGTACATTTTGCCTATTCGTGAACTAATGCAAACATTTCGGTGGAGTCCCGGCATAGGCCTCCCCCACATTAGGCGTGCGCGATCCTCGGGCGTGTGAGTAGCGCGGGCGCCGCGCGTGCGTCGCGAGCGCGTTGCGTGAGCGTCGCGTTTTGCTGCCCTGCGGCACTTGCAGCGCGCTCGCGGCGCGCACGCGCCGCTCTCCTTGACGTTTAACTGCTAAGGCGTTTAGCGGGCGGCGGGGATAGCGGACGAAGGGGTAAGAACGCAACTCGAGCGCCGCGTGCTCGCCGCGAGAGCGTCGCTTGCACTCTTCACACATGCCGCAGGGCAGCAAAACGCGACGTTCACGCAGCGCGCTCGCGACGCCCGCGCTACTCACACGCCCGAGGATCGCGCACGCCTAATGTGGGGTCAGCCTTACCATAGTGAGTAAGTGAAACTATCCTACCCTATGCGCCTGCTGATGATGATGACTCATGTCGTCATCCATCCAGCTATTCCCCAACTATGTTGGTGTTGGCTTCCAGTCACCGAATCTGTTTGAGTACCAATATTTTGCTTGGAGCGACTACCTATCTACCTATCTTCAATCCAGTCAACTACACAAGACGATATCCATGGTAAGTCTGACAGACTTTCTGGCTTCTGATTAGTCGCAGCAGCTGCAGAAAATGTACCTACAAATGACAGCTTTGTCAGACTCAAAGCATGTAGACATAGATTATAGCTGTTTCCTGTGAAAATTACTTACGCACCATATGTAATAATTTTCCAAATTGGCTGAACAACGTCGCAAAATTTACTTCTTTTGTTTAGATAAATGGTCACATCCACAACACAACCTTGATCAATGAATCTATGCGACTGCTAAGTTCTAATCCTAATTATACTGTCACGTGAAAGAATGCACCTACGGGATAAGTAGTATTTTGACGATTCTATATTGCCCACGCAGACGAAGTTGCGGGCAACAGCTAGTTATATATATTTTCTATGTGCTATGTTCCATTTCTATAATTTAATTTCGATGGTTTGTACCTAGCTCCTAAGTTAGAATTTACTTAAAGCTTGTACTTAAGTCACCAAGTTTTACTTTAGAAGTCTATAATATACTTAGATTTATGGCATTAAGTACTTTCATATAGGTTCTTAATCTATCCAAATGCTGACGTACATAAAACATTTACGATATTAAAATTCTTGCTAAGAGCATGCATCAGTTTAAGAAAACTACAAAAGAAAGTACATAGCTTCAAGCAAGTTTAAAATAACACCACAAAAATGACTCATCACACTTTCATAGTGAATCAGAGAAACAAATGTCAAACATTTTACCCCGCGATTAAAACCAAACGCCATACTTACTAATTTCAAAATTGACTTCAAGAATATCATCTTACTCTTTCTTTAACTCAAATAAAAGTGTATGTCGTTCTCTTTCTCGCGCACAATGATTGGCTAGAAAAGTTCCCGCCTTGCGTCAAAAACAATGGATGTAGTGAAAAAAGTTAGCGTCTCTTTCGCACAGCATTCTTTTTCAATATGCGATCTATCCGTCGTTTCAGTGACTAGAGATATTACAGTAGATATATTCAGTACTTTTAATGAGTGTCTAAAAAGGTTACTCTCTATACAATTTGTATGAAAATACCTACGAACTATGACGTTACAGATTTTTTACATTAAGCTGCATACATTTTGCTTTTAAAAGTGATAAAAAAAATAGACATATTTTTTCCATCAAAACGATAAATTAAGGTGTCATTATTTTAACATGCTTTACCAAATTATTGACCAACCTCTCAAGTATGAGGGCGCGGGTTCGATCCCAGGCCAGGCAAGTACCAATGCAACTTTTCTAAGTTTGTATGTACTTTCTAAGTATATCTTAGACACCATTGACTGTGTTTCGGATGGCACGTTAAACTGTAGGTCCCGGCTGTCATTGAAAATCCTTGGCAGTCGTTACGGGTAGTCAGTAGCCAGTAAGTCTGACACCAGTCTAACCAAGGGGTATCGGGTTGCCCGGGTAACTGGGTTGAGGAGGTCAGATAGGCAGTCGCTTCTTGTAAAGCACTGGTACTCAGCTGAATCCATATGATATCCATGGTTAGACTGGAAGCCGACCCCAACATGATTGGGAAAAAGGCTCGGAGGATGATGATGCTTTACCAAATTATTATGATAAAGGATTTTCTTTGTGACTTGATCAAATACCCAATTTTGACATTGCAACATACAAGTAATCTCAATTTGCTATCTCTAGTAAGTAACAACGGATAGAATATAGAAACAGCCGTAAGACTGAGAATAATCAAAGACGTTGTTTTCTTGTTGACTTTTTAATGGTAGTCTGTAAGTGCATTACAGAGTGATTTTAATTTGTTTTAAATAACTTTTATTTGTCGTTTGTAGGAATAAATGTAGGTAATTAAGATTTCTTGTTGTTCGGTATTGCTACTTAGAGTTTTATAAACGTTTTTGTGAAATACTTTTAGTTTTGGTATATGTAGCTGATACAGGTATTACAATTTTAAGTAAAAAAAAAGTAATACAATCTTAGCTTAAACGGTTAATACTGTATTTACTTTGATTGTCATAAAAACTAGAATTTAGAGAAATAACTGGACGCACGCTGGATCGAAAAAGCTGCACCCTCAGTTATTTTTATTTGGTCTTTCCCGTACCCTAAAAAAAAAACTAAAAATACCTATCTTAATATTCCTAACATTTATGCATATTTTCGTGCGTTATCTTTGTAACTATATTAGTTTACACTTACTTAAAAGAAACTGTTCGTGACATTTTGCCGTTTTCAAATTGGTCACTTAACTGATTTACAACGAGCCATTCACACGTAAAAGTAAAATGTGATTACCACTTTAACGTACAAATAGAAATATGACATTATTGGTACTTAATATGTTTATATCTAAGTCAATATTTGATGTTACGGCCGGTTCACACATGTCTCCGTTTTACTGTTCCGTTTTATCGTGTACGTTTTTTTTTCGTCGATGGCGTATGTAGTTGTATGAGTGACTTCACACATGGCACAGTATTCTGTATACAGTAAAAACGCCATCGACGAAAAAAAAACGTACACGATAAAACGGAACAGTAAAACGGAGACATGTGTGAACCGGCCGTTAGTTGTCGCTTATCGCGTGTAAGCGCCACGTTTGGTTCACACCGTTTTAATATTGAAGTAAACTAGTAAAAACGTCGTTTCTAGTTAACTAGCTTGCTTTACGCGGTTTCACTCGCGTGCCGGGGACACTAATTATCGGATGAATATAATACATATAGCCTATGTTACTCGGGGCTAGCGTAGCTTGCCAACAATCAGAATTTTGTTTTGATTCGGTTTTTGTAGTTTCAGATCCTTTAGCATACAAACACCTCCTTTAGTATACAAAATGTATTCACAAGTATATATTGGCAATATTTAGAAGATAAGTCTGCGTGCCCAGATTTTTAACAACTGCCAGTTTCCAAGGGAAAATATCGTCGTTTGTAAAAACTTTAGCAACTGTCAACTGCACCAAAAAACGGTCGGCGCGGCGTCTACAATTCCACGTCAAAGGTGAATTTAACAAAACTCTGACACTAGGGCTTGTCACGTGAGTAAACGAGGGCCCCAGTGACAAATAGAACAGTGGACAAGTACGTACGATGACAGGGCCCCGAGGGGTAATTCATTCTCGTTGGACCCTGTAACCTACGGGGGTAGGAGCGATTAAGTTACAATGTAAAAAACAGCACAGCGATTAAAAATACATGAGAAATGATTAAACAGATGGTATTTTCTTTTTTAATAATTACGGAATGATAATTAATTTAGATAACGTTAGAACTCTTATCTTCTTCCTGTCATAATCATCTGCCAAGCCTTTGCCCAACTATGTTGGGGGTCGGCTTCCAGTCTAACTGGCTGCTGAGTACCAGTGTTTTACATGTAGCGACTGCCTATCTATGCCTCCTCAACCCAGTTACCCGGACAACACAATACCGCTAGGTAAGATTAGTTGGTTGGACACAATAAACCTTTGAAAAATATACAAACATCAAAATTGAGAACCTCCGCCTTTTTAAGAAGTAACCAGCAAAATCCTGTCTGAATACAACATTTCATCAAAATCGTTTCATAGATAGGTACTCAGCATTTGCTTTACCTACACAAGAATTGCTCTAAGAAATGTAAGAAAGATGAACTGCATCATCATTTATCAGTTACCTACCTGTACCTAACTGGTTTAACTGGGTTATTTCATAAAGTTATGAATAACGACACGTAGTGAATTCTATTGATAAAATTATGCTATCAAGATCTCGAGGTCTTATGAATCATGAACTCTCAAAAACTGTAGATGTGAATCACTGAAGTGTGTCATGAGAAACTGCAAATAACTGAAACCTTTTTACTATAAGAAAATTACTTTTCTACATAAATCTATACCTACCTTGTATTACTTCGTCTAGCTTAAGTCATGATGTACAAATACCCTGATTTTATCAAATCTCTGCCATCTCGAAGACAATAATTATGGGGAATGGGGATGGTGAAACAAATAGGTATAATGTATACATACATGTAAATTGTAGGTATATAAATAAACCGGTCCCATTGACAAGAAAACGAAAGTCCAATGATAAAATGACTTTATATCGAAAACAATTGATGATTTTGATGATTAATGATGATTGAACTATGTAATGACTCGAATTTCAAATTAATAACTTAAAACCTTCTTAATTCTGACAAATACTATGCTGAAAAACCGCATTATAATCGTTTCAGACAAACGACAGATACCTATCGGTTAATAAGTCAGTTAAAAACAATGACAATTTCAAAGTCCCAATCACACATTTACACCTAACTTCAATAATAATAATTGCCAACATAACGTGACACACAAAATAAAATAAGACTGCTCTCAACAATGATAAGCCACAAGATAAATTATTGAAAACCACAATATCTCATAGTAGATTAATAGGAAAAACCAGAAAAAATACATCAATAACATATTGAGAAACGATCTTGATCCATTTTATCTACAAATCGATATATCAATGACGTTTTTTATCTTTTATCTTTTTTTTTTTTTTTTTTTTTTTTTTTTTTTTTTTTTTTTTTTTTTTTTTTTTATCGACGTAAAATCATCAAATGACCCCTCCCGCTGTGGGTTATCTTTTATCTTAAACCGTATAAAGAAACAATGAAATCATGAATGGACATATTTATTGAAGAAATTAGGCTTTAGAATCCTATATTTAAGTAAGCTTGTAGGCTATACTTAATTGTCAAGGAAATTAATCAGAAAAACTAGAGTCTTAACGTAATATTGAAGCTTTGTAAAATCATCATCTGCCTAGCCTTTTCCCACCTATGTTTGTTGGGGTCGACTTGCAGTTTGTCTGGATGCAGCTGAGTATCAGTATTTTACATGGAGCGTCTGCCAATCTGACCTTCTCAACCCAATAAAATTAGAGCTTCGTAAAAACTGCTTTAAAATTAGTGCAATATTCCTGTGGTAAAAAGCACACAAACCCTAAATGTAGAATAAGCATTACAACAGAAATAATCATAATCGACCTTAATTTTCTCATAACAAACGAAAATCCTCATCAAAACCTTCTCAAAATGAAACCCGTTGCTCAAAACCTTTTCTTATAAAAAGCACAAAAAAAACTACCTTGAAAATACGTCGTTAGTACAAAATAAGCGAGCTAAAGAACATTATTTCGTTGTTCAAACACAAAATCTGCTGCGGTTTGGTTAAACGATGAGAAGAAGAACAATCCAAGCGTGAATTCCTTTGTGTTAGAGGGAGAAGCACTATGCAAGAACGAGATAGAATACTCTCGAGGGGTGGGGCGTTGATATAACCAGTTTGCAGTGGCCGCTCCAGAGTTGCAAGTAACGTGCGTGGTTCAGAAATGGTAGTGTCAAGTTATTCTGGTTTCCACGCCCAAGCGTTTTGCCCATACACGACACGATATGACTGTAATCGCCGCTCGTCGTCCTAATAATATAATTCAGTTGTAGGTAACTACGGCTGTTGGTCGGTTACGAACGCGGTTTTGTTTTTAACGATTTTTTGCGCGGCCTCTTTCGTGTGTGACTGTTTTTTGGAAAAAAGTGCAGTGTGAACTTTTTTTTTGTGTGGGGGATTTTTTTTATTTTTTTGTAGGAAGTTAAAAGTTTTTTTTTTTGGTCTAGGTAAGTGTTATGTCGGTTAAAACAAGAAGTTTTTTAAATAAAAAAAGAATCCTACTTTGAACGCTATTTTGGCGATGAAAATGAAGTTTTAGTGTTTATCTGCGAAATTTTATTTTTAGCTACATTTTGTTTATTTAATGTTTAGATAGCAGATTCTTATAAGAAAAGAGATGCTAATTTTATATTTAAAATAATAAACAAAATATAACACACAATGTTGGTGAAATTAAGATTTAAAATGCATAAAAACTAAATTAAGTAGGTAGGTAATTCATATTAAATTATGTTTCCCCTATGGGCAAAATAAAATTCAATTTCATCTACAAAAAACAGACGATAAAGTATCAAAAAGAAAACAGAAATAAGTTTCTCTTTTGACAGAAAAAAAACACAAAAACTCCGAAAGAAATCTTACTTTCCACAAAAAAAAACACAAAGCTAAAAAAATAAACTCCAACCACTTTCCCATACCTCTTTTAAACTATACAGTCTATTAAGCCAGCTACCTAACATATAGAAAAGCTATAACATTACCAACAAACCAATAGGTATACTGAACAAATATTTGCCTCTGCGGGGAACGAACCCGCAGAAGTGAGCTAAGCTAACCGAATTGTGGTCACAACTTCGGAAACAGTTCCTATAGCCGATATAAAAGCAATAATATGTATTGGTCGGAAAATCTGGAGTTTTCGAGAAAAAACGTTGCTACCTATATAATTAATGGAAAGAAAATCTGTAAGCGATTTGAAAGAATAGAATAACAAGTAATAAAATGCGTGATAAAACAATATATCCTATTTTTACATATTTTACATAACCTACATAGTCAAATTTTTTACAAAAATAATAAGAAAAAGATAAAATGGTATTCTATAGAAAAGGTTTGCTGTAAGAAAACCCATATTATTATCTGCGTTAGGTTCGCCTTTTTTTGTTTCGGATGGCACGTTAAACTGTAGGTCCCGGCTGTCATTGAACATCCTTGGCAGTCGTTACGGGTAGCCAGAAGCCTGACTCCACCACTGACACCAGTCTAACCAAGGGGTATCGGGTTGCCCGGGTAACTGGGTTGAGGAGGTCAGATAGGCAGTCGCTTCTTGTAAAGCACTGGTACTCAGCTGAATCCGGTTAGACTGGAAGCCGACCCCAACATGATTGGGAAAAGGTTCGGAGGATGAGGTTCGCCTTTTTACATAAACTTTCTAATTTAAAATATAGATGGAAAATGTATCTTAGCGCAATAAAGTATAAATAAATAAGCTAAAAAATAACTGTACAAAAGAAATCACTATTAACATCTACTTTTATAAATTAATTAAACACAAGTTTGTCATTAACTTCGTTATTTTTTACGCAAAAACTGCCGAATGGATTTTGATGAAACTTACGCATAACTATAGCTTATAAATCACAATAGCATATAGGCTACTTTTTATCCGGATGCGGGAAATATTTAACTCAGGAAACTGATGAAATCGCTGCCGAAAGCTAGGTATTAAAAAACGATATGTAAAGTGATAAAAATATTACCTAAGGGAAAATAACCCAAAAAAAGCTCTGCACCATCTAAAAATAGATATTAATGAACCGATAAGCTTCAAGTGCTTAATTAACTATATTAAAAGCTGCTCAACTATAATTGAATACATTATCATATCGTTATTAATCAACCGTTATCTACCAGTTAGCGGCTATCAGTAACCTGGATTATCTAGACGTGTGCGCTTCCCAGTAAATCTAGAAAAAAGTTAATAATTGATATACTGGTGTCCGACGGTTTTTTAGGGTTCCTTACACAAAGGGTGAAACGGGTCCCTGTAACTAAGAACTCGTTGTCAGTTTGTCACCAGGCTGTGTCTCATGTAATAAGGCAGTTGAAATTTTTACGTTTGATATATTTTTGTTACCGCTATATCATATATCAATTACTGAAAATATAGATAAAATAAAGATTTTAGGGTGCTCTAGTACAACAACCGTAACTTTTTACGTACGTAGAACGTGCGCGAATCCGACTCACACGAGGTCGTATTTTTAGGTTTATTTCCAAACCCCAATAAAGTGTGTCGTTTTTAATGCGAGTTCTGAATATTTCATTGCGATAAATACATAGTTACAAGTACTTTAGCCACAATTAACTACACAGTACTACCGTAAACACCATATCTGCATATCTATATATATCACCATACCTTATTACCATATCTTTGCTAATATGTGGATAATGTAGTTGGCTGCAATATTGTTTAATTATAAGTAATTATTTTTGTAACATTTATATTGTAGCTGTTTATTGTCCCATGATGAATAAAATAAAAAAAAAAAAAAAAAAATAAACACTCAAAAATTACCTATCAAACCAGTAGTTCCTGACATTAGCGGGTTACCAAACCAACTAACTCTTCAGTTTTATAACATTAATATTAGAAATCCGAAACTATTGAGCGGCATGTGTCCAGACCTCAGTCTGTGAGCGGCTACTACAAGTTTTCTACTTACGGCCAGTTTCTTCATCAAAAGTTAAGTTAAAGTAATGTCTAAAGTAAAAGTAACGGTCAAATTCGTTTTTTCAAGGCTTAAGTGACAGCAAAACTAATAGAAAAATTGAATTTGACCGTTACTTTTACTTTAGACATTACTTTGACTTTTACTTTGGCTTTAACTTTTGATGAAGAAACTGGCTGTTAGTCTAGTATCACAAAACCACGGTATACGAGGTGGCTCCGAAACTATAGAATTGTGAGGAGTGTGGTACACCAGAAGATGTTATACACCTATTGACGGAATGTGCTAGATTTCAGTCTGCAAGAGAGGATTTATTAAGAGAACTGGAGTTGAATGTGTATAGTGTTGGTATGTTCCATTATATTTTGTCAACTTCTAATTCCGACGCTGCTTATAGTTTAATTAAGTTTGCATTGTTGCGTTTTACATAGTAAGTCTATGTATTTATTTATTAGCTTATAAGTAGTTAGTAAGTTTATAAGGTCCGATGGGACTGGCATGTACATTGTATAAAAGTCCCTAATAAAAATAAAGAGAAAAAAAAAACATTAATATCTATAGACATATAGATAGATGTAGTTAGCTACCGTTAATAAAAAAAACAGACACAAATATTAATCGGATAGTCGTGTGCTCGGCGCGTGTCGCCACCACCGTTCAATACGCACCTTTATTTTAACTAAACAAATAATATAAAACTGTTTTATCATTATTAATAATACGTTATCATCTATTATAGGGCAACTATTTGATTTAGGCGTGTGCTTCATAATATAAGGTTAATTGTAATTTTGTAGGTTGATAAACCTAGTTCTAACTATGCAATAGGCTACTGAATTGATAAACTATGATGTTTGTCTACTAATAGTAGGTACTTAACAATTTGTGGAGTATAAATAACTTTTCCCGGCTGTTTCACCCATTCCCACACCAGTGGGAATTACTTCATAAACCGCGCATCGATAAAGGACATAGCCATCTAACACTGAAACAATTTTCGAAATTGGAGCAGACAAATAAACTTTTCAACTTTTTCTACCTACCATCATACAATCCCAAACTATCTGAAGTCAGAATTAATATGGGATGTAACCTTCTGACAAAAAAAAATAGGTACAGAATAGACCTAACAATCTATCGTGATTGATACACTCTTTACCTAAATAAAATCTATCAACCATTTCTAATCACATCGTTGCTAAAATAAAAAAAAAACCAAATACATTTTTTACCGCTTGGAACCTGAAATGGAAACATTTCAGCTATTTTTGTGTAACATTTTGAATTCCATCACTAGTATTTTCACCCTGCCTAAAGCATTTTATCCGTCAACGTGCCTCCCTCAGGACATAAGTAAGATCGCGTGAAACAGCCAGTCAAACCATAAAGTTCGATTTGACAAAGGTTCTGCCATGGAGAACAAAATCACTAGCGGAGATGTCATAACGGAAAGTCTCCTAAGAAAGTAGCGCGACAACATGCGGGTGTTCGGGCGACGAGGAACGTTACTAGCCCCGCCCTTATACGCCTTCTTTGAAACCCGCCCATTTTTAACACGCTTATATTAGCTTCACTTGTAATGTATGTATGTAAGAAAATTTTGGAATCTCAATTTGACCCACTTCCCGGTCTTCGATTGAGATGAAATTTTGCACACGCTCTGAGTTCTGATGACAATACACGACTAGCTATGAACCGTTACGAAAAGCGTGTGTTTAGTTTTTAAAACTATTTCTATTTTTGTGAAACTTTTAGTTCACTAGTCGTTTTGGTCACGCCCACCTTGCCTATTTGACCTACAAGAAGTCTCCTGTACTACCTACTTATTAGCCTACCTAACTACTTTAATCTTAGTCATAATCTTAATAAATAACATAGCCTATAAGAGCTTCCTCTGTCCTAACCCACTTATTTTGCTGTGCCCGACAGGGTCCATGTGAACTATTTATAAGTATTACCACCTAAGAATACATGTGGAAAGCAATAAAAGTATTGAGTAGGTACCTGACTTATGGCATCTCTGCTATCGTTTCTTCCTCCGTGGCTTTGACAAAGGTGCTACCGTTTTGTGTCAAGATGTCGGAAGATGTCAATATTGTCTCGGATTGTGGATTCCATGTCAAATATTTGGGCTGAATTTGATCTGACTGAGAAGTATTTAAACATTCATTGTAGATATTTTATGTAGGTACATATTATATTTGTAGAATGTACTTATAATAACGGTTATAAGATAAAATAATACAGTTAAAATATATTAGATAGTTAAAAAAACTTACTATATAAATAGTAGTTTCAGTATAAACTACGTTCTAAACATTAAACAGATTTCCATGTGTTCTAAATCATATAGGTAATCAATTATATTATAATGAAATAATTTTTAAACAAACTTTACAAATAAATAAAAATGATAAAAATATTAATTTATGGTAATTAACTAAGTGTACTTACTACGGAAAGAAATCTCGTAGCCGCGTAGCACCGTAGCCTCGTAGCAGCGTAGTGCTACGGCCTACGAAGCATTTTAATCCAAACTAATATTATAAATGCGAAAGTAACTCTGTCTGTCTGTCTGTCTGTCTGTCTTTCTGTCTTTCTGTCTGTCTGTCTGTCTTTCTGTCTGTCTGTCTGTCTTTTCTTCACGCCTAAACTACTGAACCGATTTGTGTGAAATTTGGTACAGACATAGTTTGAAACTTGAGAAAGGACATAGGATAGTTTTTATTACAAAAAAAAAATAAAAATAAAATAATTCCGGACATATAGCGCCATCTATTGGTCAAATCAAAAATCTGCTGGTAGTCACTATTCCACGCGAACGAAGTTGCGGGCAAAAGCTAGTTTACTATAAATATGTAGATATAATTAACTCTGATTACTTACACATTTTTAATACTCTCGTTTATATACTTATACTTGAATCTATCCAACTTATCTTCTTTCCAACTTGCCATACGAATTGTAATAATATTGACTTTCGCCCGCGGCTTCACTCGCCTCCCGAGTAAACTTCTTCCCGCACGTAGATAAAAAGTGGCTAATATATTATGTTGGTATATTACTGCCATGGTTTGTCAAAATCCATCCAGCAGTATTAGTGTGAAAGAGGAACAAACTACTATTAGGAATAATATATTTTTATGTAATGTTATATACAAGCAGTTACTAAGCAAAAATTTCTTTCCAACAGGTAACATAATGTAAATAACAGAACAACACAAAAAAAATGTCTTCACAAATAATCCCCCACGCTTACCGACGAGAATCAACCGACATCCAGGACAAACCACTTGAAATTGACACGGAATCGAACCCGGACCGCAGCCGATCCAACAGTCCAAAAAACATGAAATATTACAAACAAATAGACGAAGAAAAAACCATTTTAAATCAAGGGAAAAAATCCTTTTGTATTGACGCTTTACTTTCAAGACAGTTACCAGAAAGTAGCTTGCAAGATAAAATGGCGCACCAAAAATATTTGATCTATAATAAAAATTACATAGGAAGATATCAAGAGAATTATGATTCTCAAATTGAGCAGAATATGATAAACAAGTGTGAGGGTCGGGATAGCCCGAGGTCTGGGCAAAGGAGCCCAAGGTCTGGGCAGAGCAGCCGGTCTGCGAGTCCAGGGTCTGATGATGGGAACAGGTCCGGGAGCTATAGTCCCCCTATTTCTCCAGGTGTGGAGGGGGGTAATGAGGAGTATGAGAGTTATAGACCGGGTGAGTTTGCTAAATAATAAAGTGATCTGCGTACACAAATACATATTTACGGAATAGAATATAATGCTCAGAGCGGGCTTGAAGTTATTTATTTTGAATTCTACTTGTGTTTTATCATCATTGCAATAGCCTAACTCGTTAGAATTTTTCTTTCTTGTACTTATTTATAATCGACTAGCTGATCCCGCGAACTTCGTATCGTTTAAACCTTCCCTGGTCCTCTACAAACATTCATCGAAATTTCGTTATTGGTATACTTTACTAAGGTGAATTATGCTGTCCTAGTACTTTACTTTTGTGGTTCTGCGGCATTCCGTAAGTTGGTTTTTGTCTAATCACTCCCGTCCCGGGAATCTTACTCGCAATTTTTTTTTCCTTATTTGCTCACCGTTTAGACCTACCCTGGACTACGACAAACATTTTAAAACTAAAATCGGCCCAGCCGTTCTCGAGTTTTAGCGAGACTAACGAACAGCAATTCATTTTTATATATATAGATAGATTTTGGCCAAGAATAGTCTCTACATACTTTATTATTCATACTTTCCATTCTTTGTGCCCTGCGATTTCATAACTCAATTGCTTATAGGTCCAAGATAGCCCACATGTTTAGTCTTAAATAGGGGCACTTAGTTGCGGTACTATAACCACCTGAAACATTTCAACAATGGGCCTATCAAATACCTTTAATTTTTCCAAAAACGGATTTTAAAGCGTTAAAAATAACATTAAAAAATAAATAGCTGTTTCAGTTTCAGTTCAAAATAAAGAGCACAAATTCTTCATCTTTCTCTCTTCGATTGTCTAAATAAAACCAACTCTCTTCCACAGGAATAATCCCAAAACCAGGTCTCCTCCCCCAAAACCCGGCGCTCGTGGCAGCCCAGTCAGCTGCACTCTTCAACTACCCTCAACTGTCGCAGCCCGGGGGCCTGCCGCCCGGGGCGCCGATGCCGTCGGCCTTCCATCACCCTGGAGACAGGGTGCTGCATCATATGCAGCTCGAGTGGTTGGCCAGGACTGGCATGTTTTATCACAGGATACCTGAGCTTGGAGGTAGGTGGTGTGATTTTTAAGTGATTTTCTGAAATAGAGGTTGTGAATTCGATAGCGGGTTATTGGTGTTTTGTATATAGATTTTTGGTGACAGAAAACAGCAACTTTAACACGCTTTTATATTATCTTAATATTCTCAAAAGTGAAAGCTGAGTTTTTTTTAAACGAAAAAAAAAATGTAGTAGAGTTAATCCCTCCTGTTTAGGCTATAAAAAATACAAGAATTGTCTGAATTTTAACCGTGCGTTACTTTAATAAATCTATTCTAAAAATTATTGTAACTCACTGCCGACGGATTGACGAAATAAATTATTGAAGAAACAGTTTAAGCTCAGCCGTAATTGGGTAGAAGACAGTTTTATTTATTAACATTAATTCTTAACGAGAGAAAATACGCCGTCGGTCCTGAGCCTGATCTCACTCCGGTGGTGAAGGAATAGTGAGCGCACCTGTGTCCAAACAAATGTGCCTGCACTATAATAAATGTCTTGTACTAGTCTTTTCTGTAAATATTACAACTTGCAAAACAGTTTTTTTTGCTAAGACACACCTAAAAGATGTCTCATAAATATTATAAATAGTATTCGAACTATAAAGATAAAAGATTGGGCAACAACGCCATTCATCTTTATTTCGTAGATATTATCTTATCATTTGTAAACCCATGGTATGTAGACATTTATACCTAAGTATTTTGTGATGATCAAATAGGACTCGTACTTCGTCATGATGAAAATAATGTTTTTTATTCATAATTTTATGCCTAGGTAGATAGATGAAAGTCATAGACCGTAACACATAACTTTACGTGCACTTTTAATAAGAATACATATTTAAAAACAAGTGACTAAAACCCAATCATGTTCTCCTGCGAGGTTAAGGAGTAAGAAACATATCATCCTCCGAGCCTTTTCCCAAACTATGTTGGGGTCGGCTTCCAGTCTAACCGGATGCAGCTGAGTACCAGTGCTTTACAAGAAGCGACTGCCTATCTGACCTCCTCAACCCAGTTACCCGGGCAACCCGATACCCCTTGGTTAGACTGGTGTCAGACTTACTGGCTTCTGACTACCCGTAACGACTGCCAAGGATATTCAATGCCAGCCGGGACCTACAGTTTAACGTGCCATCCGAAACACAGTAATTGGTGTCTAAGATATACTTAGAAAGTACATACAAACTTGAAAAGTTGCATTGGTACTTGCCTGACCTGGAATCGAACCCGCGCCCTCCTACTCGAGAGGTCGGTTCTTTGCCCACTAGGCCACCACGACTTCAAGGAGTAAGAAACATAAAAGGATGCTAATTAGGCCTTCGCTCCATGGAAAACACTGTTAGTCAACTAATCTTGTCACACTGGAAACCTACATCAATATAGTCGTAGTTAGGAAAAGGTTGGGCACGAGATGTTCTTCCTGGAGCACTTTTTGCCCCAGCGCCCAATGGAAACGTACTTAAGCTTAAAACGCAAACAGTTAGCTAAATAACTTTCATTCTTTTTAAATACTAAAAGCATCCAAAAAAAGCGAGCAAAGAATCGTTCTAAATTCTAACGCGTATATTAATCATATTGTCACACTTACAAGAACAATATCTGCTAGAATATACAGTTATCGACAATCAGAGACGTTATTTGACAAATATGAGAAATAACACGTCAATCATGATAACATTATCGATAACAATATTATTTTCATCTTAAAATGTAAAGATTATCTAGGTATCAGCGCTCGGAAACAATATGCCTCCGTCTTTGTATGAGAAAACTTATATTTGAACTAACAAAAGATTGATTATAGCATCCTATCATCGTCTGCCTAGCCTTTTCCCAACTATGTTGGGGTCAGCTTCCATTCTAACTGGATGCAGCTGAGTACCAGTGTGCCACAAGGAGCGACTGCCTATCTGATCTACTCAGCCCAGTTACCCCGGCAACCTGATACCCCAGTATTTTTGGCTTGTGTGCTTTCCACGGATCCACCTATCCACGGATATTGCTTAACCGAATGATCGATCGACCCGCGTAGCTTTGATTTACGGCCGATTTGCTTACTGCAGATAGAATTTGACATTAGCCCCTTTCAAATAATGTCAAATTTTTGTCTCTAGTAATAGATAGAGTATTGGGAGCCGCCGAGCTCTTTAACCTCTACAACACGTAAAAATGTCGCCCTATAATCTAATTCTTATCGATTTTGTTCGCAAAAACGTTGACATATGCGTCAAATATGATTAGCAGTATTTAACGACCCCTAGGGTAAATAGTGTTAAAGGGAGTCGAACAGGGGGTCACTTAGCTATGGGTAAATAAAATTAAATAAATTAGCCGGCATTTATTTTTATGAGCACAATTTGTGTTTCTTTGTTGATTTATAAGTTGAGTTGGTAATTGTGAAAGTGAGTGTAAAATGTTAATATGGACGTTCTGGCAATTAATAGTTGTTACCGTGTGGCAAATTACCATGCTTCAAAGTATTGTAATTGCATAAAGTTAAAGTCACAATGTAAAGTTTACAATTCTGTGAACAGACAGCCAGATGCATATCATAATAAGATAGGACTTAGAGATGAAATGTAAGACCGACGGCTTCATGAAACTGAGACATTGGAGCGAAATATAAATGACACGATCACACGATCACTTATCCAAAACCAGAAAAAAAACTTTTAGCATATAATGAAAAGGAATTGGAGCTTTCAAAACATGATACGAACATTTTCAAGATCTGTAGTTTTTTTTTTTAATACCATTTACTTATAAATACATAGAACCCATTTTTTATCACCACATAGCTTTTATCTCTGTTTAGAAAACACCTGTCGACCCAGTATTTATTCCTCAGTAAAAAGTTATCTGATGATTGAAAAATCGCTCCTTAGTCAAAGAATTATTTCATTGCCTTTTGAAATTTACCACAAAACAACAACTTACTATACAATTTCAACTCTACAAACCAATAATATACCCTCAAAAAAAACCATCCCATGGAATGCAATCCGTCACTCACTACACTAGTGAATCAACCCCTGTTTGCTTGCACTAACTATTTCCGAAACGCTACCTGTAACACCTACCCCTGATTGAAAAAGTGTTGAAAAATTAATAAAACAGTACTAATTCATAACCTAAAAATACCTCTTAAAATAATACTTGTCTATACTACATTGCAACTCTCGAAACACAATTCCAGATACATACCAAAATATTAAGTCAAATAATATTTTAAGTAAGTATTGTTTTTTGTAACCTACCATAAACCATCAACTACTTACACATTTTATCTATGCCCAACAATAATACAAAAAAAAAATTGCTAGTTTACAAAACTAAAAACACGCTTTTATCAGACACTAAAATTTTTGGATTAATTATAACGTTTCTTAGCTGGTCATGTATTGTCATCAGAACTCAGAGCGTGTGCAAAATTTCATCCTAATCGAAGACCGGGAAGTGGGTCAAATTAAGATTCCAAGATTTTCTTACATACATAGTTACAAGTGAAGTTAATATAAGCGTTATAGCTCGGGGTACGCGAACTAATGAATAAAACGTTGGAAATGTGTAAAAAGGACGTATAATGAGTAAAATATATAAGTGTAAACAACAATGGGAGGACAAGACAAAACTTAAACATGGAAAACACTAGCTAAACACGACTTATAGGGTCGGCGCGCGGCAGCGCGCGCGCGTGTTGTTGCTGACGGAGCGGGTCGCGGACTAACTAGACTTTTGGACTGGCGGGCGGCGGGGACGCAGCACCCGCCGCGCGCCGGTTCGAAGCGGATCGTGCGCGTCTCTTGCGCGCCGGGCGTCGACGGTTCGATTGGAGCGCGGGGCGAAACCTATGTTTCGAATTTTGACGCGCTATATCCTCCCCCTCCAAGTCGGTGGAAGGCTCTGAAACCGACTTGGAAACCTTGACCCTAGGGGGCCTGCCCCTCCTACGAGAATGAACGACAGCCTCACCGCTGCCGACGTAAGGGGTCAGGAGACTGGCATGGTATTTACCCCGCGGTAAATCATTTTTGTCAACGATCTCAAAAATCGTCGGCGAAACAACACTTTTTATCTTGTAAGGACCTTCACGCCTGGGTGCAAACTTACTTGTGAAACCCTTGGCGGCCTGACTCAATCGATGGCTCTTCACGAGGACGAGGTCACCAACTGAGTAACGCGAACTAGCGTCTGTCCTAAGAACGAATGGTTCCTCGAAATTAGGCTGGCGGAGTTTGGGACTGGTGGAAAGGCGCACCTTCAGTCCCTCGAACGCGCACTGTTCGGACTCCCCCCAGTGCCAGCGTCGATCCTTCTTCAAAGGAGATACATGATACGGTGGGCTAGCTATGGGTGTGGCATCTCCTATGTCGATGCGATGGACTGCAAAATCAGTCGGTCCTCCCCCTGGAGCGGAAATGTCTGCATTGACATTCAGAAGGTCGGACAATCGCGGACGTTCAGTCGCGTCAAGATGTGAGCCCTCGTCCTCGCGAAGACCCACAGACGAACATGACAGGGATAACGCGCTTGGTTCATAAATAATGGGCTGAGGGGCCCGATTATCACGCAAATACCACTCATCACGACAGAAGTCTAATACCATGCCAGCACCCCGTATGAAATTCATTCCTAATAAGCTATCTGTAGCATTAGGTAACATAAGAAAAACAACATTCAGTGTCACCCCGCGCACAGTTACATTTACTTGCGCTGTTTCAACAATTTGCGCACAAACTCTGCCATCGGCATATTTTAATTCAGTAAATACATTGGTAAATGTTTGGCCGTTACTAACTAAGTGCGCTCTTAGCGAAACACTACCGATGCAATGTTTAGCGCCAGTGTCCAACACTAATCTACCGATAACACCGTACACTTCCACTTCTATAATCGGTCGCACTCGCGAATCTAAGCGCGTATCACTCGCGGACACTGATTGAAACACTGATGATGACACAACACTGTTCTTTTCTTTACACGCCGGACAGTTCGATCGGATGACTCCGGGTGCTCCACACCCGAAACACGTGATGATCGGCGTCGGCGCAGGCGCGGGTGACGCCTTAACATCGGCGGCCTTCTGCTTGGCTAATTTCTGACACGCCTCTTTCAAATGGCCAAACTGCTTGCAGTAATTACATTGAGGCCGGGCCTTAGAAACAGAGGCCGAAGATCGAACGGGCGAAGATGGGGCGGCGGCTGAGGTCGACGGCTTAACCTCAGCAGGAGCGGGGCGCGGCCGACCCTCGTCGAGAATGTCCTCGACACGGCGCGCTTCCGCTACCAACTCCGCAAACGTACCAAAGCTGGAGCGGGCCACCTTCTCTCTAATACGATATTGCAGGAGCCCGTAAACCATATCCAGCTGTACCACCTCTGACAGAGAAGACGGTGGTAACTGGGCTATCAGCGCCCTAATGTGGCACACAAATATGTCGGTGGACTCGTCGTTACGTTGCTCACGCTCAAAGATTTTCCTATAAATTTTATGAGGCGGTAATCTTGGACCGAATGTAGCCTTTAATGCTTCGACGGCATCATGCCAAGTGTAAGTAGTCTCTTTAACACCCTGCCACCACGTGGCGGCAAGCCCCGTTAATAACATGGGTAACCCACGCAGGGCGTTAGCGTCGTCGACACGCACGCACTCCTTGTAGGTCTCGACGGCGTCAATAAATGCAAGGACGTCGCTCGCTTTGTCCCCATCAAAGCGCGCAGTACACTTCGCGAAGTGGCCAGAATAAACAGGTGTACTTACAGGATCGCGACGATTACTTAACCTCTCGATGAGCAGCAGCAGCTGGTCAGTGGTCATGGCCACCGGAGCAGAACCAGCGACAGCTTGCGCGTTCTCCATGGGAGCAGGAGCAGCACCGCGCGGATAAGAGTCCGGCGCAGGCGCGAGCGGCGGCGCCAAGTCCTCAGACTGGGCGGCGGCCGAAGCCGGGCTCGCTGCACGCGATCTCGTTAGAACCATTATTCGGAGCTAACGCGTACACACGTCGAATAAACAATAGTCCACGTTGGTACCGCACCGATAAAGACGACGCGAAACAAGTACCAAACGACGTACACAAAAGTCTCTTAGGTACCCTAGGTCACCGACACAACCTAGGTTTTTCCAATGCGTAAAAGTTCACGTTGATACCGCACTAACATACAGCAGTACGAAACAAGTACCAACAAAGTTCAACAAGTACAAACAGTTAGGTACCCTAGGTCACCGGCACTATCTAGGCTTTAAAACGTATTAAAGTTCGCGTCGGCACCGCACTACACACCGCAGTACGAAGCAAGTACCGGAAAAAAAATACACGAACGTTACTTAGATATCCTAGGTCACCGCACTACCTAGGTCCTAGAATGTACTAAAGTTCGCGTTGGCACCGCACTACACAACGCAGCACGAAGCAAGTACCGGAAAAATACACGAACGTCACTTAGGTATCCTAGGTCACCGCACTACCTAGGTCCTAGAATGTACTAAAGTTCACGTCGGCACCGCACTACACAACGCAGCACGAAACAATGTACCGAAAAAGATTGAGTTGAGTCCGCGGAACACACTAACCCGTGTTAACAGTTCGTCACGCAACTTAGCACTCTCTAGTGTTCTCTCGTAAATAATATTGATGCGTCGCGTCGCGTCGATCGAACGCCCAAATCCGTAACCATATATGGTAATGTTTCGAACGCGAAGCACGCTTGGCTCCGCCTAGCCTCCCCCCGCCTCTTCAGCCTCCCCGGCGCACAGCGGTGGTAGCGAATATACCGGACGAACCAAGCCTAGCGAGCGCGTAGCGTACCTACGCGATATTATTTACGACAACTAAAGTTCTTGTTTTTAAACACTGATTTTACCGAATTACACAATATACACATTTAATGTTCCAAAACTGTTATGTAATGCAAAAGTGAACACAAATTAACACTGATTCACTGCGTCACGTTGGGCTGCCAGTTATAGCTCGGGGTACGCGAACTAATGAATAAAACGTTGGAAATGTGTAAAAAGGACGTATAATGAGTAAAATATATAAGTGTAAACAACAATGGGAGGACAAGACAAAACTTAAACATGGAAAACACTAGCTAAACACGACTTATAGGGTCGGCGCGCGGCAGCGCGCGCGCGTGTTGTTGCTGACGGAGCGGGTCGCGGACTAACTAGACTTTTGGACTGGCGGGCGGCGGGGACGCAGCACCCGCCGCGCGCCGGTTCGAAGCGGATCGTGCGCGTCTCTTGCGCGCCGGGCGTCGACGGTTCGATTGGAGCGCGGGGCGAAACCTATGTTTCGAATTTTGACGCGCTATAGCGTGTTAAAAAAACAAGTCATCGGAATGCAATCCGTCAGTACACTAGTAAATCAACCCTTGTTTGCTTGCACTAACTGTTTGCGAAACGCTACCCGTAACACCTACCCCTTTGTAACTACCCCTGATTGAAAAAGGGTTGAAAAATTAGCTGTTGATAATCTGGGAGGATTAATGTTTTAATTTTTATTGTTGGTTTTTTGAGTTGTTTGTTTGTTTACGACGTTTGTAATAGGCGTAAAGAAAATAGTTGTTTTTTTATAGGGTGGTTTTCTTCGTCTTATTTTCTAGGGACCAAAATTAATATCTTTACCTTAGTAAGTTGTTACATTTTCATACATATTTTCCAGATGTTTTTGCCGTCGGAAAGTCAGATAGGCTTCTATACTAATTTTGTTAGTAAAGAGATGTTTGTGACTTGTGACATCTACGTAGGGTTAAGCTCTAGATCTTCTAAACCTATTATAAAAATTCTAGTTTTTTTCTGTATTTGTGAATGTCGTGGACTAGGCAATTTTTTTACCCGAGTGCGGAATATCATTCTATCATGCCGCGTCCATCGGGCGCAGAAATCTACAATTTTGTAATTATACATTATAATTAAGTACACGATAAAACAATAATATCAAAGCCACAACTTATTACCACCGCCAAAAACTTACCACTCTAAAATTAAAACCTACCCCACCATACCAAATCCCCAATCACTTTAATCACCAGCCCACCACTGGGCAACCCCGCCAATTTCACGGAAGATTAGCCCAGCATCCCAACTTTAGCCCAGCAATAAAAATCATTCAATTATGTGATTGGTAAGCAAGCGCGCACACTGTAAACTTTTTAGTCGCCCGATTGGAGGCCGGTGGTAGGAAAAAATATTTTGTTTTTATAAATTGACAAAGTCAAAATCGTCTATTAAAGAAGACCAATTAGATTAGCACTTTAACTGAAACTTTCCCCTTTCACCATTTCCCAGTGTTATGGCTGGAAAGAAGAAGCGGTGAAGAACAAACTTCCCAGCAACACAGCTGTCTATTACAATGTAGTTATTAATCTAATTTACGAGGTATATGTATAATTCAAAATATGTAATGTGATTTTAATCAAAGTTTTCAGTCGGTCTGATACCGGTCAAATACCGGATCGTTGTAACGTGTGTAGGTACTACCATTCATTTTCATACAGATTTATGAGCCCATGACAACAAAAAGTTTCTATTTTGCGCTTACTCTTAATATTGCAAATCTCCGTAAGTTTTATATTAATTTTGCGTAAATAACCAACTAATTTAACTAGTATGTGAATAACCAAAGCAACTATCGGCCGACTAAAAGTGTCTAGTGTGTTCCGCTCTAACAGGTGCCCGTTTAGTCGACATATGGGACTGATATAAACACACCCTATTTAGTTAGAATGGTTGGGGTAACCCATGCTTAACCTTTGTAGTTGAAAACATAAATTGAGATGGGTGATAATCTTTTTAGGTGTGATGTTAGATATTTTTTGGTTTGATTTAAAAATAAACGTTTTTATTTAGGTAATATATTTTTGATAATAATGTTATAGGAATAAGAATGATCTAGGTGTATTATAAAACCTAACTATATCATCATCTGCCTAGCCTTTTCACAACAATATTAGAATAGACCGTCTCAATGGAACTACTTCCCTCACCTGGATAAAAAGTAGCCTATATCCTTTCTTCACAAATACTGATAAAAGTCTTAAAAACCTAGACAGATTAACTAGATAGATATTCCTCAGGCTCTCATTTACAGCGATTCAATAGTTTTTGCCTGAAAGTTCTACATACTATGTAATAACTTTCCATTGCCTATATAATATTACCAAGGCTTCCAACGCCATTTTGAAATGCAAAACCTCCTTTCGAAGTTCTTAAAACAACACACATAAAACCTTTTTAAATAAATAAGCAAACAAACAAACGCAAGCAAAGCCGTACACAACACATAGTCTAATTAACTGCGTAATGAAATAATTACTGAATAAGTCTTAACTGGTGGGAGTACAGTTAAAAATCAACAGAGTTAACGATAGGGGTGTGGTTACAGTGAAGGCGATTTTGTAGATATTAATGTTTCAAAGCTGTAAAGTTTATTTGTACCTCCTGGGACGCGAGTGAAACTTTCGGTTCAACGCTAGGATCAATGAAATACATACCAGGGTTTAATAAATACCCTATCTAATAATACAAACGTAGATGTTTGCTACTCTTTTAATAATAAATGGCATACAGCTAGCAGCGTAACACAAAGGCTACATTTATCCCTATGCGGTAATTAGTTCTCTCGAAACAGAGAAACCACTGTCAGGTGGAAGGTAGTGGCTAGAAAGATTGTTCACAAAATTGAACAATAATACTTTGAAAAGCTTTAGTCAAAAAAGTCTACATACTACTTATACACTATACAGATTACCAAAAATAAAACCATCTTCTTTGCAAAAGGTGACAAATAATGACAGCGGCCGCTGTCCCCCGTCCCCCGCAACCTGAAGTGAGGGGGAGGGGTGCTTTAAGCCAATTATCTGGCAGCAATTTGTTCTCACAAACAAAGCCAGCCCTTGCCAAATTAGATCCCCGTGCGAGGGAGGGGAACGTATCGATGTGTGGTGTCGATAGATTTTTTAAGATTTTTTTAAAACCCAGAACTAAAATAATAAAATAAGCAGTGCTTTTGTACTTGATTGTTCTATTTCTTCATATATCACCAACTGTGTACATACCTAAACTTTTAAGTAAATATGCAATAGTCAGGTTAAGGATTAACAAAGGTCAGTTTCCTTTGTTAATATAATATTAGAAACACTCTTAAAAATTTGGATATCCAGTAGAGTCTTATTTTTAACCGTATTTACCATCAAAATAATGAGGAATTGTAAATGGTAAGGAATTGTAGAGCTCAAGACAACCGCGTATGAATATGTATTATTAACTTTAACGTATTATAGTTGACTACCAATTTGAATTCTTTTTCATAACATCCATATTATGTCTAAAAATTATTGTAATCAAAAGACAGTTTATCTATCAACATATCGACACGCGGACACCACTAGAACAAACCCGTCGGGAGTCGGGTAAAATTCACAGTTTTAGTAAAGAATCTATTTAGGCGGGTCCTTTGATCACCGCCATACTGTGAGGGTGTTACTCTTGCATATTTAACTTGATTTTATACTGATTTCAATTAAATGGCTGGTAGTTAAAACTAGTGGCTTTAGTTAGGATTTTATTTGATACTAATTTGTGGCGAAGGTGACGGATGAAATAACGGGCAGACAGTGAAATGAAAGCTCCTTGTTTAAATACCTCTGAATCTCGTGAGCAGATTCCTAAAATCCTTTCACTAATAATAAGACGATAAATAAAGGCTTTACTTAAGATTGAAAGGTTCCATGGCATTTGATGAAAATACGTTCATTAAAACAATTCAAAAAGCCACTACGTATCCGTACGTGTCCGTAAAACTATCGTTGTATATTTATAAACAATATTTTGTTAGCCAAATGCATAATATCTAAACCCCTTAAGAGAAGTCACACAATCAATTTTTAACCGACTTTCTAAAATGAGGAGGTTCACAATTCGAGTGTTTTTCAGCTCGATATGCACTTTTCACTATCTTTAATATTTTAGATGGTGGGGTGTCGTGTTCAGAGATAAGTAAATAAACCGAATACTAATTAATACACTTTTATTTTCTGACTCCAATTAGGTTACATGGGATTTGGTACGGTCACAATATTTAGTAGCGTGCGTTGGTAGTGCGATATACGGGACAACTCAGGAGGCGAACACAATGCAAGTACAGTATGAACAATATTGATGCGTCAACAATTAGTGTAGGTCCCACTACATCATTCCTCCCCTTTTTTTAAAAAAAAATTTTGACAACAAATTTTTTTACAAAAAAAAATATTCTTATCCAGTTACTATATAATCCAAGAAGTGCTTACAATGTTCACAAACAATATTATTAAATTACAGTCTCGACAAAAATTTGCTTACAGTATACATTTATACAATAACAACTTTGAAACAAGATGCTTGACGGGTTGTGCGATAAGCGCATGTTTGTCTCAGTACTACTGGCTTTGTACCTAATGGCTTAGTGATTAAAAGATACACCTCTCGTGCCTGAGAGTGCAGGTTCAAACTTATGTTCATCATTACAAAGTAAATATCAAATACAGAGTAGAAAAAAATCTATCTTCAAAAAGGATAAAACTTTCTAAAAAAAAATCTTAAACTAAGTACAAAATATTCTTAACCTTTGTGTTATACTCTGTTCTCCTCTCTTGGAGTCATTGTGGCCGGCCGGTACCAACAATACAAACTATGCAGAATGTCCTACGATCGAAAAACAAAATATAACACAATACATCCTGTAACTGCCTTAAATCTATGTAATACACTACTCATATTCGTCTATTACAGTTGCGGAGCACTTCTAGAGAGTCCGTCTTGACATTTAATGTGATTACATACATAATAGGTAACATGAAATATACATAATCTAAGTATATATATACGAAATACGTTAAGGGTAGTTATCATGCCGGGTTACTCTGCTATACATATTAAAAAATAAAATTACACGCTTGTGTGACTTCTTGACCCTGACCTGGATCTGTTGCGTCTAAAGTTATTCCTTCGCCAGTTATTTGAACGGCCTCGTGATCTTGACTCTAAATTTTGTAATCTATCACTCAATTTGTTTATTGCCGAAATAATTTGGTCCTGAGAACCCGATGGGCCTGGTTCCTGTTTGACAGTCGCAACACTATTTATGGGAGTCGTCGTTTCCATTATTTTATCCGCTATTGATGCTAATTTCTCTAGATCTTTTTCTTCCGTTACAGCTAAAACTCCTCGCACCGAATTTGGTAAATGATTCTGCCACATAACTATGAGTGTTTCGTTATTTACTCGTCCCCTGGCTAGGTCTTGCATTTTTCTTAGTAATTGTGATGGTTTCTGGTCGCCTAATTCCATTTCGCCAATGAGTTTTTTTACTTGCCGCTCTTCGGATTCTTGATATATAAATATCAACTTATTCTTCAAGGTCTCATATTTATTTTTCTCAGGGGGATCCACAAGGATCTGTGTAACTTGCTCAACTGCGTCTGGGGGTAATTTTGAAATAAGGACCTGGTACTTTGATTCGTCGGACATCTTCTGAGGATTTAGAACTGCTTCTGCTTTGATAAACCATGTTCTAGGCGACTTCTTCCAAAATTCCGGAATTCTAGCTGTGATGGAGATGGACGACAGTTGATGTTCTTCAACAACGACCTTCTTGTCTTCAGACGACATTATAATTTCTTAATTCGACGCGCACTAATATTAAGCCGACACTACGTACACTTGTGTGAGTTGCCCCGGTCGTCCGATTCACTGAATTACAAGTCCAAATTCACTGGTTACAGTTCACACTTTCTCCACACGGGGTCACCAATTTAGATGGTGGGGTGTCGTGTCAGAGATAAGTAAATAAACCGAATACTAATTAATACACTTTTATTTTCTGACTCCAATTAGGTTACATGGGATTTGGTACGGTCACAATATTTAGTAGCGTGCGTTGGTAGTGCGATATACGGGACAACTCAGGAGGCGAACACAATGCAAGTACAGTATGAACAATATTGATGCGTCAACAATTAGTGTAGGTCCCACTACAATATCACTAATTATAATTACTAACCCTATACTTTGAACCCCTAACCTTTTCCCCTACGTATCCCAATTTAAGAAGCTCACATAGGATTTAACATAAGGGGCTGGCTCCAGGCGTGGTCTGCACGCGCATGCGCAGAACTCGCGAGGACAATCGTTTGTTTCCACTTGATTTTATAATCATGGCTCTACGTTTATTGTTTTATGGGGTTTCTTGTTTTTTATGGGGTTTTGAAAGGGAGGGATTTTAATTTTGAGTTTTGATTTCTTGTGTAATTTTAATTTTAATTTCTTGTGTCATTAATCTTAACCAGTATGTATGATGTGTAGATAAGTATCAAATTAAAATTATTATAACTTTGAATATTGTCAATTTGCTATTGGTTTCACCCACATCCCGTGGAAACTACTTCTCGTAACCGGATAATTTCATTCGGGGATAGTATAATACCCCTCTCAACAGTGAATGAATTTTCCTAATCGGTTCGGTCATTTCGGTGCCAATAAAACATAAACAAAATGCTCTCTATATTTACACTAAAAGAGCTCCTCACTAATTACTAGATCCCTTTAAAATTAAATTGCACTATCATCATCTGCCTAGCCTTTTCATAACTATGTTGTGGTCGGCTTCCAGACTAACTGAAAGCAGCTGAGTACCAGTACATGGAGCGACGGCCTATCTGACACCCTCAACCTAGTTACCCGGGCAACACGATATCTCTTGATAACACTGGTAGTCAGATTTTCAGTCTTCTGACTACCCGTAACGACTGCCAAAGATGTTCAAATGACAGCCGGGACCCACCAATTTAACATGCCTTCCGAAACACGGAGGAATTAAAATTAAATTACCCCAATTACAAATTTAAAATTCAACACGATACAAATTCACTAATCACCAGTTTAACAACTATCTAAATATCACCATTTGTTACAAAATAAACAAATAAAACTAACTATTGTTGATAACCATTTATAATCACCCTATATGTACACCCTCTTTAAAAACTTGCTAACTTAAAATCAACTTTAAGTCATATTGAATAAGTGTCATAATTGCTTGATGTATTGTTAGGGTATGTTATACGAAAATTTTGCTTAGCGAATTTGAACCTTATGTCATTAGAAATAGAAGTGTGAATAATAAATAGGTGGTGACATATGAATAGTTTGTACCAATTAATTTTATTTATTGCTCCGTTTATTTTTAATTGGGGGTGTTAAGGGTAATTAGATTTAGGAATAAAATATGCATTAATTTCGCCTTCTCGATTAAGTTGGTTAAATTAAAAAAAAATGTTTTCAGAAAAGAAATGTTTCAATTCATACAAAAGTTAAAGTACTCTACTATTGAACCTCTATTGCCTAGACTTTAGACTTAGACAAGTTATAAAACATGGTCTTAGAGGAGATTAGCTGTTCCCTGTGGGTCCACTCGCATTCGAGGCATACTACTTCCCACACCTGGATTAAAAGAGGCCAATGTACTTTCAATGTAAATACTCAATTCAATGTATTTTTCACTTAGAAGCCAGATAGGCAGACACAGTTACTTTCACATTTATAATCTTAAAGTAAGAATTAAGTAATAAATACAACGAAAAATTATGATCACCTTTCAAACATCCAATAAAAAAATATATCTCTAACACGTTACTTTTTACACCCTACTTGCCAAAAGTGCCAAAAAAACACCATAATAGGATCAATTTAGCACCGTATTATGGTGTACAAGCCATCCACGTGTCGATATGTTCACCCCATGGTTCTATGGGGTTGCCCCATAAAAATAAAGTGGTACATTTCATTCGTATGTTATGGGGTTTTGAGTGCGAAGTGGCAAGTGGTCTATTGGGATAGTTGAGTTTGGTGATTTAATCAAAATTATACTTACCTACTTAGTTTTTATGTTTAACCGGTTGTGGAAAGATGGTTATGATTTTGGGTGGTATAAGGTTTACAGGACTAAATGTTTGCTTATTTATTTAACAGTTTATGTACACACACATAATACAGACAAGAAGAAAAATAGAACGTTACACGAGGAAAACATAAAAAGAGCGCTTTTTTCTTTGGATTATTTAAGCCGTCGGAAGTTGGAGAGACGTGAAACCAGTGAAAATAACTTGATTTCAAATAACAAATTATATTTTAATAGTGCATATTTACTGTTTTAGTGCATGCTTATTTATAAAAAAATATTTCTACTTCTTTAAAACTACATACGATTTAGCCCTTAATCTACATAAAAATATGCTCAAAAAACTAATAAACAAAAAAGAAAAAAACTTCAATATTAAAACTTCTCCTAAGTGTTCTACAGCAACTACCTTTTTTTAAGTCGGCTAAAAAAGCACGATAATATTTCAAAACCAAGTCCCCTTTTATCACAACTGTTGACACAAGAGATAGGTACCTAAGAGATATATAGCTTATTATGTGTTCAGCCGTTTCGGAGGGCGAGAATTAAATTAGTTGATTGCCATCTTACGCTCTGTAGAGCGACTTAACTCTATTGTGTAGGATTCACAATTGAGCTTGCACTATGGGATTTGGGGAATATTGTATAGTCTATGGTTGTGTAGTATGGTTTTAGCCGTGAACTCGTCTAGGTTAGAAATGTCTGCGTGTTGTGATGAAAGAAAAAAAATCGTAATTTGTCTAGATTTCAAACTATGTAAGAACCGATTTTTAAATCGCCAAATAACTTATGTCTGAGGAATATATTTCAATTTTATCACCTTTGTATCGAAAATATTGCAAACTTTTATATTTAGTCCTCAGATTGAATTTAACTGATGATTGAAAAATCTATACTATGTTTTCTTCACAACTATTTTATTTTATTGGTTTAGATTTGATAAAGCTTTCTAAAACAATTTCTTCCTATACCGAAGATCTCAATAAAAATCATTACATTATTTGCTTATATAAATATTTAAGCATTCGATATAATTTTCGGTAACTCGTAACCACATTTTGATCAAAAAATCAGCACAATTTTCTGTACAAACGACAGCCATTTTAACATAGAGAATAAATGTAACCTCCTTACGTAGATTGGAACACGGTATTCGTTGGAAAACCTCTATAAATCTCCCATAGAGTACGATGCACTCGGCAAGTTGCTCTACTTGCGATATTTATATGGATTTGTTTTGTTTTGGGTTTTAAATTTTTTGATTTATTTGCTAATGTAGATTAAGACATGAATTCTATGAGAATATATTATAATGAAGGCATTTGAATATCAATTGTGTTGGAGAACGCTCAGCTCTTGTCAGCAGTCACTTCGCGAACTCGGATACGAAGTAGCGTATAAATAATGTATGCCTGAAAAATGGACTAACTAACACTGAAATATTTTTTCTAATCGGTCCTGTATTTCCTAAGATAAGCGTGTTCAAAGTATGCATTTAACAAACTCTTCAGCTTTATAGATTGACACACAAGTAATTTTATTATTTATCTAAGTATGTATGTCATTGAAAATCAAAGTTCGTTAACCTAAAACAAATGATTATGATCACAGCTTAAAGTCAACCTACATGATAATTACCATATTTGCATAGTCATCGACAGCCATTAATTAAATATGCAAGTATTATTCAACCATACCTGTTTGTTTAGAAGCGGTATCTATAGGTCGGCATCTATAGACGGCACATCAGTGGTAACTGTCATGCACCTTAACTCAATAGTAATAAGTACGATTTTCCTATAAAACTGTTACCACTGACCTGAAGTTGACTGTACATACAAAGCTGAAGAGTATGTTTGGTCGAATGCGCTAATCTCAGGAATAACTTGTCTGATTTGAAATATCTTTTGAATAGATAGCCTATTTATCGAGAAAGGCTATTTTTTTAGGCTACTTTTCATCCGTAGTAAGTTAAGTAAGATAGTATATTTTAAAAGCTATGAGCAAGCTATTATCATTTATTAGCATTTTATCCGAAAGCTCGAAGCAGTTCTAGAAAGCATGTACCTATTCTAAAGCTGAAAAGTGTATTTAGTTGAACATGCTAATCTCATTAACAACTGTACCGATGTCCAAGACTCTTAGTTCTCTTATCTCAATATCCCATTTAACCAAGCTAGTTAAAAACTACCTATATATGCTGTAATTCCATCGGAAACCAAACGAAACCACAGGAATCAACTAGCTACTAATACCTGCAAACAAAGTAGAGCTACCATCCGTTCGTACTAACCTAACTTTTGACATAAATAACCCAAGTCTTAGGGGAAGTCGGGGGATAAAATATACGGATTTATTTAATACATTCAATACTAGACTCTTGCTGTGGATTCGGTCGATATTACTCACGGTTTTTGAGACAAATAAAAGTAAACTAAGATGTTGGTATTAAAATAGCCTATTCTATAAAATATAGACTTACAAAGCACTTATCTTTGGAATTCAACATCATCATCTGTCTGGCCTTATCCAACTATGTTGCGGTTGGCTTGCAGTCTAACCGGATTCAGCTGATTACCAGTGCTTTACAAGGAGCGACTGCCTATCTCATCTCCTCAACCGAATTTGTAAAACACTGGTACTCAGCTGCATGCCATTAGACTGGAAGCTGACCCCAACATAGTTGGGAAAAGGCTCAACAGATGACGAAAAGAATCACCGTTACCAAACCAATAAATTAAAGGCAATTTACAATTCCAATTATAAACAAATAACAAACAAACGAACTCGTTATATCTTTATTATATTTATACAAACATATTTGACAGGATGGGACCAATATTTTAAAAGTTCAAGCCGTAACTGGGCACAGGAAAGTCACGTACGGCCAACAAGCCTAAGTATTTATTTATTTATAAAATCGTCACTTGAGCACGATTTTCTATTTATTTTCTGTACCTACATGTAAGTTTAATGCATTTATAAGTTATTGAAAGGTTTAATTTTGGATGTATGAGTGTTGACTTTTGCCCTTTGTGTGGGAGAAAATTTTTTCGATAGTTCATTTTATTTACTTACTAGCTTCCGCTCGCAGCTTCGCCTGCGTGGTTAATCCAGGGTACCACCTATCTACATACCAAATTTCAACCAAATCGGTCCAGCCGTTTTTGCGTAAAAGGATAACAAACATACATCCATACATTCTCAAAAACTTTCACATTTATAATATTAGTAGGAAGTAGGATATATTAGTACCTATCTATTAAATACTTTTTGCCCATTGAACAATGGCGGACTTAACGCCTAACGCATTCCACTAGTCTACGTTTGGGTGGTAGAGAAATAGTAATTTTCCGTCGGGAATATACTTTTCTTCAAATTTTTAGCCATTTCAATATCATTTACATTCTTTGACTGGACAATGAGCACGAAATATTTCCACGCATAAACCAAAATGCACTTTGCAATGCATTTATATTGCAGAGAATCGAAAGATATTGTTCAATATTCCATATTATTAATACCACTAAGTGTTAGAGTGGTACTACCACCACTAATCCTTACCCCACCAATCAAAAACAAACATACAATAAAAATAATACAATTGTCAAACAGAGAAAAAACATGGCGGTTCGCGCCAAAATTTGACAGATGCGTTCATGACATTATCGTTGGACAAACAACGCCAAATGTTCCGTTCAACGCAGTAATTGTTAATTATCATATTTATAAGCTTAGCGGCGGACTTTGATGCGATAAATTAGTTATATTAACGTTAGATAAATAAATAGCGTTAAGTGGAATGGTGTTTGTCATTTGATTAATTAAATTGTTGCTGAATTGATTTGTTTTATTGCTGTTTGTAGTTGGTCTAATTGGATATGTTTTAGCTGATATAACTCTGATTCACAAAGTTTATTACCTATAAGTTATAACGATACTCATGACTTTGACAATTTTGTAAGCGAAATAATCCCTGGAGTTCATTTTGAAACTTGTATAATGACACTCATTTAGAGCTCCCGTAATTTTTAAATTACTTTGATTTTTTTTTTCAGTTTTATTTTTTCTACTTGAAAATTTATTCACAAAATATTAACATTAATTGAAAAAAAAAAACATATATAAAAGGTGTTGATTTGCATTTGTGCCATACTTCAGGAGGAGGACATAAAATACGTAAATAATTGATTGGAATTACAGTTAACGGGAAATAGTTAATATGCGCTGCTTTTTATGTCATAGTATTTCATTTGATATTGTTTCCACTTTTAATAATCAGCCGGCGTCCTGTGGAAACTAGAAGTAGTTTCTAATATATCAGCCAAGTACTGAAACAATTTTATACTTTACAGCATAGAGACACTTTTGCATCGATATTTTTTTAGACAGATGATAAGCAAGGGAGAGCTTAATATCTCTCGAGCTTTTTGCCCAACTATATAAGGGATGGCTTCCAGTCTAACCGGATGCAACTGAGTACCAGTATTTTATAAGGAGCGACTGCCCATCTGACCTCCCTAACCCAGTAACCGGGGCAAACCAATACAAGGAAGAGCGTAACATCCGCTTTTAAGCTCAGCAGCAACAACAGCCTCCAAGGTCCAAAACGAATCCTCTTTATCTTTTTACTGTTACAGCCTTTTTATCGTCCCACTGCTGGGCTGCGGCCTCCTCTCACACGGAGAAGGATTGAGTATTAATCACCACGCTTTCTCAATGCGGATTGGTGATTTCAGACTTTCTAGTCCAGGTTTCCTCAAGATGTTTTCCTACACCTTTTTATCAGGCATTGGTGTCTAAGATTACTTAGAAAGTACATACAAACTTAGAAAAGTTGCATTGGTACTTGCCTGACCTGGAATCGAACCCACACCCTCATACTCGAGAGGTTGGTTCTTTACCCACTAGGCCACCACGACTTTTTCTTGGTCTTTATCTTATTACTACATATCTAACCACATCCCTCTTCCACCAGGAGCTCCCCACGCTCTCCTCGGCAAGACCCGGAGACCACGCACAGCCTTCACGTCGCAGCAACTCCTGGAGTTGGAGAAGCAGTTCCGCATGAACAAGTACCTCTCCAGGCCGAAGCGGTTTGAGGTGGCCACTAGTTTGATGCTCACGGAAACTCAGGTGAGCTACCAATACCAGCTATCTGACTTGATTAATATTGTAAAATAGATTGTCAGTTATGTCCCTGCTATGAAGGAGTAGCAACTTCATGTATAGCATTAAAAAGTAGCCTGTACCCTACCTTAACAAATGGGGTATCTAAGACTTAAATAATTTTTCAAATCGGACCAGTGGTTCTTGAGATACGCGTTTAAGTAAACAAATGAACTTTTTAGCTTCATAATATCGAGTCTAGATGCGAAAGTGATTTAGTTTTTTGTGAATTTAGTTATGTAGTTACACGTAATCGCTGCATCGATTCAGATAAAATTGGCCATGAAGGTGCCCTGTAATTTAGTACTAGTTTAGTAGTACTAAAATTTTTACATATGTTAGCTGATTACTAATAAATGCGATAAATAATTAATAACCAGTGTCACCAAATCACCAAAAACTCAAAATAAATAAAAACTACACACACAACATTACAAACGCACACAACCTCGCCAATTTTGACATTTATTTTGGCGCGAACACCTGTCAACATGGCGGGTTTATGCTTACAAATGTATGTCAAGATTACAAGGGTAGAATCGTAAACGTTACGGCTTGCAAAGGTTTTAAGATTAATCTCGCACCCAAGGGGTGCTCTTAGACATTTATACGATATTCACACCTGTTTGGATTTGTAGAGTTGTATGGTTTTATGGCGTAAGGGGTAGAAATATGGCGGTAAAGTGGGGTGTAAAAAAGACACCGTTTTTTACAGTATGTGATTCGTGTTAAATCTATACCGTCTTACCACAAAAACTTTTAAACGTCAGTTTAAGAATTGTCTAAAAAAATGTCAGATTATGACGTTGACATATGGTTCATTTTGCTGCCACAATTTCTTTGAACAAGTGTAAAACAGATGTTTAAGTTTTTGTAGTAAGGCCAATAGCCTTTAACTTTCCGGGGCGTGCCGAAATCGATTTGTGGGTTTAAGAACCTTTCACAAAGAAGCCTGTAGTCTGAGTATATTCTGTATTTTCTTAATCACAAATTTTTAAAACTATACATTTTTGTCAACAGGTAAAAATCTGGTTCCAAAACCGAAGAATGAAGTGGAAACGTTCAAAAAAGGCTCAACAAGACTCGAAAAACAAAGAACCACCACAGACTGAGGACAAGAAACCCAAAGAATTGCAAAACGACCAAGAAAAAGCGCCACTGGCGGGAGATTTGACAGCTGTCAAACCTATGTTGGACAGGGACAGAATTATCGCGCTAGAAAGAGAACGGGCAATGGCTGCTGCTAATTTTAATTCGAATTTGGAAAATAGGCGTGGTTTGGTTGTTATGAACCAAGATGGCGCCCGCCCTATGGATATGTTTAGGCCTTACGTGGTATGAGAGTAAATTAACTTTTAGGTTTTTTATTCGTTAGGTTTCTAAGGTAAATGGACAATTTGTTTTTGTATTTATTTGTTTTAAATTATCTCCTAAACCAGTAAGGTTAAGGCGTTGGTACTAGAGGCTATACTTACTCGAATTTTTGAAATGTCACTCTATTTTGATTTTTGCTTATAAACCACAGAGCTACTAACCACAGTTTTGACAGCCACGAAGCTTCCCATTTTTTGGGTTATTCCTTAAAACAACATAGCTGGCCGGGCTGATTTTTTAAACAAGTTTTGTTGGTTCTCATCATCCTCTTCCTGCCCTTATCCCAATTTTATTTGTGGTCGGCGCAGAATGTTTTCTTCTTCCATACTCTTCTGTCTGCCGTCATACCACAAGTAACATTCTTTCTAGTCATGTCGACTTTCACACAATAGATCCATCGTTTCTTGGTCCGTCCTTCCACCATTATAGTACAAATAAGATTTTGTGGCTTCAAACTTCAAGATAAAAAGAAAGAATGACTTTTCCCGCTCAAAATGGAGTGACATTTATTTTTTCGGGCTAAAAACAAGAATGGTAAAAACGTATACTATAGTTAAATAAAACTAAGTTAGAATACATTTCCTAGTCAAGAATAGTGTATATTTCTACGTTTATTGTTAAATTAATGAATAAATTGTGTAAATATAATTTAGTGCACGTAAAGACATTTCTAAGAATTATTTTTTGGAGTTTATTTTATAATTCAAAAAAAATATTTTCAATTATATTGTCATTGTCAGTTCAAATAAAAAAATATCTTCAATA
This sequence comes from Helicoverpa zea, assembly GCF_022581195.2. Taxonomy (NCBI): domain Eukaryota; kingdom Metazoa; phylum Arthropoda; class Insecta; order Lepidoptera; family Noctuidae; genus Helicoverpa; species Helicoverpa zea. Next base: position 6,123,819 of record NC_061478.1, read on the forward strand.
ATGTGTCCCACGTTGGGTGGCAGAATTCCTTAAGCTTAGGTTTCCTAGGAAAGCGGTGCCGTCATATAGCGGCCGTAATATTACGGACGCAAATAGACGGTCGTCTTTACGGTGATGAAATGTGGATAGTTCCACGGCCGTTTTAACACACCGTCATAAACTTTTTTTTAGTTGTACTATACTTGCTAACCTGTTTTATTTAATATTTCTCAAATTTCACGACACCAATTTTGTTTTAGTTGACTTTTTCTATAATCTTTACTTTTTATATTATTTATTGCTTCGTGGTTACGAACGAAATCTATTAAAATTTCGTCGTCCTCGCTGCTCCAAGAGTTGGAACTCATTTTTTACGCTGTTCCGAAAAAAAAAACACTAATACGTATTAAAAAAGCTTCACCGCTTTCAATAAAACGTTCACCAAACCATCTGACACCGTCAAGACGGCCGTCATGCAAATGGCGGCACCGTTTTTTGAAGTTACGGTGTACGTTACCGCTCTCTAGGAAACCGCCCCATTTCGTTTACATAGACAACGTTCAATTGACGTCATTCACCGCTGTATTACGGCCGCTATATGACGGCACCGCTTTCCTAGGAAACCAAAGCTTTACAGAAAATTGACAGATCAAAAATAGTATCTAACTTTTCATCTAACTTTATTTCAACCACAAGAAAATGACTTCTCAAAATCGTCAAGTAATTTTGATCAATATATAACGGGTTATTTACTAGATATTTTATACACTGCTATATAAATTAAATATTAGGTATATGGACCGATGCTTGCCAAAAAGTATACAATTTAATGATTGGTAAATATTATTTAGTTAAAAAAATACAATGCAGCTTGGATTAGTACAGACTTCATTTCATTCATTTTTATTAATAACAAAGAAAAAAAAAACACTTCATTCGTTTGATGAATTTATTTACGTGGTGCTTTTTTGCACACTTTTATTAATAAGAATCAAGTCATTATTAAACTATTATTATTTAATGTAGGTAATTTATGTGTGTATACTAACAAACGAGACATCTTTGAAACCAGTATTATTATTTTAAGTCACTAACTTTTACCGCATTTTGTAAAAATGTAATTATATCTAGCTGTAGTTTATTATAAGATATAATATGGTCATACTGATAAAGTGCAATATATATACGACACTCATTTCTGTACTTAAACTAGCTTCCTCCCGCGGCTTCGCCTGCATAGTGTTCGGTTACATCGCGTTTCCAAGAGAATTCTTCAAAATTAATAAAAACTATCCTATGTTCTTTCTCAAGGTCAACTCTATCTCTGTACCAAATTTTATTAAAATCAGTTCAGTGGTTTAGACGTGAAAGCGTAACAGACAGACAGAGTTACTTTCGCATTTATAATAATTAGTAGGGCTAATAAAGAGGAAAAATTATTGTTTTAACATTATTTTGTTTTTATTGGTTCGATTATTTAAAAATTATTTCACTATTGTAAAGCCACACTCTTCCCGAGTAACATAGACTATATTTTATCCAGGTACAGGAAGTAGGTCCGTGCGGGCAATACCGCAGAGAACAGCTAAGTTATTTATATTTAGTAACTTTTATATTTCACATATACCTATTTATGTCATATTTATCTCGAATACGCCAACACAGATTCATATGAAACTTTGCAAATAAATTGCTTAATTATAAAAAACCAGTGAAAATTAATAAACAGTATGACCATAGCCATATAATTTAAGTTAAAATTGTAATTAGCCTTAAGATCGCTGTAACCAATGACATGAATAGCATTTAATTAATATAATAATTACTATTAAGGTGTAAATTACGTTTCTACATGGAGTCGTGTACCATAATAACATGATAATCGTAATAAATTATTATATATGCAAATTATAAATAAAGATATAGTTGATATGTTGGAAGTTGACGTTTTATTTCTATCAAAAGTACAGCCAAAAAGTAAGAAATAAACAAAAAGGACTAATGTGACCATATTCCATAATGTTGGCGGGTCTTTCCCAAAATAACTTGAAAAGGAATCACAAACGCAAGAAATTACCAGACTTGCCATTAGATCATAACTTAGAAAGTTAACCGCTCAAAAGACATGAGGGGTTTAAATTCTTATGTAATTCTTTCAATTTAATTACTTTTTTCCTCTACATTTGGTTAATTGTACATTACATTACACGTTGTACTTGTATGAAATCCTTAAAGGAAAGTTGTATGGAATCGTATCATAATCGCGTTGTTTCTTCTATATGTTAACTACGACCTACCGACCTTAAAGTGGGAAACCTAAAATCATTCACAATATTTTTATACCCTTTAACTTCTTCAATCATTTGTCACTACCGATTCAAAAGAACATGGAATCCGCCACCCCATCATGGAGCAACACTGCAACAGTATTGGTTTGTATGAATAAGGTAAACTACTGAGAAGAAAAAGAACGTCTAATGTATTGAAATCTACCAGGGTTCTATTCTATTCTATTTTTGTTTCTGGCAATCAATGCCGTCGATATCGATGTAAATCTACCAGGGTTTTTACTTTATATACCTATCAAGAGGTTAAGCAACACTTAGTGTCGTCATCGTCAGTCCGTGATTGGGTAGCCTATCGATCATAACAAGTTCCTCAGTATTTCGGAAGGTACTTCATTATTGAACATCGTTACCCTTCGCTACGAGTAGACAGAAGCCAGAAAGTCTGACCAATATTACCGGCAGGTATTTGGTTGCCCAGGAAACTCGGTTTCAAAGGTCAGATAGGCAGTCGCTCCTTGTAACACATTGGTACTCAGCGACATCCCGTTAGATTGGAAGCTGCCCTAACATAGTTGAAAAAGATTAGACAGATCATACATAAATAACCGACCGAAATAAACATACTACATCCACTTGACACCGAATGCAAAACGACCGAAAATTTGCTTTTGTAAAAAGTGTTCAAACAATACTAATATTCTCACCCAATCAAGAAACTACAATGACCTACAACTGCCACCAAGTCACTACCCACTAGTTCCTACAAACAGCTATACATACATACAGACAAACAAACTACTGCCACCAGTAGAAACAGTTAAATAACATGCGACTGGTAACGGTTCGCTTACATCAGTAAATTAAGCCGACGGGGGTGGAGGGAGGGGTGTAGGGTGACTAGGATTTGGTTGAAAAAATAAGAATTTTTTGGTGGGATTTTGTGGGTTGTGAGCAAAAATGCTGTAGTTGAAGTAAGAACCACATGTATAAATTGGATGTGTATTTTTTATTTATTATGTTTTGTACACACTCGATAGAGAGACACAGCAAGAAAAAATGAATTTAAAGAGGTGAAAATCTTATCAATCAAATCAATGATAGGGTAATTTTGATCCTAGTGCAAGAACTATTTCCCTCGAGACGCTGGTAAAACTGTGAGCAACCGAAAGCTTCCCAGAAAAAAAACGTGATAATATTCGTCTATATTTTTACAGTTATTCTTTAATCTACAAGAAATGAATACAGCCTTCAAGCAAACCTATACAATTGTTAACTCGAAATATAACTACCACCATATCAAAAACCTAAAAAACAATAACAGGATTATCCCACTCTCTCCTTAAACATGCTCCCCCTATATTCTGAAGTGATGTTGGCAGCATAAATTGGTGTGGAAAAACTGAGCCTCTCTGTATGCCGAGCTCGTCTGAGGGGGGGTAGTGGCGTCTCGCTCTGTGCCTGTTATGGATACCGGGGAGTATTCATAGTGTGGGTTCTGTGGGGTATTTTTGTATGATTTTTTTAATATAAAGCATGTTTTGTGTAATAAGCTTTGTAGTTGAATAAAGTAGCAGTATTTGTCACATGACAGACATTGTGAAGTAGATTAGAGAAACCTGCTTCAATATTAGGTATTACAATGAAAAATAAATAAACAGTGTGAAAAGAAATGATACAACATTTTAGACCGAAGTACGCGAAGCAGTCTCTTGAAATATTCTAAATCCTTAAGAAACAAAGAACGCCTTCGCGAGAAATCTCAACCAAAACACTGAAAACACACGAACTGGTGACGAACTGTCCTAGATCCCCTGCCCTAGATGTATTTTAAGGTACTTAACTTTCTTGCAATAACCTTTCTTAGAACCTTAGAAAAAAAACAAATTGAGAATACTGGTCTAAACTAAAACAACAAGACAATTTTGTCGTAGAAAAATATACGTAGCCCGTAGCGTGTAGCACGGAGCCGTAACAAATCAAATATGCTACGCAATACATTAACTTGTACCCAAGTAAAATCACAGTATTAAAATAATACATATTTTTACAGAAACTTGTGTGTCCAGACTATAAACTCTTCTCCTGGGCGTGTCTGCAGTGATTGATGACTTTTGTTTAAACAACTTACCGCTGTTTGCAGCCACCGATACCCGCGTCGATAACTTCAGACGCCATTTTTATTGTCTATGTTATCTTAAAAATATTGGATTTTAAATAGATGGTGTAATATTGATGTCTATTGCTTGATAGCAGGAAGTGTGTATGATAACCAGGCTCAAGAATTGTCGTGGAGGTCAGATTAGTATTAACAATTAACAGAACACAGTAAACCATTTAATACATTATAACCTCCTTCCGTTTTGAAAGTCGGTTAAAAACGCTGATATGCAGGAAGACAATACAAAAATAGGTGATTATAAAAGACGTGACAAGTATTTAATAATTTGGAAGTACATACCTACTGATTATTGTAGGGCATTAGCACTAATGACCATACTTGTGTTAGCTTATTTTAGCTGCTTAGTTTATAATAAATTAACTTCTGAAAGCGGTTTTCCGTCACCTTGATAAAAAGCAGCCTACCTAATATTTATTCTGATGTAGATATAAGCCATATTAATTCAAGTTTCACATCCCAAGGACACATTAGGACTTCTAACATTACCTATTTATAATCTATCTCCTTTCTAAAATAACTATGGTACTCAGTTATCCACAGATCTTCAACACCAAACAGCGCTGACAGTCGCAAAACTGTAGCAAGTAGAAGCGCAAATACTCACAGTATCAACAAATTCTATCGGAATACAAAATGGAGAGAATATCAATATTTGATATTTGGTATTGTAACGACACCCCACCGGCGATGGCCGATTTCAGTTCCCTTTGCCGCGTATTTTTGACATTGACTTATTTGACAGTTCGTGTTTTTTATTTCGGGTAAATAATCCCGCGCATTTTTGACATTTGTGGTATTTGACAGAATTTTTATTTGGCACTAAGTAAGATATTTACAGAACTAGTATTTTACAATTATATTTACATTTTTACAAAAATAAAAAAGGGGAAAAATTAAAACTAAGTATCAAAACATTCATCCGCATCGCTG